>NC_060139.1:584310950-584945637 GCF_021461385.2 Schistocerca piceifrons
TCATTAAACACAATACTCGCTTAGAAAACTGGAAGATTACGAGCAGTGCCACGACTGTGAGTGGGAAACATACTCTTGCGCTCTTTTAAAGCTTTACACAATGGGTGAAAAACTTTATTGATCCTTGAGGGCCACTCCGCATTTCAATTGGCTGTTACCTGCTCACACTAACGGTATGATTCTGTAAAGTACTGTTTCCTTCCAGCACTCACAGAAATTTCTTTCTCATTGGTGCTGGAGAACACCTAGCATCTCGGGAAAGACGGTCTAGTGGGCCTTGACTGCAGCTTATTTACAAAGATTAAGGGACGACGGAGGGCAGGAGAGAAGGTGCGGATGAGTCAGATTTTAAATTGTTTGATAATGTTGCTGCACTGTGCGCAATTGGTTAACTAATTCCATTACCCGTTTTCCTCATTCTTTTTTTGTTTTCAAGCGATTGTTCGCTAAAAATGCCATTTCACCAGCATGGTACACCGCACCATAATAACCTGTGCACATTTGCATAGAAAGCACTTAGCACTGTTTCCTTTATACAGTAGTTTATAAGCGTTTGAAGACATAACAACAATTACACATTTTTATCTTCAGGAGTTTAACATGTTTTCCCATCTTTGCATCTGACGATACTTTAATGACCTCTTTCTAAAGATTTAACACCGGGTGGGGGGGGGGAGAAGGGTGGTTACAACGCTGTCTCTTGTCTTTGTTACACCTGAAGGAAATGCATCAGTCCAAAATAAATAAATAATGGCACGAAATAACGAGAAAAATCCACAACTCGTGGAATTTATAAGCACCACCAGACAAGAAGTTAGCCCCCTCAAGAGACAACACTCTAGGACTACTGTATGTAACTCCGACTCCAGCCGTGACAATGGCCTCATTTAGGCGAGGATGGGAGATCACAAGTCTCTTCAGGTGTGCCATATCCGGCTGTAGCTATTTATTGTTGATTAGATGAAGCTGCAGTAACGCTGATGGCTAAGTTTCAGTCCCTGTTCCAAATAGTTCTAGACTCTTTCTATTAAACTGAAATCGGGTGTTGTAACAGGCCAGTCGAGATGCGATAGGGTGCCTGAGTCTCTATCTATCCAGAAGCATATCCGCAGAGCCTAGTGAAGCATTGCTACCTTTGGATAACGGGGTCTAGGGGGTGATTCCCGGGCTGGACGTGGATTTTCTCCGCCCAGGAACTGGGTGTTTCTATTGTGTTAGTCATTTCGTCATCATTCGGGGAAGTGGAGAGACTGGATAGTGCAAAGATTCGGAATTTAGACGGGCGCTGGTAACTATGAAGTTGAGCGCCCCACATCATCATCATTATCTCACCAGAGCCGGGAGAAACCACAGCACACTCGTTAATGAAGATGTCAAAGATAGGCCAACACTTGGTCACCGAGAAATATAACAGGTGGTTATGATCAAACAGACAGTGTACTGAGTGCTGCAGTGCGGGTTTCAAACATCGAGGGATGGTGAAACGTCGTAAGCATGTTCTTTCATCGGTGCTTTCACGGAGTATGCTGATCTGCAGTATAGCGTACGACGGCATATCACTCTTCAGCAGGGTATACTGAAAAAATAATAGTTCCACTTTCTGTCACCATGCGAAAATATGGCGTTGTTAGCAGTCAGAATATGGAATGCTTCCTGTTTTGACGTTGGTATGGTGTGGTGACCTCTTTTGTGGCTTGACTGTTGGTGTAAAGTGTTAAGAATGTTGAAGTTTTCCGTACGAAACACAACGGCTATTGAGAAGAAAGACAGTGCACTGTTAGTAAAGTTGTTTTATCAGAACGACAGCACTAACAGTGATGCATTGCGAGAATATCACCGACAGAAACAGCTGCGAAGAGACCCCATGTCGATAAATATGTTGAAGAATATGATCGCGAAGTTTTGACAAATGGGTGGATTAGGTGGTACAGTGGGGAAAGTGAGTAGGCCCATTCCCATGGCAGTTGTTGATAAGGTTGCTGCTGCTATAGCCGACCGTGCAGCATCCGTCTTATATTGCACAGCCAGTACTCGAGGTATGTCACGGGAATTGCCTCATCTCTGGTCGACATTTCAAAAGATTTTGCGGTGCATTTTACAATGTAACCGCTACAAGTTTCAGAATGTACACCAAATGGAGCCACAAGTTGGGCACAAAGCCCTGACCTTTGCCCTTCCTTTTTGACATTGTTGAAAATGGCTGACATGTGACAAGAAAATATTCCTTGTGTGGACCAGGCGCATTTTACTCTCCACGGTCCGTTGAATTCACAGGACTGTCGGCTATGGGGTTCTACTCCACCACATGTTGTGGATGAACATCCACTGCACTGAACTTGGGTAAATGTGAAGTGTGGTTTCACAAGCTTCCTCACTCTGAGATGCCAACCAACGTGCCTGTTAAATGTAGAGTCGTATCTGCAATTTATAAGGACCTCCTTGTGCAACACATTCCAACTTTGCTTCACAACACTATTTTATGGAAGATGGGGTGACATCACATGTGACTTACGTGGGGAAGGTTTTGCTTTGAGAAACCTTTGGCAACGACTGCATCATTTATAGGCAATTTCAAGATGTGTGGCCTTCCAGATCTCCCGATCAAAATCCTTGTGACATCTGGTTGCGTGGATATCTCAAAGACCTTGTCTTTCAGTCACCGATAACGTTCAGATCTACAGGGTGGTTATAATTAAACAGTGTTCCGAATGCTGCAATCCTGGCTCCAAAAACCGCGGGATGCTGAAACGTCGTTATGTTCATTAATAGGAGCGCTCGCGGAGTATGCTGATCTGAAGCATAGCTTATGATGGCATATCACTCTGATTACGTCGGATGTTCTGCGAGCAACTGTAGACCATGCCGTGTTATGGATGCAGCGTGTTGCCGAATCGGGAGACCATCCCGAACACATGCTGTACCTTGTAACCATATCCTAATAAACGTGTCACACCCACGGTGGTTATATGTCTGATCTTTACCCACACCATGTCCTGACTGCTTACAACGCCATAGTTTCACCTGCTGGTAGAAAGTGAAACTATTATTTTTTTTCTGCATACTCTGCTAGAGCATTGATTTATGAACATAATGTTTCAGCGTCCTGCGATGTTTATAGCCTGTAGTACAGCAGTCGGAACACCATCAGTTTAGTTATACCCACCCATTGTATCCTGGTTCATGTTCACAGTAACATAAATGAGTAATAACAGATCATGGTACAAAAAAAAGTACAGAACAACCTGTGGCATGACGAGAACCCTGGACACACTGTGGATAAAACATCTATTGAGAATTCGGTGTACTCGGCATCTTGCATCATCAAAAAAGTCCCAAAATCGCGACTTTCCGGACCACACTAAACACCACGTCCAGTCAGTTACTGTCCAGTTTCTGAGTTGTTTGGCTCACTAAGGACACGCAGATTCTCTGCCACTATGAGAAATGTTCGTTTGCAAGGAACCCGACTCAAAAGTCTAAAAAGTCTACTGCATGCAGTTCCCTGTGCATTGTTCGGTCTCAAACTCGTTGAGATTGACCTACATTCACTGACAGCAGCAGTACTTGTTGGGTTGTAAAACTGCATTCACTGACAGCAGCAATCCTTGTTGGGTTGGAAACCGATTGTTATCGCCAAGGCTTGTCAGTTGGCTCCGGTCTCTGTTGATAAGGATCTTTTTACGACCAGCGTTCTTGCGCAATGTAACATGACTGTGAGTTGTGCACCACTCCTTGTACGTACGCTGTACAGTCCCAGTCCATTCACCATTAAAGCCGTCAACTTCATTCGTTGGTAAGTCTAAACACGATAGGTCCTTTCCGAAATTCTGTCGCACTTTCATGCCGGCCATTCTTGTCCCACTGACTTCATGCAACCGACTATGTCGGTCGCTGTACTAGTGGCACCAGTTCTACACTATCTACAGCGCTGCAAAGCGACCAGCATCCTCTTTAAGGAAGTAACTAATATTTTGTCCTGTGAGCTGCTTTGGACATGCTTTTACACTCTTCGACAGAAGAAAGGGCGTACCACAAAGAAATTATCCGAATGGGATGGAAATCTGTAGAAGTGATGTATATGTACAGACAAACAAATGATCGCATTTTTTTTTTTTTTAAATTGGATGATTTATTCAAGAGAAAGAGCTTCATAAGCTGCGCTAGACCGTAACGTGTTGGTCCACATCTGGCCCTTATCCAGGCAGCTATTCGGCTTGGCACTGATTGATCGAGTTGCTGGGTGTCCTCTGGAGGGATATCGAGCCAAATTCTGTCTAACTGGAGCGTTAGATCGACAAAATCCCGAGCTGGTCGGAGGGCCCTGCCCATAACGCTCCAAACATTCTCGAATGGGGAGAGATCTGGGACCTGGTTGGCCAAGGCAAGGTTTGGCAAGCACGAAGACAAGCGGTAGAAAGCCTCATCGCGTGCGGACGCGCATTATCTTGCTAATATGTAAGCGTAAGATGACTTGACATGAGGGCAACAAAGCGGGGCGTAGAATATTGTCGACACATCATTGTGTGAGGGTGCCCCAAAATACAACCAAACGGGTTCTGCTGTGAAAAAAAAGAAAAAAAAAGTTGGCAGCCACATCATCATTCCTGGTGGTGTCCGCCCCGATAACTGAGTGGTCAGCGTGATGGATTGCCGTCCTACGGGCCCGGGTTCGATTCCCGGCTGGATCGGAAATTCTCTCCACTCAGGGACTGGTTGTTGTGTTGTCTTCATCATCATTTCATCCACATCAGGCGCGCAGGTTGCCCAATGTGGGGTCGAATGTAAGAAGACCTGCACCAAGGCGGCCGGACCTGCCCCACAAGGGGCCTCTTGGCCAATGACGCCAAACGCTCATTTCCAGTTTTCCATTCCTGCTGGTTGGGCCATATGGTGGCTGACAGTCAAGCTGGCATCCCACCTCTGTGTGTGGCGTCTCCAGACAGTCTTTGGCCTGGAATCTCATTACATTGACTGAAGGAGAATTGTCTTCAGTGATGAATCCTGCTTCGGACTGAGCCTCGATGACCAGTGAAGACATGTCTGGAGATGCCCCGGAAAACTGTGGGATTCCAACCTTACCGTCGCCCGTCACACGGCCCGACAACCAGGTCTAGGGCGCCATTTCTTTTCAGATCACGACCTCTTTGGTTGTCATCCGCGGCACCCTTACAGTACAGCGATACGTCGACGATATTCTACGCCGTTTTGTTGGCCTTCCTGGCAATTAATCTGAGGCTTACATTTCAGCAAGATAATGACCATCCGCACCCGGTGAGAGTTTCTACCGCTTGTCTTCGTGCTTGCTGTACCTTACCTTGGCCAGTAAGATCCCAGGATCTCTCACCATATGAAAACGTTTGGAGCATTATGGGCTGGGCCCTCCTCGGGCATTGACTATCTAATGCGCCGATTGTACACTATTTGGCACAATATCTCTCAGGAGGACATCCGACAACTCTGTCGATCAGTGCAACGTCGAATTACTGCTTGGATAAGGGCCACAGGTGGACCAGCCCGTTTCTGGCTTGCTCAATTTGTGAAGCTCGTTCTTTTCAATAAATCATCCAAATTTTCGGATATTATAGTCATTTGTTTGTCTGCATATGTACATCACATCTATCGATTTCCGCCCCATTTGGATAATTCTTTCGTAAAACGTCTTTTGTTATTTTATTTTATTTTTCTAGAGTATATACTACCGATAATCATAGTATTTTACGATTTTGTGATGACTCCTTAATATTTGCGAGCAAAATTATGAAACATTGGGTTGTTCGGTTCAGAGTATCGTGTTAGTTAATTGATCCATTGTTAACAAGTGTATAGTCTGTTCAAAATTAACTCAGGATTGCCAGTTCGGATGTAGCGCTTGGAGGCCACGTCCGGTACAGAAGAGTCACGTAATTTAACGTTTCATTCGACTCACTCAAACAAACAACTATTCGCTGTACAGATATGAAACTGGCACCAATGTGTTCTGGAAGAGCTGCACAATGCTTCCATTTTAGTTTTATTTGCGGCAGTAGATTATTAAGACGGTACACGAAAATTCATTTTCCATCGCGTTACCGAATTTTCCAGATGCAGGAAATTTTTTGTTGCTGAAGTTGGGCGAACACTCGAATTAAATCTAAAGAATACACCAAATTTTTGGCCGAGCGGTTCTAGGCGCTTCAGTCCGGAACCGCGTTGCTGCTACGGTCGCAAGTTTGAATCCTGCCTCGGCCTTGGATGTGTGTGATGTCCTTAGATTAGTTAGGTTTAAGTAGTTCTAAGTCTAGGGGACTGATGACCGAAGATGTCAAGTCCCATAGTGCTTAGAGCAATTTGGACCTTTTTTTGAACACCATATTTTATCTACTCCAAACCTGAACTCTTTCAGAGTTTGTTAAATGTGACGCACTATGGTCCGCTCGCGCGTCAGGTACTAAGCAGTCACCTGTATGGTATTGTTACGGGAAACGGATCATTATGATTATAACTAACCTGTCATTAATTTTTCTGAACCATCTACTCACTACTAACAAAACAAACTATAAAATTTACAGGTGTTTATCGCGGTGAGGAAACGTGTCTTAAATACGCCAAACAGTATCTGGAGGAAGAACAGAAACGATACAAAAATCATTGCTTCAATACTGAAGCAATTATATTGTAGACAGTAACATTTATTTTGTGTGACATTGACTGAATTCTGGAGACGAACTTCACTTGGACTTAGCTGCTGATAAGACCTTCTAATTAAAATGTCAAAAGTTACGACAACATAATTTGTTATGTAGGTACTTGCCATTATAAATTGTGCACATAAAACATGCAGCTGAATCCGACTGTACTCCATTTCTGTAGCCATAATAGAAAAAATGTACTGACATCACCGTCTTCGCTATGACAGATGCTTCAAGTGTCACTAGAACTGTCCCTGTTGTTATTGAATGAGATGAAAAAAAACTGTGCAACTGCCCAGAAAAAAAAAACCCTGTTGCTTAAGGATGATCGGCACCTTGCCGACTGTCGAATTTTTCTTTCTGCGATAATAACCATAAATATGATGAGGAATCGCATCCACAGCAAATGGATCTACACTGACCAGCCAGAACATTACGACCACCGATCTCCTCGATATAAATCCATCCAGGCGATAGCAGCGTCATCTGACGAGGAATGGCTGCTAGTCAGACACACGCACGGTGCGCGTAGTATCAGCGAGCGTGCTGTCCATGTGTGGAATGGGGAAGGTGTGCGATCTACCTGAGTTTCAAAAAATGGCTCTGAGCACTATGGGACTTAACATCTGAGGTCATCTGTCCCCTAGACTTAGAACTAATTAAACCTAACTAACCTAAGGATATCACACACATCCATGCGCGAGGCAGGATTCGAACCTGCGACCGTATCAGCAGCACGGCTCGAGACTGAAGCGCCTAGAACCCCTCGGCCACAGCGGCCAGCCTATCTGAGTTTGGCCGAAGGCAGATTGTGATGGCCCGGAGGCTCAGCACGAGCATTTCGGTAACTGAACGACTTGTCGGCTGTTCGAGGAGTGCTGTGGTGATCTTCTTCAACACGGGGCGAAACCAAGGCGAAACCACGTCCAGACGTCGTGGGGTTAGGCGGCCTCCCCTCATTACAGATGTCGGACGTCGTAGGCTGGGCGGACTGGTAAAACAGGACAGACGGCGAACTATGACGGAACTAACAGCAGACTTTAATGGTGGGCAGAGTACAAGTGTGTCTGAACACACAGCGCACCGAACGCTTCTAAGGATGCGCATATACAACTGTTAACACCACTTTTTTTTTCTTTTTTTACATCGGCACTACGACTGAAATGGGCAACTGACCATCGACATTCGACGTTGGTGCGATGGTTGAGCGTTGCATGGTCTGATGATTCCCAATACCTTTTTCATCCTGCCAATGGGAGGGCGCGAATCCGTCGTCTTTCACGGGAACACCACCTTCACACCTGGACTGCGGGACGGAGACAAGCTAGCGGCGCCTCCATTCTATTCTGGGGAACATTCCATGGGTCCAGTGGAGCTCGCGCAAGGCACCATGACGACCAAGGAGTATCGACCACTGGTTGTACACCACGTACAACCCTTCAAGACAATCATGTTTCCCTACGGCAGTACCATTTTTCAACAAGATAATGCGCCATGTCACAAGGCCAGGAGTGTGATGGAGTGGTTCTAGGAACACAGTGGCGAGTTCAAATTGATAAACTGACTCACTAACTCACAATATCTTAACCCGATTGAACACATATGCGATGTGATTGCGCGTTGGGGTCAGAGCTCATCGCCCTCCTACCAGGAATTTACATTTGGTGACTTCTGTGTGCAGATGTGGTGCAAACTTTCTCCAGCGTCCTTCCAAGGCCTCATTGCTTCCATGCCACGACACGCCGCCGCTGTTATTGTGTCAAAGGTGGACCCACCGCTATTAGGTAGATGGTCAAAATGATCTGGCTGATCAGTGTTTATTGGCAATCCTCTTATCCACATGAAGTTTTTTTCCCCAGAAGACTCAACCCTCGAAGTGTTTCCATCTTCTTTTTATTTCTCAAACTTTTCTTTGTTGATCTTCACGGTATTGTTTTGGTTTATGTTCAGAACAACAGCAGAGCTATCGATTACCTTGTCAACGGAGAGAAACGGGCCGTCATTAACTTTTTCATTCTTAAAGTAGACACGTAACTCGCAAATTATTTCTCTCGACTGCCCTCGTACGGCAATTCCCTGATCAAGTAAGCGGCACAGAACTTTTGCACTCATAACTTCCGACTAACATCTTTTTGACATTGTTCAGGACAATACGACACATAACAGTAACAACAAATATGACAACAAATCCTGCAGCATTAAAAACGACAACGAAAATCACGGGGTGCAACAATCACAGAGGACAGCAAGCTGTCTGAAACTCAAACAAGCGTGAAGTGTTGTGGTGATTGCTGCGGCTACCGATGAGTGGCATTGGCGGAATGCGGTTCAAGTTTTCCGTGTGAGCTCTCCCACTACTGCTTCGGTCGTAGCTATCAATCTCACAGTAATTTTGAACAGACTATAGTTAATTTGTCTCTCTGATGCACAAGGTGTTTCACAATTCCTGTTACACACCTCTAGAGGTTGTGGAGGGGATTAAGTGGATCCAGCTTTACACACGAATCAATGTCAGAAAACGGTTCGTTTCCATGATACAAGGAAAATATGATGTACATATTTCACTTCTGTTCACTGTCAAATTACAACAGCTGCTCTATATAACGACCACAGAATTTGGTGCACGTAGTATATCTGAGCAGTGAGTTCGCATAAACTCTGTCCAACATGCGTGGTGTATGATTAAACACATCTGCCGCAGTCATGATCTATTCAACAAGACTCTTCATTGGCCCCAGAAAAAAAAGTCCAAAGGGGTTAAATCTGAGGATTTTGGTGGCCAAGCATGTCCAAATGTGTGTGAAATCTTATGGGACTTAAATGCTAAGTTCATCAGTCCCTAAGCTTACACACTACTTAACCTAAATTATCCTAAGGAGAAACACACACACCCATGCCCGAGGGAGGACTCGAACCTCCGCCGGGACCAGCCGCACAGTCCATGACTGCATCGCCCTAGACCGCTCGGCTAATCCCGCGCGGCGGCCAAGCATGTCGTCCACCTCGACATATCCTTCTGTCCTCCTAGAACACGTTCAGATGTTTGGGGGGGGGGGGGGGGGGCGCCAACTGCAAAATATACCACCGTGCCACCATTCAAGCAGAACGTCCAATGGCACGTCTCCAAAACTCCGCCAGCGCTTGTTGCAGGAATATACGGTACCTGGCACCCGTTAGGTGGGGAGGAAGTTTATACGGCCCAATCACATGAACGTCGCAGGTACTTCCCCAAATATTGATGCCGCAGGTGTGCGGAAATCAGCGTGTACACGTGGCTTTGGGGTTTTCTTGTTACCAAATGTGTTTATTTCAAGCGTTCAAAACACCTTCCCTGTCGAAATGCGCTTCGTCAGTGAACAAAATACGTCTTTAAAACTGAGGAAAATGTATACAACGGTGTAAAAGCCAAGTACAGCAATTGACACGTGGCACAAAATCCGCCGGGAGCATGGCCTGTACGTTCTGAGGGTGATATGGGTGGAGTTGTTGTTCATGCAGAACACGCCAGACAGACGAATGAGACAGATGCAAGTCAGGTGCAGTGGCTCGAGTTCTCGTCGATGGGTTCTCTTCAACTTGATGAAGCACTTCCTCTCCCAATGCACCAGTGCACCGCCTTTTTGGAGCACCGCAGTTTACTCTATTGCTTGTGAATTCAACACTTTCTCGCAGCTGTTGTTCTACCCTGGCAAACATCGAATGAGACTGGGTCACACGATTTGGAAAGTACTCGTAGTACAGACGTTGAGCTTCTCTTCCATTAACGCGACCTGCACCGTAAATGACCAACATATCGGTGTGCCCTGTGAATGTACACTCAGGCATCCTGTTACCGCAGTACTAGTCACTGTAATGTCAACTGACGTATCACCAGAAAGCATGAAAACACGGTAGATGGAAACAGAGGACGTGACATCGCATCATCATATCATTCGTGAATGTGGGTAGCCTACCAAACAGGCGAAATGCGTAAAAAACATCTAGCGCGCGATTGAGTAGCTCTTGTTTTCCTTGTAACATGGAAAAAGATCATTTCTGGACATGGGTTCCTACGTAAAACTTGATCTATGAAGTCACCTATACAACCTCTGGAAGTGTGAAACTCACTGTTTATCTAAGAAATGAGCGCAGTAGATTACACGAAGCGAAGCAGCACTTGTTGGTAAGTGGAGCGTGGCACATGGTTCACAGGGCAGCTCTGGTACGTGGGTGGCACTTGCCTGGACTTCCGGAAGCCCGTGTGGCTGGGTCTGGCAATGGAGCGGCCATCAATCGGCGGGTTGGAGCACACATTCTGCCTAACCCCAATGCCGCCGCAAGAGCGACCACGCTTTGTTGCCAGGTTAGTGACTGTGTATAAAAACGCAAACCATAAAAACAGTATGTGTTTCCCTTGCTGACTGGTTTTCAGATTAGAACTTGACTGGTCAAAGACGACCTTATGGTCAACAGATTTAAACTGCGAAGTCTTCTTGTGGAGATACCTAAGGAGAGGTCCGAGAAAGCCTTCTAACAAAGTTTGAAGAATAAACTTTAAACGATGACTCTTAGGAAATATAAAGGACAGTTAAATGAAAACTCAACACCCGCCACAACGGGACCATGGAATGGTCCCATTCAAAAATTATTGCCAAAAGCTTTAAGACATTTATTCCACAGGGAGAAGAGACTATGAGTTTCTGTTTCCCAGAAACCAATCGGCCGCTGACGGATCCATAACCGCACCCATTCATGCACATCCTCGTCCGACAAAAACCAACGTTCACACATATCTGCCTTTGGGTCACCATCTATATGAAAATCACACGGTGAAGTATCCGCGCTGTACGGAGGATGTTGTAGTGTTTCTCAACAAAATCGTTGAAGCGCAGCCTTCATCCAGTTGGTAGTGTGGGGTCAGGCATTATCGTGCAACAGGATGATTCGGTCTGACAGTATTGCTGGGCGTTCTGGCTTTATGTTGCGTCACAGTTTCCGCAAAATGTCTTCATAATGCATCGCCTTTTTTGTGGTTCCAAGCTCGAGAAACTCCACGAGCAGAGGGCCCCTGAAGTCGAAGAAGAAAATCATCATGACCTTACGGGAATTTGTGTGAACAGCTTTGGATTTCTTTGGCGGGGGAGATGTGGAATGTTTCTGCTGCTGACTTTGCTGATTGTCCTCGGGCTGTTGTAATGCTGTCAGATGGAATCATCCTGTTGCACGATAACGTCCGCACTCACAGTGCCAATGGGGCGAAGGCTACACATCAGCGATTTGTTTGGGAAACACTGCAACATCCTCTGTATAGCTCAGATCTCTTGCTGTGTGTTTTTCACTTCCTTAGCAACCTGAAGAAAGATATGAGTGGGCGTCGGTTTCAGTCGGTTGAAGAAGTGCTCGAGTTGGTGCGGTTGTGGGTCCTCCAACGGCCGACTGCCTTCGAAGAAACATGAATTCATCGTCTCGTCTACCAGTGAGACAAATGTCTTATCGCATTTCGTGGTTACTTTTTAATGGAACCATTCCATGGTCCCGTCGTGGCGGCAGTTCAGTTTTCATTTGTCTGACCCTGATATTACAACCCCGTTCATATCGCTCCCACAGATATCGCGAAGACAAAATTTGGTTAACTATAGCACGTACAGAGGCATTTATACAATCATTCTATCCGCGCTGCATACGTGAATGGAATGGGAAAAAGCCCTAATAACTGGTCCAATGGTACGTACCGCTGCCATGCATTTCACAGTGGCTCACAGAATACAGATGTAGATGTAAATGCTCAGGAATTTATAGAATAACAAACCGTCATCACGATTAATTACATTATCTACTTCTTGTTTTCGGCAGCTTCCTTAATAATTGGCTTCCAGAAACGCAACATTTTGATTTTAATGTAATCCATGGACTGACCACTAGCGGTTGTAGCAACTCGCTCGCCTACCCATCTCCCTACAGTAATCAGAAGCTGTTGTAAACAATTTATGATACCTGCAGACGCTCTGTGGACCGAAACTGGTTGTAGAATAAAGAAATTTTTATCAGTAGCCCTTGGTGGTGAATAGTGACTTTTTTTCAAATATTCGCGAGATGTGTGACACCATGTTCTTAAAACATAAAGGGTTTTCAAATGACACACGGTCACTAGTGTAAAGTAACGGTAACGATTTTAGTAACTAAAAAATGTAGTTATACACAGTACACATACTCAAAAACTGTTGGCACGTTTATCCCATTGCGACACTAGCCAGTCGATTCCGTCCTTGAAGAAGCTAGTGGGTGGCTGTCGGATCCAGGCCTGGACCCAGTCACACACTTCGTCGTCCGTTGCGAATCGATGCCCGCTAATAGCTTGTTTTAGAGGTCAAAACACACGAAAATCACAAGGTGAAAGGTTAGGACTGTACGGTGGATGTTCCAGCGTTCGCCACCAAAACTGCTGCAATGTTGTCTTCACCGGATTGGCCGTGTGTGGGCAGGCATTATCATGCAGGAGGATAACGCCCTTAGACAACATGCCTTGGCGTTTCGACTTGATGGGTCGTCTGAGGTTCTATAAAGTGGTTTGATAACGCTGGGCAATGATGGTGGTTCCCCGTTCCAGGAGCTCGAGAAACAGTGGGCCTTTGTGATCAAAAAAGGACATCATGACCTTACCAGAACGGGTGTTCACGGCCTCTGCTTTCTTTGGAGGTGATGAAGTCGCATGTTTCCACTGCTTGCACTGACGCTTGCTTTCCGGTTCAAAATGGTGACACAATGTTTCGTCACCTCACCTGTGACAGTACGCGGCAGAAAGCCGTATTTCTCCTGATGATAACGCAACAGATGACTCAAAGACAGCATCATTCAAGTATTGCGCTGTTCGGCTGTCAGTTGGTGGGGAACCCACTGCGCACAGATTTTTCAAAAGTTCAAGTGTTGATGCATTATGGTGTGAGCGGTGCCCACGCTAATACCCAGTAACCGATAGATCTCGTCCACGGTGATCCTGCGGTTGTGCAAGACTAAAGCATTCACTTCCGCAACCAGTTCCGGTGCGATGACACGATGAGCCTATCCAGAACGAGCATCGTCTTCCAGTGACTCGCGCCCCTCAAGGAATCGTTTGCGCCGTTCCACAACACTAGAACGACTCAGACTGTACTCACCGTACACAGCCTTCATCCGTCGATACATTTCACGGCTTCCAACTCCCTCCGCAGCAAAAACTCGAATCACTCCTCGTTGTTCTTGTTTACTCGCCTGCAAGTTCGGTAGTGGACGATAACTTGTGTAACCACCTTCTCTTCGGCGTTTCGGCGTGAAACCACACTGGCACTACGCAACATCAAACGGTGCGCACGCATCGGTCTCTCTACCAATAGATGGTGCCACCATACCCGCAGTTATGTGGTGCCACCTTATGGGCAAGGCAAAGGTAGACGCACTGACCAGGTTTCATTTGAGTGAACCTCATACTTTAGAAGAGGTTCAGGAAAATCGCCTATGTAACAGACTGCATAGCTGTAGAGAACTGGATGGGCGTAATGAATACCAGTTTGGTTTTAGGAAGTGTAAGACCATAGGTGGTGCGATTAATTGTGCCATGACTGTTACTGACAACATACAAATAAAATATGTGGTTGGGGTCATAACAGATATAGCCAGAGAATCGATAATATATGGTGGCCTGCTCTGCTCGCTCGGCTTAGGGAAACAATTGTTCCTAGATGTTTTTACTGTAGTTTCATAGACTACTATCAAGGCAGGGTAGTGCAATGAGAAAGAAAAACAGACAAAATAGTAGGGAGAATTATAGAACTGTGCCCAGAGAGCCCACTGTGTAGCCCCAAGTTTTGAATATCATAATCGAACTGCTGTTAAGGACACTACAAGAGAGTTTATTCACAGACAATTTCACAGCATAGGTTGATGATATTATGGTGATTGTATACCACGATTCGAGAGAAAAGCCGTAGAATAGAATCTCTGACGCAATCCATTTGATTCAAACTTGGTGTTCATAGCGAAAACATGTAGTATCTGCAAATACGACTTCATGCATTCTACTAGAAGATAAGGTAAATGAGATATTCCATTTTAAAGCTCGACGTTGTGTCCATTCGAAGAAATAAAACACGCAAATATTTGGGTGTCTTTCTTGACAAAAATAGAATTTCTTAACTCATATTACGGATTTCATTCAGTGAACAATAAAACTTATGCAGAAGGTTGTGACATTATTTATAAACGAATATAGGTTATCAGCAGTATGCGCGTTTACAGTACATCGCTCTACTATTTTGACAGAAATGATGAAACTGGCTGCATGTGTATGGGACTGGAAACTACGAAGTGAATATGTCGCCGTCAAACTGCGTCACGTCCAGAGAAGAATACTGCTTAGGGTGACAGGCGCTTTTAGTAACAAATGGAAACCCATGTCGAAATCGTCAACCATCAGGACAACAGAGCATCGCTTTCATAGGGCATGGGGCCTTTCTACGCAGCAGCTAACTCCATCTTTTCCACTGGCGATCGTGGCGAATAGATGCGATCACTAAATAACAAACAACATTGCGAGACGTTTTGCCTACCGCCTGCCAGAGTGCAAATTCACGTTTGCTGCCAAAGGGGTTGCCTACCGCCAGGCGCCGGCGTCTACAAACTTTACGCTCAGTAGCGTTATTGGATGACGTTTTCGAACACGGGGTCCTGTCCCCGATTTGTTCCTCAAGTCACCCTCCACAACACTTCGATGTCTGTCGCAACATTCCTGGAACATCCTGTATAGTTATAGGGATTAGTTATACAGGGTGGCACAAAGAAAAGTGACCCTGACGAGTGGAAACGACTGGACGTGAAAATATGCATATAACCACACCCCATGACCAACAGTTACTTCCAACTGGATGGAACAACTACCCATACAGCCGGACGAACCTTGGAGCACATTTACACAACCTTCACGCCTGATGGAGTTCTTGGCGGAGATCAGTCTGGTCGCAGCCCTAGCAGGCCACCCAGGTTATCTGATTTGTCAGTGTGCGATTATTTTGTATGGGGAGCACCCAAGTCTAAGGTGTATCGCAACAACCCTCATAGTCTTCAAGAAAATTAAATGAGTGTATGGCATCGTTTGCCAGGAGGCCCCATCCGGGGAAATTTGGCTGCCAAGCGCAAAGCTTATTTCAGTCGAAGCCACATGGGGCGACTTGTGCGCCGGTGATGAGGATGAAATGATGAGGACAACACAATACCCAGTCCCGCTTGCATCGGAGGCGAGCACGTTACCACCCAGCTAAGCAGGCAGATAGTCTTCAAGAGGTGCAGCAGAGCATTTCGGATGAGACTGCACGAATTCCGGCAATCTAAGCCTTCAGCAGCTTGTTGACCAAGGCCCAAGAGTGCCAAAAGATGTATGGTAATCACTTTCAGCGTCTGATATAGTGAGGTTAGTATTGTACTTCCTTGCTCTGCTCTGTTTCTTTGTGCCCTGGAACACTTTTCTCCAGGCCACTTTTGTTTGAGTGACCTGTACTTAGTTTTTCTTTAATAGCTGAACATAGATTCTGACTGCCGGATGACCAGTTGCTCCAGCGATACCAAGTCACAGTTCCAATACAAAATGGCACATGTACTCAAAGTAACATAATACTGACTTTTAGTTTTAAGTGGTTATTCGAATTGCACTGGGGGGACGAGACTGTAGGCATTGTTTAACAATAATAAATGAATAAATATCTGGTGTACTTCAACTGCAATTTAAATTTGGATGCTGGTGCCACTGCTCTCCCAGGCAATTTAAGTCTCCCACTATGCACGAATGCACTTGAAAATTCACAAGAAGTTGGGCATGTTGTACTTTTCCTGTTTGTATACCTCAGTCGATAGAACATTTGCGTAAGAAAGACAAAGGTTCCAGGCTCGAGGCTCGGTTTGGCAAACTATATTAATCTGCCAGGAAGGTTTGTACTTTCATGTTCGTCCCTGCACTGAAAGCCGATGGAGCTTAGCTGTTAAGACACATCTTGACTAGAGGAGATTGCTGTACACTCCTTGGGTCAATATTAAGAGAGGTGTTGGTAAGGACGGAGAGAGAGCCTTCTGTAGAAAAGCGATGTCGATGTCTGAACCGAGCGAGGTGGCGCAGTGGTTAGACACTGGACTCGCATTCGGAAGGACGACGGTTCAATCCCGCGTCCGGCCATCCTGATTTAGGTTTTCCGTGATTTCCCTAAATCACTCCAGGCAAATGCCGGGATGGTTCCTCTGAAAGGGCACGGCCGACTTCCTTCCCTAATCCGATGAGACCGGTGACCACGCTGTCTGGTCTCCTTCCCCAAACCAACCAACCAACCATCGATGTCTGTATCTCACAGGTGTTCAGATTATATTCATGGCTGAATTATTCTACTTACGTCATCTGTGGTTGAGACATTAGTTGGAATGTTGGGTGGCGATATAATTCAAATCAGGGCATATTTGGGCCATATTGTAGTTCTTGTGAGTTGACTGAGCCAGTTAAATGTGGTATTAGCGTAGTATAGTCGACACTGTTGTTCTCCTCCGGGACATATCTATCAACTGCTTTACAAGGATCAGTGGCTGATTTTTTATTCGACTTTTCTTACTTTGGTTTGACTTGTTTTGTTTTACTTCAGACAGATGAATTTATGTTGGGGTCACAGTGACGCATTGGAAAGAGGTTGACCTTGTAGTGTTACGTTTTGAGAGATATGTATGAATTCTGGCAAATTGTCTAGTGACTTTATTTGATGTGAATTTGATTCCGTTTAGCTATCGTTTGCTGTTATTGGGTACCTGATTACTCAAGTGATAGTGTTTCGTCCCCGTTTGGTTATACTAATTATGTGCGCTGCCTTAATAGTCCTAAGTCTTTATACTTTTCGCTCCTGCCGTACACCTGTTGAAAATCTGTTGAAGAGGTCCTTGATAATATGATGGGTGACAAGTGCTTTTGGATAGGAGGGAGATTTAATTCCCGTATGCCGGCCGAAGTGGCCGTGCGGTTAAAGGCGCTGCAGTCTGGAACCGCAAGACCGCTACGGTCGCAGGTTCGAATCCTACCTCGGGCATGGATGTTTGTGATGTCCTTAGGTTAGTTAGGTTTAACTAGTTCTAAGTTCTAGGGGACTAATGACCTCAGCAGTTGAGTCCCATAGTGCTCAGAGCCATTTGAACCAATTCCCGTATGTTGTTAACTAAGTTTTTTGATTGAATATAATGTGAACATACAACCTCGTAAGCTGGTTTCCTCATAGTATCTGGGAAAAGATCGTTCTTAGTCCCATCAAGTAGTATTTGAAAGCTCCCCATAAACGATGGAGCAAGCTTACACAGATCTATCCGTACCAAACTCTCGCCTTAGAAAACAGTTAAGTGAGTGTTGACAGCTCACTGTTTGTGCTTAACTTGTAAAATATTTCCGTATCCCGCTAAAGATAGTTGCAGTTGTCTATCCGGCATCTTAAGAGGCACGTTTTGCGCTCTGTTTCCAAATTCAGTGCGGCGGGTGTGACAGCAACATTTATTATTTCACCCATGAAGGTCACGAATTCTGTTTCACGCATTAATCGTATACGAAACACAGAACTGGTAACGTTTGTCCGCATCCAGAACTCACGTAACCCCAAAGATTCATGCGACACTAATTTTCTCACGTTCCGCAATGTGTCGCTACCTATTGCATCTAGTTTCAACGCTCTGCGTCGTCAATAGGTGAAGTTAGCCTTTGTTTCCCTGAGGTCCGCAGTGGAAGAACAATAAAGTGATGTCGAATTTATTCATTTAGTCACATCCTATCTCTCTTGAAACAGTTCTATTTTATTTTCAACAGATTATTAAAGAAATATTATTCCATTGCAGTACTAATATGGTACTTTCCACTATTTTGTAGTATAAGTTTTATATGTGTCATACACGGCACTTAGAATTTGTATCTCATTAAATAATTTGTTCAGTTGCAAATATTCAGCACTAACTTGCTATGAGTGTTAGCACATTTCGCTATTACTGAACGATGGTAAAGGAAGCAGCTATAATAATAAAATATTTATTATAATGACGACAGTAATAATAAAAAATAATTATTTGATTTAATTCAAAATAAGTAAAACTTTTACCTATTACCAGAAGATGAGATACGTCAAGAACTGGAGAAGCCATTCGACTTTGGTATGAATCTGTCATAATTTGATGAAATGTCAAGCTTGTATTTCTTTATGTACGAGGAAGAAGGTGACACAATACTAGGAAGCTACGAATGTTTAAATAATGGAGACAAAGCTGTGATGATATTAGAAAAACATTATCTGCAGATTATATTGTGACTATCTTTTGCAGGTCGTGTTATTTACATCGACAGATAATTTGGATCCACTGAGCTGTTGGACTGACTTCATTCTGAGCGAAGTTAGGAGGCAACTGGAAACATGCAGCCAAGCAGAATTCCAATTGAGAATAAGCTCCAGCCTGACAATGAAATGAGAAAAACAGGCCATGATGTTACCGACTAGTCCATTTGAGGAGATGGACAGATTTCTGTTGTCAAAGAGGAATAGCCGCTACTTCGTCTGCAGAAGGCAAAATATCTGTGGGACAATGCAAGTAGTGATCAAAAAAAGAAAGCATATCAGCATTAAAAGACCACAAATAATTGACAGTTGCAATGAAAATATGGAATGTGTCAATTCATTTGACTGCATCATTGTAGCATACACGCAAGCTGCAAGAACTAGAAAGTGGACAGTTAACTCAATATTATTTCTTTATTTTGGCTGTGCGGGACTACAGTGCTCTGAAAATGAAGAGCCAAGAAATAACGGGTTATCTTAAATTCAAGATTCGGATGTCAGAGTGGTTGGACCATACTGAAAAAGGAACCTGTGACAACACAAGAGAATACAGTGAAGATGATGTAGATGCAATAATCAGCCCTCCACCAAAAAAGAAATTCCCTGTGCCACAACCAAGCCAACAAAAGAGGAAGACAAAGAGTATTGCAGTGAGGTGACAAAAGTTATGGGCCAGCGACACGCACTTATACAGATGGCGGTACTACCGCGTACACGAGGTATAAAAGGGCAGTGCATTCGCGGAACTGTCATTTGTACTCAGGTGATTAAAATGAAAAGGTTTCCGACGTGATTATGCCCGCACGACTGGAATCAAGAGAACTTGTACGCGGAATGATAGTTGGAGCTAGGCGTATGGGACATTCAATTTCGGAAATCGTTAGGGAATTCAGTAGTTCGAGATCAATAGTGTCAAGAGTGTGTCGATAGTACCACATTTCAGCCATTACCTCTCACAACTGACAACGCAGTGGCCGACGGCCTTCACTTAACGACCATGAGCAGCGGTGTTTGCGTAGAACTGTCAGTCCTAACAGACAAGCAATACAGTGTGAAAATAATCACAGAACTCAATGTGGGACATACTATGAACGTACCCGTTACAACAGTGCGGTGAAGTTTGGCGTTAATTGGCAATGGAAGCAAACGACTGACGCCAGTGCCTGTGCTAACAGCACGACAACGCCTGCAACACCTCTCGTGGTCTCGTGGCCATATCGGTTGGACCCTAGACGACTGGAAAACCGTGGAGTAATCAAATGAGTTCCGATTTTAGTTGGTAAGAACTGATGGTAGTGTTCGAGTGCTGCGCGTGCATCACTAAGCCACGACTCAAGATGTCAACAAGGCACTGTGCAAGCTGGTGGAGGCGCCATAATGGTGTGGGCTGTGTTTACATGTAATGGACTGAATCCTCTGGTCCAACTAAATCGATCATTGATTGGAAATGGAATTCTTATGGATGACAATGCCCCTTGTAATCGGGCCACGATTGTTGCCGATTGGTTTGAAGAACATTCTGAACAATTCGAGCGAATGATATGGCCACCCACATCGCCTGACATAAATCCAATCGAATATTTGTAGGTCATAATCGAAAGGTCAGTTCGTGCACAAAATCCTGCAGCAGCTACACTTTCCCAGTTGTGGACGCGATGTGATATTAGGAGGTATCCCATGACTTTTGTCACGTCAGTGTGTATGAATGACCTTGCAGACAATGGTAATACAAAACCTCAAACTTTTAGCAATTTATGCAGTTATCTATAACGAAGAACTGTCTGATACAAGCTGCACCAATATTCACTCACTTTTTGATAAGCTTTCGAAGTGGTGCAAAAATTGGCAGCTTGCTTTAATTGTTCACAAATGTAAAATTTTGTGCTTCACTAAACGAAACAAACGTAGTATTCTATGACTCGGGGAGTATAACAGTTTGTTGAGATATGAAATGGAACGAGCTCGGATACGGCAGGATACAGACTTCGGTTCATTGGCAGGATATTGGGAAGGGCTCTCGTGAAGACAAAGTTAAACTAATTACGGCATCCACTTAGGCACAGAAGCAGTACTGTTTTCCAGCGCTCCATATGCAATTGGAACGGGAAAAAAACTGAACACGTAGTACCATGCTACGTTCCCTCTGCCATACATTTCACAGTGGTTTGCAGAGCATGTATGTAGAGGTAGAAGATGATCCATGCGAAGAATATCCTAAAACTGCAACAAGAGACTAAGACAGCAAGAAAGTGTACAATATCGTAAATAACGGTGCATGAAATAGTTGTTGCCATTTAAGTACCAAATGAAAAAAATGCAGAGAAAATGTTGAAGAAACTGTGGTCACGGTGGACGTTACCTTCGTTAAATACTGACAAAAAAGAATTCAACCGGTTTTTAATTTCATAGTACCAATGAGTCGTGGATCCATCACTTCACGGCAGAGACGAAGCAACAGTTTAAGTAATAGGCGTCACATCAGTAAATAAAATAAAATGATTACATCTACCTGCTAGGGTATCACCAGTGTTTTCTTGGGCGGAGAACGGACTGTTCTAAATGACATGTTTTGCAAATGGCAAAACGGTAACTATCGATCACTTCCCCAGTCTTCTGGATCTGCTACATCAAAAATTACGTGCCCGGTCACAAAGGAACACTGCAAGGAGCTTTGGCAGTCAGAAAACTGGGATATACGAATTGTTGGAATAAGGATATTTTACGTCAAATTTGGAACCTTCCAACTGCCATTGTGACGTAACGGGCGAATTGTGGCGCCCTGAAAATTTCTAGATATGGACAGGCTGCTCGGCAAGCTGGGGCTCGTCAGCAACCGCGTGGTGCCGAACGTTGGCCGAAGTAGCCCCAGCGCGTGGTCCAGGCCAATCACGTGGCTGGGTTCCAAAATGGTTCAAATGGCTCTCAGCACTATGGACTTAACATCTATGGTCATCAGTCCCCTAGAACTTAGAACTACTTAAACCTAACTACATCACACAACACCCAGCCATCACGAGGCAGAGAAAATCCCTGACCCCGCCGGGAATCGAACCGGGGAACCCGGGCGTGGGAAGCGAGAACGCTACCGCACGACCACGACATGCGGGCCACGTGGCTGGGAATTCCATGTTGATGCTGTGTCGAGGACTGTGCTTTGTGTCGATGATGGAGATTTGTATGCCGGGCGTGGCAAAGAGGGCGGACTTAGTGAAACCATAATGGCAGACATTTCACAGTTCATGTAAAAATTAATAACAGCCAGAGGAATCACGATACCTTAAAAAGAAACATATACATTATCATTATTTGCACGACAATTCTGATGGTGTAATCATATTTTCAATATCTTTATTAGTTTAAAGTTTAGTCTCTGACTGTAAATTATACAAGTAACACCCAGCAACGAATTTCCAAAATCTAAACGGTTCATCCGATTTAGTCGATCGATGTGTCTTTAGAAAGCTATTAATGTAAATCTAAATTGGCATGAATTTCAGGCATGTAACTTGAATATTACACGAGTTATTAGAGGTTAAAGTGGCCGATTACTTTTGATCGCATCAGGGCATAAGTACTTCGCAGTTAAACGAAAAAACGGTAGCAGCATGCTTATAAATACGTTTATTTGTCTATGTCTTTGTTTATATCCGATGTGTGCTATTCATGAAGAAATTGGTCAAATATTGACTGTGTTGTAGAAAGGTCAGACACATTAGGCTACTGGCCTACTTTTGTTTCTATTCCTTTGATGTACGTTTATTTAATTTGTTTATGTATTTAATATTGTGTGTTAGAATCAATATGTTTGTGAGTGTGCGTTAGCTTGGAGACATGGTGGGAGCGCTTTAGCCAATCACAGCGCTCGATACTATGGTAGGCGACTACCGAAGTCAATGGAGAGACTGTATGGAGGTGGGGGAGTAGCATCAGGTGGCACAGGACGGGGGAGTTCTGGACGGGAAGGCGCGACGGAGGGTCTCATGGAATACTTGAAGAGTGTTGAGAAGTTTGCGCGTGGTCGCGGGAGATAGAAATACTTCGGAGTGCCGACTTGCACACTTGTGAGATTTCCGTGGCTTCTGCAGTGAAGACGTAGTATGCGTTTAGAAGTGAATATCTCGAGAGTTATATTGTTGCTCATAATTAATTACGTGAAGTAGGAATCTATTGTTTCCCTGTTACTCAACTTACATTTCATTTAATTGCTGGACCATCGACACCAATAAGTGTTTTGCAGAAATAAACGGCATTCTTAAAAGTAATTCTGCCATCGTACTAATCATTTAAAGTCGTTAAAATAGGACCTGCAGATTTTATTTAATTGCAGTCTTTCATTTATGAATTTTTGTGTTACATTCAAAATTCGCTATTGCTGAGTGATAGGAACCTTCGACCATTCGATTCGGGTGTGTATTCATATCGTATACTGTAGACTCAGCAGTATTCGGGATGAAATGCGGCAACTACGAATCCCACCCCCTAGACAACGAAACCAGCCAAAACTTTTAATATTTCAACGCTGGGTCTGAGGGTACGTAGTTGAGGGCCACATTTTTTTTATTTGAAAGCCCGCACAATCTACAGATCCTTCTAAATAAATCTGTGATTAGAAAACGTTTTACGGTTGCATTATGCGTGCGAGGCCGCAGCCGCTTGCTGATAAGTGCCTGAGACCTCGCCGGCAGTAGCGCTGGCCTCCGGGATAAGACAGCGGGCAAGTCATTAGCGCACAGCGAGCGCCAGTTAACGGATAAACACTGCACGCGGTCGCCGAGTGATTCTTAACGCGTGTTGATGACTCTGCGAGTCCAGAGCTGGCGTCGGAGCAACTCTGTGACCGTGTTTCCATAAAGCGTTTGTTTTGTAAATGCTGCCGCGTTAACATAACAGCTGTAAGAGTGCAAGTGTCTTACGCACAGTAAAACACGGCTTCTTATCGTCGTGATGTCAGTGCTACGCAGTGATTCCAGTCCAACAAAACCCTGTATTTACAATCATAGAGCTCATTGTAATATGAGTTTACAACAAGTTAGATCACACATATCAACGTTACGTCAAGTAAAAGATGTAAGCGTCTTTGTGTATATCAGTCATGGAAGTATAATAAGGGGAGGTGGCGCTAGAGACTTCGGCTGCATTGCTTTGAAGCCGGCGCCGTCGTGTTAGTAACCGCTGCACATGAGGTGGTTACTGATCACAGTTGCTGCTCGTTCTTAATTTCTGTTGTGTCTGCGCAACAGTTGTTTAACTAGTAAATATTACAGTGCTTTGTGAATAACATAGCGTGAGGAAGGCATTTTTAGACGTTTTAAAGGCGTATTTGATCCAGTAATACGATGAATTTGACCTCGTTAATGTAACTTTCATTCTGTTACACGTTTCGAATTACGAGAACGTGAAGTATGTGATATAAAAAGGGCTGCCTTCATAATCCAGCAGTTTCCTTAGTATAAATGACTATACTGATGTTATGTCTATCACCTCTTTGCTAAAATACTGAGAACATACCTTGCTATGTTTGGACGGTTTGCAGTATTTCCTTCTCATAGCGTTCAACCCGAGTGCTCTTCGAGCTGTACTGACGGCAAATCTAATGTCAAATTACAGAAATAAAACCACTACAGTAAAAGTAATTAGCACAACTAAAATTTATGTATAGAAAAGAAAATATCGCTTGAACGAGTCCACCTACGAATGAAATGTGGTTCCTCCACTCTTTAGGCTACAATCAGAACGCCTAGTACACCTGTTAATAACGCAAGCTGGTAGTTTTTATCAAAAAACTTCCACTGGAAGCGAATATTTGGGACTACTAACATAGAAGACGTCGGCTTCAAGTTTGTGGCGTCGTGACAATTCTCCATATTATACATTCATGGTATCAATACCCAAGGCTTATTGTCCTTTCACACGATAAGTATCTAGTTACTAATCAAAATCAAGAAGTGAGAACTCTCATTCTGAACAAAACTTTGGGAGTTTTACGAAACCAGAAGAAGCTAAACCACAAGACATTCCTTTCCTCTTACAGCCACCACTACTACATACGCTGACGAGCCAAAACATTACGACCACGTGCATAATAACTTGTTGGTCCATCTTTGGAACGCAATACGTCACCGGTTCTGCGTATCACGGATTCGAAGTTTGTTGGTAGGTTTGTGGAGGTATGTCGCACCAGACGTCCACTCACAACTCGTGTAATTTCCCTAAACAACTGGCAGCTGATCTTTGTACGCGGCGATGGTGCCTGATAGCCACCCCAGCGAGTTCCATTGGATTCAAATCAAGCGAATTTCGTGGCCAAGACATCAACGTGAGCACGCTATCATGCTTCTCAAACCACTGTAGCACGGTTCTCGCTTTGAGATACGGACAATTATCCTACTGGAATATGACATCGCCGGAGGGGAAGACATCGAGCATAAGGAGGTGCAGATGGTTCACATCTGTCAGCGTGTCTTCCATTGCTACCACAGGTCCCATGATGCGAGCGTCTCCCATAGCATAATACTGTCCCCACCAGCCTACGTCATTGGCGCGGTGCACGTATCGCATCGCCGTTTACGTGGATGACAACATTTGTGGAGACAACCATTGACCTGATGTAGCATAAACGTGATTTCTCCGACGAGTCGACACGTATACATTGATCCACGGTCCAATCTCTACGATCCCGAAGCCACTGAAATCGTAATTGACGATGTCGTGGGGCAAACACGTGAGCACGTAGGTGACATCTGCTGCGGAGGCCCACGTTCAACAATGTACGATGAAATGGGTGCTCCGAAACATTTATACGTACACCAGCCTTGTGCTCTTTCGGCAGAGATGCCACAGATTGCCACCTATACTGCTTTACAGAGCAGACGAGCCTCCAAATCCCACTTTCCGTGACGAGTCGTGGACGTCCAACCACTTACCGACCAGTGGTAGTTTCACTGTCATTCTACCACTTTTCATAAATGCTCACTACAGTAGTGCGTGAACATTTGAATAACCACGCAGAATTCGAGATATCCGTTCACAGGCCCTGAGTAATAATAATCTGCACTTTGTCATAGTCGTTTATGTCAGTAGATTTCCCCATTTGCGGCCCGCGTTGTCGCTGGAATGACTCCCTATCCGTCTTTGATCCACTTATTAACTTTCCTTACCGTGTCATGTTGCCGCAACGCCACCAGGGCGATATCTAAACTCGCGGAGGGCAGTGGTCATTATGTTTTGGCTTATCAGTGATCGGTAACTAATGATTCAATGCGGTTAATTAGTGGATCTAGTACTGGCTTCGGAGGTAAATATTTTTTTAAAAAAAATCTGAAATGATGCAGAGAAGATTAGTTGGCTCCTGCGCGGGATGAGACGTAGAACCGTAAAGGATCCCCTTCGAAGAAAAATATGTATTAAAAAAAATACGTCAAATCCACAGGTTCTGTGTTTCAATCCTTCTTCGGTCCTATGTTTTCTTTATAATTTATGACTTCCTTCACCTCTGAGAGTCATTTGGTAGTGAGATTGCAGGTGCCCTTGCAACTGACTGTCTAGGACAGATCTATGACACATGGAAGGTCGGAGGAAACTCACCTCCAATACGAGTATGCCTTGTAAAGCACTGCTGTGCTCAAACCAACCTTAGCGTAGCCAATAGTTTTACTTCTTTTTAGTTGCAATCACATGGATAGTTAACAACTAATAAGGAACTTCAACTAGCATTTAACCGATCCACTATAATAGATTACGCTCATAAGAGGCACACTGTGGCAGGAGGATACAGGAGTACACTACCGAAATCTACCGGTGCCAGTGCAGGAGGTTGCCAAGACGAAGCGTAGCGGAGAGCTGTCCAGGGTAGTGTTTACGCTCCTTGACCACGCCTCAGTGTCCTCCTGCTATGGCACCCACTGACTTCTTCCACTTTCCTCGTATGCACAAATCATCCTCTGGCAGGCACTTCCAGAATGACGACGAGGTGATTTTTGAGGTGGTCCGTTTCCTGTACAGCGAAAATACGGACTTCTACAACTGCTACCTCCACTAAGTCATCCATCGTTGGGGAAAATGTAACGCATTGAAAGATGAATATGGTGAGAAGCACCCATATCCTCACCACGTTTCATTGTTAGGGCCTCACTTTTTCGGTGTGATAATTAAAACTTTATGACTACTCTTCGTATTTAACGATAGTTATGCCGCCCGGAAAAATACGGTAACCACAGACAGAATGATAGAGACCGTTATTCTAAAAAACCTCGCTAGAGAACCTCTGGTTATAGGTGTAACATATCACTTCCAAGCTGCCCAGGTGCTGTAGCTCTATTTCGGTGTGGTAATACTTCAGTCAGTTTCCTACGGCTGGGGGAAGGAGGTTTTCTCATCTTGAAGAGAATGGGATGGATTTTCCCTAATCTTTCTAAGCGGTTGGTTTCACGTGGATCGAAGTTTCTCCATGACGGCCGATACAGAAGGGGTTGTTAACATCCTGTTGGATGGCAGTGACTTTCAGAAGCGCTGTAAGCAGGAGCAGGTAAATGGACAATGTCGGTGTCTAGTTTCGCTCCCGTTTCCTGATGGCTGCAAAACTGACATTTTAAACAATTTCGTGAAGAAGTGGAGAGACCAGCCCTCGCGTGGTTGAGGCGGCGAGTCAAGGGCTCTCTGGGGCGTAGTTTGTGTTTTAATGTAGTTATTATTTCGGAGTTCTTGAGTGAGGAGTACATCTGCGATCAACGGAGTTAAGTTTCCGGTACGGAAAGTATTCAAAAGTGCGTTCCCGTGCGTGGGCGTCGATTGCTGCTTAGACGTTTTCTTGTTGTTCTGAGTGAGAGCTGTGGAGTAATGAGTGTGGACATTTTCGATGAGTGAAGAGCTCAGCTATCTGGGCGGTACGAGTTTAGGAATCTTAGCTGAAGATAATGAAGTAGGAAGAGCGTTTTTAATTATTAAGCAAAGTGAGGCTGACGACCCTTATTTCATGTGACTAGACAATGTGGTACAGTAGACAATTAATCCGGGTCAGCCAAAGATGATTCAGATTAAAACCACGGAGCAGTAAGCCGCGTCATCGGTTTCGTACTTTACACATCATCAACAAACTGTGAATTCAGGCAAAGGCCGCGAGTGTGATTTCGCGTAATGCCACGGAAGGTTCTAGAATGGGAGAAAGGAACGTTTCTTACACCCAAACCTCCAGATGTCAAACACTGAGAACGGTACCAAACGTCGTACGTCGAAAGAGTATCAACCAAAACACAGATTTAGTTCGTGCCATGTGCTGTCGTCCACTAGAAAATGCGCAAATGGTAATTAAAAGTAATACTAGGACTACGGAGCACAGGAAAAGTGTATCTGTGAGCAATTGTTTTGTAGATCAAGTATGGCTCAGTTGGTAGAGCGTGAGGTCATCGTATCTAAGGTCCCGCCTTCACACCCACTGATGACAATTTCTTTTCCCTGTTTACTCGTGAAACTGTTTGTGCGAGAACATTTTCCAGACATTTAAAAGGGATTTTGGGAGTTTGTAGCAATGTCAGTCTGCGTCCGCTTCGGTAGTTGAAAGTAGCAGACACACGTGCGACATAACACCAAACCTATCCATATGAATGTACTCCATAGGTTTACTGCTTTCAACTGACGAAGCGAAAGTAGACTGCCAAAAGAACATCGCCAAAAACTCCAAAAAGTCCTTTTACATGTCAGGAAAATGTACTCCCATATAACATTTTCACGCGTAAACCGTTAAAAACAAATAATTATCAGCAGTGGGGCTTGGACGTGGGACCTTCGGTACGACAGTCTCACGCTCAACCAACTCACCGACGCGAGGTCTGCAAATTAATCGCTCACAGATACTTTTTTCTGTGCTCCGTAGCACGAACTAAATCGGTATTTTGGTCGATAATCTATCGACATACAACGTTTGGTACAGATCTGAGTGTCTGACATCTTGAGGTTTGGGTGTAAGTATTCGAAAATTCGAGAGAAACTTCTTTGACGTTGATGGCTTGCGTGAAGCCTAGAGATGGTCATGGGTGGTCAAAGTGATTTAGCTTATGATTGGTAGGACATTCTGATTCACATTCAGAGGTGGCACAGATTTTCAGTTGACACGAAAGGTGAACAATTTACTTTTCCCGGATTTAATTGCGTAGTTCTTTTATAAATATGAGAACAATTAGCAAGTATACGAAGCTCTTTTTCCATCACTCTTTTGGTATATATAGTGGAAATTGTTCTCGCAATCTAATAATCATTTGACCACGCCATGACTAAGACATTAAGCAGTATTTTCTGGAGAAGGCGTCATTTCCCACAACATCGTACCACTGTGAAGATTCTAGACACCCACATTCTATGTGTGTGTGTGTGTGTGTGTGTGTGTGTGTGTGTGTGTGTGTGGTCTTCAGTCCAGAGACTGGTTTGATGCAGCTCTCCATGCTACTCTATCCTGTGCAAGCTTTTTCATCTCCCCGTACCTACTGCAACCTACATCCTTCTGAATTTGTTTAGTGTATTCATCTCCTGGTCTCCCTCTACAATTTTTACTCTCCACGCTGCCCTCCAATACTAAATTGGTTATCCCTTGATGCCTCAGAATATGCCCTACCAACCGATCCCTTCTTCTCGTCAAGTTGTGCCACAAATTTCTTTTCTCTCCAATTCTATACAATACCTCTTCGTTAGTTATGTGCTCTACCCATCTAATCTTCAGCATTCTTTTGTAGCGCCACATTTCGAAAGCTTCTACTCTCTTCTTGTCTAAACTATTTATCGTCCACGTTTCACTTCCATACATGGCTACACTCCATACAAATACTTTCAGAAACGACTTCCTGACACTTAAATCAATACTCCATGTTAACAAATTTCTCTTCTTCAGAAACGCTTTCCTTGCCATTACTAGTATACATTTTATATCCTCTCTACTTCAACCGTCATCAGTTATTTTGCTCCCCAAATAGCAAAACTCATTTACTACTTTAAGTATCTCATTTCCTAATATAATTCCCGCAGCATCACCCGATTTAATTCGACTACATTCCATTATCCTCGTTTTGCTTTTGTTGATGTTCATCTTATATCCTCCTTTCACGACACTGTCCATTCCGTTCAGCTGCTCTTGCAGGTCCTGATATTCTATACTGAGTTTTAATGTCCCCATCGTTTGTAGATAGCGCCACCATTTGCCCATTCATTATCACCTATATTCTACATTCTGCTTTTTTCTCTTTTTACTCTTCAAAATTCTCAACCTTCGTATCAGCAATCCCCTAATTAATTGCGCAGGCTGGAGCACCCGATGTCGGGCCGCGCTGTAGAGGTGCGGTCAGACCACTGTGCTGCGCGCGTGTACTCCTTCTGGGACCTGTCGCCTCCGTGGGTGATGGACCAGGGTGCGGGTACAGGGGACGATGTCGGCCGGACGGAGCCCGCGCCCGAGGGACACTTCTACAAGGAGGCAAGTGGAACAATGTTCGTAACACATATACGAAAATAGCACCCAGTGAAATTTGTGCCCGTACGAAAATCTGCGAAATTTGCTCCCAGTACTCCTGGAGACTACCTGCTCACTAAAGGCCGCCATACGCCGGTCCGCCGATCCGCACGCCAGTGTACGCGCGATGGGCACATGGTTGAATTCGTGGTTCAGGTTTGTCGTTTCTACCGGTGAGCCCCCTACTTGTACTGCGAATGCTTTCTGCCAGACCACACTACGTCAGTACGGCCAGGTATCGCACGCCAAGTAGTCGGCGGCGTCTACACACACGATGTCGGATGGGTTGCGGCTATGGTTGGCAAGGGGGTCACCCGACCCGTCGGACTATAAACGGATACTTTTCGTCTCGACCTACCTGCTCTCGGCCCTCGTCCACGTACATTCGCCCTTAATGTGACTGTAATTTTCGGAACGTTCAGCTGGTGCGCCTTGTGTATTTGTGTGCTTATAGGTTCAATATAAAAATGTCAAGGACCATCCGTAATAAACCATGTTGCCACTGTAAAAGTTATTTGCATATCATGAACAGAACCAAAGTAGATGGGACTGGAATGATTCCATCTGGTATGCACATGGGGTGCACATTGGCTTTCTTCCCCTCCTTGGCAGCCATGTCCCTAAGGGGCCCCATAACAGGCCTAACAGTGGAACTCCCAAATACCAATAACAACATCTTCTGCGACTGTGCAGATCTTGGACGCTGAAAGTTTTCCTCTGAAATGGTACAAGCGACAGCATCTGTCTGAGGGACAGTGTCAGCCATAGAAAGCAACTGGAACCTTAAGTTCAGCCTCCTGGGAAGTCTTCGCCACCTGCGATGCCCTGAGGCGACCTGCCATTCTACCACAGGTGATGTGTCAGCCTCAGTACGAGCAGTAACTGGGTTGGCCACCGATGTGGACCAATCAGCGAACTTTAGGGTCGTGCTGGACATCCATTGAATCCCTATGGCCGGCACACACCAGTAATGCCCATCCACTGTGCCCTCAACCCGTGTAAGCGAAGCCATCACAGCCTGGAGCTGAGAGCGAAGTGTCACGAACTCAGCTTGCATATGTGCACAGCAATCACAGACACTCTCCATATTAAAGGCCATGGGGAAGTACATTACACAGACAAACAAAGGACTATCGACAGGTGCTGTGGAACTCTGCTATAGTCACAGACGAAAAGACAAGAACTGTGCCTAATAAATTAGATTAACACACAGAGATTCAAAAACTAATCTACAAAAGCACTCAGGCGAGACTAAATTATTCGCTTCTGAATAGGAACTTGTATTACGTCACAAAATCGGTTTACTTTCCGACACAAACGAAAACATGAGAATGTATGTATTAAATAGTAATTTAACATGCAGAAATTCAAGGAACTAAACTACAAAGCACACAGATGAAATTATATAGGTCAGGAACTCGTAAAATGTCACAAAATCGATTGCTTCTGTGTTGCTGCTTGTGTCTTGGCCAGCTGCTGCTGACTGACTGATGTCAACATGCAATAATTGCTCACAGACAGCAGGTGGCAGCACTAGCAGTGGACAGTATATAAAGCACTTTGGGGGGGGAGCTATTTATCTGACGTCCAAAAGAGCAAGATCAATGGATTTCAGGCCAAGGGCTAAGTATGTAAACTGTTTGTATGCGTTGTGGTTAAGGTATATCATGGATGACCAAATGGTGAAATCCAAAATCTGGCAGCTATGGTGTACTACAGACAATAGATGACAGGGTAAACGATGGCTGTGGAAATGTGTATGAGCGAATAGACATGCAATGATCGAGAAACCGACTGCCCAGATGAACCAAGGAGTTACCAAACGTGTCTCTTCAATGATCGTACAACAAACGTTGCTGCACATCGACATCCACAGCTGGCACCTTGTTCAAACAGCCATGCTGACGGCTGTTCGTCGGCGATACTGCAATTGGACATCCACTGCTTGGCAGCTGGTGGTCTTTTCAGATAAACAACGTTTTATGCTCCATCAGAAAGATGGCTTTTGGCGCGTACGGCGTCAAACATGTCAAAGCATACATCTTGCAACAATGGTCGACATGGTCCTGGAGCGTTATGGTCTGGGGCTGTTTTTCTGGCGTTCCCTGGGTGGCCTCGCCATTCTGGAAGGCACAGTGGATGAACAGAAGTATGCATCTATCCTTGCGGACTATGTGCACCCCTGCATGCAGCTTGTTTTTCCTCGGCACCATGTCATCTACCAGCAGGACAATGCAATGTGTCACACAGCTCACAATGTGTGTGAGTGGTTAGAAGAGCGGCCAGGATGAGTTTACCGTACTCCTATGGCCACAAAAGTGCCAGAATTTAAACCCAATCTGGAACCTGTGGGCCCACCTCGATCGGGCTGTTCACACCATGGATCCTCAACCTGGAAACCTAGCACAGTTGGCCACGACAGTGGACTCCACATGGCTCCACATCCCTGTCAGTACATTCCAGAACCTTATTGACTCTCTTCTTGCATGTCTCGCGCTGCAAAAGGGGGTTATTCAGGCTTCTGACAGATGGTCGTATTAATGTAACTGGACAGTGTATTGGGAATGAATAGCAACAGTGGAGCAATATGTCTTGTTACTTGTCCTGTGTGCCTTACCGTGAAAGTTATCTAAATAAATAAAAATAAGACTGAAGTACTGTTTCTGATTGTAAGATGTGAGTTGTAATAATAAATGAACTGTCGTAATGTAACTTGTACTGTCGTAAACAGTAGGCAGAGCTGCACTGTAATAGTAATTGTCGTAAAGTAAAGGGAAGTCTTTCATATTGTAAAAGTTAGCAGTCTGACTGTAAGAATTTTGAACAGTATAAACTGCCTGACTAATGAACTTTGACATAAAAGCTACGATAATTAGTTTTGCAAAACTGATCACAGATCCGCAAACTAAAGCTGATACTCAACACAGAAAAATCTGTCTCCGAGTGACATAAGTTAGCCCTGATTGAATAAAATATACATCAAAATATTTGGTCCTTACCTCTATTCTGCACAAATCTGGTTAACGGGTTGCAATACTGCACTGCCTTGCACGCCGCTATGCTAAAGCTGCAAATTACTACATCTGCATAGAGACACTCGTGAGGTGCTATAATTTCTCTGTTACTTGCAAATCGGAATATTTTCAGAACACACTTGGTTCCTTTTCTACTTTTGAGAAAACCATGATCAATTAAAATTTGTAAGACATAGCTTGGTGAAAAATGGCACTGCAGCAATAAAAGAATGACTTCAAAAAATTACCTTATAATTCCTCTTAGCGTAAATAAAAGATTCCATTACACTTTCTCCTTCTCAGATCAGTTACGATTACATAATCATCTTAATTAAACACATCGATAAATTGAGGCTTTACATTTGAAACATAACATTACAACTGCTTCCTCACTTTAACGCCGCTAACCACTATCTGCTACTGCCCTTCGCGCATACCGAAGATAATGGTCTAACTTCCGCGATATAGCTTTACAACATCGCTGCTTGCTCACAATCGATTCAGATACCAAAATTGTAGATGACACCTATCATTACCCTATGGCCCGGCAGACCAAAATTTCACAGGCGAGGTGATGTCAGTGACATTGCTGAGACTGGGGAATTGTTTCCTCACAAAAACAATATCCTGATAAAAATATGTAGAAAGGTGAGTATAAAAATTTAAATATGCAATAAAAGTACACAGGTAACAATAAAAATATGCGTGACAGAAAATAAGTAAAAATTATTGTTCGACATAGCTGAAATAAGTACAAATCATTGCTGGACATAAACATATTGTAACAAGTATAGCATTTGCTAAATATTAGGGTACACTCACAGTAGTGCACACTGCATTACATTTGTAGACCGTTAGTACAGAGAGCAAAATAGAAGCGATAGAATACAAATATGTACTGCACATAGTAGTGTCCTAAGTAGAAAGAAAATGTTTATCACCACCCTAGGCTGCAACACGCTTGTGAACTAAATGGCACAAAAAGTGTCCTCAGAGCAGTAAAACTTCTAATTAACCGCCAACCACAAGTTTGTAGGCAAAGTATATGACACATTGAGGGAAAATCTTGCAGTCCCACAGAAAATGCCAGTATAAATATTGTTAGAGAAGCACAGTGAGACAATCTTGCAGACCCACTGGCACTCTCATCAGATATTTGGTATAATTGACCAGTGCAGAAGCAGTACTACTGGCACCGACATCAGAAAAATTTGGTAGTAGCAGTAATGAGGAGGTTGTAAACTCAGAATGTGCTAAAAAAATAGCCCATTCACACTGTAGCAAGAACCTAACCACACATTACAAACATGTCTCCACAACAACATCCACAGTATGTATACCCTCAAGTGCAGTACAGGTTAATCACAAGCCAGGGTATAAGAGACTACAGTCTCTGATAAAATAACTTATGAGAACTAACAGCTGCCCCCAATGAAAATGTTTCAATATTCATGCAGAGTGCAAGTTAAGTACAACACTTCGTATAAAACAAGAGGGTACATCCAGGCAATGAAATACAAAGGTAAAGCAAGCATATATGTTATATCGAGAAACAAAATGAGAAAGATATACCTTATGGAACAAAAAGTACCAGAATACAGTACATCTTAACACTAATCAAATGGCTTGAAACTAAGCAAACAATCAGTTTTTCAAAACTATTTGCGAAGTACAACATGTCATGGTACATACAAATGACATGCGAACATCCAATTTCATGCAGTGAAATATCGAGAGCAAAGTATGTCAAATTCCGTAACATGAGTAACACAGTTCTATAAAATAGTTTATGAAAATATTTTATATGTGACTGCAAGGACATCTCTACGTTAACACAAGAAATATTTATATTAATATCTAGGCTAACTACCTCTGCAGAGTGAACGCACAAGGGAAAAATAGAGCTCCACTAACTACGGGAACAAATAGGACACGAGGAGTAAAAGGAAAGTTTACATAGTGCCTTAGTCCTAAAGTACATGTGGAAAGAAATAATTTAAAGTCATTCGTCGTGCGTCAGTCAATGTCGCAACAAGAAAAGTTTGGCCACAATAATGAGTAAACTTACATAAGAAGCAAATCGAAAATGTGAACCTGTGGGGAAAAAACACGTACAGAATAAGATAAACATCATACAATTTGCTGACGAAGGCAGTGCCTGACCTATTCTCGACCTGGGAAGACCTGTTAAAAATGTATTAGTACAAACTTTGAAAATTCATCAGTTGCAAAACCACGATACGTGGTTTGCCTTGGTGTCAGCCACATTACCATTTATCTGAACGCTTACCATTTACTTCTGTATTTATCCAGCTGACTGTACTAAGCTGCTAAAGTATATAGATTTGTCAATCCTCAACAAAATTATGGTAAGATGATGGCAAAAAGGAAACATGTACAAGCACGAGGTGTGTCTGTAACAGTTAAGTAAATGGATAGGATTATAATGTGCTAATAGTAAAAAAATTGCGAGACTAAGGTTCACCATAAACATCAAAGAAAAATAAGCCTTACTGTACAATAGAACTGTGTATAGGTAATAACAAACTGCAAAGCACTCTACAATCTATCTCTAAATATATGACAAATTAAGCATAGTATGACCTATGTGTAACATTCTTGAAAAGATAAAGCATTAGTATGGAAAATGATAAGACACAAAAATAAAAGAATGCGTTACACTTCCTCCTTCTCAGATCAGTTATGCTTACATTATCATCTTAATTAAACACATCGACAAATTGAGACTTTACATTTGAGATATAACATTACAACTGCTTCCCCACTTTAACACAGCTAACCACTATCTGCTACTGTCCTTCACGCACATCAAAGATAATAACCTAACTTCTGTGATACAGCTTTACAACATCGCTGCTCGCTCACAATCGATTCAGATACCAAAACTATACATGACACTTATCAATCATCTCGCCGTGTTCACACAGCGGCCGGCAGTTTCTTCCCGTCGTGTGAATCGCATGGACAATTTATGTATCATAAACAGTAAACGTCAAACTCGGTTACCAAAGTCTCTACTACTTCGATAAGTGTATGAGACCTTAGAGCCAGACTTATGCCAGTATGTTGCCTATCACGACATCCTCTGTAATGAGCACTGACTATGAGGACTCTACGTGTTGACTGCTCCAGAACATCGACAAAAGCAAGGCTGAATCACTCTCCTGAATCCTATTTAAATACTCGGTCCCAGCAAGAAAAAAAAATACTGTCAGAGTAGGCACTATTTTCTATTGCCACCCTAAACGCTTGTTTCTAGAAATAGCTATGTTCGTTTCACAAGCAAACTCTGAGGGAAGCCGCCAGATCTGTTAGGCTGCCGTTAGTTGGCTGGTGCGAACCGCCAGCTACCTCCCTGCAAGGTATCCCAGCGCTTCTGGCACCTTTCTTCAAAGCAAGGAGCCTCTCTGGAAATCGCCGCCATCTTGATGACCACCAGTGATTACAGTTAATACTGCTTTCGATCGTAAGCTCTCGCACCACACCCACATATACATTACATTCGTCTTCGTCTCAAAAAAAACACTAGCCGCAGCGACAGCTGCTGCTAGGAAAGCAGACGTCTTTATCACTGGAATAGCCGACTGGTTCTATCTCGATGTGAATGGAATTAATAATTTATAATATTCGAATACAGTATATGTTCCAAAATCCTACTGCAAATCTACGTTAGTGATATGGCTCTGTAATTCAGCGGATGACTTATTTCCATTCTTAGGTAGTGGTATGACTTGGGGAACTTTGCAGTCTTTAGATATGGATGTTTCTAAGAACGAGCGGTTGTATGTGATTGCTCAGTATGGAACTATTGTATCAGCATACTATGAAGGTAACCTGACTGCTATACAATCTGGACCGGAAGTTTTGCCTTTATTGGATGATATAAGCTGCTTGCCTACACCGAGCACATCTAAGTTACTGGTGTTGGCGGTTGTTCTAGATTCGAATTCTGGGATATTTACTTCGTCTTCTTTGGTGAAGAAGTTTCGGAAAATCGTGTTTAGTAACTCTGTTCAGTAACATTGTCATCAGTGACATCACCTTTGATAATGCACAATAATAGTATTGGCTGTGTCTTGCCGCTGGTGAATTTTACATTTGACCAGAATCTCTTTGGATTTCCATGCCGTATTTCAGACAGAGTTTCGCTGTGGAATCTATTAAAAGCATCTTGCATTGAAGTTCGCGCTAACTTTCGATCTCCTGCAAAACTTCGACAGCCTTCGGAATTCTGCGTTCTTTCCATTTTGGTATGCTTTTTTCGTGCTTCTGCAACAGTGTTCCGACCTGTTATGTGTCCCAGGGGAGAACATTGCCATCCCTTATTAATATGTTTGGCATATATCTTTAAACTGCCGTCGATATTATTTCTTTGAATTCAAGCCATATCTGGTCTACATTGACGTTGTTAATTTGGAAGCAGTCGAGATTGTCTCTTAGGAAGAAGTCAGGCGAATTTTTATTTGCTTTTTCAAATAGATGTACTTTGAGACTGCTATCTGTGGGTTTGGATGTTGCGGAGTTCAGTCTAGTAACAACATCCTTGTGGTCACTAAACCCTGTATGCTCTCTATTTGTTCATGATTATTTGTTGCTAAAAGGTGAAGTATGCTTCCTGGGTACATTTGCCACTAGTCGTATCCATCACTTATTCCTCCTTACTTCAGACTGACACAGAACTGATACAGTAACTGGTAAGGCTACATGCTGCTTCTACTGTTACTTATTACACTGTCCATCGATGGCACTGATTTACCTATTCCCCACCGACTTATGGAACGATAGGACAGTCTATATTATTTGACGTACCTGTTGGCACTGCCTACTGTAGCTGCAGCTTTGCACCGTTGCTTATGACGCATTGTGCAATGTCTGTCTCGTGGTGCCTTGGCCTCCTGCGACTTTCAAACTATGTATGAAAATGACTTTGGTTGAAAAAGCAGATATTCTACCATGCTTGGTACAGAAAACATTTCATACATCACACCTTTATTGCCGGCCGGTGTGGCCAAGCGGTTAAAGGCGCTACAGTCTGGAACCGCGTGACCGCTACGGTCGCAGGTTCGAATCCTGCCTCGGGCATGGATGTGTGTGATGTCCTTAGGTTAGTTAGGTTTAAGTAGTTCTAAGTTCTAGGGGACTGATGACCTTAGAAGTTAAGTCCCATAGTGCTCAGAGCCATTTGAGCCACACCTTTATTCAGCCTTGCGTTTAGTGCTGAAGGCAGTTCATTATCTATGAACATTCACAAGATACAGGGAATCGGCACTATCGCATCACCAAAATAAAATACAGTATTCTTCACCTGACTTTTATTTCCCATACACTACCGTAAAACTTCCTAACTATGTGACAGGCTCAGAACTACGTGATACTCACGGGTTTTCCATACCGATCTCTCTAGCGCCTGTGGTAGTCATGCTAGAGTTTCAGAAAAAAATCCTCCAGGTTCCTATGGCGAAGAGGAACAGATTCTACTTGATATCTATCTTAACTGCAAGTTCCTACACTTTTACAATATAGGGTTAATCCGGGGTAGATAGCCAAGATTTTTTCAAAAGCCATTTTCACAACCTAATACACAAGAACAACCTGAAACTTCTCTAAATTACTCTTTCGATTCGTAAAGAACAAAAGTCGACTTCGTTTACAAATACACTCCTGGAAATGGAAAAAAGAACACATTGACACCGGTGTGTCAGACCCACCATACTTGCTCCGGACACTGCAAGAGGGCTGTACAAGCAATGATCACACGCACGGCACAGCGGACACACCAGGAACCGCGGTGTTGGCCGTCGAATGGCGCTAGCCGCGCAGCATTTGTGCACCTCCGCCGTCAGTGTCAGCCAGTTTGCCGTGGCATACGGAGCTCCATCGCAGTCTTTAACACTGGTAGCATGCCGCGACAGCGTGGACGTGAACCGTATGTGCAGTTGACGGATTTTGAGCGAGGGCGTATAGTGGGCATGCGGGAGGCCGGATGGACGTACCGCCGAATTGCTCAACACGTGGGGCGTGAGGTCTCCACAGTACACCGATGTTGTCGCCAGTGGTCGGCGGAAGGTGCACGTGCCTGTCGACCTGGGACCGGACCGCAGCGACGCACGGATGCACGCCAAGACCGTAGGATCCTACGCAGTGCCGTAGGGGACCGCACCGCCACTTCCCAGCAAATTAGGGACACTGTTGCTCCTGGGGTATCGGCGAGGACCATTCGCAACCGTCTCCATGAAGCTGGGCTACGGTCCCGCACACCGTTATGCCGTCTTCCGCTCACGCCCCAACATCGTGCAGCCCGCCTCCAGTGGTGTCGCGACAGGCGTGAATGGAGGGACGAATGGAGACGTGTCGTCTTCAGCGATGAGAGTCGCTTCTGCCTTGGTGCCAATGATGGTCGTATGCGTGTTTGGCGCCGTGCAGGTGAGCGCCACAATCAGGACTGCATACGACCGAGGCACACAGGGCCAACACCCGGCATCATGGTGTGGGGAGCGATCTCCTACACTGGCCGTACACCACTGGTGATCGTCGAGGGGACACTGAATAGTGCACGGTACATCCAAACCGTCATTGAACCCATCGTTCTACCATTCCTAGACCGGCAAGGGAACTTGCTGTTCCAACAGGACAATGCACGTCCGCATGTATCCCGTGCCACCCAACGTGCTCTAGAAGGTGTAAGTCAACTACCCTGGCCAGCAAGATCTCCGGATCAGTCCCCCATTGAGCATGTTTGGGACTGGATCAAGCGTCGTCTCACACGGTCTGCACGTCCAGCACGAACGCTGGTCCAACTGAGGCGCCAGGTGGAAATGGCATGGCAAGCCGTTCCACAGGACTACATCCAGCATCTCTACGATCGTCTCCATGGGAGAATAGCAGCCTGCATTGCTGCGAAAGGTGGATATACACTGTACTAGTGCCGACATTGTGCATGCTCTGTTGCCTGTGTCTATGTGCCTGTGGTTCTGTCAGTGTGATCATGTGATGTATCTGACCCCAGGAATGTGTCAATAAAGTTTCCCCTTCCTGGGACAATGAATTCATGGTGTTCTTATTTCAATTTCCAGGAGTGTATATACCAAATTTCATACTATCTATAAATTCTTATAAAATATTTAACACTCGGCCATCTCACCCGAGTATCAGGGTTAGATGGCCAGACATGTACGGGATAGATGATCATCAGACAAAATACTTTCAAATCAAAGAGAAAATTACTTACTTTTCAGCAATTTGAAAACATTTTATTGAATCTCTTGATGTAAAAAAAATTCATAATGATATTAATTCTATGTAAATTATAACTGAAACAGAACCTTATTTGTAAAAAGCAGTTTATAATTCTTGAATTTTTTTAACATTTTTATGAATTCGTAGGAACATACCAGTTTCATACAGAAAATAATGAGAAATTGTCTCAGTTATACAGTTAGTTGACTCTGTCGATGGCAAACATCAACATATGACGTGCAGGATTCATGTAACCAATGCTTACACCTGCCACAGTGAATCGAATCAAGGGTTTTTCTGTTTTTGAGTAGTCTTCATCGCATCAAGCGCACGCGTCCTCTTCTTCAATAAGTTCGTCACTTGACTCTTCCTTGCAGTGAATGTCATCTGACGAGTCTGAACTCTCTGAAGTACCTTTAAATTTCCTGATCTGAGCCTTTTTCACTATCTTTTTTCTCAATAGACCTAGTTTTTTTCCTTGTTCATCAAGTTTAAATTTTAACTTTCTGATATTTTTTTTTTACGTCAAGTTTTTATCTTTAACTTTTCTAGGCCTACGTGTGTTTGTTTGAGATTCAGGTCTAGCTGACGAAAGTGAAATAATTGTTCAGAATTTTTGTAATGGTGACTTGATTCGTTTCATTTGAAAGCATTGGCCAAATAGATCTATCGTCTGTTCTGGTAGAAGGTCCTAATAGAGGTGACGTTGCTCTTCTTCTAGAGGATGTTTGGTGACATTTTTCCTTTTCATTATTAAATTTATGTTTAAGGACAAGCTTCAGAGCAAAATCATAACTACACTGTCCCTTATTAAGTGAAAATCATGGGCCTCCATTTTTTATGTGGTGGACAGGTCGCAACTCATCAGCTGAATCAAAACAAGAATTAAGACCCATTGGAATTTTGGAATTACGACTGGTCTCTAATTTTATCTCAAGAGTTTGTTGGGAATATTAAACTCTGTGGAAGCTTTCCTCCTAGAATAACCATCATTGTTTACTTTATTAACAGCATTTTTAAGATCTTCTTCCCATGATCGCCTAGAAGAGCCGGCCTTTCGGATGTACTTGTTTGGCATGTGTAAAAAATAACCATGCCATCAATCTTTTAATGTATAACACGTTTATGGGAGGGCCATCTGTCCCGACGGTGGTATAGCCGTCTCTCCTGATCAGCCGGGAGACGGCCATAGTGCGTCATCAACCATGGTGGACGCAAACTCAGACAAAACCTGCGTACCGGTATACAGTTAGACCTGAACAACTCTAAAGTTTCCGTCGTTACTCACTGCCTAAGTTCTGTTGAAATCGGAAGGTTATGACGTGCTACATAATTTCATGGTACACCGAAATCTGAAATCATGGAAATTACTTACTTTTAGTAGATATAAAGAGCCATCCGGAGCAGTAACACTCACTCGCGCTACTGACTAATTACCAATCGGCCGGTAGTGCTGTACAGCGAATCATGGAAGAATTGCAAGCGTTGGCCATCTCTCCCGTATAGCCGTCCATCCGGGATTTACCCTACAGTGTGAGTTGTTAGTGTATTCAGGTGATTCACACAGTTTCCTCTGACTTCATTATATCCAGTGTCCTGAGAAACCTCGTAAGTTTTTATGTTCATCTCAATAATATCAGCTACAAAATGCGGCCTTTGGCAGTATGAACTGTTTGTACAATCAGGTTTTGTGGTCGTTTGTATGAAACAGTAGAAGTTAGGCACCTAACAATGAGACACTAGTTTTTTAGAAGTCTGACACAGTTACGTGACGTATTTTTGTATTGATTGTTACAGAAATGGTTTCATGTGTGGTAGTGAGTAGAAGAAAGTTGGGTAGTCGAACTCTTACAAGTTATTCAACAGCATTGCTGGAAAATCAAAGGACGACGTGAAAAATAAAAGGATCACAGCTCGTAGTGCTAGTTACAGATATGGAGTACACGAGTACACGAAATGTGATTTCTAAAAGGATGAAAATGACAAAGTAAAATGGATCTTTGCCCTTCGAAACCCTGGTAAATAACCAACATCACCAAAGCTAGAAGAAAATGTAATTTGTGCCCATGTAATTGCCTACTGCGTATGGTTTTCCACTTAATAAATCGAATTGTGTCTGATAGTGAAGAATTATTTGACACAAGCCACTTGCGCTGTTCCTTAGTTCAAGGGTAATGTGGTTGGAAAAAAGTGGGGTGAGACGTTTTTGTGAAGACATAGGAAGTAGAGTATCAAAGCATTTATCCAAGAGTTTATTTTTTCATGTGATGTGCGTTAAAACTGACAGTTTGTATCAGGTAAAATACTCAGATTCCAATAAAAGCACTGCAATAATGTAACACATCCACTATGGTGAAAGTCGTAGGTAAAATGAGGAATATCACATAGTTGGATGACTCGCGCACCCGACAGTGTGACACTCAAATGAAATTTCTCATCCCCTCCTATAAGAGACAGATTTTTTGAAAAGACAGATTTGAAAGAAGAGATGTGTTGCTATGCTGAGTAGAATCCTCAGCCTTCCACGTGAAATATTAAGGGAGATCAAAACTATCACTAAGTTGGGGAGTTCTACAGTATCTGATGAAAAGTATCTAGACACTTATGAGTGAACATTAATATGTAGTGTGGCTATCTTTCATCCTTACATCTATCTGAATTCTGCTGGGGACCCTTTCAATAAAGTCTGAATGTCTATGGAAGAATGGCACCCCATTCTTCCTTCAGAGTAAAAACGAGAGGAGGTAATGATATCGAACGCCGAGGTTTGCAGCAAAGTCTACTTTCTAACTTCTAACTCATTCCAGAAGCGTTCCATTGGGTTTTTGCCGGAACTCTGGGCAGACTGGCCTATTTCAAGAATGTTATTGTCCACAAGCCACTATCTCACAGAAGGTTTTTTATAACAGAGTCCATTGTCTTGCTGATACAATCAAAGTCTCTGTAGTGCTCCTCTACTGTACACAGAACGACGAGAAACACTGTCACACTGTACCACCACCAACTCTGTACTGTTGGCACTATGCATAGTTGCAGGTAACGTACTCGATGCACTCGACAAACCCAAACCTTTCTGATTGCCACAGGGTACAGCGTGTTTCATCACTCCAAATTATTCGTTTCCGGCCATCCACTGTACAGTGGGGTCGCTCTCTACAGCAGCTTATAATATTAAGCCAGCTATTCAGGGTGATTCACTAACTATTGCCACCTAGAATAACTTCGAATGTGTGATAGCAGCTGAACAGTTTGTGGGACAAATGTTGCATGGGACAACGGGGTCCATAATACGATGTTGGCTTTTTGATGCTAGGTGGGGTCGCGTCAGAGATATGAAGGTCAACACTGTTTTTTTTTTTAAAATACGCTGCTATAGTTTCTGATAGCGGCTATCAAGACGAATACAGTTATGTATAACAGTAAGGTCTTTGAAGGACAACGAAGGTCAAAATGGTTCAAATGGCTCTGAGCACTATGGGACTTAACTTCTGAGGTCATCAGCCCCCTAGAACTTAGAACTACTTAAACCTAACTAACCTAAGGACATCACACACATCCATGCCCGATGCAGGGTTCGAACCTGCGACCGTAGCGGTGCGCAGCTCCAGACTGTAGCGCCTAGAACCGCTCGGCCACTCCAGCCGGCCAACGAAGGTCACAAAGGTGTCATGAACGCCTATGCCTATGCTTACAACATCGACTTGTTCTTCAAAGGAATACATCATTCACATTCGCTTGATTCAACGATACTAGTCTTACCGTTCCTATAGCGTGATATTGCGAAACCGACGAATGGTGTTTACATGTCAATGGCACGTCAGATGGATACGTCGTATTCGGCGAATATTTATTATACACACGATATACGAGAGAGAATTGTCAGAGCATGTGCTTTGATAAATGCCGATCTGATAAGGAATACCGCTCAATCCGTGATACGAAGATTGCAGTACTGCTTTGATACCAATGGTCATCACTTCGAACACCTTCTGTAAATGGACGTTCATGGCATCTTTGTGACCTTCAATGACCTTCAAAGACCTTACTGTTACACATCATTGTATTCGTCTTGATAGCCGCTATCAGAAAATAAGTACCAAACTATAGCATCCCATTTAAAAAGCGAAGTTGACCTTCATATTTCTGAAGCCACCCCAACTAGCAACAAAAAGCCAACATCATATAATGGCCCCCGTTGTCACATGCAACTTTTGTCCCACAAACTTTTCAGGACCTATCATACTTTTGGAGTTATTCTAGGTGGCAATAGTTAATGACTCACCCTGTATACATCACGCGAAAGGAATTTATGTAGTAGTGCACACCGTCCGTCCTATCTGGTATTAATCGTATTCATAAAATCTGAATTTCTATGACAGTCAAAGGAATCTTGGCTATCGGTCGAGTATACAATGTGCAGGTTGTAACTACTGTTGCTAAGCAATCAGATAATTAAAATACCAGATAGGATCACGATGCACAACATACGGCACTACAATATCGCTTTCTCAGTAGATCTTAGGGCTCTTTGAGGGGACTGATTCGTGAATACAAGAGAGAATCTTGAATAATTTGTCAGTTTTCTAAATAGCGAGCGCAAAGAATAAGAGTTGTAAGCCCACGTATTTCTTATCATCTTTTAACAGATCATTTGGTGATAGTTTGATTATGAACCTCAACTTTCGGTCTCACGTTTTTTTTTTTTTTTTTTATTGTACTTTGTATTGCAAGTGAAATAAAGCATGTTACTTATTTATGTATAGCATTTGTACACATATCTGGAAATAAAAGCAATGTAGAAGCATGATTTTTTTCTAGAAGTTCTTTATACTATTATGTTTAAAGCAGACTTTTAAAAAGATGTTTCTATCGTAAATTATGGCTCAAAAATTTTTTAGTGATGATTATCAAAAATTTCAGTAATTAACTAATTGCTTTCTTTAAAAAGGTCTTTAATTTTTTAATTTAAGTCATAAGAATAGTCTACTTTTAAGTTAACTATGTCTGAAGAAATATGCAAAATTTCTGTTCTCTATCTTCATTGGTTTTTAACCAATGTGCACCGGAACTGGGAAATTCACGTTAAAGTTAAACCTTGTTTCTTTACCTACCCTGCGTAGCACTAACGCATCCCAGGTCCATATTCATTTTGTTTCTGATGTTATTCTCCCTCCCTCTTCTTTTTCCCATTCCTTCTTCTTGTTTTTACTTCTTGGTAGCTTCCAACACTGATTTCTCTGCATTGAAGAGTCTCCTACGGACAATGGCAATAAAGTTCTTAGCATATCTAATCCACCAGGCACTCCCATGAGTTCCATAACCTTGTACCTTGACGCCGCACCATCATTGAAACGTAGCAGAGCATACAGCGCACCTATTTTCAAAATATTTAGACCTACCAGAACAGTTTCTCTTATCCGTTCCCAAACAAGGTTTCTTAAACCTCTCATCTGGGATTTGAATCCTACCATGTAACTACTTCTCTAATAACATTGCGTCACTACGGCATTACAGTTTAAAAAGTGATAAAAAACAAACAAGTGAGCACTCTGTTATTAACAGAGCTGTCCACGTGACATGGGGCATCTTCATGTGTGCAGACACTTTTAAATTCCTTTAATTTTGTGGCTTTCTTTGGTACCATTTCTTGAAGTAAAATTATCCTTGAAACTTTCTAGCAGATTAAAACTATGTGCCGGACCAAGATTCAAACTCGGGAGCTTTGCTCTAGAGCACTTGCCCGTGAAATGCAAAGGTCCCGAGTTCGAGTCTCGGTCCGGCACACAGTTTTAATCTGCCAAGAAGTTTCATATCAGCGCACACTCCGCTGCAGAGTGAAAATCTCATTCTGAAAATTTTCCTTGTTCAAAATAGTACAAAGAATTTTTTAAGATAAAAATTTTAAAAAATCGATTTTTGAGACTTACTCACGTAGTAATCCCCCTTAAGTAACTTTGCACAATACTTAACGTACTATATTTTTTGTAATATTATAGATCGAGTTTTTTTTAAATGTTTAAAGATGATAACTGCATTAAACGACTGTTTTTTGTTAAATCGTAATTAATATGCAGCGTAGCTGTTATTTAGTATACTTCCGTACAAGATCTTCGACATAAATGGGTTTAGAACAGCAGGGCCTATTGGGCTTCATTTTGTTAATCAGCGAGTGGTGGTAATCAGCAGCAAGGAACCCCTACAATAACAGTATAATAAAGCTTCTGTGTATGGCTGAGTGTTCATGCAGAGATATAACTGCCGCTCGACCACTATACCTCTTAGTTTTTAACTCCCTACACACAGCCATGCTGTTAGGTGGACTGCCGGTAGCACTCTGGAACTCGCGAGTGACTTAAATTGCTGATTGCTGAATGACTGAGACCCACATTATCCTAGCGCAACACAATCTGACTGCTCAAAAAAAAAAAAAAAAAAAAAAAAAAAAAAAAAAAAAAAAAAAAAAAAAAAGATAGCCTGACTTCAAATAATTAATTCAAAAGAATGGCCCTGACTATAAAGTAAGCTTAACAATAGCCTATACATTTCATTAAGCGCTTACCTCACAAAAATCTTCATTACGCGAACTACTGCAATACAGCGAGCGTCAATACTACCAGCTAAATAAAAGATTCTAACTACCAATAGGCATGTGTTTACAAAGGAAAGATTTTGTTGCAAACCAAATGATGTATTCTTTACCTTAATAAAGTGACATCCAGTTCAAACACGAATATAAATCGTCATCGACATCCAGTACAAAGATATATAATCAATTTTCAGTCTCCAAGTCGGATACTTCCAGATCATTAGCCTACGCTAACACTTCATCAATGGTAACTTCTCACATTTAACATCCGTCACTGCTGGCTGTTCACCTCCAACTGCCCAACAGTACTTCCATCAGTGCTAGCGACCGTAACTTCCAACTGTCCTACACTACTGGCGATTAACTTCCAACAATGAGTCCAACGAGCCACAGAGTCTCTTACAAAGAAAGCGCAGTCAGAGATCCAATACAAAGCGTTACGCAGCGCTGCCAACACAGAAGCAGCCCACTTACAACTCCTTCCCCTGATTTTATGCAATCTTTTAATATCATCCTCCGCAATGCTCGACGGTTCCTGTACATGAGTACATGAGGTCTGTCGGATCTCTGTGGTTGTTCTTCACTTTTCTGCAGTCGACTTGTGCAACTTTAGAAGAATTGAAATATCGCTGAAATATTTGTTGCTCATGTGTCATCCAATGACTAGTCCTCGTTAGGAGTCGCCAAGCTCTCCTGACTGACCCATTCAGCTGTTATTGCTTCTCCACTGAAAACATAATACTCCCGCCTGCTGTGAGCTGTCAGCTCCGCCTATGACATCCAGTGCTCAGTTCCGCCTTATACAGGAGTGTCCGAATATTTTTGATCATTTAGTGTATATTACAGACTAAACTGTGTAAACTGGTACAATTCAATTAGTAGCTTCGCTGCTTATTGAGGCTCCAACCCAATTATATTACGTGGTACACCCACTACCTCTAGGGGCCACAGCTCCCTTGCACTAAGATCGATATCGTTATAAGTGTGAACTCATTTCTTGCATCTTGGAGAACTCTTGTGGCTGATCGGTATCACAATACGATCTCGACTTATTATTAATGACCCGCATTTATTATCAACTTGCCTTTCTCCACAGCTTCACCCACATACATCTTCGTCATATATAACTGCATACGTCTCCTCCTCCTCCCCCTTCTCCCTCACTGTGTTCATCGCTCCCTCTCTCTCATATCTCTGCCCAGCTCATCCTCCTAACTCTATGTTTCTATCTACTCCGATGACATCTTCTTCCCCTCCCTTGTCCATGTGCTCCAGCCCCTCTTCCTCTCAATGTATATCTCCTCGTCCTCATCCCTCTGTCTTTCCCCACATCACCCAACTTTCTGTCCACCTCCTGTGCCCCTCTCTCTGTCCATCTCCACCTCTCACATTTTTCTGTCCAGCTCATTCTCCCCCTCTCTCACTGATCAGTAGTGCCCATCTGCAGGTGTAACCCCTGGAAAGGAGGTCGATAAAGCTGCCTGATAGTACTGCCATATGACACACCAGTTGTGCAGGGCAGCCAACATGTTGGGGATTGGAAAATCGTTTCTTGACTGTGATGTGTAGGCTTCACTGCAAAACAGGGTGGTAAGGTAGACCGATACTATTGCCACACAATCCTCCTACGTGCAAGACAGCCTATATGGCAGAAGCTGAAAAAAAACGCTTTTGCCAATATCTCTGCTCCTATTGGAGCTAGGATGTTACAAGCCCCATGAAGCCTGCTATTTCTGTGCTATATATTGGTTGAAATCGATCCAGGGCTTTGCAAGGAGATCCCAGATATACATGCATATAGTCTGCTTTATAAAGAGAGAAGCTTTCTACATCACTGTGGAGTCTTTCTTATGATCACTGGGGCTTTCCCTGAGTTCGTGTTTCTAAATTGTGATCGTTTCTGAACATGATTACATTAATGTCATTAGCTGTTTGGAGGATGAGGTTTCTGCACACATTATAATAAGCACTTGCTTCTCACAACATACATTCCCATGTGGCCCATCTGTTATGCCAGCCGCTGCTGTCTACTGCTCAACTGGTATCGGTAGCTCATCCCATGCATGGCTTTTAAATGACAGCCTTCTGAAGGCGACCTGACCTTTACCAGTAGACCACTGTGTCTGACACTTGACCCAGTGCCTTAACTTTCGAAACGTTACAGTGAGAGCTATGTTTGGAAAGATAATTTTTGTGGTGGGTGGAGGAGAACGCAGCTGCTTCCTCTGCCGCCTCATTCTCCACCTTCCATCCTCCAGCCCCCACCCTTCAGTTTTTGGTAGGTCCCCATGTGAGACCGAGTCTTCCTAACCTCAACTTCATCGTGTATCCCATCCCGTTTTGCGAGCAGAATCGGGCGTCGGCGGACGAGCTGTTCCCGGACTACGTGGACTTGTATGCGGGTCCAGAGGAGGAGGAGGAGGGCGCGGGCGACGCCGCCGAGGCCGGCGAGCAGCCGGAGTGTCTGGAGGAGGGCGAACGACCGCCGACGCAGAAGTCTGACGTCAGCTGCCACGTCAGCGCCACCACGCTGCCCGGCCTGGCTGGCAAGGGCGGCAGCTCCTACTACAAGAACGGCGCCATCATGATCACGCCCCAGGGGTACCCCAACGCCGTCAACAAGGTTACTCGCACACTGCCTCTTTCTGTTCTTAAGCTATTATTATTATTTTCGCATCCAGGAGAGTAAAGTTTTAACAGATTCAAAACGTATCTAAAAATGCCATCATAGACGATTGGGCGTATCCTGGGCAACGGTAGGAGCTATCCCACCACCAGGACAACAACAATAAAGGGTAGAAAAGACTTTTCTCAGTGCCAGCTCTGATAGGAATCCCCATTAATACTGAAGGGATTCTGATGCTAAGCAAGTGGGACAAAAGATAGTCTCTGTCTCCTCTGCAAATGAAACTTCTTGGTAAGCGACTCACAAGGGGACGTTACGGACTGGCCCTTTTCGAATTACTTCATACTTGCAGGGGTTGAAGGTCATTTCACATACGTTAATTTCCTCCTAAAGCAGTGCGACGTGCTTCTCAAGGAAACCTGAAAAAAAAGCCTTTGATTACAAGCGCTCTTAAGTAGAAAAATCTTGCAGCATATTAAATGAATCGGTAGTTGCTGAACGCGTAACGTTCATGAGGTCCTTACTTCGATTTTAAAAAGTAGCATTTTTTTTACTTCTACTAACTTCATCCAGCACAAGTAAAAAGGTAGTTGCAGATTAAACATATCCCTGGCGAACTCCTGACTTTACTAGGAGGGAACTCTGTAACTTTACCTTCATAGACGATTCGGTATGTGTAATTATTGTAAGTCTCCCTGACGACCTTTACTACCTTCTTTGTTATTGCGTACGTTTCAAAAGATTCCCATTAACAACTTATTTTAATGGAGTCGATGGCCTCTTCAAAGTCTACAAACAGTACGCAAGGCTAGTGATGAATTTATTTGATTGTTCGCTAATGACTCTAAGCGTGTTTATTTGATCTGTACAATAACAGTTACTTCTAAACCCAGATTTCTCCTTTCTTATCTGCAGTGCAACTTGCACCTTGATTCTATTAAAGGTTATCCTCGCCACCGCTTTGTTTGGAATCGTAAGTTAGGTGATTCCCCTCCAATCACGGCAATTGGTGATGTCTCCTTTTTCGGGAAATTTGACGAGAAGTCCTCTCCACTCCTGTAGCAAGTTTTCCAATTCCAGAGAAGATCAGTACCTGTCAGTGGCCAGAAGCTCTGCTGCAATGATATCTGCCCTTGGCGTCTTTCCATTCTTTAGCTGCTTCATTCGTCTCTTGAGTTCTTCCATGGAAGGTGACACTAAACTAGTCGTATTTTATGCCATTTCAGTATCACCATCCTCTTCGGGTTTCTTGTTCAGAATCTCCCTCATCATCTCTACTCAGCACCTCCATAAAGTTCTCACGCCGCCTTGATTGTTGGCATTATCGTTGGCGAGAAGGTGCCCTTGTTTGTACCTTGTAGGTGGACTGTTGCTGACTTTAGTTTTAGCGAGAGTCCGTGTGACACCACAGAGCTCCTTCATGTTGCCAACACCTGCTGCCATCTCTGCCTTCGCAGCCAAGTCTGAGGTCCATTTCGTGCGATCACCTTTAGCACTCTTTTCCACCTCCATGTCTTTAGCTTTATATTCGTCCTGTAGTTTAATTTTCTGGAGCCGTGTCTAGCTACTGTTCAGTTTTGGTTTTACTTCTCTTCGTTGTTCGGTACAATTCCAGGTTGTTTCTGACATCCATTCCTTTCTTCTTAGATTCCTGAAGCCAATAACCTTTTCACCTGTGCCTGGAAAGGCTATTTTCACCTTTTCCTAGCGTTCATCAGTGCCCTCATCTTCATCCGAACAAAAGCCTCAGGCCAGTTTCTCTGTACTAGTTTGAACTATTGGTTGCTACTTTCATTTTTCAAATTTTCAACATCAAATCTCTTCTTTTGAGTGCGGAAACATTTTCTCGTAGCAACTATCATGACGTGAACGTATGCAGTCATAAAGGGAGGGAGAGGGGGGGACACTGCCTATGTCTGCTCCCCTTCAGATTCTCCCGTCTAAGGCGCTGCAGTCATGGACTGTGCGGCTGATCCCGGCGGAGGTTCGAGTCCTCTCTCGGGCATGGGTGTGTGTGTTTGTCCTTAGGATAATTTAGGTTAAGTAGTGTGTAAGCTTAGGAACTGATGACCTTGGCAGTTAAGTCCCATAAAATTTCACACACATTTGAACATTTTTTCTCCCGTCTACGAAGGGCTTTCTCCTTTTTCTGCTGAAAGCTAGATGGTCAGCTTCATTCTGAGTGTGAAGATTTGGAGATACCCACGATATTTTATGACACTCTTTATGAGGTAAAATTGTGCCACCAATAATTAGATTATTATTGGCATAAAAATCCACAAAAAACCTCTCCATATTATTCATGTTGCCAACTCCATGTGGTCCCATTACTTGCGCCAATCCAAGATTGTCTGCACCGACTTTTGCATTAAAATACCCAACGTAATTAGAACTTCTTTCCTGCTGGTGTTCTTGACTATTTACCGGAGTTCCCCACAGAAGTTGGCTTTAAACTCTTAACTAGCTTTTTCAGTTGCTGCATAACATTGCACCCAGAGATGTTTCTCACTCTTCCTCTAGAAGTAACAGCTTCCGTCGGTTCTGTTCCAGTGGAACGAATTTGGCGTTGGGGGGGGGGGGGGGGGGGGGGTTGGGGGGGGGGGGAGGGCGGCGGTGGAATTAAAATGGCTGTTTGACTTCCGATTCCTAGTTAACAGGTTTATTTGACCTTACCTGCTAATCTTCTGTTGCCTTGACCGTGGTCAGCATCTCTTCTAGCAGAGGTTTCCGATTATTAATTAAACGGTTGTAGGAGGCAAGAGGGGAGTTTTAAAGACTACAAGTCGGACGGATCTGGTAAAAACCTGTATATATTTCCAATAACACACACACATTGAAATGCGAGACAGCCTGTTTCAATTCAAATATCGGATACTACACACATAGTAATAGCACAAACCTGATATAGTAAGCTTCTTGCTGCAGAATAAGACAAAGGGGACAATTTGCCATACAAACGAGCGTTCTGTTAACTGGTCCAGCCCTTGATCTGAGAGAGAGATGATCAAAGTGAGAGAGTATGTACACTGAGAGATAAATTATATTGATTATTATTATTCATGAAAAAGAAAAATCTGAAGCCCAAGCAGTGGCAGTACATAGTACTATATAGCAAGTGCGGTTAGCTTTGTCGCGCCTACCAATTTATATGCAAACCATTACATTTGTGGTGGTTCACGACCGAAATAATCGCGGTTGCGTTGTCTTTAGTGGGAAACAGTTGGAACCGGAGTTGTGAGGTTTATCGCTGCTACTGAGAACAGCAGGTAAACACAAAGACATACAAGTGGCAGCAACATTTATGCTACAGAACTCCACGGACCTGCTCCAACTAACCACGGCAACCAAATGAGGAGAGAGGGCCTCTCCCGTCAGTTTTGTAAAGGAGAGTATCGCAACCCAGTCAACGTCGGCCGGAAGAAAGAGGAGCCCGTAGCCAACCCAACCAGAGTGACGATTGTTTTTTTCTGGCGTGCAAGGCCAGGTCTCACGATTCCGAAGTTCGGTTCTCTGGAGTGGCGGCAACTCGTCGAAAGAGGAGGAACAGACTGGTGTTCCTGTGCCATGAAAAGCCGTGGTCTGGAATTCAAAATAATAGCTCGAACAGCATTTGTGGTTGTTCTCCATATTGCAAATTATTCGAATTATTTAAATTAAGTGACGGAAAATTAGTCAAAAATCCCCTGGTTAGGCAAGCCTACAGTGATACCTGACTGCCGGAGTGAATTAGTTTGATATGGTTTAATTGACGATCAATTAAATCGTCTTTCTGAATATTAATCGACTCGACCTTCGTGATATATCAAATGATCCGTAAATTTGCGTGTAGTTTGCATCTACTGTGAGAAAAGTACAATTTGCTTCGTTTTGACACACTCTCTTTGTCAGGTAGGTTGGGTAGGGTGGCAGCTGCATACCTTGTGGTATGTTAGAGAAAAGTCTCTGCTCTAGATTCCCTTGAATCTTGCCAAGAAAATTCTTCAAGACATGGACTTCCAGTTCATCAAGCTGTTCTTAATTGTTTAGTTAAGAGCAATCCCATTCCCTCCATGTGTGAATCATCACCATTTGGCTTTCCAGTATACAGTAATGTATGCCCACTCAAGGTCTTTATCTCTCTAAATTCATTCCATCTCATTTCACTTACTCCTAGTATCTCTAGTCTATATCTCTCTGCTACTGCTCTAAGTTTCAGCTAACGGCCTTCTGGCAGTGGTAACGCCGGTTCCCGTCAAATCACCGAAGTTAAGCGCTGTCGGGCTGGGCTAGCACTTGGATGGGTAGCCATCCCGTCTGCCAGGCGCTATTGGCAAACGGGGTGCACCCAGCACTTGTGAGGCAAACTGAGGAGCTACTTGATTGAGAAGTAGTGGCTCCGGTGTCGTAAACTGACATACTACCGGGAGAGTGGTGTGCTGACCACATGCCCTTCCATATCCGCGTTCAGTGACGCCTGTGGGCTGAGGATTACACGGTGGCCGATAGGTACTGTTGAGCCTTCATAGCCCGTTCGGGTGGAATTTAGTTTTAGTTTTTTTACTGCTGTAAGTTTGATAGTTTCGTAGTTTGGTGTGAGGTTCAAACATCGTATCCTTCTTCATGCGAAATGTTGTCATTGTTGGTCCATCTGACAGCTTCACTTGGTTTCTTCAATACATTGATTTTAAGCATTAGAATGGTATGTGGTAACGGGATGCATCACTGGAATGTGAGGTAGAAATTTACACAGGAGAGGCTATCTGAGCTGCATCACTGTACCTTACACCTGCCGCTTCTTATCAAGGTCGGAGAGATGGATAGGCACGAGGTACTCTAAGTACCCCTACTTATACCTTCCGGTGAGATCACGAACATAAAATTAGAGAGATTCGAGCGCGCACGGAGCCTTTCCGGCAGTCGTTGTTCTCGCTAACCATACGCGACTGGAACAGAAAAGGGAGGTAATGACAGTGGCACGCAAAGTGCCCTCCGCCACACACCGTTGGGTGGCTTGCGGAGTATACATGTAGATGTAGATGTAGATGTATTATCAAGGGCAGCTGCATCGCTCCATCCTCGGCCGACGGGAGTCTCGCATGGAGACACACTAGCTCAGCGGGCTGAGTCGTTAGCGTCCTCGCTGTAGACACATCAGACAGCCTGTAACATCTTCTCCAGTGCGTGGCTCACAGGCGAATGTTGGGCGTCGCGTCCTGGGCAGTCAGGCAGCGACCCTCTCCTTGCGGTTTTAAATAAAAGTGCATTCCTTTCCCACGACAATAAAAATTACTTAAAGTATAGATTCATCAATATGTTGTGTGTGGTTATTTACGAGTCTACCAGAGGCAGTCTCACAGTAAAAACACAGGCTACCTATATTTTGTTGTGTTGTAGAATTTTGCCGGCCGCGGTGGTCTTGCGGTTCTAGGCGCGCAGTCCGGAACCGCGCGACTGCTACGGTCGCAGGTTCGAATCCTGCCTCGGGCATGGATGTGTGTGATGTCCTTAGGTTAGTTAGGTTTAAGTAGTTCTAAGTTCTAGGGGATTGATGACCGCAGCTGTTTAGTCCCATAGTGCTCAGAGCCATTTGAACCATTTTGTAGAATTTCGTTTAATGCTCTATTTTGTCGATATACCGCGTTGTGCTAGCTGTTAAGCTATGTATTCACTTATATCAGGCTGTGCTATTTGTTTAAGAGAATATTTTGCTTAAGTATTGTGCTGTGCTAGTTGTTTAGTCATATATTCACAGACACCTTAGAATGGATGTTGGGATATTTTGGGAACATTATAGCACTGGGAGACATTTGTGCTTAGAGTAAATGTCGTAATGACTTTATTTTATGATAATTCAGCAAAATACTGTAAAGTCAATATCTCTTTCATCGCAAATTATATCACCTTCTGCAGAATAAGGTATGGCGTCATTTTATTACAGTAATTCTGCCACATGCCGTAATGACCAAGTGTCCCACCACCTCTCTCGCTCGATCTCTCTCTCTCTCTTTCTCTCTCTCTCTCTCTCTCTCTTTCTCTCTCTATCTCTCTCTCTCTCTCTCCCTCTCTCTCTGTCTCTGTCTCTCAACGGCGATATGTGGCTACATAAAACGTTTTAGTGACAGGTTGGCGAGATATTATAACAATTTTGTAGGAGTCATTATCATTTTTTTTTACTTTATCAGACATTTACAATCATTCTGAACATTACATTTCTTTCATTGTTCAACTAGACCCATTCCATTCATTGCCATCATACGGGAAAATTCGCACGTGGAATTTACGCCACCGTTGTTCCAACACTGTCACATTTAACTCTCCAGTCACTGCTTCGTGTTTGATGACGTGCAGTTTCGATCGCAGTGCAGGAAGAGAGAGACACCCCTTGTCCTCAGTACTATGCACTTCTCATTCCGGCAATAAGTCTTCAATCCGCTTCTCTTTCTCAAGCTCCCTCACATACATAGAGGACTCCGGTGGAATAACTGCAAGTATACCATTCAGTGCATTCTCGAATGGCACACTGTCAGTCCGTGCTGTGATAGTGGTGGTTTTTCATTAACAATTACGTAAAAGTTACATACAACTCGTAGTAGGGCATTGTGCAGTGAAGATTGAAATTACCAGAGGCAACAATACGAATTCGACTATAACAGTTCATCCGAAATGTGGGTTCCTTCGGAAGACATCGGTTGTATATGGTTTGGAATCTTTGACAGTCAAGGAGGACCTCGCACATGCTTCTCGAAAACACAGCAATGAACATTCTTATAAAATACCAAACTCTCTTCCTGTGCATGAGAGATGTGTTTTACTCTGTACCTTGAGTAAGATGTCTGCCTCCTGTACACTCAAACACAGACTGTTTAGCTACTTCAAGATGCGTCCAGAAAAGTCTTCTTCTGTTTTTGGCCGATGTCTGCAGCTGTTGGCACTTACAAGGGTGTGATGACGCTCGTACAATTGCATTTATATTATGAAGTGGGAGGGGAGGGAGAACTTGAATCCTGTAGACCCAAGAGGGCATGTAGTTATCGGTTCCATTACTCTCACTGTAGCATGATGACTTTGCCACATGCCCAGAGAGATGGTGGGGGGGAGGGGGGGGGGGAAGCGTGGGTGCCTTTCTCCCAGTATTGGTACTGTGTCCGGGGGGTGGGAAGTGTATCTTTTCTCATTTATGACCTTGAGATAAGGCGAACAATTAGAAACATCGAGGATACACCGCTGTTAAAGTAATGGGAAATGACAATTTTTCGTTTTGTGAAGTGCACAGTTTCACAAGTTGTCAATCTTTACACCACTTTTAAATCTTACCAAGATCTGTATAAATATTTAGACAGCTTCCTCAGATGGCAAAAAGTCTGAGATTCCTATTAATACTGCGTGTCATATCATTAATGTACAACAAGAACGGCAAGGGTCCTGATACACTTCCTGGGGCACTTCTACATCTGTCAATCATTCCCCATTTAAGATAACCCTACCAAGAAATACTCAGTTAAGTTAAAAATTTCCCTTCATACCCTCCACAGTTGTACTTCTAGTATTAAGCGTAGGTAATGCTGCGCCTAATGCTTTTCAGAAGTCAAGGAATACAGCATCCAGCAGCCTGGCAGTATCCATTATTTTCAGGATGTCATGTGGGAAATGTGCGAGTTGGGTTCCACATGATAGATGTTCATGCTGGTTGGTAAGGAGGAGGTTATTCTGTTCCGTAAATTTGAGCTTAAATTATTTTCTGAGGGACTAGAATAGACTGGCATCAATGATGTTAGACTGTAGTTTTGTGGATCACTTCTTCTGTCCTTCTTGTAGGCGGGTTTGATCAGTGCTCTCTTCCAAGCACTAGGCACAACTTTTGGATCGATGGATCTTGGTATGTTCTGGTTAAAAGACGGATTAACTGAGCCGCAAATTCGCTATAGAAACTTAATCGAGCCTTGGAGCTTTGTTTAATTTTAGCGATTTGAGATGTTCCTTAGAGCTTCTGTCACTAATATCTATTTCATTCATCTTTGGAATGGTGTGAGAATTAAACTGAGCAATATTCCTGAATTTTGCTTTCAGAGGAACGTTTAGAAATGGAGTTTGGCATTTCTGCTTTTTCTATGTTACCCTCGGTTTCAGTTTCTGTGTCATCTGTGAGTGTTAGGACACAAATTTTGATACCACTAACAGTCATTACATAGACCAGAATTTCTCATAGCTTTATTAAAGATATTTCTATAATATTCTGCTACAGAAGTCGTTGAGGGCGTTACGCACTGCCCCCTTGACAGCCAAACGCGTTTCATTTACCGTCTATCTATAACCCCCTGCTTTGTTTTACAACTGTTATCCAATAACCTCTGTTTCTTCAGAAGTTACTTTACAGTTAATGAATGGAGGGTCCTTCCCCTCCCCCCCCCCCCCTGTTCTGCTAGGTACATCTGCCTATCCAGTGCATTGTCAACTAGTCTTTTAAACTTGAGACGCAATTCTTCTACATGTTTCTGTCCATAGCTAGACGTTTCAAATTCATAACAGAGATACGTCACTACTGCCTCTTTATCTATCTTGTTGAACTTATAAATCCTTCTAGTTGTATCAGTTGCCATTTGCAAACGTTGTTGCTACAACTGACTGATACACATTGATACTCGGAAGTTCCATGCGGCTTTTCGCGGATGATGCTGTAATATACAGAGAAGTTGCAGCATTAGAAAATTGTAGCGAAATGCAGAAAGATCAGCAGCGGATAGGCACTTGGTGCAGGGAGTGGCAACTGACCCTTAACATAGACAAATGTAATGTATTTCGAATACATAGAAAGAACGCTCCTTTATTGTATGATTATATGATAGCGGAACAAACACTGGTAGCAGTTACTTCTGTAAAATATCTGGGAATATGCGTGCGAAACGATTTGAAGTGGAATGATCATATAAAATTAATTGTTGTAACGCGGGTACCAGGTTGAGATTCATTGGGAGAGTCCTTAGAAAATGTAGTCCATCAACAAATGAGGTGGCTTACAAAACACTCGTTCGACCTATACTTGAGTATTGCTCAACAGTGTGGGATCCGTACCAGATCGGGTTGACGGAGGAGATAGAGAAGATCCAAAGAAGAGCGGCGCGTTTCGTCACAGGGTTATTTGGTAACCGTGATAGCGTTACGGAGATGTTTAACAAACTCAAGTGGCAGACTCTGCAAGAGAGGCGCTCTGCATCGCGGTGTAGCTTGCTCGCCAGGTTTCGAGAGGGTGCGTTTCTGGATGAGGTATCGAATATATTGCTTTCCCCTACTTATACCTCCCGAGGAGATCACGAATGTAAAATTAGAGAGATTCGAGCGCGCACTGAGGCTTTCCGGCAGTCGTTCTTCCCGCGAACCATACGCGACTGGAACAGGAAAGGGAGGTAATGACAGTGGCACGTAAAGTGCCCTCCGCCACACACCGTTGGGTGGCTTGCGGAGTATAAATGTAGATGTAGATGTAGACATCAGTTTCAAGTTGACATCCTAAAACAGGTCTATCTGTTGCCAGCAGATCTAATACATCTCCATCAGGATTTGACATTCTGCTCCAGGCAGTTTTCAGTGAAGATGCTTAGGATTGTTACACAGGATGTCTTGTCACATCTATTATTTGCGACACTGTAATCTCCCATCTTATTTTCGGACTATTAAAGTCTCCTACAATGAATACAGTATGATTTGGGAACACACATACTAGGGAACTGAGGTATTCCCCAATTTTTTTGTCTATATCTGGGTGTAAGTTTCCTAGCTGCAAGCAGGATCTAATTATACGTTTCTGTCCTTCTTCGGTACTGAATCTTTGCCCAAACAGTCACATATGTTGCTTCAATTTCTATTTCGATGGATTTGAGTTCCTTGCCTATGAATACAAATACATATCCTCCATTTCCGGTTAACCTGTCCTTTCGATAAACAGATGAAGTGTCCCCAAAAATCTGCTGCTATCAATTCGGGTGCACTACAAATTGTTTTGCAATTGATCACTTGGATTTTAGTACTCTTGCCTATTGGGGGATGGGGCATTTCTTCGGATCTTCCACTGATACTTTGAGGTTAGGGGAATGAGTGTAATAACCAGAGTTCTGCGTGATCTGCCTTCCCTGTACCGAAACTCCAACGCTATCATTGATAGGCCACCTACAGTCACATAGACGAGTAGCGATAGATCTTGTACTTCCTGTAGACGAAATAGTATTTGGAGTACCTTAGATATCTATGGTACATGTCTCCTAGTACCCTCTGAATGCAGCCATACACAGCAGCTCGCAAGCGCCGAACATACACGGTCCAGTCACATAATTGTGACCACCGCCTATGTTCGATGTCAACGTGCAATAGGCTAATCACTCACAGACGTCAGGTGGCAGCACTAGCAGAGGAAGCTATGTAAGGCGTGTCGGGGGATCGCGGAAAATAGTGTAGTCGAGAGCGATTTATCTGACGTCCAAAATGGCATCCTCATTGGCTTTCGGGCCAACGGTGGAAGCATTTCCGAAATGGCTAAGTTTTTAAACCGTTAGCGTTCTGATGTGGTTAACATATACCGTGCACTGCAAAATGTCGCTAACCAAATCCGACGCTCCTGTGCTGTAACGTGGGCCATAGATGACAGGGGTGAACGAAGACTGCAGAGATGTGTACGGGTGAACAGACTTGCAACTGCTGAGCAACTAACCGCCCAGATGAACCAAGGGCTATGAAAAGTGTCTCCTCAACGACCGTTCAGCGAATGTTGCTGCCTGTGGGCGTCTGCAGCAGGTGGCTGGTTGATGCATCCATGCTGACTGCTGTTCATCAGTGACGAAGGCTGGAATATGCACGCCAGTATCGCAATTGGAGGTCCACTGAGTAGCGGCAAGTGGCCTTTCCTGATGAATCACGTTTTGTGCTCCATCGAAAAGATGGCCTTTGTTGGGGTATGACGTGAAACGTCTGAAAGCAAACACCCTGGAACGATCGTCGAAAGGGTCCAGGCTGCAGCCTTTGCATCGTTGGTCTTGTGATTCTGGAAGGCACAGTGGACCAACGTAAGTGTGCATCTATCCTACCCCTACATGCAGTTTGTTTTTCCTCGGCACAATAGCATTTGCCAGCTGGACAGTATAAGATGTTACATAGCTCGCAGTGTACATGTGTAGCTCTAAGATAAACGGGATTTTACCTTACTCCCCTAGCCCCTAAACTCTATAGATTTAAATCCAGTCTAGAATCTCTAGGACCACGTTGATGGACTGTTCGCGCCATCAATCATCAACCGAGAAACCTAGCGCAGGGCTACACACCTGTGTCGGCGCTTTCCAGAACCTCATTGACTCTCTTCTGTGCGTCAGGCAGCGGTAGGTGCTATGGCGGTTCCGGCGACTAGAGAAAGCAATGTGGTGCTGGTGTGCAAGACTCACATCTCCCCTCCATCATTGGACTTGCTTGGAGGTGCTTTGTCGATCTTCTTTTCAGGATAGTCGGCTGCGATCACCTGCCCAACTTCTTCTCCAAAGATATGATGCTTTTTGGAGGAATTTTCTCTACTCTTAAAATGATTGCGTACACTCATACTTTTAAATCAATCCTACTATATTTCACTTCCACAAACACAACACCACATAACACTTTCACATCAATCAATCATCTTTCGTAAATCCAATGACTCCCGGTCCGTCAGAAGCTATTGATTACTATTACAATAAATCCAGTTCCAAATAATCTCTCAAGGTTCTCACAAGTCTACCATCCGCAACCCTAGAGAGTCAGTAAGTACGTAAGTAAAAGTAAGTGTCTTTTCTTTTCTTTTAGACAATTCAGCTGTTCACAATAATGACTGACGTTGCTCCGTCATGGAGTAAGGCGCGCCGGCCGCTGTGGCCGGGCGGTTCTAGGCGCTTCAGTCCGGAACCGCGCGACCGCTATGGTCGCAGGTTCGAATCCTGCCTCGGGCATGGATGTGTGTGATGTCCTTAGGTTAGTTAGGTGTAAGTAGTTCTAAGTTCTAGGGGACTGATGACCTCAGATGTTTACGTCCCATAGTGCTTAGAGCCATTTGAACCATTTGATTTGAGTAAGGCGCTCTTGCTCCTACTGCTGGTCCTGTAACTTCTGTGCCCGCGTCGATCAACCGTTCACCTTGTGGCATTCCCTTGACACACGTGCACCTTGCGCACACAGAAAACCGGCGTGAGGTAGAAACTCTCCGGTTTCTCACGCTTGTACGTAAAATATGCGATGTTCGAGTCGGTGAAAAGCGGAGGGTCTCTAGAATTTGCGTCGAAATTCTCCAGGCACTACAGTGCTGCTAAAGGTGGTTATTCAGGCTTTTGACAGGTGATCACATTAATGTGACTGGACAGTGTAGCTATGGCGATTTCCAGCTGCTCATAAACAGCAAGTAACTCGTCCCAGGCCCGAGATCAGCATTAAGAGTGAGGTTACATTTTGGCCTGGTACTGTGTTTTGCTGAACAGTAAAAATAACTCTAAAACAGGTTCTCTGAATCTCTTAATTTCTGCGTCTATTATGATACAAGAATTTTACCATGTCCCTATCGAACTGACGCGATTTACACACAGCAAAAAAGATCTCTATTATGAAAACAGAGAAACCAGGGATAGAAGTTACTTGGAACTCTTTTATTTCGTCACCACTAAAAAAATGCAGAATATAAATCTCGAAAATAGCGGAAATTTATGAAAAATACTGACGGTGTACACTCATGTTGAAAAGATAAAGTAAATGTACGCCGATATGGTACTTATGACCGTACAGCAACTGTAACTCTAAAATGTCCATTTATTACGAAATTCGTTACAGACGACACTCGTGATTTTTGTAACTCATAAAAAAGGGTGCATTTATTCAGGCACATATACAATAGGATTGAATCATTTTTCAGCACAGGCATTGGCTGTCAAAATTTCATAAAAATGAATGCAGGTTTGCTTTTTGGGTGTTAATGGGCTACCGGTGGCCAGCCACCATAAATTAAGTGAGACACTACCGGCACCAGTTTGTCTTTGAATTTTTTCCTCGACACAGCTGTTTAAGCACACTGAGTGCATACTTGTATCTCACAGCTGGATTCAGAGAAAAGCATATTCAGTACCACGGTGGCAAACATTGCAACTTTTGTACACGGACGGTTAACGCTGGTTGTGGATGACGCTGAAGGTGTCGTCCGACGACATCCCATATGAACTTGATTGAAGGCAGATTTGGTGATCGAGCACGCCGAGCCAACATGTCGACACTCTGTAGAGCATGTTGGGTGACAACAGCAGTATGTGGGAGGGAGTTATCCTGCCCCCTAAAATCCTGTTCGTGAATGGCAGCACAACAGGTCGAATTATCAGACTGTCGCACAAATTTGCAGTCGGCGTGCGTGGGGTAACAAGTAGAGTGCTCCTGCTGTCATACGAAATCGCACTGCAGACCATAACTCCAGGTGTAGCTCCAGTGTGTCTAGCACATAAACAGGCCCACAGCTGCCCTCCTCTTAGCGACACACGGCCGTCAGTGCCACCGAGGCTGAACCAGCTTTCAACAGGCCTTCACCCTCTCAGTGAGCTCTCGCACGACACAACTGAAGTCCCAAATGGCGGTGGTTTGGTGTCAATGGAATGCACGCAACAGGACGTCTGGCTCTGAGCTGTCCTTGAAGTAATCGATTTGTAAAGTTCGTTGTGTCACTGTGGCGCCAACTGCTGCTCAGATTGGTGCTGCAGATGCAGTACGATGCGCCAGACCCATACTCAGAACACGATGGTCTCCCCTCTCGGTAGTCGCACGTGCTCGTCCGGAGCCCGGTCGTCTTGCCACCGTACGTCCACGTGACCACCGCTACCAGAAACCATGTGCAGTGTTACATTCCTGCCAAGTCTTCCTGCGATACCGCAGAAGGAACTTCCAGGTTTGCGTAGCTCTGTTGCACTGCTAGCGCCGCTCTTACATGACTGCCGAGAAACTCGAATAGACATCGTCTTTCAGATATAGAACCGCGTCAACTAACTTTCGTTCATGTCGAAGTAACACTCGTAAATGAAAATCAATTCTTGAACGACTTTTGGATAACAAAAAATAAATGTTATTTACTTTTTGAGCTGTGTATCGAACTCTATTAAGAATTCCAATAGTCATATTAGAGTTGCAGTACTTGCTCGAGTGACACTATTGATACTTGGCATCTGGCGATTACGTGTCATCTCTCCAATGTTTATACCACATTCTCAAAATTACAATTCCATTGTTCTTGTCTAACGTCTTGGATCCTATTAAAAACATCCTAAAGATTCATCTGAAAGCTAATATTTTTTACGTATGCCCCACGGCAATTAAATACGACATAATATTAAAGCTGTTCTATAAAAGTGACGGTACAGTTCCGCTTTCCGGCGTTAGACAGACTATTCAGGCCTGATGCACCACTGTGTCGTCGTCCGCCAATGACGTCACTGGATGCCGTATGGAGGGACATGTAGTCAGCAGACCACTCTCCCGGTCGTTGTCGTGTTTCTTGATTTTGTAACTGCTACTATTTAGTCAAGTAGCTCTTCAGTTGTCCTCACGAGGTTGAGTGCATCCTATTCTAGTCCTATCACCACGGAAAAATTCCTGGCACTATCGGGAAACGAATTTGGGTCCTCCACATGGCAGCCAGCCATGCTGAACCCTCAGCTACAGACGCGAAAAATGTTATTCTATATTGGTACTGAAATCTAGTATTACACTTTGTACAAGTGCACTAAAAGACACTGTAATATAGTTGATTTGTTTTACTGAAATCTACACTCAGTCTCAAGTTATACCAGAAACTTTGGTACTTCTTTTCTCAAATCCACTGGGCAAGTGTTTAAGAGCATTGAAGTTCCCAGTATGTATATTAGAATCTGAATATGCTGCCAGTATTGCATCCATTTTCACCATTTGTTGACTTAAGTGAACTGCTGTGAAACTACAAATCGACTTTCCCTTATTACTCAGTAATGATTCCTCACACTCAACTCTTATCCATACATCATAAAATAGGAACAGCAGATTCTTTTATCACGCAAATTAACCATTATGTGCTCTCAAAGCTTTTATATATCAAAGTCGCACTTCCTGTCACTGTAGAACAACAAAGTGGACTAAAAACGACGCATTTATGAGAGATCATTAATGTAATGTTTGTTTGAAACTTCATATTTTCGTAATACGCAGTTATACACACATCAAAAAAGTGTTGCATCTCCTCGGTTCCGAGAGTTCCGGAACCTATATAGAAAATTGGAATAGAGATCAACATAAACATCATTTCCGCCATTTTTATTGCTCATGAAAATCACACATTGCATGTTGTACCACCATACAGCGAGACCTTCAGATTGGTGGTCCAGATTGCTGTACACACACCTCTAATACCCAGTAGCACGTCGTCTTGCATTGACGCATGCCTGTATTCGTCGTGGCATACTATCAACAAGTTCATCAAAGCACTGTTGGTCCAGATTGTCCCACTCCTCAACGGCGATTCGGCGTAGATCCCTCAGAGTGGTTGGTGGGTCACGTCGTCCATAAACAGCCCTTCTCAATCTACCCCAGGCATATTCGATAGGGTTCATGTCTGGGGAACATGCTGGCCACTCTAGTCTTGTGATGTCGTTATCCTGAAGGAAGTCATTCACAAGATGTGCAAAATGGGGGCACGAATTGTCGTCCATGAAGACGAATGCCTCGCCAATATGCTGCCGATATGGTTGCACTGTCGTTCGGAGGATGGCATTTACGTATTGTGCAGCCGTTACAGTGTCTTCCATGACCACCAGTGGCGTACGTCGGTCCCACATAATGCCACCCAAGACAGCAGGGAATCTCCATCTTGCAGCACTTGCTGGACAGTGTGCCTAAGGCGTTCAGCCTGACCGGGTTGCTTCCAAACACGTCTCCGACGATTGTCGTGTTGAAGGTATATGCGACACTCATCGGTGAAAAGAACGTGATGCCAATCCTGAGCGATCGAACCGCAATATTGACCGTCTAGGCATGGTTGAACTACAGACAACACAGGCTGTGTACCTCCTTCCTGGTGGAATGACTGGAACTGATCGGCTGTCTGACCCCCTCCGTCTAATAGGCGCTGCTCATGCATGGTTGTTTACATCTTTGGAAGGGTTTAGTGACATCTCTGAATAGTCAAAGGGACTGTGTCTGTGATACAATATCCACAGTCAGTGTCTATCTTCAGGAGTTCTCGGAACCGGGTTGATGCAAAACTTTTTTTGGTGTGTGTAAATACGAAAACTACCAAATTCACATGTTACCTTCAGAAACACTGAAATATATATGGTGGCTGCTAACTGACGCTAATTGGTGGTGGGTGTAGGAAGCTGATTGATGGTGGGGTAGGAATGCTGCGTTATAAAGTCGTCTTTAACTTTCGTGACGTGGGGGAAACCGGCGTCATTCGAGTGGCGCCACAGGAATTTGGGCGTTTCCACATGCAGCTTCGGTGATGCCGCTCGAGTCACCGCCAAATAACCTCACTTTTGCTGCATGTGAAAACCCAGCTCTGCGCTTTGCTGAGGCCACAATGATTACATTAAGCCAAGGAAAGCACTTCTAATCAATTATCTTTTTATTAGCCATTTGATTACTGTTATTCACCAGTTGTTATAAAAATCTTCATGTTCCTCTTTCCGAAAGACGGTACCTCATTATCAGTGGTAAATTAACTGATCAACTGCAAATTCAGTTTCATATTATTTTTCGTATTTTTCAGAAAAATTTTCCGAGTTGCATCCTGATGCCTGGAGAAACATATCGGCGAACAATTACCTACAGATTCTTCACTGGTGCAGAAGGAAGGTGCACATGTCCTGAATTATATTAATTGGCAAAAATAAAACTAAAGAAAGAACATTTCAAAAAAGAAATTTAAAAAATATGTATGTACACTTCTGAAATAAAATGAGTAACAAATTTAGAATCAGACAAAGAAAATATTTTCAGCTCGTATGACTCATATAACACCAGCGACATTACTGATCTACTGAATACTCTTGTTTGACTTCCCATTATTTCAGGCAACAAAAATAATACCTCCAAATTTTAAATAATCATACAGCTGACTACACAAACATCAGGTGTACCTTATCCTTAGAAAGAGTTCGAAATCAAATAGAATCCATTGACCATCAGTAAATGGTTCATTGTGAGCATATACAGTTGACGTTTATGAATATGAACGAATTGGTTTTAAGGAAACAATAACTTTATATGAAATTATTATTTTGTGAAAATCACAGATGATAGTTGGTGTGCTTGTGGCACTGAAACAAGGAACTAATAATTTGTCTCTTATTTTATAGAAAATATAACAGATCACTATACACAGGGGACAGAAAAGCCAGTTGACATTCGAAGTAGTTATCAGTTGGCACTAAATGCATCAACATAAACGATTTGTAGAGTTTGTCATGCAGGAGGAACTCCACCAACATGAAACTAATCAAGGAGTACAATAGCAGAGAAAAGCAACTACACCAACAGACGTCATTGATTTTGGTCTGTATTAATTGAACGTTCGCTGCAATTTAGGTTCGTAAAACGTTATAAGTAGGACGTCCTAATAATCGGAAACGTTAGTGCCTCGTATATCTGGAGTCACGTTTGTTTCGTACAGTTTACCTGATGGTCTCGGTAGACTAGAGGTAAAGCACATACTTGGAAACCGAAAGGTGATGGTATCTAATCCTGGTCAGGCATTAAAATTTTTGAGTGTGTATTTACCCTAACCTTCACCTCTCAGATATATGAACGAACATCACGAACAAAACAACTTAGTATTCCACGTAAAACTGTACATCCTCTTCCCCTGGTAGCTTAGCTGGTGGGGGCTTAAGTCATGGAAGTCGCTGAAGTGGTATCCACGAACTCCTAACCAATCATGCTTTATGACTATTCCTTAATCTGTAATTTACTTTGTTAAGATGAATTCCATTGGAAATTAAATATTTTGTCATGTGAATGTCTTTAGAAGGTGCCATATATTCAGTGGTCAGCTTTACATAGCGTTATTAGTCTCTTTGCATAATGTGTGTATTATCGACCCTAACTGAATTTCCCTGTAAAATTATCGCTTCGACAAACAAGAAACCCATTTTTTCAAACAATATTAGGTTTGTCTGCTGCATAACAGAATAAAGGTAAATTTAGTCTCAATGCAAGTTGTTCTAAGTATTTCGGTTATCTTAATTATATTCTTTTCTTCTTGCATTTTAGTTTACTGGCCGTTGCTAGGAACCAAGGAATTTTGTACCAGAATTTCGACTACTATGTTCTAAAATATACACATAAATTAAACCCAATGAAGCTAAAATAGTTGTATGCATCATGATGTAGATGTTAGAGGAATGAGATCTCTAAACAATGTGTAAAGTTATTTCTATAAAAGTTTAAGTTTAAGCGACTATTATCGTTTCAATTGAATGACTAGTTTGTATATTGGTGTAACGCATTCACCATTGTGTGTTTTTATGTTTCCCATAACGCATAAAATCACATCGTTTTTCCATGACATTATTTGTGGCCTGTCTAAATCGTTCTCCATTTTGCTGTTCACCACATGTAGCTATTTACAGATTAAGATTAACTCTGGAAGATCTACAGTATCACTTATATTTACTTTTTCACACACTAATTTACTCACTATTAAACATAATACCTATTTTTTTGCGTTGTTGGAAAACTCCCTTCATTAGCGTTATATCTTGAATTATTGATTTTTGTTTACATCTGCTGTTAGTTTTGAACCACTTTATTCTTTAAACTGTATCCACACCACCGTTTCGTTATACAGGTCACATCAAAAGTCGATGAACTATTTGTATGTCTCAGTAGTTATTATCATTGCAGTGTCTGGTAAGTATACATAGTATGATGGATCATAAATAAGGCTGTCCCTGGAAAACTGGTCTGTACTCTCTTAAATTTTACTTTATCAAAAACTAGAAAACGTTGGAATATTTTATCACACTTATTCGTCCTCTGTAAATAAATTTCAACTACTATATATTTAAATATACAATGAATACATTTATGAATGAATTACTATGAATGAATCACTATCATTTATTAGTCTTTTAATATCTTTATTATAATTTTTATTGAGAACAGGAGCTGATAAAATGTCAAATATTGTATGATTTCATACTTGATTTTTCCCCATTAGTAGATGATTTGTATTTGCATTGAAAGATATTTCCACATGAGCATTTGATTCTTCACTGATATCATAATGCAGCAGCCAGTTCAAGGAGTTGGTATTGATACCATAAGACTTAGTTTTTTAACAGACGCTACAGATCTTGTTAGCTCTATGATTTTTCTTATTTAATTTCGGGATGCTCTTTTCTGTGGAGTAGCACTGATGGATCATAAATAAGGTTTTGTGTGGAAAACTGGTCTGTACTCTCAAATTTTGGAAAATTCTCTTTTTTATCAGAACTATTACTCAAACGATTTCAGTAATTTTATTGAATATTGTTCAATTAAAGCAGCTGCCTGTTAGTCATAATACAGCAATCGAAAATATTTTATGACTTATGTTCAGTGCCTAGCGGCTGCCCCTTCTGTCACTACTAGGAATAATTAATAGAGTTAGTCGGCCACTACTATGATGGTGTGAATCTGATTTTGGTTACATTTGTTATTTGTTTTCTGCACGTTATTGCAACAGATAGTTTTTTGGTTTATTTGTAAAATTATATATGTTAATTGTGTTGCTCACGCTTTTTAAATTTTTACCATGAGATACAGAATTTTCCAATTTTCTCATGTCGAAACGTGTTCTTGATAATTGTTAGTTTACTCCGTGATTTATATCTATGTGCTTTCTACGTGAAACTGTGTTGTCAAGACTCCTATTTCCTGACTTCCCTCTGTTGCACTCATACTGGCAGTAACATCGTTTGAATTCGCATCATTTCTGTACTTGACTTCAAAACCATTAATTAAGTTTAATATGTAACAGTACTATTCATTGCAACCAGTTAAATAACAGAAACATTTCCTAATTTCCTTCAAAATATGATGTCAATAACTTCAACTCAACGTTGGCTTGTGACACAGTGATAAGACAAATGACAAACTGTCAAAATGCGGAAAATAACAATTGAAGTCTTATGCATAACGAAATAATGCACAACATTTGCTCATGTCTTCCATGTGTCAGTTTACTGCTAACTACCATAAGCAAATTATTTTCCATTTGTTTACTATAACTTAGTTCCAAACAAAACTTACCAGTTCACAAATATTTCCTCACAGCAACAAAATATTAGCATTTTACAATATATTAAGACTTATGTTGAGAAATCCATTTTATGAAGTGAACAATTTTCAGTCTGGCCTTGGGAAGCTGTTTTACATTATATACGCAGTTCTTAAGAGTTCATGACTATTTGCGTCCTTCATGCCTTCTGTTGCATCAAAATTATCGTCTAAGTTGTTGGATTAGGATGGACGACGCTTTCACTACTGATGGAGAGATTATTCTGTGCCAAGTCTGTAAGCCTCAACTTCAGCAATATATGCGTAGTGATGAGCCCATGAAAAACAAATCAGCGGAAGCGTCTGAGGAACAAATGTTACTGACGTAAGCACAAAAGAATCCAAACTCCATAAATGAATTTTTCCATTTTTGCTGCGAACATTTCGTTGCACAAAATTCAAGTGTCTGAATTTCTCACGTTTTTACAAAAGTACTGCGGTCAACAGATACCTGATGAATCAACATTAAAAGAAAACTAGATATTTGTTAACACAAGGTTTTGAAAAGTGTGTGGCACTATAAAAGTAATTATCATATGTGGATAGCCATCGACGAAACTATGGACATATGTGGACATTTCATTGGCAACCTCATTGTTGACAGACTCAAAGAAGAACCCTCGAAGTTATCACTAATTTATTGGAAAATGTTAATTACCAGTTGTGGTGTGAGAGAATTCAAGAAGAAAAAAATTATTGTATACTCAGGTGCTAAGGCCTATATGCTGTAAGCTGCAACTGCCCTACGCGTATTCAATCCGCATTTAATCCACCTCAACTGTCTGCCCCCTACACTGCAACTTATCGCTGAAGAAGCACAGCAGCTACATAAAAATAAATAAAATAATTTCATACACTCGAAAAGCGTATCTCACATCCTAATGTCGTGTGTCGCTCTTTAGAGAGCTGTTGCCGAAGCTAGCATTGGCCTCTGAGCCTGTCCTAACGAGGTGCAGTACATGGAATGAAGCTATCGGGTTTTATAATGAACATTTTCAAGTCGTTAAATCAGTGCGTGATTCATTTCCGAGAGAGTCTTTATCTTTAGTACGAAGACACAAAATGCTCTGGTGTACATCCGTAGCAGCTTCGGTTTCCTTGGCAGTAGCGTTACAGAATTATAATTTATCAGGCTGCCTTTGCAGAAATCGTTGGAAATTGTCAGAATGCTATATCGCAAACATACTGACTTTAGAGACGACACGGGGTAAAGAAAAAATTTGACGCTATTTTCGCAAGAAGTCCAGACTACTCGACTTTTCTTAACTTCCTCAGTGTGGGAGAAGACGAAGTTCCAGTAGACATATCGCCACGTACATTTCATCTCCTAAAAACATTGTTTCTGATCGGCGACATTCTAGGATTGCAGGGAATTTGGAGAAGTACCTAGCTCATTCGCTTCAAAATGAAAAGTAAAGTAGGGTAAGTTAGTAGCATTTTCATATAAAAAAAAAAGCACCAGCGTTCTCTTTGCCTATATGGGGTAGTCAGGAACAGTACGAAGAGCTTGAAAGAGTCTTGCAGGGTAGATTGTTCTGAGAATTAACTGTTAAGAAAAAAATTCGATAAGTTTGCACCGTTTCCGTGTTAATTAGCATTGCGCGCGCCAATTCAAGTGGCCCGTCAGATGCCGTTAGCGTCAATTGTTCTTATAGCGTAAGTGATAGCGCACGAAACTGTTCAGCCTTTGGTACGGGTTCGATCCTTACTACAATTTTTATACCGTTCTCTCGTTCGGTTCTAGCAAAGCAGATGAAGAACACGTTTTGCAACACCGTCTCTGTCTGGCCGCTTGAACTTGAGCGCGTAACGGCCTGATTGGCTAATATCAATGCTAATTAACTAGGAAACGGAGCAACTTATCGATCTTTTGCTTACCCTTCGCTTTCGTGGCGAGCGGCCAGCCCACGAGACTGGCTGCTGTGTCTGCGGAGAGGATGACGGGACCTTCTAGTAAATATACATTGAGGTGACAAATAATAGCACACATATACAGATGGCGGTGGTATCGCGTACACGAGATATAAAAGGGCAGTCCTTTAGCGGAGCTGTCATTTGTACTCAGGTGATTCTTGTGAAAAGGTTTCCGACGTGAGTATGGCCGCACGACGGGACGTAACACACTTTGAATGTGGAATGGTAGTTGGAGATAGACGTGTCGGACATTCTGTTTCGGAAATCGTTAGGGAATTCAATATTCTATGACCCACAGCGTCAAGAGTGTGCCGAGAATACTGAATTTCAGGCATTACCTCTCACCATGGAGAATGCAGCGGCCGACGGTCTTCTCTTAACGACCGTGAACAGCGGCGTTTGCCTAAAGTTGTCAGTGATAACAGACAAACAACATTGCGTGAAATAACCGTAGAAATCAAAATGGTTCAAATGGCTCTGAGCACTATGGGACTCAACTGCTGTGGTCATAAGTCCCCTAGAACTTAGAACTACTTAAACCTAACTAACCTAAGGACATCACATACATCCATGCCCGAGGCAGGATTCGAGCCTGCGACCGTAGCGGTCGTGCGGTTCCAGACTGTAGCGCCTTTAACCGCTCGGCCACTCCGGCCGGCCCGTAGAAATCAAAATGGGGTGTATGACTGACTTATCAGTTAGGACAGTGCGGCGAAATTTGGTGTTAACTGGCTATGGTAGAAGACGACCGACGTGAGTGCCTCTGCTAACAGCACATCGCCTGCAGCGCCTCTCTGGGCTCGTGACTATATCGGCTGGACCCTATACGACTCGAAAACCGTAGCCTGATCAGATGAGTCCAGATTTGAGATGGTAAAAACTGATGGTAGGTGAAGCACCTTTTCTTTTCTCCCAGTATCTCGACGAAAAATCTTAACACAAGCTTTAAATAAAAATTCAATTCTAGCATTAGCGATGGGGACCGGGGAATGTGAATCACCCACAAGCTTCACTTTAAGTTTGCATTTATTGTAACACAACCAGTTAAAACACCAACAGTTTCGTGTTGCAGTTGATTAGGTAGGTCACAGCTATACTGGCAACAATTTACAGAAAACAGATTAAGGCTTGCAAATTTAGAAAATTTAGATTTCACAAAAATTAGGGAATAAACAATTAAACTGGAGAACAGCTTGGTTCAAATTCGACTGGTATACATTATAGCACTGAAACACTTTTTTCGACGAGATATATCGTAGAACACGGAGAACTAAGCAAATTCACGTGTTACAGGAAGCCGGACCAGTTAATTTGAGAGTGATATTTCAGTGGGCTTACTTAAACACTAAATAAGACAGGTTAAATCTAGCACCCATTGAAGGGGGCATATACATTAAATCTTGGAAACAGCACAATGAATTTAAAGATATCATACATATATAGGCTTCTAACACAAGTCTCTTTGACCCTGAATTATCCAGCATACAAAAGGGGTTACAAATTGCTCTTAAAACCATCACTTTGGGATGACATTGGCCGTGCAAAGCCCACTTATAAAACTCAACTACAATAAGTTACTCTCTAAGCTATATAAAACTGCTTATAAGATCAAAGAAGGGATCCTAACGGACCAGCGCTGGCCTAAGGCTAGCTTGAGGAATTAAACCCCTTCCTAAAGCTGAGGCAGGTACAGAAAGGGTAAGATCGACCTCCACAAAGTACTTAACTCATTAATTGACCAGAACCGCCCCCCCCCCACCCAAAAAAACATCGCATGTCTAAACCCTTTTTCACGGGCGGGACAAGTTTTACATAATTTGAAGTATTAAACAGTCATTAACTATAATATCATAGAAAACAGGATAAACTAATTACACAAATGCAAATTTAAGTCGCATGTATCTTGGTTACTTGTCATGCCTGGTAAATGGTATGGGACGTGCTCGTTATCGATTCAAACAAACCCAGGACTCAACCGCCGGCCGGGGTGGCCGAGTGGTTCTAGGCGCTACAGTCTGGAGCCGCGCGACCGCTACGGTCGCAGGTTCGGATCCTGCCTCGGACATGGATGTGTGTGACGTCCTTAGGTTAGTTAGGTTTAAGTAGTTGTAAGTTCTAGGGGACCGATGACCTCAGAAGTTAAGTCCCATAGTGCTCAGAGCCATTTGAACCAGGACTCAACCACAAGACACCAAAAATTCATTTTTAATATTTTGGTCTGAATATTGGCACTGAAATGAACTCAACAGCACACAGCGGAAGAAACGGAAGAGAATACTAAAGCGTCTGATAGGAACAGTCAACAGTAGTCACGACGAGTAACTTCGGCAATATGGCCGGGTTACTGGATCACCGTTTTAGCGGAATGTGAATGTCAACCACCGCTGAACAAAGGTGTATGTTAGGTCTTACTTTGATTGATGCACACTCCGACTACCACTTTGATTGATGCACACTCCGACTACCGAGACACAGTCTTGCTTCCACACCGGCAAAATAGAGGAAACAGAACTGATAGAATTTCCATAACATCTTGAATCAGACACCTCTATTCAAACCCGAAGCCAGTAACCTTATCGAGGCAACTTCCACACTAGACATAGCGTCGACAACCGTCGCACTACTTGCGACCACTCGTCACTGCCGACCTTCCCGCTCACCCCCAGCTGCGGATGCAACGACGGACCGCTTCGCGCAGGGCACACAGCGCCTGCTTGAGATCGCTAGTCAACAAATATAGCACGTGGCGGGAATTGAAATTAACGCTGCAAGCGACATTAAGAGCAGAGGAATCGAACTGTGAAAAACACACAGTTCAGTAGGGTTCGAGTGTGGCGCAGATCTCACGAAGCCATGGACCCAATTTGTGAACATGGCATTGTGCAAGCTGGTGGTGGCTCCATAATGGCCTGGGCGGTGTTTTCATGGACTGGATTGGTCGTCTGGTCCAAATGAACCGATCACTGATTAGAAATGGTTATGTTCGGCTACTCGGAGAGCATTTGCAGCCATTCATGGACTTAATGTTTCCAAACAACGATGGCATTTTTGTGGACGACAGTGTGCATTGTCGTGAGGCCACAGTTGTTCGCGATTGGTCTGAAGAACATCCTGGACAATTCGAGCGAATGATGTGGCCATCCAACTCGCCCAGCATGAATCCCATAGAATATTTATGAGACAGAGTCGAAAGAGCAGTTCGTGCACAAAATCCAGCGTGGACATCACTTTTACAAGTATGGACGGTTATAGGGGCAGCATGGGTCAATACTGCTCCAGTGGCTTCCAACGACTTGTTCAGTCCATGCCAGGTCGAGGAGCAGCATTACGCTGGGCAGAAGGAGGTCCAACACGATATCAGAACGTATCCCGTGACGTTTGTCACCTTAATCTAGAACGGTTTCTCGCAATAGTTATTCCTAATATTTAAAAATAAATTACATGTATTAAGCTAAGAGATGCTAGAACTGCGTCTCTTCGCCGTTCAAGCATTTCCCACGCCAGCTCACTCTCCGTAGTTTTCTCTGACAAATGGCTGCAATTTCTTGGCGAATGTTAGTTTTAAGTTCATCTAAAATGTATGGATTTGATTCGGACTCTTTCTCTTTTAAATGTGCCCCAGAGATAAAAATAGCAGGGGGTTAAATCGGGGGAATGAAGATGCCATATATCGTTACTGATTATCTTGAAACATGTCACGAATTTCCTGTGATGAGAAGTTGGATGTATGTGCTGTCGCAGAGTACCTCTAATCTCAGTTAAGTAGAACTACTTAAACCTAACTAGTCTAAAGACATCACACACATCCATGTCCGAGGCAGGATTCGAACTTGCGACCGTAGCGGTCGCGCTGTTCCGGACTGAAGCTCCTAGAACTGCTCGGCCACAACTTTTCCATATATCTCTTACCGTTGTTTCTTGGGAGAAGTATGGCATATTATTCCCTCACCGCTAATAGAGCGCCACCCTCCTATTTATTCGATCGCCTCGAATATTAAGTTAGGCTTTCAAAAGCGTCAATAACGATTATTTTGTGAATTAACATATTCACTTCTGTATAAGCATGATTCAGCCAGAAAGAAACTTAGGTAAGGGTCAATTGCTCCCTCGTGCTCTCTATTCAGAATCGATTCACAGAACCGCAAGCTTTTTTCAGGGTCACCCGGTTTAAGTTCTTGCACTGCAGTTATTTTATAGGTCAGTAACCTCAGTAATTGTGTATCCATTTGAACAGAACACAGAAACTCCCATTTACTGGAAAAGACGTTGCACTGATTTTTTGGAGATCTTTCCAGAGTTTTCCAAGTATTATCCCGATTTTCTTCTGTGATTACTGCTCGTCATTTTCTACGTTTCCTGTCAGTAAAACTTCCATTTCGCGAAATTTGTTTATTAATAAATGGTTCGTGCTCTGATTAGGAACTTGAATATCATGAAATTCCTCTTGAAATAATAATCTTACTACACGTATTAATTCTGTACGCACGTATGAATCATATATGAATAATCTTTGGCGAATGGAATCCTCGTATTTTGCCATTTTACTTGAAACACTTTCACTCAGTACACTGTATTGCGTCGTTTAACAAACATGTGCTCCTGCACAAGCAAAGGACTCGCAGCGGAGTGGAAACATTCTCCCTGCCAACGCCGTCACCGGCTGGCTGCTGGCAGGGCAACAAAATTCCCGCCACGTTATTGCGTTAAGGATTAATCACCCTGTACTTCATCGCAATGTGATTCGTCGACTTATTGAGAAATTTCGAGAAACAGGCTCAGTTTTAGGTGGCGAACGACCTGGAAGACCACCTAAATTAAATGAACAGAAGTTGTCTGATGTTATTGACTCTGAGCAACAGAGCCCAGGTAAATCATTGCACAAGTCGCCACAAGAAAATGGCATCGGGCTTGCAATCTTGCATAAAATGATGAGGTTAACATTCAAATTTTTGCCTTATAAAGTGACAGCAGTGCAAGAACTGAAAGCTGGGGATCGTGAAAAGCGAATCCGTAACTGCAAATGGTTTATACTGTATGTGCTACTGAGAGCAATACCACTGATATTCTTGATATCACCTTTTATATAGGTGAGGCGTGGTTGCGCCTCTCTGATCACGTTAGCATACGAAAAACACTATTATGGTCAATGAAGAAAATTCGTACTGTGCTTGAAACGCCATTGCATTATCAGAAAATTGGAGTGTGGGTAGAAATATTCAGAAGGTGCATTATTGCAACTTTATTTTTTTAAGAAAAAATAAGGGCTGAAATGGGGATAAGAGGGGGTGTGACGACCTTAGAGGCTTGTGTCACGTCCACGGTTGCAGTGGTCACAGTTGTGGACGAATTTGGTACCTAAATGTGACATCATTAACCCAACTTACAGCTCACGTGAACTGAGCTCTGGCCTTTTTCTCTCACGTATCGACACCTTGCTTTTTGAAGCGTCGTCGAGCTTCAGGATGACGTCACAGCTTGTCAAGCTTTTGTACCTCTACACAGGAAGGTTGTAGGCACCTTCGAGCCAAGTTGCAAACTTCTACGTCGTAATGGAAGACAGTTACTGGGTTTCAAAGAAGTAACACTAATTATGTTGCGCAGCGCAGATACACCGTCAAGAGAGGAAGTGCTCGTACGTGTTGCTGAAAAGGCGGAATACACAGTGGGGATATGCTATAATCACCAGCCATCTGCCAGCTTAGATGGTCATAGGATATTTTCACACTGAATCTCAGGAAACAGGTACACGATGTGTTCAAAACTATCCGGAAACCTGGCTGAAAATGACTTACAAGTTCGTGGCGACGCAACGTTTTTCTCAATACAGCACTGAACAATAACTAATTGACAAACAGTAATGAAATTTCCAGCAGCTGCACATTAAACACAGCCGTATGGAGGGGTGCTAATTGCATTTCGCTCCAGCACATCATTGGCGCAAAATTACGAATGTTCTAGAATTTTTGGAATAGACCTCCCTCATACGTTGTCGTGAGTTGACTGCAACGAGAAAATCCGATAAATGCGAAGGCTATCCACAAAGTACATTACGTTTTGGAATTAAAAATAAATAAGGTATTGGAAAAAAAATTATTATATACAGTTGAAAGCCACACTTAAATACTACTTTTCTACATAGTTGCCATTTAAATTAAGGCACTTATCGTAGCGATGGACGAGCTTGGAAATTCCTTCGTCGTAAAATTCGGCCGCCTGCGCCTTCAACCACGTGGCGACTGTCTTTTGGGACAGAAAAGGTGTGATTTTTGTGGATTTCCTGGAAAGAGGCACTACAATAAACTCTCAAAGGTATTCCCAAACTCTGCACAACCTCAGAAGAGCAATACAAAACAAGCGCAGGGGAAAGTTGGGCTCAAAGATCTTGCTGATTCGCGACAACGCCCGAGCCCACACGGCAAATGCCACTCGTGAAGTTCTCGAATCCTTTAAGTGGGAGTTGTTTACTCATCCGCCGTACAGTCCCGACCTAGCACCGAGCGACTTCCACTTATTCCCAGCAATGAAGAAGTGGTTGGCTATGCAGCGTTTTGATGACGACGCACAGCTTCAAGAAGAGGTAACCACGTGGTTGAAGGCGCAGGCGGCCGAATTTTACGACGAAGGAATTTCCAAGCTCGTCCATCGCTACGATAAGTGCCTTAATTTAAATGGCAACTGTGTAGAAAAGTAGTATTTAAGTGTGGCTTTCATCTGTATATAATAAATTTTTTTTCCAATTATTTATTTTTAATTCCAAAACGTAATGTACTTTGTGGATAGCCCTCGCATGTACCACTAAACGGCTAAGGCGGTGCAAGATGGACTGTCCCAGTTGCAGGGTGTCTACGTGACAGCTCCCAGGGGAAACAAAAATTTGTTTTTCTATTTTTAATATAATTATTGGCCAAACTTAAAAATTTAAAATGCTGTTATCTACTCACTAAGAGTTATAATCTTATATTAAAGGTTTAGCACAATACGTGAAGTGCCAAAATTCGAAACTGTCTATACGTCACAAGATTTGGTACGTAGGACATCTGCAGCTGATAGGCATGATAATTAAAATAGATCCACTTCAGTTGTATTAATATTTATTCAAACCAAGACCGGTTTCGCAATTTTAAAATCCTATCTTCATGTGTACGGAATTATAATATCTGGTAATATATTACATGCGTTCTATACGTGGTAAGGCAACGTTACCACACAGCGCGCATGTTTCCCAGACTATATTCAGCCTGTATTTGAGAAAGACGGCACTTAGCATTTTCCAACAAACTATACACATAATTTCGAACCTTTCAGAAGGTTCTTCTCGCTGACAGCCCCTCTGCCCACCACAAAAACATGAAAGTAACGGTTGATGATAAACAGAAGACCGAAATTCTAAACCTAGCTTTCAAAAACTCCTTTACGGTAGAGGACTTCAGCACCATTCCCCCTTTCAATTGTCGAACAAATGCAAGGACGGCTGACATAGCGTTTAGTGTATCTGGGATTGTAAAACAGTTAAGATCCTTAGACGCCAGGAAGGCATCTGCCCCAGATGGTATCCCCGTAAGATTTTATGTTGGCTATGCTACAAATACAGCATCATTTTTATCCATCATCTATCAGAGATCATTGGAACAGCGGAAAGTGCCACGGGACTGGAAGAAGCCCCAGGTCATAGCAATCTATAAAAAGGGTAGAAAGTCGGATGCACATAATTACCGACCAATTTCACTTACATCGATTTGTTGTAGAATCATGGAACATATTTTGTGTTCAGACATAATGACGTTTCTAGACTCTGAGAATCTCATCTGCAGAAACCAGCACGGGTTTAGGAAACAGCGGTCATGCGAGACACAGCTGGCCCTCTTTGTGCGTGATATACAACAGGCTCTAGATACCGGCTGCCAGGTTGATGCCATATTTCTCGATTATCGAAAGCCGTTCAACTCAGTTCCGCACTGTCTCTCGCTCCAAAAAGTGCACGCATGCGGTCTATCCGATGACATATGCGGTTGGATAGAAATTTTTCTAACAGACAGAGAGCAGTATGTCGCCCTGAATGGGGTGACTTCAACAGACACAAGTGTAACTTCAGGTGTGCCCCAGGGCAGCGTAATAGGTCCGCTGCTTTTTACGATTTACATAAACGATCTGGTTGATGGTACTGACAGCGGCATTAGACAGTTGCTTAGTCTACAGGAAAGTAGTATCACACGAAAGTTGTGAACAAATCAATGAGGATTTGCAGAAAATAAATGCGTGGTGTAATTACTGGCAGTTATCTCTCAATATTAGCAAGTGTAACCTACTGCGTATAACATGGCGAAAATCTCCATTAATGTACGAGTACAAAATAAATGCCCAGTCTTTGGAAGCGGTAACATCCGTCAAGTACCTGGGTGTGACTATTCGAAATGATCTCAAATTGAATGATCAGATTACACGAGTAACGGGCAAGGCGGACTCCAGATTGCGATTTATTGGTAGAATCCTGAAGCGATGCAGTCCTCCAACAAAGGAAATTGCTTACAATACGTTAGTTCGTCCAGTATTAGAGTATTGTACGTCTGTATGGGACCTTTACCAGTTGGGTCTCATTCAAGAGATTGAGAAGGTCCAAAGAAGAGCAGCAAGATTCGTGACTGGTACATTTAGCCATCGCGAGAGCGTTACAGATCTCAAAGAAAGTTTGAAGTGGGATACACTTGCAGATAGACGACGCGCTAAACGGAAGGGGCTGCTCACAAAATTCCAAAAACCGATCTTCGCCGAGGATGTAGTGCATATATTATTACCACCAACTTTCAAATCGCGCAATGATCACCATCCAAAGATAAGGGAAATATGAGCTCGTACTGAGGCATTCAGACAATCGTTTTCCCCTCGTGCGATCCGCGAGTGGAACAGAGGGGGAGAAATACACTCCTGGAAATGGAAAAAAGAACACATTGACACCGGTGTGTCAGACCCACCATACTTGCTCCGGACACTGCGAGAGGGCTGTACAAGCAATGATCACACGCACGGCACAGCGGACACACCAGGAACCGCGGTGTTGGCCGTCGAATGGCGCTAGCTGCGCAGCATTTGTGCACCGCCGCCGTCAGTGTCAGCCAGTTTGCCTTGGCATACGGAGCTCCATCGCAGTCTTTAACACTGGTAGCACGCCGCGACAGCGTGGACGTGAACCGTATGTGCAGTTGACGGACTTTGAGCGAGGGCGTATAGTGGGCATGCGGGAGGCCGGGTGGACGTACCGCCGAATTGCTCAACACGTGGGGCGTGAGGTCTCCACAGTACATCGATGTTGTCGCCAGTGGTCGGCGGAAGGTGCACGTGCCCGTCGACCTGGGACCGGACCGCAGCGACGCACGGATGCACGCCAAGACCGTAGGATCCTACGCAGTGCCGTAGGGGACCGCACCGCCACTTCCCAGCAAATTAGGGACACTGTTGCTCCTGGGGTATCGGCGAGGACCATTCGCAACCGTCTCCATGAAGCTGGGCTACGGTCCCGCACACCGTTAGGCCATCTTCCGCTCACGCCCCAACATCGTGCAGCCCGCCTCCAGTGGTGTCGCGACAGGCGTGAATGGAGGGACGAATGGAGACGTGTCGTCTTCAGCGACGAGAGTCGCTTCTGCCTTGGTGCCAATGATGATCGTATGCGTGTTTGGCGCCGTGCAGGTGAGCGCCACAATCAGGACTGCATACGACCGAGGCACACAGGGCCAATACCCGGCATCATGGTGTGGGGAGCGATCTCCTACACTGGCCGTACACCACTGGTGATCGTCGAGGGGACACTGAATAGTGCACGGTACATCCAAACCGTCGTCGAACCCATCGTTCTACCATTCCTAGGCCGGCAAGGGAACTTGCTGTTCCAACAGGACAATGCACGTCCGCATGTATCCCGTGCCACCCAACGTGCTCTAGAAGGTGTAAGTCAACTACCCTGGCCAGCAAGATCTCCGGATCTGTCCCCCATTGAGCATGTTTGGGACTGGATGAAGCGTCGTCTCACGCGGTCTGCAAGTCCAGCACGAACGCTGGTCCAACTGAGGCGCCAGGTGGAAATGGCATGGCAAGCCGTTCCACAGGACTACATCCAGCATCTCTACGATCGTCTCCATGGGAGAATAGCAGCCTGCATTGCTGCGAAAGGTGGATGTACACTGTACTAGTGCCGACATTGTGCATGCTCTGTTGCCTGTGTCTATGTGCCTGTGGTTCTGTCAATGTGATCATGTGATGTATCTGACCCCAGGAATGTGTCAATAAAGTTTCCCCTTCCTGGGACAATGAATTCACGGTGTTCTTATTTCAATTTCCAGGAGTGTATGACTTTGGCGCGAATTGTGCCCTCCGCCACACACCGCTTGGTGGCTGGCGGAGTATATATGTAGATGTAGAAAGCAAAAAACATTATTGCTTCTGCTGTTCGTGCAATAAAACTTCAGCCTGAGGTATGGTGTGTTTAATTTATTACTTCTTTACTACAAACTCTTATCCGCTACACGTTTTTCAGACGGTATCCATACACACCACTGAATGAACCTGCAAAATCATATCACTGTACGACAAGTAGTTCAGGAGATATGACGTTATAAACATTGAAATACTTCAGATGTTTTACACGTAGGAGTTGGCTTCTTTAAGGAATTGGGGACCGAGGGGATAACTGATTAGAGCTAATACGGAGGTTTACCGACAGTAATTCTTCCCACGCATGATACGCAAATGGAACAAGAAGGCGACAACCGGTAGTGGTTTCAGAAACACCCTCCACGACACACCCGTGTGGTGGCTTCCGGAGTTATAGATGTACATACGAGCCGTGTTTTTTTAAGTAAGCACCATTTTGAAGTTAAAAAAAGACGTGCTAAGATATCTCAATAATTTTATTGTTACATCTACATCTACATTTATACTCCGCAAGCCACCCAACGGTGGCATGTACCTTAATCTACGCACTGACGCCATTACAGTCTGATTCTTCCTTGTTTACGTTGTGTACTGAGTGTTTAAGGTGCCTCCGATAATCGTGAGTCCCTCCGACTGTGACGTAGGGGCTGTTATAAGATTTTTTACTGCTAAAGGCCTAAAAGCGATCGATATTCATCGTGAGATCTGTGCAGTTTACGGAGAAAACATTATGAGTGATGGAATGGTAAGAAAGTGGGTGAGAGCATTTAAAGATGGCCGCACAAATGTGCATGTTGAACAGCGGAGTGGGCGTCCTTCGGTTGTTAATGAAAGTTTGGTGCAGGAAGTGGACAATAAGGTGAGAGAAAACAGACGCTTTACGATTTCCTCCTTGCGGGATGACTTTCCTAATGTTTCTCGTAGTGTTTTGTGTGGCATTGTGACCGAGCACTTGAATTACCGAAAATTATGCGCACGTTGGGTACCGAAAATGTTGACGGATGTGCACAAAAAAGTGGTTCAAATGGCTCTGAGTACTTTGGGACTTAACTTCTGAGGTCATCAGTCCCCTAGAACTTAGAACTACTTAACCCTAACTAACCTAAGGACTGCACACACATCCATGCCCGAGGCAGGATTCGAATCTGCGCCCGTAGCGGTCGCGCGGTTCCAGACTGTAGCGCCTAGAACCGCCACCCCGGCTGGCGATGTGCACAAAACCAGACGTATAGACAGTGCATTGACTTTCCTGGAGCGGTACCACAACGACGGTGATGATTTCTTAAGCCAAATTGTTACGGGCGATGAAACATGGGTGGCCTACATCACACGAGAATCAAAGCAACAGTTCAAATGGTTCAAATGGCTCTGAGCACTATGGGACTTAACTGCTGTTGTCATCGGTCCCCTAGAACTTAGAACTACTTAAACCTAACTAACCTAAGGACATCACACACATCCTTGCCCGAGGCAGGATTCGAACCTGCGACCGTAGCGATCACGTGGCTCCAGACTGTAGCGCCTAGAACCGCACGGCCATTCCGGCCGGCAAAGCAAACAGTCCATGGACGTTGAGCAAGGGCATCGTTTTGCTGCAAGATAATGCCCGTCCTCATGTGGCGAATCAGACCAAAGATCTCATCACATCTTTTCGATGGGAAACTCTAGATCATCCTCCGTAAAGCCCCGATCTTGCGCCCAGTGACTACCATCTGTTCCTGCACTTGAAGAAACACCAGGGCGGTCAGCGTCTTCAAGACGATGACGAGGTCAAAACAGTGGTGATGCAGTGGTTAACAAGTCAGGTGGCAGACTTCTATGAGGTGGGTATTCAAAAACTGGTACAACGTTATGACAAGTGCCTCAGTATTGACGGAAATTATGTAGGAAAGTAGATAAAGGTGCAGGCTTTCATGTAAAAAAAAATTATTGAGATATCTTAGCACGTCTTTTTTTTTAAATTTCAAAACGGTACTTCCTCAAAAAAAAAAAACACGCCTCGTATAACTTCATACACCAGTCGACTGTGCTGGAAACAATTGTAAGGTATTCTGTCCATTCCACCACTCCCAGAATCCCCCGCGCGAAAGTGTCAAGTTACGTTGCGCGTACGGTACATTCAGCCGTGGGGCCCACGACGCTCACACGCATCGCACCGACGCCGCCAGTAGGTGGATGAATGCGACAGATGCAGACGGGGTGGGAGGCGTCCGGCGCTGGCGGTATATTGGGAGTCGGCCTGCAGCGCGGCGTCAGTCGCCGCCATGACCCCCCGGCTGCGGCGCGCGGTGCTGTGCAGCCTGGCCGCCGTAGCGGTGCTGTCCGCCGTTCCCGTCGCCCTCGCGTCACGGAAACTGCGTGAGTACCGGCAGCAGAGCGTCTGCGGACAAACACTGCGCTCTCCTACTGACCATTCACCACGGAACGTTAGTGTCCGGGCTTCAAGTGAGGCTCAGCGCGTAGTTTTCAGCATGCCGAGGTCGGCGATTTTGTAACACCAGATCACGTCGAGGTTGAGAAACATTACAAGGTGTACAACTTTGCTTCCGCCATTTTTTCCTCAACATTTGAGGCTTTAACGAAACGAATTGGTTACACACGTATCATTCAAAGTATTTTCCATCGCTGGCCACTACTTTCTCCCATCTTTCGGGTAGTCTACGAATGCCGCGTCGAGAAAATTGTTCATCTTTTAAAGCGACCGACGAATCGATCCAATTTGTGACTTCTTCATGAGATCGGAAGTGTTGGTCAGCCAGGCCATGCGCCTTTGATGTATGGTTCAAATGGCTCTGAGCACTATGGGACTTAACTGCTGTGGTCATCAGTCCCCTAGAACTTAGAACTACTTAAACCTAACTAACCTAAGGACATCACACACATCCATGCACGAGGCAGGATTCGAACCTGCGACCGTAGCGGTCGCGCGGTTCCAGACTGTGGCGCCTAGAACCGCTCGGCCACCCCGGCCGGCCCTTTGATCTAAACAGGTGATAGTCAGAGAGAGCAATGTCTGGAGACTACGGCGGGTGGGTTAGGACTTCCCATTTTAACGTTTCCAAGTACATTTTGACCTCTTTTCCAACGTGGGGTCGAGCGTGGTCTTGCTGCAAAATCACACTTTATCGTGCCTCTCGCTGTATTGCGGCCGTTTGTCTTTTAATGTTCTGCTCAGACGCATTAATTGCGTTCGATAACGAGCACCTGTGATTGTTTCACTTGGTTTTAACACCTCATAGTACACGACGCCGAGCTGGTCCCACCAGATGCAGGGCATGATCTTGGAGCCGTGAATATTCGGTTTGGCCGTCGACGTGGAAGCATGTCCGGGATATCCCCATGATTTTTTGCGTTTAGGGTTATCGTAATGAATCCAATTTTTCGTCCCCGGTCACAATGCGATGCAGAAATCCCTTCCGTTTTGGCCTCTGAAGGAACTGTTCACAGCGCGACTGCTACGGTCGCAGGTTCGAATCCTGCCTCGGGCATGGATGTGTGTGATGTCCTTAGGTTACTTAGGTTTAAGTAGTTCTAAGTTCTAGGGGACTTATGACCACAGCTGTTGAGTCCCATAGTGCTCAGAGCCATTTGAACCATCAGTGCCATTTTTGATCTGTTGACAAACACACAAACGCCGTTCAACGTCTCTTGGTTTCAACTCAGACGGGACCCAAGTTCCTTCTTTCTGAATCATGCCCATAGCTCTGAGACGTTTTGAAATGGCTTGCTGTGTCGCTCCCACTAATCATGCCAATTCTTCTTGAGTTTGACGCGAGTCTTCACTCAGCAATGTCTCCAATTCCGCATCTTCGAAAACATTCTCTCTTCCACCACAGTGCCAGTCTACGACGTTAAAATCACCGTTCTTGAAGCGTTGAAACCACTCACGACAGCCGGCCGCGGTGGTCTAGCGGTTCTAGGCGCTCAGTCCGGAGCCGCGCGACTGCTACGGTCGCAGGTTCGAATCCTGCCTCGGGCATGGATGTGTGTGATGTCCTTAGGTTAGTTAGGTTTAAGTAGTTATTAGTTCTAGGGGACTGATGACCATAGATGTTAAGTCCCATAGTGCTCAGAGCCATTTGAACCATTTTTGAACCACTCACGACACGTTCTTTCACTAATAGCGTCCTTACCATACGTACTTGAGACCATTCGATGAGGCTCAGGCGCTGTTTTCTTCGTATCGAAACAAAACAGTAACACCTCCCGCAAATGACGAGCATTAGGCTCGTAAACTGACATTTTCAATCAAGAACAACTTTATGACGCAGACACGAATCGACTAATGTTTGAATTACGTAATGTTGACCGAGGTCCAGGATAACTGCCTGACGTCTGCGATCTGTTTCTTTCGACCGCTACTTACAGTTGTCGCCACCTATCGGCAAACGGCGGAAGCAAAGTTGTACACCTTGTAGTAAAATTTGAAAATATGTTGCCAGAAAATGTGTTTCATTACTGCTGCGGCGCACGTGCAATAGAACTTCAATAGACCGATGAATCATTGTCAAGTGAAATATCGAAAATTGGCTCAGCCACATAAAATTCGTGATTAGATCTCAAGTCACACGACACGTTTCGAGACCAGTCTCTCATTTTCAGGTAAAATAAACGGGAATCTTAAAAAAAAGAGCCTAAAAATGAATTTACCTCAGATTGCAATTAAATGATCTCAGTTGCATTTTGACATGGTCGATTTAGAGGCTTGAGCCTAGCGGCTTCCTGCTTCAGAGGTACCTGCTTACGTAAAAGAATTATAGTAAGTCAGAGCATATACAATACAGCTGTATTAGTTATTGATCAGATGTTAACTGTTTTCTTGAATTCGTCCGATCGTCTCATATTCACGTACAAAATCTACACACAATCAAAGTTTCATATAGTCGTAGGCAAGAAATATTTATACAATGATATTGTCCAATGTACGTATGTTGAATATCATTGATCGTACTGACATAGTTTATACTATAAATTAACAGACATTTACAATGTTAGTCTATGTCTCACACTCCAGTGTCATAGCGCGTTTTTGAGAAAGAAAAAAAAGTCAAAACCAGATTAACATCTTACCATAAAGGGCATAGAAATGTAGCAGTCATACCAAATCAATTTCTAAAATATAACGGTAGAGTCTTGCATTTAAATTGTTGTGGAAATATCTACATGGATACTCTGAAAATCACATTTAAGTGCCCTGTAGCCCATTTAAGTGTGGACTGTTCCATCTGTGACGTAAAAATTTATACTATTTTATGCTACGTGAGTCAGATCCTCATAGCGAAAATTATGTTTTATTCACTTGTGAGGGCATTATAGTGTAAGCAACAGTCACTAAAACCAACTAGGAACCATATATACTGTATATACTGTAGATATATATTTCAACCTCTCATCGGTTGTAAAAAATGGAGACCACAGTGAAAATCAAAACTGCATTGTTTGCAACATCTAGTTATATCTTCCAGCTACTTCTCTATATAGTCGCCGCTCCGTCTTAGACATTCGTCGTAGCATTGTACCAACTTCCCAATACCCTCACAGAGCGAGGTGGCGTAGTGGTTAATAGATTGGACTCGCAATCGGAAGAACGACGATTCAAACATACGTTCGGCCACCCACATTCAGGTTTTCAGTGATTTCCCTAATTCATTGAACGGACACTGCCGATTTCCTTACCCATACTTGCCATCATCTGAGCTTGTGCTCCGTCGGTGTTAAACCCAATTTCCCTTCCTCCCTTCCAATACCCTCGTCACCGAAGGCAGCCGCCTGTGCTTGCCAGCCAGTTCTCCACACCGGTCTACAGCTCGTTGTCTGTTCCAAAACCATTCACCGAAATTTGAACGTGACCCAAATCAGCAAAGGGTGTTAATGCTTTTGCTTTTCCAGGATTCGTGTTACGCGCCCTCTTGTGGCGTGATCAGGGGAATGTGCAATATGGACAAATGCATGGATAAAATGGCAAAGGGTCCTTCGAAGATCCTACAGAAAGGCAACACCCTCAGTGCCACCCACGTACCTTTGTTGAGCACTATAAAAATGTGCCTGTACAGAGACTTCGACACCCACTCAACTGAATGGTGTTCCGCTACTCCTCTAACACCTGCTTAGGGACATGTGAAATCTTCAGTAAGTGGTGTAAATCCATGTTACCGATATTGATGTGCATTTCCCACAAGGCAGTCGTGAATGCTGGTGGAAGGAAACTGATATGTAGAAGGAAGCAAGTGTGTGGGCTCAACGGTGCAGCCAGATATGAAGAGGACTGTGTGTAAAGGCGAATCTTTTTTAAAGTTTCTTGGATATCCTACCTGAAGATGAAAGGTACTATCGAAATATGTCGTTTGATTTATGATCTCCTTACGAATTTTATGTAGATGAGCCGAATTTTAATATTTCACTAAACAATCATTCATTTGTCTATTGAAGTCCAATTACTCATAGCCACAATAGCAATGGGATACGTTTTGACTCAGCATAGTGACTCGTGAATATGTCTGGAAAGTGCATGACACGAGCATTATTGAAAGTTTTTATTTTTTTCCCTTGATTCCTAAGGAAGAATTAACCCGCAGGAAAGTAGAAAACAGAGTAATCATGCCACATCAAAAAACTAAAATGAGACTTTATAACGACTTAACTGCGGCAGTCGAATAGTAAAAAAAAAAAAAAAAAATGGTTCAAAGGGCTCTGAGCACTATGGGACTTAACATCTGAGGTCATCAGTCCCCTAGAACTTACAACTACTTAAACCTAAGGACATCACACACATCCATGCCCGAGGCAGGATTCGAACCTGCGACCGCAGCGGTCGCGCGGTTCCAGACGAATAGTAAACAGGGGCTACACTTCACAAAAGCAAATTGGACAAAGTAATCTGCCAAAAAAACGCACCATAACCCATTGTGTAACATGTTTTCAAGTAGACACTCAAATAATTCCGGGTATCATGTAAGCTATTACCATTTCGCTTGTGATTAAAATTTATGACGGCGTGGAGTTGGTGATATAAATTAGAACCCATATTGGGTTTGCACGGAGGGTTACTACCCATACTGTGACATTGCAGCTTTTTGTCTATCGTTATTGAGATAAGAATAAATTAACTACTACAGGGTCGCAAAGTTGAAACGCTCCTTAACGGAATTGTCGACGCTTTACATCGAGTGATGCTCGCCTTTCTACTGCTTGTCGTTTTTGATTATTATTAATAGCTTCCTTCCAAATATGACCAGAGGGAAAAACCGTTGTTAGTCCGACCTAATCCCATAACCGTTAGATCTGTTTATATCAAGGAAAATATTGTAATGTTGCCTTTTCCCACACTATGAAATAAGCATTCGCTTATAAATATGGGTACTGGAGTTTCGAATTGATTCCTGCCAAAACTGTGAATTCGTCTGACGGAAATTTTCAGCCGAAGAAACAAATTAGAATCCTTTTCTTGCACATGTTTTTTGTTTTATGGATAATCGCATTAAACTTTATTTTGCTGTCAGGAGCTTATTTAAAGTAGAATAATACTTGTAACTGTTCCAACTGACGACAAGGAACCAAGGTCTTTAACCTTTTTGTTCTATAAGAACTCGTTGAAATAATTTTGCAAGATGCTCTTTACTCATATTAACATTTTACCTTTCTTAAACATATGTACTTGGGGGCAGAGCCTCTGTGACTTATTATTTAATGTGTGGTCAACATGTACCATTTTTCTCCTGGGAGCAGCGGGTGGAACTCTTTCCTAGCTGTCCTGATTTTAAATTTTTTTTTTTTTTTTTAAATCTACGGCTGTACATTATGAAACGTCCCCTTAGAACAATTATGAACGACAGTGCTGGAAAAACTCTTAAGTTATTTGATTTTCAAATAGCTGAGCAAAACCGAACGTACTCAGACATTTCTCTCTTTACTTATTCTGATCATCACTAAACTGTCCGCCCCCGGTAGCTGAGTGGACGCCGGCACGGTAGCTCAGCGTGTTCGGTCAGAGGGTTAGCAGCCCTCTGTAATAAAGAAACTGAGTTAATCGATCAACAACGAACTTAAATGAATGTCTTACGACGTCCGCCCCGAGCAGATGCAACGAAAGAAACCGAACAAAATGAGATTTAAAAAAAAAAAAAGTGGTCAGTGCGACAGACTGTCAATCCAAAGGGCCCGGGTTCGATTCCCGGCTGGGTCGGAGATTTTCTCCGCTCAGAGACTGGATGTTGTGTTGTCGTAATCATCATCATTTCATCCCCATCGACGCGCAAGTCGCCGAAGTGGCGTCAAATCGAAAGACTTGCACCAGGCGAACGGTCTACCCGACGGGAGGCCCTCGTCACACGACATTTCATTTTTTTTCATCACCAAACTGACACACAATATTTTATCGCAACGCAATCTTACTTTCAATAATCCCTACAAAAGAATGGCCGTGACTAGCAATAACCTATACCTTTCATGAATCACTTACCTCACAAAAATCTTCGTTACTCGAACTACTGCAATACAACGAGCGCCAATACTGCCAGCTCAATAAAAGATTCTAACTACTGAAGGCACTAACTACTGATAGGCATAGTTAGCAAATGAAAGATTTTGATAGAGAACAAACAATGTATTTACCGTAATAGCGTTCTAAAGTCATAATATATATGTAATTTTGTGTCATCCAATTAAAGAAGTTTCCTTTTTCTGATGGACACACGTCCAGATCATCCACTCAAACCTCTAGCATCTCTCTCCCCACATCCACCACTGCTGGCGGCAAGGAACGCTGGCGGCTCACCTCCAACTGCCCAACGCTACGCGCTGTGCTCATCCAACTGTCCAACAGTACACAAGCGAATATTCCAACAATGAGTCCAACTAGCCACAGACTGCACACAGCACAGCCAGTGATTTTCATACAGAGTGCTACGTGGCGTTACCAACATAAAAACCTAAACTGCCTACTTATAACCTCACAAAAATCTTCGTTACTCGAACTACTGCAATACAGCGAGCGCCAATACTGCCAGCTCAATAAAAGATTCTAACTACTGAAGGCACTAACTACTGATAGGCATAGTTAGCAAATGAAAGATTTTGATAGAGAACAAACAATGTATTTACCTTAATAGCGTTCTAAAGTCATAATATATATGTAATTTTGTGTCATCCAATTAAAGAAGTTTCCTTTTTCTGATGGACACACGTCCAGATCATCCACTCAAAACTCTAGCATCTCTCTCCCCACATCCACCACTGCTGGCGGCTCACCTTCAACTGCCCAACGCTACGCGCTGTGCACATCCAACTGTCCAACAGTACACAAGCGAATATTCCAACAATGAGTCCAACTAGCCACAGACTGCACACAGCACAGCCAGTGATTTTCATACAGAGTGCTACGTGGCGTTACCAACATAAAAACCTAAACTGCCTTCTCATAACCTTACAAAAATCTTCGTTACTCGAACTCTGCAATACAGCGAGCGCCAATACTGCCAGCTCAATAAAAGATTCTAACTACTGAAGGCACTAATTACTGATAGGCACAGTTAGCCAATGAAAGATTTTGATAGAGAACAAACAATTTATTTACCTTAATAGCGTTCAAAAGTCATTATATATATATATATATATATATATATATATATATATATATATATATATATATAATTTTGTGACATCCAATTAAACAAATTTCCTTTTTCTGGTGGACACACGTCCAGATCATCCACTCAAAACTCTAGCATCTCTCTCCCCACATCCACCACTGCTGGCGGCTCACCTCCAACTGCCCAACGCTACGCACTGTGCACATCCAACTGCCCAACAGTACACAAGCGAATATTCCAACAATGAGTCCAACCAGCCACAGACTGCACACAGCACAGCCAGTGATTTTCATACAGAGTGCTACGTGGCGTTACCAACATAAAAACCTAAACTGCCTACTTATAACCTTACAAAAATCTTCGTTACTCGAACTACTGCAATACAGCGAGCGCCAATACTGCCAGCTCAATAAAAGATTCTAACTACTGAAGGCACTAATTACTGATAGGCACAGTTAGCCAACGAAAGATTTTGATAGAGAACAAACAATTTATTTACCTTAATAGTGTTCAAAAGTCATAATATATATATATAATTTTGTGACATCCAATTAAACAAATTTCCTTTTTCTGGTGGACACACGTCCAGATCATCCGCTCAAGACTCTAGCATCTCTCTCCCCACATCCACCACTGCTGGCGGCTCACCTCCACCTGCCCAACGCTATGCGCTGTTCACATCCAACTGTCCAACGCTACACAAGCGAATATTCCAACAGTGAGTCCAACCAGCCACAGACTGCACACAGCGTAGTCAGCGATTTTCATACAGAGCACTACGTGGCGTTACCAACATAAAAACCTAAGCAGCCTACTTACAATTCGACTGTGGACTGACATTTATTTTGTGAGCAACTTTGTTTATAGGCAGACGAAGCGTTCTAATGCGATTTTCATTGGTCCTATCTGGGCAACGAGGTTGACATTCATAGATAAATGAATAGTCTGTAATTCATGGATTGGGGCACATTTCAGTTATGAAAATATGCTATATGACCAAAAGTATTCAGACATTCTCATGTAATGCGAAACTGACTACTACATGTCACGAGAGGCGGACGCGCCAGTATAAAAAGAGGAGGGGAGTTCTGTGTTGTTAGCAGAGAATCAGTAACAGCTGAGTGACTTCCGACGTAGATCAGTCATTGGATGTCACCTGAGTAACCAGTCCATTAGCGTCATTCCAACCCTTCTATAGCTGCCCAGGTCGACTGGTGGTGATGTAACTGTGAAGTGGAAACGAGAAGGAACAACCTCAACTAAGCCACGAGCAGAAAGACCTTATGTACTGACGGACGGGGACCATCTAACATAGCGTAGTGTGGCTGTAAAAAAATAGGATGAAATCAGTGGGAGGAATCACTCGTGAGTTACAAAGTTAAAAAATAATGGCCTAGAGTGGTTTAGCAGTTCCTCATAAGGCACACATTTATGTAGCCAATGATAAGAGAAAGTTGAGGTGGTCTAAAGAGCAGCGCACGACCGTGGGTGACTGGAAACGAGCGATTTGGAGTGACGAGTCACGTTATACCCTGGGACGATCCGATGGTAGGGTTTGGGTTTGGTGAATGCAGGTACAGGTGCATGTGCGGCGTACACGTAGACGAATAGATTACAATTAAACTGCCTCATCATTCTGTTACTCACAGTTCAGCCAAAACCTTACGATCGGGCCACAGTTCAGTAGCGAACGTGGTAATATTGATGTTTATTTATACAAGCAGGTTCTGATTTATCCTCTCGAAGCTGTGGATGACTTGTTCGTGATCATCCGCCTCAGTAAAATCGAACTGGGTTTACCGTGCATCGAATCTAGGACTTCGGTGATATCCCGTTTTGAGACTGAATATTAGGGCCACGGTAGTGAACAAATGCCCTACTATACTTGTGACATTCTGACATGGCTATGAATTCTTCGAAGGATCTCACTGTATATTCTAAAAACACAGGCGAATCGGATAACAACTGTTTTACGGTTGCGTTCTTTCTTCATTGTGTTTGAAGTAAATGGATCTCACTCTTTAAGTGAAATCTTTTGTTCTCTCCGCCATGCACTGTGCTCGTACAGTGTCTTGAAAAGTATGTACATAGATGCAGAAGTACTAGTGACAACGCATCCTAGTGGTAGGATTTCGATCGCCTCTTCAAGATCGAATCACAGAGGCTTAAAGCCTACGTCATCACTACCATTACGCTCTATTCAACAGTGTATCTCTGTCAGCCATAGAGCAAGATTGCAGATTCCTTCCAAACATTCACTGCACACGTGAAATCTGGTAATGAGATCGAGAAGGGGTATACGCTGAGGACTTTTCAGATAACGTATTTGACTTTCGCGTTACTCGCTTTATAACTCTCCTATTTATTGTTGTTTTTCTCATTTTCTCCTTAACTTACTGAAATCCCTATATTACACACATTACACGTAACACAGTTTTCATCCATTCTCGTTGCGTACTGGAGTCATTTATTTTGGTATTCATCAATATTTGTCTTATCGAATAGATATCTAATGTTTGGTGCGATCATTTCTTATATGACTTCTTTTTGGACCAACCCTTTGCTGTACATAGGAACTTCATTTCTGCTGCTTTGATCTGGCATTGACCTCTTAGTTTTAGTATCCCTGTTTCGCTCCCAGAAAGACAGAAGTTGAACAGCTATTTCTTTCGTGAAATTTTACTTGAGTTTCAATACAGTATTTTGCTCCCAATGGTGTTTCAGAAAGACATAAAGTTTCCATCGTGTCTTTGATGTGTCGGTAACAAGCGTAGGTCATCATCGAGGCTTCGAGAACAAGGTGTCAATTTTCTCCGTACTCACAGGAAAGGTGTTTATAGTGTATAACTTCTTCTAATATCACGCAGTCGATACTCATTTCGATCCAATATAGTCTTTGTCTTAACATCTCGAGTTAATCTTGCAGCTAACCCCATCACGGCTCCATGTTACATCTGAGGACATGATTTCTAATGTATCTGGAACCGGATGCGTATCAGACAGCTTTCGTCGTCTCTCAGAGCTGGTGCCTGCTGCGGAATTCCTCGTTAACGACAGTGGTTGGCGGTTATCAGTCGCAGTGGATCATAACAAGCGATCTGCCCACTAACGACAACCCATTTCCGTGACGCTGCGTGTCCATGTTACCCCTGAGACAAGGATGTGCTTAATGCCCAGATCAAACCTGTAGAGGAAAGTTGTGGGAGACGAGTGAAACGTAACGTCTGACACAGCATTCATTACGCTTTTATATTATTAGCTGAGACAACACTAGTTGAGGAGGGAAGACAGGGGAGGGGGGGGGGGGGGGTATTTGTCGCAGTAGATAAGAAACTCAAATCTACAGAGATAGACACTGAATCTGGATGCGACATTGTCGGGGCAAAAAGCAGTATCAAGGATGGACATAAATTTATAATCAGGTCATTGTATTGAACACCAGATTCACCTCTGTATGTAACTGATATCTTTATAGAAAATCTTAGTTGGCTGGTACATAAGTTCTGCAGTCACACTGTCATCATCGGAGGAGACTTTAATCGTCTAATAATGAAATGGAAAAATTATAGTTTTGTAAGTGGTGTTGGTGACAAGACGTCCTGTTAAATATTACTAAATGCCAAATCTCAAGACTACCTAGAACAGATGGTTCACAAACCAACTCGCGATGGAAAGACACTGGATCTAATGGCAACAAATTGACGTGAGCCATTTGAGGATGGCCGCACTGAAACTGGTATAAGTCACCATAAGGCAGGGGGGGGGGGGGGGGCAAGGAGGTTCAAGGGCCTTGTCACGGCAGGAGTGTCACAGCAGTCAGCCAGACTGGCACACTTCCTCCACCACCACGCCGTGCTGTCCGAGGGTGAGAAGTGGGAAACAGCGAATGCGTTGCATTTAAATGGCAATGTAGTCGCACTGCACGTGACTTGGTTTTGTAAGTCACATTTCTCAACAACATAGACCACAAACAAAACAAATTTCCAGTATTATTTAATTGTTTTTGGTGCGCCGAAGACGTAATATAATTTTTATTCGGTACAAATTGTGAGCATACAGACAGACGCGGACAGTTTCACAGATTTTCGGTCCCAGGTTGTTACATAATCGTGCCTTATTCAGTTTCATAGTCGAAAAGACGTCTTTCAAACATATATGTTGATCGAAATATTGTAGCATTTTTGCAACGTCATTATGGAGACGCGGAAACTCTACCTGAGGAAAGCAATGCATACGTCCCGGAAAGTTTTAAAGTTATAGGGATTTGTCTGTAGAACGGGAATTACCTTGCACATCAATCAGTTACGCCTGCACATGCAGATGCAGGCTTTCAACTGAAACAGCAAACGGTCTCGAAAATAGGTGTAACATTGGCATGTCCTCAAAACATCTAGGAAATTATCCTTGCAATTCTTTCAAGGCCGCAATGAATTCTTCAGATCTCCCGTTTTCTTTAACGGAAGTGAGCTTAACGAAATGGACTGTCTTTATCACAATGTCTCCCTTCTGTAACGCGATTTTTTTTAAAATGCATCTCTATCAAATCGGAAAGAACTTGTTTCTCGTCTTGCAGTGTCTTATTGTGGGCAATATGCAGTCAAGTTCATTTAAAATGCGAGAACTGCAATCCAGTCCGGATATTCTAATTTTCATTTCGGCACTCCATTTTCCTTCGTAAATTCAACAACGGCGAGTTTTAAGTCGAAAAATCGTTCCAGGCATGCTCCTTGATTTAAACAATGTATTTCAGTTATACATAAAGTCTCTATAATCTTCGTTCAGTTCCATCGAAGACAGTTACAACTGACAGTGGAGTAATTCCCGCGCGTTGACTAATTTTTCTATTCATACATCAATATCTTCACATGCTGTATGTCTGTGAATGTCGCACAGACTGCTTCCCGACGTACAGAACGATGAAGACCCTCTGTCGATCGTTTTAATTTTTTGCTCTATCGCCGGCCGGAGTGACCGAGCGGTTCTAGGTGCTACAGTCTGGAACCGTGCGACCGCTACGGTCGCAGGTTCGAATAATGCCTCGGGCATGGATGTGTGTGATGTCCTTAGGTTAGTTAGGTTTAAGTAGTTCTAAGTTCTAGGGGACTGATGACCTCAGACGTTAAGTCCCGTAGTACTCAGAGCCATTTGAACCTTTTTTTTTTTTTTTTTTTTTTTTTGCTCTATCATTGTCAAATAAATATTTAAATTATTTCTGCATGGTATGGAATGTCGTTTCGTAGCAAATTTGTAGTACCCATTATTCGCGCGTTTGCGAAATATACGTTGGGAGCTCCCATCCCTTTCTTCTGTCATTCGCATTCATTTTTAAAGCCTTATGACGATAGATCACTAGCTGTCTCTTTTTGTGCAAACAGCACTGGACCTGTGAATGTCCTCCGTATGTACTCTTGTGCAGAAGGGTGTGCAGTATACTGCTTCATCCACTTTCAATAAGCTACCACAAGAATTCAAAAATCTTAGCAGTAATCCACGCGCTTTCAAATCGAAACTGAAGAGTTTCTTCGTGGGTCACTGCTTCTATTCTGTTGAGGAGTTCCTAGAAAAATTAAGTTGATTCTTATGTTACATTGTTGACTGCGTTTACTTAAATTTATGGCTTGACTTTCTTTGGGTTCACAGACATCTTATTTTGATCTTTTATTACTTTCAGATTGTAATTTCATGTACTGACACGTTGCACGACCTTGGAGATTTGCTGTTCAGTTTGATCCTACGGAACTAGACGTGTAAATAAATGAATAAACCACGAACAAATAGCGACGGGTATATAGTGCCGAAACCACGATTCTGCCGAATTGAAGAGAGTTGTGACGACCGAAAAATGCCACAGCGCAATACTCCAATAAAATGTCGCGCTGCTCCAAGTACTTCCGAGCAGGACCGAGAAAAGCCGAGCCGCACCATGCTTTGGCCCTCCCGCGGCCCGTACGCGTGAATGGCACGTCTTGGCAAGCCCTGCCATAAGCAATTGCAGCAACGACGATTAGTGAAATACAAAGGGCAACTCAAACAACGGAACATTTTTCTGGCGTCAGTAAGCTACATAAAGAGGCACTAGCGTCATATCTCAATAAGGAACACGAAACATTTAGCTATGCAGAAGAGCATGTAGAAGAACTGTGGCTCAGTTTTAAAAGCATAATTCACCACGCACTTGATAGGTATGTTCGTAGTAGAAAAGTTCATAGTAGTAGGGATACTCCGTGGCATCCAGTAAGTGAAAAGAAACCTCTAAAGAAACGGAGACTACTGCGTAACAGGTCTAAAATTAAATAACATTGGGCTATAGATGGAGAGATGTAGAAAGACACGCGTTTGCCTGTCAACAGGGAAATACGTTAAGCCTTCACCGTCTATCGTGGCAGGATATTGTCGAAAGATCTCTCATATATAAAGGCCAGAGTTAGTGCCCAGGCACTCATGAACGAGAATGGAACGGAAATTTTGGGTGGTAAAGCAAGAGCAGAAATGCTTAACTCCGTTTTCAAATGATTCTCTATAAAGGAAAATCCAGGTGTATTGCTCCAGTTCAAGTCTCGCGCCACTGTAAAGATAAGTGATGTAGATATTAGTGTCAATGGTGTTGAGAAACAACTGGAATCCCTTCAATGAAAGGAAGCTAGGTCCCTTCGAAAGTCGGGTAGTTTTCCGGAGATTCCATTCAGGCTTACGCTAGTTTCAACGTCTTAGACTATCTGCTACAAAAATCTTACCGTAGTAGAGACAGAAAAAGCTGAACATACTTGCAGGCCAATACTGACGTAGTGGATGCAGGTGTGCTCTGGTGGAGTTTGGTGGGTCTAAGTGAGTCAAAAGCCACTCGGTGACAGCAGAATCTCTGTAATACTTGCCAACAATTCGTATTAGCAGCTCAAGCCCACATCTGGCGGATGTATTACAGGTGTAAAAACGGGTTCGATGGGTCACTAGAGGATATTTGCAAGTCGATTACCTTGCACCCCTTTTCGCTGAAAAGCTACAGCTTTTGCAGGGAAAACTCCCCTACCTGCAGTGTCAATCTCGGGTTCTCGGATGAACTGCAGACTCAGTTGCCAATCAGATATTTTGATGGCTGTTTTAGTTATATTAGCTAATTAAAATGTTTCCTACAAGTAGACCACCTGTATAATTTCTTGAGCCAAAACGACAGTGTCCATCTATTAGCTGAAGTTCTTTTAAACCTGTGATGAATAGAAAATGAAAATGAGCGTAATATTAAAACTTATTTACTTGATATAACTTTTCTCAGTGCCACCTTAGAAAATTGCATGCTCATTTCGACCATTTCCTTTGACAGAAAACTGCAAAAACAAACTATACTTTTACCTTGTTTTTACATGTTTCGAGTAGATGTATGCTTGAATTTTTTTATTAAATCAGCAGTAACTTAAAATGAGATTTTCACTCTGCAGCGCAGTGTGCGGTGATATGAAACTTCCTGGCAGATTAAAACTGTGTGCCTGACCGAGACTCGAAACCTTAGCACTTCGCGGACAAGTGCTCTACCATCTAAGCTGCCCACGCACGACTCACGCCGCGTTCTCACAGCTTTTCTTCCGCCAGTACCTCGTCTCCTACCTTCCGGACTTCACAGAAGCTCTCCTGCGATGCTGCAGATCTAGCACTCCTGGAAGAAAGGCTATTGTGGAGAGATGGCTTGGCCACAGGCTGCGGGATGTTTCCAGAATGAGATTTTCACTCTGCAGCGGAGTGTGCGCTGATATGAAAGGCAAAGGTCCCGAGTTCGAGTCTCGGTCCGGCACACAGTTTTAATCTGGCAGGAAGTTTCAGCAGTATCTGTTTAAAAGCTGGAAAAATCACACAATGTAAGATCGACAGTCTAGCAATAGCAGCACAGCAATTTACATTTCATTACACAAGTAGAAACTGAAACATACCAAAAATACGTCGCAGAATTGCGCGTCCCACGTGTAATAGCGCTGTTCCCGAGGCAGACGCTGTTCCTTAGTGATGTCACACCGCCAGGCAGCGAGGCCTATGAATCTTTCTCGTAGCCAGTAGCATCTTGTTTTTCTACGGGCCTTGGTCAGGCAGAGTGCGGATACTGTGACAGACACCGACTCGAAAACTCCACGATCCGATGACCTGCCTGGTTCTACGGGCAGTGTTTACACTGTTTGACAACTGCTATGGAACAGCTGCCAATTGCTATGGAATAAACGACAACTGCTACAGAACACCCGGCCAATGATATTAAAAGGAGATGTAGAGGGTAGGACGTGGAAACTGCAGCGAAGCTTGTGCACGAACGCTCTGTATGCGTTCGACAGTTCATGCAGTATGGCATTTCACGAAGATCGTTGTGGAACCGATTAGAGCGACATTCCGTGTGCTACGGCAACATGTCTGCAATACATCATTTGAGTGCTCACAGCTGTGGACGGGCAGATGGACTGCTCGCAGCTGATCAAAGTGTCACTGCTGTTGACACAGTAGTGGGTATGCCCTAAAGTGTCATCTCATGACAAAAAATAAAGGGCCGCTGAAGGTGGAAAGCTATGCGAAAGCATGCCGATGCTCATAGATGGACAACCACACTGCAAGAGGATCGATAGATAGCCCTAGTGGCGAAAAAGAACAGACATCTCACTCCTAGGCTGATCACTGCAAACGTGTACAAGAGTTTCTTAAAGTGGTTCAAATGGCTCTGACCGCTATGGGACTTAACTTCTGAGGTCATCAGTCCCCTAGAACTTAGAACTACTTAAACCTAACTAACCGAAGGACATCACGCACATCCATGCCCGAGGCAGGATTCGAGCCTGCGACCGTAGCGGTCGAGCGATTCCAAACTGTAGCGCCTCAACCGCTCGGCCACCCCGGCCGGCGACCGAATATCGTTGCATACCTTTGCGCGAGGTATCAATACAGCACAGCAGTATTGCAGGAAGATTATTGTCGATAAGTCCGTCTGTTTAGTGGTGCGGTAGCTCGACTTTCTTTTTATGGACGACAATGCCGGGCCATACAGGACCGCTGAGTCGCCGGACACATTGCAAAATGAAGATATGGAACTTATGGAATGGTCTGCATACTCCCCAGACCTAAACCTTCTAGAGCATGCCTGGGGTGCTCTTGGTAGATGTGTTTCTCGACGAGCACCCCCTCACAGAACCGTGCAAGAACTGAAAACTGCCTTGAGAGACAGTTTGGTAGCCAGCATGAATAACAGGTGCAAAATGTGCATTATTTCCAGAGGAGGGTATATTCCATACTGAGAGTCAAACATTAAGGTTATTTATGTCTGTTATCCTCCTTTCCCATGGAGTGAAATCTGTACCATTTTTCGTTATGGGAGTGAATATACCACTCCATCCTCTAATGCATGTGTTCTAAAATACATGTCGTCCTTCATTGCCTGCAATTAATCCCGTCCAAAAATGTGTCTGTTCCTTAACAATTGTCAAGTGGTGTATATGCGCCAAAGCTGATTTACTGTGGTGTTGCTGTTCCGAATGTCACATACGCCACGTACCGATGGCCCCCTTTTTCATCAACTAGCCGGGCACTGACCTGTAGACGGGTGGCGGCGCACAGCGGGTGTCGTGGCGGAATGCAGCACCAGTGTACAGGGGCAAGCGTCCTTTCTATGACATCAAGCCCTCTTGCCTAGTTTCGCGCCGTTACAGGTAGATCTTCAGTGTTAAGAGGCTGTTTTCATAGCAATACTTCGTTGAAGTTATTGTTAGGACGACACTTGAGGGCAATACAGTGGCATTATATTATAGTTGCAACTTGCTGTTTTAAATTTCTGATACTGCAAAATGACAAACCTTTAGTGATAAATTGCTTTGACAAAGCAAAAACACACTATAAGACAAAAACAACGATGTAGCACGAAGGAATTATCCAAATGGGACGGACGTCAGTAGATGTGATCTACATGTACAAACAAACAAATTGTTACAGTTTCAGGAAAATTGGATTATTTATTCAAGAGAAAGAACTTCACAGATTGAGGAAGCAGTTATTCGACTTGGCTTAGATTGACAGAGTTAATGGATGTTCTCCTCAGGAATATCGTGCCAAATTTTGTCCAAATGGCGCATTAGAGCGTCAAAAACACGAGCTGGTTGAAAGGCCTTGCCCATAATGCTCGAAAAATTCTCAATTGGGACGAGATGTGGTGACCTTGCTAGCCAAGGTAGAGTTTGGCAGGCAAGAAAACAAGCAACAGGAATTCGACGTGTGTAGGCGGGCGTTATCTTGCTGAAATGTAAGCCCAGGATGGCTTCCCATGATTGGCAACAGGAATGGCGTAGAATATTGTCGACGTATTGCTGTGCTGAAGGGGTGCCGCAGATGATAACCAAAGGGGTCCTGCTATGAAAAGAAATGACACCCTACACCATCACGGGCTGTGTGGTGGACGACAGTCATTCTGGTATCCCACCCACGTCCAGGGCGTCGTCAGACACTTCCTCGGCCTGGAATCTCATTGACTGGAGCAGAACTGTCTTCAGTGATGAGTCACGCTTCGAACTGAGCCACGATGACCAGTGATGACGTGTCTGGAGAGACCCCAGACAGGAATAGGATACTACCTTGCCTGTCGCCCGCCAACCAGGAGTGATGATCGGGGGTGCCATTTCTTTTCGTAGCAGGACAACTTTGGTTGTCATTCGCGGCATCCTTACGGCACGGTGGTACGTCGGCGATATAGTACGCCCCGTTTTGTTGCCCTTCATGGTAGTCCACCCTGGGCTTACGTTTGAGCAAGATAATGCCTGCCCGCACACGGCGAGTATTTACTGCTTGTCTTCGTACTTGCTAAGCCCTACCTTGGCCAGCAAGTTCGCCGGACCTCTCCCCAATGGAGAGCGTTGAGCATTATAGGCAGTGACCTCCAGCCAGCTCGGAATTTTGACGATCTAACGGATCAGTTGGACAGAATTTGATGCAGTTTCATCCATGAGGACATCTAGCATCTCTATCAATCAAAGCCATGCCGAAAAACTGCTTGCATAAGTGCCAGATGCGAACGAACGCGTTATTGACTTTCTCAATTTATGAAGCTCTTTCTCTTGAATAAATCATCCAATTTTTCTGAAATTGTAATCTCTTGTTTGTATTTACATGCACATTACATGTAGCGATTTCAGTTCCTTTCGGATGATTCCTTCTCAGTGCGTCGCTTTTTTGTCTCAGAGAGTATATACTGAGGAGCTATTTGCAAAACTCTTTGCTGTACCTATCAAACAATGGGAAATCCAGGATGGAATGTAACAATATTATGAGAAGCTACTCACCTTATAGCGGAGATGCTGAGTCGCAGATAGGCACAACAAAAAGACTCTCACAGTGGCAGTGTGGTTTCAGTAGTCTGAGACTGCAGACGTGTGTGTGAGTTGCGTTTGCGTAGTGTGTGTGTGTGCGTATGTGTGTCTATTGTTGACGAAGGCCAATGGCCGAAAGCTTTAATTGTGAGAGTCTTTTTGTTGTGCCTATCTGTGACTCAGCATCTACGCTATATGGTGAGTAGCAATTTTCCTTCTCATAATAGTGTTATATCTTTGCTGTACAAGTTTTTTTGTAACACTTATACATATCATTTCTCTGATGGTTCTAGTCGGAGTATTATCGAGTGAAAGAGTGCAGTAGCTAATGTCCTGGATTCATATTTATGAGGAAAGAGCTTTAGTTCCTTATCTGACTATTCTAATGCAGAATTTTCGTGGCTTTCACAAATCCCTTCAAGTGAATGATGGAGTGGCTCATTAAATACTTCACGGCTGATTTCGTCCCCATCATTTACCAGCTGATCCAGAGATCTCAGTGTAATGACACCGATATCGTAGGAGCATTAAACTCTTTAACTTTTATTCCTTCTTTCATGCTGGCTTAAGAAACTCCTTACAACAGCGCTACAGTATCCCTTCACTGTTATCGGTACAGCTGCGGACTTCTTCCATATTCCGTGTCCGCAACGTCATCTTGAGATCCCGGCTTTGATTATCGACGCGGTCGGAGATATTCTTCGCTTGGGGAGCGGGTGTTAGAGTTGTCTTAAGCATTTCATCTCATCTTCATCTCAAAAACGCGCAGGCCACCGAGGTGCCGTCAAGTAGAAAGAACTGTACCAGGCGACCGAACAAACCCAATGAAGTCATATGATCATTTAATTTCATTTTCCAAATTTTGTAAGAAAGTTCTGTACCTTTACAGTATTTCTTTCACCCAGTTTCTGTGACATTTTTCTTATATGACAGGTATTGTCGATATTATTGAATGTTAAATGTACACATTGAACGAGATGCTGTAAAGTAGCAGTAAAGTGTAACCGCAAGAGACTAAATTTAACATAAAAAATTCCAGCTTTGTCGAAAAGTAAGAGAAACGGTATAAGTGGTTAAACGGTCTCGTTAAACAGGTAACACGAGTGTAGTTACTTCTGTGAAAAATACTCTAATATGAGGCGACACAGTGCTCAACTGGTAAGGAATCAGATTTGATTTTTATATTGCTTTAATCCTTCTGATAAAAGCTAAAGCGCGTGGGTATTTCTGAGATAATGTTGCCAATAATCTTGTTTTAATAATGTATTTTTGTTTCTTGGCTCATGCATGTATGTCAGTCGGTGAAACGTTGTTAGCCTAGCCTGCCAACTGGTCCGGCGTTGTGTTACAGCGCCGTACATCAAGCCGTGCTCCCGGAACGACATCCATCTGGACGAGTGTGCTCTACACAGTGCACGGACTGCGCTGCCGGACATCATCAAAGGTGAGGGCCGACACGCTAATAACCACCTCATCGTTCGTAGTCGAACCGAAAACTATGTTTTTGAAGTTTTTCAAAAGTGTAACAACTATATTCCACTTGGGGATGTTTCAAAGCGCCGCTAGTATTAAGGCTCTAGTCCATCTAATTTTCCACTGACATGCACTTAGTATCCCCGCTCTTGGTTCAAGTAGCCCCTCCCCCCCCCCCCCCCCCACTACGGTCCAGGTGTATATAAAGGTATTGTGCACAAGGGAATAGAAGGAAAGGGTTGGCCCTAACACGTGGACTGTAGCTGTATGTTCTAATTAAACATTAATAATTATTAAGTAGCACTATCAGCTACTGTAATGAAAGAAGGGCCACAAATCGCTTACATTTATTGGTGGCAAATTCAATGATTGCTCAGAACAAACAAGGATAAAATACTCATCACGGGAGAAAGTGATAATTGTGGATCTAAAGCGGGAAAGGACCGGAAGAGCTCTCATACAACAGGCCGAAAGGACAAGGAATCGTATTAACTGACTATTGATTGCGAAATTAGATGAGTAGTGATGACTGCATTTGAAGGTTAGTGAATAAAGATCAAGATAATCCCAAAGAGCAAAATCATAGCCGATTGTTCATCCTACAGTGAATGACTTATTAGTATCAAACACCGTTCCTATCATCCTGTATGAATTTCGTAGGCCTTTTTGCTGTGAAATTTACATTGGACGAAGTCACAGGATGAGGCAGGCGCTAGGATGGCGGGGCCCATCTGCTCGCAAATCGACTGCTCCTCTCCAAGTTCGTCCCTCTCTCCATTGCTAGCGACGAAGAAGTCCTCTCTCTGCCCATCTAGGTGAAGAGGTGCCCTCTGTCTGCGACACGCGGCGGAGAAGCGTCAGATAATTCATTCTTCTGCTCCTTCGCGGCGTGAGCCCGCCAAAATTGCCATTTTGGCCAATACAAAATTGCGGACTTTATTTCTCCAATCCGAAAACTCCTAACAGTTTTGTTCTGGAAGATTCAGAGTCACTTTTCGGAAGATTGCTATCGCCGACCTGTCACCATTCATCTTGCTTCTCTGTGACAAATCGCTACTCCCAAATATTGTGAACGCAGACCTACCAAAAATTGTCCCACCAAAACTTTCTGTAACTTCGCCTTCTCCATATTTACGCTCTAGGTGCCAACGACCCGTCGGACGAGACAAAAAACTTGCTTGTGGAGGCACCCTCTGGCTGAGAACAAGGCGAAATGAATGGAAACTGCAGACGCCATGCATTCACTCCCCGCTAACTGCCAGAACAATGAATTCGACATGCATTTTAGAATTATAAAGAAAATCCTCTTTAATCATCATGAATACCGCTCTTTGCATATACATTTGAATTTATCGATGTTAGACCTACCGTATCGAGATCTTAAAATATGCTGAGCAGAAAAGAATAAAACGTGAAGCTGCATACATCCAGATGTGATTCAGTGTCCATGTCATTTAAATCTGATACTCCATACATTGCACTGTGCGACTGTCCAGAGTTATGGTCAGTGGGACTTTCTATCACTCCTCGAAAACTTACAGCGCCAGTGTCTTCAGGGATGCTAGAGAAGTGTACCGGATCCTCAACTGTCTTTCTGATATACCCCGTCAGTGCAAAAGCTTCGATGTTGGTTGAGTAAAAACGTAGGGAAAAGTTAGGATGGTGGTCCTAATGCTTCAGTTATACAACACAGTTTCCCTCCTCTCTCCCCCACTCCCTCCCCCGCCCCCCCCCCACCCCATCACTTCCTCGCTTGAGTACGGCACACAGGACGTTCATAAAACCATTCACTTGCTTGTCACATTGGATTCAGTGTCGGTGTTGACTCGCAGCGTTGACCATTCATTTGAATTTCTGAACTTGGTAGTTTCTGGTAGGTAACACCAAGTCTCGTCACTCATGATGGTTCTTTCCAGAGAAGAATTATCCGCGTTTTCCATTGAAATCAAGTCACGGCTGGCGTCCACGCATCATTGTTTTTGTTCGGACGTCAACGTGTGCAGGACGAATTTTGCATACACTTTTCTCTTCTTTAAAACATTCTGTGGAGTGTCCTGAACACCTGATTTAGAACCATTGCTCCATTCCGATTTGTGACACAACAACGTTGTCGAGTCACAGACGCACGTCCACTACGTATCACTGCCTGCTCACAACTGACTGGTCGAATACACATCTGCTGTTTACAGTTGTTAGTTCAAGCTGTCGTAGCTTATAGACCAGGACTAAAATCAGTATCGGAAATTTTTGGAAGGGCACTGTAGGCCATGAAGGATAGCTAATGTTCCAATCGGAGGATTGTGAGGATCAGCGAGGATGACCAATTGCTTCCTCATGCTTATGGCACTAGTCTCGGTCATTTTAGTTCTTGTGAATAGAACGTCATCGTCCTTGGAAGATGCAGTTCCATGCTGGCAACAATTACTATCCCATCGGGTAAACATAGTCATCTTAAACTTATTCACTGGGCTTGCCAGTTACCTCTCATTTTATAGTGACCATAGCATATACTGAAAAGAGCAAGATACCTTATAAAATATCATTGTATCTAAGAAAAAGAAAAATGACAACAGAAACCGATGTTTACGAATCGGATATTGTATTACTCTGTGGAAAAGTTGATGTGAATTATTTCAACTATGAACCAAGGACTCATTGACTAGTGTGGACGTTTTAGGAATTTGAGAGTCATTATTGGCCGCCATTAAGGATAGTTTTTCGTGTAAAGCATTTCCATTAAATATAAAGATCTTGTATTGGAAGAATTCTTTCAGGAAAATAGCTGTATGCTTTCCTGAATGCATTTCAAGTCATTCAAAAGCCCAAATGGAATTTATTTCCTTTTCCATATATTAGCTTGTCTGGATATGAGGCATCGTCGGAGATTTTTTGTAATTTTGTTGCTGAAGTGACTCCTCTACGAAATCTACTTACACGGTTAGATCACTGAATTCTTAATTTCATCGATGATCTACACTGATTAACATGTAGGTCATTTTAGCAATATTTTACGGACCTGTCGCAGCGTTACTGGCAGGAGCCGTTGTTTCTCTCCGGTGAAACAACCTTTCTTACAGGCGAACGGGAAATTCGAGGGCTGCTGCGGACGGAGCTACGATATCAACCGAGACTGCCGCCGCATGAGCTTAAAGTACAATTAGCAAACATTTGGTTCTACAAAAATTCAGAATAATAATTAAAGTCAGGCGTTCAATCAGTTGAAGGACTTTAAAACACTCTGTCCAACTATAGTAATAATTAGTGCCAGCTAACTTTCCTTTTCGCAGGAGAACATGATAATCATAATTGTAAATAAATTAATTAACTCTTTGATATTTTTCTGTCACGGTTAATAATATATGAATGACAAAATTTTAAACATGGCTGAATCAGCAACTGCCGAAAATCTTCCCGGTAAATGATATCAGCCTTCTTGCTCTAACGTAATATAATTTGGCTGACTACAAGCTAGTTTTCTTATCCGTTGATGCTGGTGAGATGCTCCTTTCCTGTCTTGTTGGGATTTTAGGTATTTTTGATGATCATTGTTCGCGGTTCTCGCCGTGTATGTATGGTTTAAATGATTCTGTTATGTTTTTTATTCATGACGACAGATGGTTTAGATTTACTATAACATTTTGTTCGTTTTCGCTAGTATGCAACCTAACCTTTAATTTGCGCGAGATCCTCGCGTAAAACACTAGTGCCCTCTCTCGTTAGATGTTCCCTTAGCGTAAGCTTCACCTGCTTGACACTAGGACACAGGCAAATTGGTGTTCATTTTTTCTATTGTATGTAGGTGTTTTAAATGGTTCTGATGCGTTTTATTTATTAAGACAGAGTGTTTGAATTAGCACAACCTGGGTTACAATGAGCGCGAGTGTCTCGGGCATACCACAAGTGCCCTCTCTCGGTGAAACTGTCTGCCCTAGTGCTTCCACACCCTCTTCACACTAGTTCACAGGCTAAGTACTGATAATATGCCATGTTCGCATCGACCATCTCTTCATAACTATTCTGTACAGATGGATGTGATATTTTAATTTTAACTACTGACGACGCCTTTGGAACGATTGTTTTATGCATCTCCACTGCAGAATGTGATTTTAGTAAGTGACTAAAAGTTTTTGTGCTTGTAATACTTTGGTAATTTTCATGGTTACTGAAAGCTATAAGTGTTTTTTTTTTCTCCTATCTCACCCCCTTCTCCATAACGATCGCCCCCTTCCTGACAACCTCAGCAAAGCCAACTACTTCACTTCCCACCTTTCCGAGGTCTTCTCCATCCCAGATGATCCCCACTTTGATTAATCTCTTTTCCCCACCGTCATGGAGCGTGCCGATACCTCGGTCGCTCCACTTGCTCCTAGTCTCCAGTACTTGCGGCAGTTGCCCCCTCCGACATAAACACTCCCATCACAGCACAAGACAATAAACTTATCCTCCAGTCCAAACGCAACACGGCCCCTGGTCACGACTGTGTCACCTACCGCCACCTTCGAGAAAGCCCCTATTCCTTCCTGACTGTCCTCGCCCATCTCTATAGTGTCATCCTCTCTACTGGCTTCTACCCAGACCTGTGGAAGACCTCCCGCGTCCTCTTATTCCTCAAACCCAACAAACCCCCTTTTGCCGCCTCTTCCTATCGTCCTGTCTGCCTCACCTGCGTCTTCAGTAAGGTCTTTGAATCCATCCTCTCCCACCGTATCCATCAGCACCTTACCAAACACCACGTTCTCCCCCTTACCCAGTGTGGCTTCCGACCCTCCTTCTCTGCTGAAGACCAACTCCTAAACCTCTTTCACCTTCTGTCCCTCCAGCTCAACTCCCATCGATCCGCCATTTTTGTTTCCCTTGACCTCGAAAATGCCTGTGACCGTGTATGGTATCCCGGTCTTCTCTTTAAACTCCAAACCTACGCCTTGCCTATCAATTTTGTCCGTCTGGTCGCTTCCTTCCTCTCGCACCGTCCTTCCTATGTCACCCTCCACAACACCAACTCCCGTATCTTTTATCCCACAGCTGGCGTCCCCCAGGGTTCTGTCCTCTCCCCTCTCCTTTATCTCTTGTATACGGCTGATATGCCCAAGCCACCCCCACCAGTCCACCTTCTCCAGTATGCTGATGACACCACCTTCCTGGCTCTCTGTCCCACCCTTCAATGGTCCCAACGTACCCTCCAAACCCACCTTAATCAGTTCACTACTTGGTGTGACTAGTGGTTCCTCCATCTCAACCCCTCCAAAGCCCAGGCAATCATCATAGGCCGCACCCCTCGCTCCTTTCGTCTCCATGATTTCTACCTCATCCTTTATGGTCGTCCCATCCAGCTCACCCCCACCCTGAGGTACCTTGGCCTCACCCTCGACCGGCACCTCACCTGGACCCCTCATCTCCAGACCATCCAGCAGAAAGCCCATTCCCACCTCTGCCTTATGAAACTCCTGTCTGGCTGGACATGGAGATTGCATCCTTCTACCATCCTCCACACCTACAAATCCCTCATCAGTCCTATTCTCTGTTATGCCAGCGTTGCCTGGATCTCCACCCCCATCCGCTTTTACAAGGCCCTCCAAATCCTTGAACGCCATTCACTCCGCCTTGCCTTCCGTATCCGCCTTCCTTCCCCCACACGGCTCCTGTATGACATGATCCCCTTCCCCCACCTCCTCCTGTTCCTCCAACATCTCCGCATCCTTTACATTGTCCACAGGCTTGATCCCCCCCACCCTCTGGTTTCCTCCTTCCTCTCCACCCCCCCCCCCCACCCGTTGCCGTGCCTCTATCGCTGTATCCCTCCCTCTCTCCACCTTCACACCCTCCATCTCCTTCGTCAGGGCAATTTCCAGCGCCTCCCCCTCCCGGATGACGAACATCGCCATAACATCTACCCTTCCTTCCAACTATAACCTGGCCTTGTCCCCCCCCCCTCCCCAGGGCCACCTTTTCCTCTCCCCTCCTTCTCCCAGAGCGGATTTTCCTCCCCCCCCCCCTGAGACCCTGCACCCCATACTTGCCTCTTTCCTTCCCACATCCCTCCCTACCTGGCCCTCTTCAGCGCACTCCCCACCCATCTCCCCACTCTCTTCCCCTCCCTCCCTCCCGCCCTCCCTTCTTCCGGTCTCCCTCATCTCCTTGCGCCTGGCAGATCCTCCGTTTTGATCATCGTCAGTGTGCCACGTCAGTGTTGTGTTTAGTGCTGTTTCTCCTGTGCGTCAAGAGGTGTGATTTTAATTGTGTACTGCCTTGAGGTTCGCCGTCGGTGTTTGTTATGTGCTACGCCATCCGTCGATACTTTTTATGCTCCAGTCATACTGTGCCTTGTGTTCTTATAATTGTCACAGTGTGTGGCTTTTTGTGTGCACTCCTTTTAAACAGTTTTTTATCTCCATTTTACAGTCGCCCCTTTTTTTGTCTATTGCCTTCCGTGATGTTCCCCCTTTTTTGTATCTATGTTTACCATATTCTCTCCTTTGTATATTTTTCATTGTCTTCTATTGTTTGTTCTATGTCTTTCGGCTGAAGGGCAGCGCATATGCTGCTGCCAGCCCGCCCTGATGGGGAATTGAAATACAATAAAGAAAAAAAAGTTCTACTATCTCAGTTATGTTGCTAAGTTTTTTGCTGATGGTTTCTTCCTGTTCAGGTGTTTTTTGCTTCTGATGAAGGTATATTTAGATATACCGAAACCGTGGCCAAGGATTTCAATAAATCTTTATCCTGCAACTGTTTGGATGTTATCATTTACCGGTGAATAAATAAGTAAAGAAATAGTAATCATTCGCTAGGTGACTTGTTGGCACTTTAAATGGGTTTACAGATATTTATACATAGATATGTTAAAACCTCCGCCCAAACCACTATAGAATCTCCGTCATTCGTTACGGTTGGAGGAGACAATATGGGCTGTACACTTCCTTTCGTCTTGTTTAAATTCGTCCCACAATATAGAACAGAGTAAAAGAATAGCCGTCAGATCTTCTTAAATACTTCTCTTGGACAGTAGTCTAGGTTTTGTGCAGCCTGAACCATCAAAATGTTTATTTTGCGGTAACTTGAGTACATCATAAACTATTATTAACTTAAGTAGGGCTACATGAGATATCAAATAATATTTCTGACTGGATTGACGATTTCTTGGCAGAGAGAGCACTGTTGTTATGTTTTACGCAAAAATCATCGCCAGATGTAGTAGTGCCTCTGTAAGTACGTTGGGATCCTTGCTGTTCTTGTCATATATTAATGACTTGGCAGACAATATTAGTGCTCAGTAATCGATGGAATGAGTATTTCGTAAACCAGTTCTTTCGTGGATAAATTACGTTCTGGTTCAACCACCTGTCCCTGTCCCAATCGTCGACTCTCAGCAGGTCTCACTGCATTTTTCTGCAATCTTCATGTAAACAGTAACATCGGCTGCGAATAGCTAGACGGAGCCTCCAATCTTAACCGAAAGATCATTAACGCATGCTGTTAATCAATACAGGAAACTACACAAGGCACAACGTGGACTGAATAGAACATGTTTAGTAACATCTGGATGCAGCTAAGAATTTGCGGAGTGTCTTTAAAGGAAGTTGTCAATAACTGGGCAGTAAATGTCGAAGAAACTCATGTTTCTTAGTGTGCACTGTTCGTTGAGGGTCTTTTTCCTATAGTTTTCGAGGCGCATAAATTTCTGTTTCTTCATATATCACCATTAATCCAGAGAAAAGACGCTTTACAAGCTGTGTACACAAAAAAACACCAGTTTTTTGGACACCAGCCGCCCCATTATCAACAACTTCCTTTACAGATACTCCATAAGTACATAGCAGCATCTAGATGTTAACACTGCCGCAGAAAATGTGATATCCTCACGGACAAGGTCATTTTCTTGACAAGTGAGGTGACAGGCAGTTCATCATCGTACGAGTATATGAAAACAATGCAAATCAGATGAAACACGCATGTCGCAGTAAAGGGTAGCACGACAGTTGTGTCAGTACACCGTGTCCCCCCTCTGGCGGCAACGCAGGCGTGTGTTCTCTCATGCAAATGATCGCAAAGGTGCCGAATGGCATCCTGTCACTGATTGTCCCAAGCACCTTGCACCTTTCGTTCCAGTACAGCAATGGCTCTTTCAGGCACTGAAGAACGAGGAAGTTCCCGCTTTATCATGTCACAAACGTGTTCAGTTGGGGAAAGATCTGGTGATCTTGCTCACCAGGACAGCTGTTGTACACCACGAAGAGCACGTTGCGTCTCAGCAGCCGTATGTGGACGTGCATTGTCGTCCTGAAAAAGCAGATAGTCCTCCTGTCGTAAAAATGGCAATAGCACGGGGTAACACCCTATGCGACCACGGGGTAACACCCTACGTGAAGTAGCAGTCCCTGGTTACTTTACCCTACGGAAATACCAAATGTGCCCCGACCCCACACCAACAAGCGTGGAACGATACCTATGTGGCGTGAACCAATTCACTCTGGAATAGCCAGCTAACCACATTTACACCATACACGTGTACGTCCACGATCCGCATACAGAAAGAACCTACTCTCATCACTAAAGAGAACAGAGTCCCATTACACTATCCAGTCAACCCTTTCACGACGCCAAAGTAGCCATGCTCGGTGGTGTCATGGTGTCAGTGGTAGGCTGGCCCGAGGCACATGTGATCTTCATCCCGCTGCAAGCATAAGGTTCCCACTGGTCCCTGATGACAGAGCAGATGCAACATGTGCTCGGATTTAGTCTCTGGATAGTGTTCGGTCAGCCGCCACTGCTCGCACAGTGTGTCGATCTTCTACATCTACATCTACATCTACATGCGTACTCTGCAAATCACATTTAAGTGCCTGGCAGTGGGTTCATCGAACCACCTCCACAATTATCTATCATTTCAATCTCGTATAGCGCGCGGAAAGAATGAACACCTATATCTTTCCGTACGAGCTCTGATTTCCCTTATTTTATCGTGGTGATCGTTCCTCCCTATGTAGGTCGGTGTTAACAAAATATTTTCACATTCGGAGGAGAAAATTGGTGATTAGAATTTCGTGAGAAGATTCTGTCGTAACTAAAAACACCTTTCTTGTAATGATTTCCAGCTCAAATCCTGTATCATTTCTGTGACACTCTCTGCCATATTTCGCGATAATACAAAACGTGCTGCCTTTCTCTGAACTTTTTCGATGTACTCCGTCAGTCCTATCTGGTAAGGATCCCACACCGCGCAGCAGTATTCTAAAAGAGGACGGGCAAGTGTAGTGTAGGCAGTCACCTCAGTAGTTCTGCTACATTTTCTAAGTGTCCCGCCAATAAAACGCAGTCTTTGGTTAGCCTTCCCCACAACATTTTCTTTGTGTTCCTTCCAATTTAAGTTGTTCGTAATTGTAATACCTAGGTATTTAGTTGAATTTACGGCTTTTAGATTAGACTGATTTATCGTGTAACGGAAGTGTAACGAGTTCGTTTAGCACTCATGTGGATAACCTCACACTTTTCCTTATTTAAGGTCAACTGTCACTTTTCACACCATTCCGATATTTCTTCTAAATCGTTTTGCAGTTTGTTTTGATCTTCTGGTGACTTTATTAGTCTATAAACAACACCGTCATCTGCAAACAAAGGAAGACGGCTGCTCAGATTGTCTCCCAAATCGTTTGTATGGATAAGGAACAGCAAAGGGCCTATCACACTACCTTGGGGAGAAATCACTGCTGTTTTACTCGATGACTTCCCGTCAATTACTACGAACTGTGACCTCTCTGACAGGAAATCACATATCCCTTCACATAACTGAGACAATATTCCATTAGCACGCAATTTCACTACGAGCCGCTTGTGTAGTACAGTGTCAGAAGCATTCCTGAAATCCAGAAATACGGAATCGGTCTGAAATCCCTTGTCAAGAGCACTCAACACACATCTTGACGTGTGTCTGCACCATGCCGACGTCCAGAACTTGATCAACAGGGTTGAGTATGTTCCACAGGACACTGTTGAAAGCAGCGACATATCACCCTTACATTGTGCCCAACATATGCAGCAAACTGTCTATACATCCATCCAGCTACCCGCAGGTCCACTCTGTGACCCCCCCCCCCCCCCCCAAATCGCCGAAGCTCTTCGCCAGGAATACGTATTCGTCGTTGGGTCATGGTTATATGTTGTAAACATTGTTCACCTCTAAACTCAGCAAAGTTACTGCCTGCAGTGTCAAAACGAAGGAGGTACAGACAGGCATCCTTAGCACCATATGATTCCCGATGACGGTGACAAGTAAATCACTAACATGCAACTCCTCACTATGCACGTATTATATTCTGTTGCCACTGAACACAGCTCTTGAGGTAAATGTATTGTTTATTTTTTCGGCTGTGTATATTCTTGTAAGCTGTTTTCGTTGCGCCCAACACACGCTGGCGTCTCTAAAGTTCCGTATACTCACTAGTCTCCGCTCACACAAGAGGACATACTTTATATTCGACCTGGACGCACCGTCCACTGCAACTATTTAGACTTTTTTTATTAAATCTAAAAATCATTTTAGCTTTTTTTGCTAAAGAATGAAATGTGAAATTTCGGACATATCGGAATGTAGCACCTTTTAATGTTAAAGCATCTCAATATTTGCTATGTATCGAATCGTACAACTTTTATAACCATGCAGCCCCAAATTTTTTCGCAACAGCATTGGGCACCTAACTTTCACGTACACCAGACTTTAATTTTTTATCATTTCACTTTGCTTCTCAACAGCACAACGTAAGTTATATTTTACTTTCTTTCCATACACTTCACACAGCTAAGCTTCGTTTTCCATCTCCTGATATGTAAAACTTTTTCTGTATCCATCACCTAATGCGTTTACAGTGCCAGTTTCAGATTTCCTTGAAATGGCCTGAATTTGACGGCCAAAAGCGGTCGTGGTCTTAAATAAAGTACAATGGGCGACCAAAAAAATTTCCTTTCGAAGGCCATACAGTTCAGAATCGTGTACCAGTCAGGTAAAATCGCCGTGAGCACTGAGGCAGCGAAGGACCACGTTGAAGATACCCGTTTGGTAAAACACAGTGTCCTGCTGCGTGAAGAGGTCTGTAACTGAATGATGCACATCCTCGTCCGACAGGAGCTGTCGACCCTTCAACGCCTTTTTTAAAGGATCGAAGGCGTGATAATTGCATGGGGACTAAAGGGCGGATGCTCGAGTGTCACCCACTGAAGTTGGCGTGACTTTGCTGGCCTCCCACATCGACTAGCGTCTTGCGTCGAATCGCGACCAGCTCGAAATTTGCTGGACGATTCCACAACGGTGGTTTTCGACAAACATGCTGCCCCACTCACAATCTTCATTCTTCGATGGATGTCTACCAGTGTCTGTCCTTCGGCGGCCAAGAAAAAGATGACGACACGTTGGCCCTGTTTGAACGCATTCAAATGAAACTATTGAAACATCTTAATTTATTTAATTCTGAAACTGCTGAGTGAAATTGAATGCAAGTGAACCTGCTTAAACTGCTGAGTGAAACTGAACGTACTCTCACTTTGCTTGTCTTTATCGTTTCATTTCTGACCTACAGATTTATTCCTGACAAATACAAATCAAACGCAATCTGACTGCTCAAAAATGATAACCTGACTTCAAATAATTAATACAAAAGAATGGCCCTGAATTAGAAGGCATCCTAACAATAACCCATACATTTCATAACTCACTTACCTCACAGAAAATCTTCATTACACGAACCACAGCAATGCAGCAAACACCAATAAAGCCAGCTAAATAAAAGATTCTAACTACCGTAGGCTCTAACTAATAACAGGCATGTGGTTAGCAAACGAAAGAATTTGTTGCAGAACAAACAATGTATTTAACAAATTTTACCTTAATAATGTGACATCCAGTTCAAAAAATTATATAATCGTCCGTGACATCCAGTTCAAAAACATCAAAAAATCGTCAATAATTTTAAATCCCTATGACGGATATGCATTCAGACCGTCCGCTCGCCTAGTACTGCAAACTACCAACACTGCTAATTATTAACCTCTAACCTCCATCGATGCTGACTACTCACTCCCAGCTTCCATCACTGCTGGCTGTTCACCTCCAGCTGCTGGTCCAGCCAGCCGCAGAGTCTCCTACAGAGTGCACACAACGCTGTCAGAGTTATTAATGCAGAGCGCTACATAGCGCTGCCAACATGCAAACACATAAACAGCCTACTTACACTGTATGGCTTCAGAGATCTTTTCAAATCTCAAATCTCAACCCAGTACGTTGTCCTCGATGGTGAATGTTCATCGGAGGTGAGGGTATCATCTGGAGTGCCCCAGGGAAGTCTTTTAAGTCCGCTGTTGTTTTCTATCTACATAAATGATCTTTTGGATAGGGTGGATAGCAATGTGCGGCTGTTTGCTGATGATGCTGTGGTGTACGGGAAGCTGTCGTCGTTGAGTGACTGTACGAGGATACAAGATGACTTGGACAGGATTTGTGATTGGTGTAAAGAATGGCAGCTAACTCTAAATATAGATAAATGTAAATTAATGCAGATGAATAGGAAAAAGAATCCCGTAATGTTTGAATACTCCATTAGTAGTGTAGCACTTGACACAGTCTCGTCGATTAAATATTTGCGCGTAACATTGCAGAGCGATATGAAGTGGGACAAGCATGTAATGGCAGTTGTGGGGAAGGCGTATAGTCGTCTTCGGTTCATTGGTAAAATTTTAGGAAGATGTGGTTCATCTGTAAAGGAGACCGCTTATAAAACACTAGTACGACCTATTCTTGAGTACTGCTCTAGCGTTTGGGATCCGTATCAGGTCTGATTGAGGGAGGACATAGAAGCAATTCAGAGGCGGGCTGGTAGGTTTGATCCCTCCCCCCATGAACCATAGGCCTGGCCGTTGGTGGGGAGGCTTGCGTGCCTCAGCGATACAGATAGCCGTGCCGTAGGTGCAACCACAACGGAGGGGTATCTGTTGAGAGGCCAGACAAACGTATGGTTCCTGAAGAGGGGCAGCAACCTTTTCAGTAGTTGCATGGGCAACAGTCTGGATGATTGACTGATCTGGCCTTGTAACACTAACCAAAACGGCCTTGCTGTGCTGGTACTGCGAACGGCTGAAAGCAAGGGGAAACGACGGCCGTAATTTTTTCCCGAGGGCATGCAGCTTTACTGTAGGGATAAATGATGATGGCGTTCTCTTGGGTAAAATATTCCGGAGGTAAAATAGTCCCCCATTCGGATCTCCGGGCGGGGACTACTCAAGAGAACGTCGTTATCAGGAGAAAGAAAACTGGCGTTCTACGGATCGGAGCGTGGAATGTCAGATCCCTTAATCGGGCAGGTAGGTTAGAAAATTTAAAAAGGGAAATGGATAGGTTAAAGTTGGATATAGTGGGAATTAGTGAAGTTTGGTGGCAGGAGGAACAAGACTTTTGGTCACGTGAATACAGGATTATAAATACAAAATCAAATAGGGGAATAGGTTTAATGATGAATAAAACAATAGGAATGTGGGTAAGCTACTACAAACAGCACAGCGAACGCATTGTTGCGGCCAAGATAGACACGAAGCCCACGCCTACAACAGTAGTACAAGTCTATATGCCTACTAGCTCTGCAGATAACGAAGGAATTGAAGAAATGTATGATGAGTTAAAAGAAATTATTCAGATAGTGAAGGGAGACGAAAATTTAATAGTCATGGGTGACTGGAATTGGATAGTAGGAAAAGGAAGAGAAGGCAACGTAGTAGGTGAATATAGATTGGGGTTAAGAAATGAAAGAGGAAGCCGCCTGGTGGAATTTTGCATAGAGCACAACTTAATCATAACTAACACTTGGTTGAAGAATCATAAAAGAAGGTTGTATACATGGGAGAAGCCTGGAGATACTGACAGGTTTCAGATAGATTATATAATGGTAAGACAGAGATTTAGAAACCAGGTTTTAAATTGTAAGACATTTCCAGGGGCAGATGTGGACTCTGACCACAATCTATTGGTTATGAACTGCAGATTAAAACTGAAGAAACTGCAAAAAGGTGGGAATCTAAGGAGATGGGACCTGGATAAACTGAACTGATTAAACCAGAGGTTGTACAGAGATTCAGGGAGAGCATAAGGGAACAATTGACAAGAATGGAGGAAAGAAATACAGTAGAAGAAGAGTGGGTAGCTTTGAGGGATGAAGTATCAAAGGCAGCAGAGAATCAAGTAGGTAAAAAGATGAGGGCTAGCAGAAATCCTTGGGTGACAGAAGAAATACTGAATTTAATTGACGAAAGGAGAAAATATAAAAATGCAGTAAATGAAGCAGGCAAAAAGGAATACAAACGTCTCAAAAATGATATCGACAGGAAGTGCAAAATGGCTAAGCAGGCATGGCTAGAGGACAAATGTAAGGATGTAGAAGCTTATCTCATGAGGGGTAAGATAGATACTGCCTACAGGACAATTAAAGAGACCTTTGGAGAAAAGAGAACCACTTGTATGATCATCAAGAGCTCAGAGACAGGGCTGTAGCCTCTCCCCGATGTTGTTCAATCTTTATATTGTGCAAGCAGTAAAAGAAACAAAAGAAAAATTCGGAGTAGGTATTAAAATCCATGGAGAAGAAATAAAAACTTTAAGGTTCGCCGATGACATTGTAATTCTGTCAGAGACAGCAAAGGACTTGGAAGAGCAGTTGAACGGAATGGACAGTGTCTTGAAAGGAGGATATAAGATGAACATCAACAAAAACAAAACGAGGATAATGGAATGTAGTCGAATTAAGTCGGGTGATGCTGAGGGAATTAGATTAGGAAATGAGACAATTAAAGTAGTAAAGGAGTTTTGCTATTTGGGGAGCAAAATAACTGATGATGGTCGAAGTAGAGAGGATATAAAATGTAGACTGGCAATGACAAGGAAAGCGTTTCTGAAGAAGAGAAATTTATTAACATCGAGTATAGATTTAAGTGTCAGTAAGTCTTTTCTGAAAGTATTTGTATGGAGTGTAGCCATGTACGGAAGCGAAACATGGACGATAAATAGTTTGGACAAGAAGAGAATAGAAGCTTTCGAAATGTGGTGCTACAGAAGAATGCTGAAGATTAGATGGATAGATCACATAACTAATGAGGAGGTACTGAATAGAATTGGGGAGAAGAGGAGTTTGTGGCACAACTTGACTAGAAGAAGGGATCGGTTGGTAGGACATGTTCTGAGGCATCAAGGGAGGGCAGAATGGAGGGTAAAAATCGTAGAGGGAGACCAAGAGATGAATACACTAAGCAGATTCAGAAGGATGTAGGCTGCAGTACGTACCGGGAGATGAAGAAACTTCCACAGGATAGAGTAGCATTGAGAGTTGCATCAAACCAGTCTCAGGACTGAAGACCACAACAACAAGGTTTGAGCATCACGCAAGTGTTACGGAAATGCTTCAGGAACTCGGGTGGGAGTCCTTGGAGGAAAGGAGGCGTTCTTTTCGTGAATCGCTACTGAGGAAATTTAGAGAACCAGCATTTGAGGCTGACTACAGTACAATTTTACTGCCGCCAACTTATATTTCGCGGAAAGACGACAAAGATAAGATAAGTGAGATTAGGCTCGTACAGAGGCATATAGGCAGTCATTTTTCCCTCGTTCTGTTTGGGAGTGGAACAGGGAGAGAAGATGCTAGTTGTGGTACGAGGTACCCTCCGCTACGCACTGTATGTTGGATTGCGGAGTATGTATTATAGATGTAGATGTAGATCTTTGATGTATGGATGCAGACTGAAACAACAAATGAAAATTTGTACCAAGGGCAGGCTTAGAACCTGGGTCTTGTGCTCAGCGATCAAATGCGCTAACCACTATGTCACCGTGACACAGTAGTTTTCCATAACTGCAACAGACTACCCTAGCAACCCGAACGGTGTTGCAGAGTATCTCCGCTGCACGCATGATCCCCCATTTCTTCGATGCTGAGGTGCTATTTCTATACAGTTGGAGAGCCTCTGAAACGCTGTTTGAGTTTAGGAGGAATACCTAGTGGGCTGAAATGTGAATGGGAATTTGGACTGAGGAATAAGGAGAGCTAGCGTAGTCCATGCAGTTATGCAAGGCAACTGTGACAGGATGGCGTAGCGGTTTGTGCGTCTGCCTAGTGAGCTGGAGACCTGATTTCGAATCCCGAACTTGGAGCAAATTTTTCACTCGTCGTTTCAGTCTGTATAGATAGATGATGGATGTTTGAGACTGAAAAGATCTCTGGAACCATGTAGTTTTATTTGATAGTTCACTTTTCAGGATTTACCGCACGCACGTTGGAAAGACACTAAACCCATATTAATTCCTTTCCTACATGTCAGTGGTTATATACATGCATCGGAGTCGCGCTACGTTTCATATACGCTGCAGCAAAGCTCTCAGATAGGAACTTTTTTATCACCCCTTATATGTGTCATCAACTGGAACGGCTTTTCATTCACTGAATATACAGATACGGTACAAAAGCACCTTCTGAAATTGAGAAATTAATGTATTAGTCTGTTCCTTAGCACTAGTGGAATAGTTGTATTTACTGCTGGAAACAGTCCCCAAGTTGGCACTCTTCCACAATAGAGTGCTATGGCGGTAATGATTTTGTAAAACGTTACGTAATATCATCCGGTGAATGTTCTCGAAACTGCTTGCCCGATCTGCGTCTCGACTTATGTCTCATCCGACCTGCCTCACTCCCTGCAGCTCCTCGATGTTCATCTCAATGGTTCCCCTGCCTCTTTTCGCCACTGGCTGGACGCAGCCGTGAAGTCTAACAGTCTTCTGCACCCTATGTGAACCGATCACTTGTTAAATAGCATTCAAACTTTTTCCCTGCGAAGGGCACACAGCTCACATCATAAAGAAGGAAGGGAAGAGATGATGGCCCTGAGGGTTTATTTAGCCGCGTAATCGGAAAGGGCTTTTCTACTTCCACACACAATGGACTCTTTCCATGCGGTATGTGAGATTTGTGTCTTAAGTCAACAAAAATATGGAAACACCAAAAAAAAAAAAAAAAACACATTGCGAAGCCTAATACGATGAAGGAAAGCCTTTGGCTTTCAAACCAGCTTCCAGTCGTCACGGAATGGTTAAATACAGGTCGTATGTGGTTTTCAAAGGAATCTTATACCACTCTCCCTGCAGAATAATGACACGTTGAGGTATTGACGGTGGAAGTTGAAATCAATCACGTACTCTTCTCTCCAAAGTAAACCGCAGAAGCATCAATGATATTGAGTTCTAGTGGCTGTTGTGGCCAGGGAAAATGCGACAGTTTATCCCCGTCCATACAAAACCAGTGCTGGATGATGCGAGTTGTGTCAGCAGGGGCCCCTGTCGTCTTGGAACTCGGTATCACCATTGGGGTGGATCTGAACAGCCAAAATGGTCGCATAATCCTTGGCAGTAATGCAACCTTGCAAGTTAACCATGGTGCCCATGAAATACCATGACATGGCTGCCTATATCATCGCCGAACTTCCGATATGTTGGGACTTCTACTCAACCAGAAGTTGAAAAAGTGTTAACCAATACTCATCCGACGAAACGACCTTCTTCTATTGCACCAGAGCGCTGGTATTATAGGTTCGGCATCTGTTTCCTATTATGAGCATTTGCATCACTGATGAGGCTTTGGAATTACTGCTCACCCCACAGTTCGCTGCTTGTGGGGCTCCCTTCGTATTATTTTGGTGCTGTCAGGCTTTGCAAGTGCGAGATTCAGTTCTGCAGTGACTTTTGCAGCTAGCTTCATCCGTTTTTTCGTCACAATCCGATTCAATGACCGTCTGTTACGATCACTGAATACAGACTTTCGTCCGCATTACGGCTTAATGCATAACGTTTTTACCCTTTCCCTGTATAGCGGTATAAATCTTCGATTCAGTGCCTCTTGAAATACCGAACACTACGGCTACCTTTGCTACGAAAGCCCCCACCATACGAGCACCAACAATTCGCCAACGTTCGAATTCACTTAACTAGGACATAATGCACTCGCAACTACAGAGAACCCTGTTCTGACCGCAGCTGATAACTCCAGTGTCCATTCGTGGTCAAATACAGCACGGAACCTGCACGCTCGGTTAGCACCTGTATTTATGTTCAAGCATGTACTTCTCCTTGTGTTTCCATATTTTTGTCCAGCCCCTTTATTTGTGTTGACTGTAGGTGATGGTACTGGGTGTGTGTGTAGAGTAGCGTCGTGTTTGTGTGATGATGAGAGACGGGAGTGGTTAAACTCAGTGCGGAAATTAGCCTATTCCCTTGAATATCACCAAAGGGGTCGCCAGGCATAATGTCCCAATACGATGGATTATTCACCATCAACTTAATCACATACTCTCACTTCATGAGACACTTTTATTTATTTATTTCATTAACAGTACAGGGTAACCAACCGCCTTGAAACGTAAGGTGGGTCGAATGTTACTACATAGTTGATGATAATATAATTTAATTTATACAATGCAAATGTCAAAGAAAAATAAAAAAAGAAAATGTAACACAATGAGCGTGGTTAAGAATAATTTTTAATATATAGAGGGAAGTGATATGCTGTATTTGGGTTCTAGGCGTTCAGTCCGGAACCGCGCGACTGCTACGGTCGCAGGTTCGAATCCTGCTTCGGGCATGGCTGTGTGTGATGTCCTTAGGTTAGTTAGGTTTAAGTAGTTCTAAGTTCTAGGGGACTGATGACCACAGCTGTTAAGTCCCATAGTGCTCAGAGCCATTTTTGCTGTATTTGGATGAGTAATACAGTCTAAGTAGCATGTTGGTTAGTAATGGCCTATTTCTATCCATTTCAGATGAGAAGGTCTCGGTACAACCTCAAGCTATTCTCATTGAAATGGTTTGCGCTAATGTATTTTTACACATATTATATAGATTAAATGCTGATAGAGCACTTCATACATGGAATACATGAATTTTAGCTTCACATGAGAAATACACTTATGTTTGTCATTTGTTAGTTGAAATAGAATATAATTCATTGCTAATTGAATACATTATTCCTTAAATAACTTAATACATTTCTGATATATGAAATTCATTGATTATAGCTTTGAATAGAGAAGAGAATATACTTTTGTCTTCGTACAATAAGACGAGCAATACATGACTGCTTGTGAGAAGTATACTTTAAACACTATACAGGATGCCATTGGGGAGGAGGAGCCTCGGAATAAAAGTTCTTCGAGCCTTCTCCTCCCAAGCGACATTACCTTATTACTACAGTCTTAGTGTGTGGTGCCAGTGTTTATTTGTTTTATGATTGTTGTGTTGTTTGTGATTGTGTTGTGGCATGCAGTGTCATACATTGTTGTTTTTGGTCCCATACATGTTGATCCCTTCTGAGTCATGTTCACTTAGTGTTCCTTCCTCTGTAAGTAGGCTGTTTAGGTTTTTATGTTGGTAACGCCACGTAGCGCTATGTATGAAAATCACTGACTGCTGTGTGCAGTCTGTGGCTGGTTGGCATTGTTGAAACATTCTCTATTGTAGTGTTGGGCGGTTGGATGTGAACAGCTCGTAGCGTTGCGCAGTTGGAGGTGAGCCGCCAGCAGCGGTAGATGTGGGGAGAGAGATGGCAGAATTTTGAGAGCAGACGATCTGCACGTGTGTCCATCAGAAAGAGTAAATTTGTAATACTGTATATCATGAACTGATATATATATGATGACTTTTGAATATCATTAAGGTAAATACATTGTTTGTTCTCTATCAAAATCTTTCATTTGCTAACTACGCCTATCAGAAGTTAGTGCCTTCAGTAGTTAGAATCTTTTATTTAGCTGGCAGTATTGGCGCTCTCTGTATCTCAGTGGTTCGAGTAACGAAGATATTTGTGAGGTAAGTGATTCGTGAAAGGTATAGGTTATTGTCAGTCAGTGCCATTCTTTTGTAGGAATGATTGAAAGTCAGATTGCGTTGCGCTAAAAATATTGTGTGTCAGTTTAGTATTGATCAGAATAAGTAAAGAAAGAAATGTCTGAGTACGTTCAGTTCTGCTCAACTGTTTGAAAATCAAATAACGTAGAGGTTTTCCAGCACTGTCATTTATAAATTTTTCTAAGGAGACGTTTCACCTCGGTTTCGGACTCTGTGGTCGTGTTTGTGTCCGCCCATGTGACACTGTGGAGAGGTCTGGAATTTAATATGGACATTGTTGCAAAGGCTGGATATCAGGGACTTAAACTTCACCACCACCCCTCCTTACAGCCGAAATGCTTGAAGCGAAAAAATTTTCCACATCCAAGATTCGAACTGGCTACCTGGGAACTGAGCTTCACCGAGCATGCACACATTTGCAACCTCGGCTACAGAGGCTCACGCAGTAGTTGCCACACTTATAACAAGTGTTGATCACCTTCATGTGCTACTGGGGCTGCCACGTGAGCGAAGCGCCGGTTGTTGGTAGGTGACCGCAGGTACGGGCTGCAACCGCTGGACCCGCTGCGGCTGACGGAGGTGCTGCTGGAGCAGGGCCGCGGGCTCAGCCTCGCTCTCCGAGACCTCGACGTCATCGGCCTGCACGCCACCGACATCAGCAGCGTACGGTCAGTACCCGCACACGTCTCTTTCCCAGTCACTCTCGGGACATAAATATGTTTTTACACCTTTTCTTTATCTGCTGTAAGTACTCTATGTGATCAATGCGATCGACGATATCTACGCATCAATCACTATGTGATATCCCCACTTGTTGGATATGTCACTTCAGTTTGCAAAAAAAAAAAAAAAAAACTAAATATATCCTTTCGACAGTAAGTATCCTGAACCTCTCATACGGAAATATGAACATAAAATGGATTTAGAGCGATTTTTGCAATAGTAGTAATATATAAAATACACCATTTATAACAAATATTAAAACAAGACGAATTCAAAGTCGCGAGCCGCGCGGTCTGAGACGCCTTGCCACAGTTCGCGCGGCTCCCCCCACCGGAGGTTCGAGTCCTCCCTCAACCATGTGTGTGTGTGTGTGTGTGTGTGTGTGTGTGTGTGTGTGTGTGTGTGTGTGTGTTTAAGTTAGATTAAGTAGTGTGTAAGACTAGGGACCGATGACCTCAGCAGTTTGGTCCCATAGGACCTTACCACAACCACCAAAGTTGTGACAGCGACAAGCTGTTTTGTTGAAACTTGCATGTCGACACCTCGACGCCGCTTCCATGGTAAATAAAGGCGTCACTCAACCAGTATTTCCACTGGCTCTACGATCTAGAAGCAACCTCCAATTCCTGGAATGCGTTTATACATGTCGACCTGTATTGCAGTACGCTTGTAATATCCAATCGCTGTCGCAGCTCTGAAATCGTCTTCTGCTGGATAGTATACATCGATACGACGACGCCATCTGCATGGGAACCTTTGACATCACTTAACCACTACTGTCTTTGCTAATATAAATCTAGGAGTTTATGATAAATCCCCACAGATGGCTACCGGTGTTCTCAGCAGGTTATGATTGGTTATCTCTTTTACATATATTCTTATCACATATGGACGCAATGCTGTTTATAGCAGTTTCTTTATATAGCGTAATGTACTTATTTGTTCATTTGCTATTACCGTTCGTGTATCTGTTCTGTATATGCCTTATCTTAATAACTGTTTTACGTCCTGTATGCCTGAATCGCTGTTGCTGACGCAGAGCATCGCGTTTGTAAATTACAGCTGCGTTGCTCTCCTTATCAGTTGACGCTCGTGGAGTTACAACACCGGCTCCATTCACCCCCACCACCTTCCATCATGAGTATAATTTTTTCTTTTAATATTTGTTATATATGATGTATTTCATATATTACTACTGTTATCAGACATCCCTCTAAATCAGCGCTTCCCAACCGTTCTTAGACCATTACCCGTAAGTACAATTAGATATTAGCTAGTACCACCGCCCTACCCCTCCCCCCCCTCCCCTGCTGTCTGTTGTCCCCTCTCCCCCACGTTATCACCAACTTGAACAACCAACTAAACTGTAGGATGAAATACTTTTCTTGGAACACTCTAACTTTTAACATGAGGAAAGATGGATGATATTTAGCTTACGTGTGTGTATGTGTGTGTGTGTGTGTGTTAGTCTGAATGACGAAAGAATTCATGGTGCATCGCAAATGCTACCCACGTCTCCTCCTCAGGAAAGCAGAAAGCCAGCTATTTAAAATCAACCAAACTAAAATGTGTGCACTATGCTTACTGTTCGTGCTGCATTCCTTACTTCTGAAATGGCAGAAATTGGAAGACCTCAGACTGTTAGTGCTTTGCGTCTGACCATAGCCACTAATAGTAATAGTAATAATAGTAATAATAATATTAATATTATGTACAGTACTATAGTAGCCCTTATGTAGTTACTGCTGTGTCGTGCTATCAGTTAATTCATTTATCTGTTTCGAAGTGAATAATGAAGTAATTTCTGGAGTACTGCAGGTACTGCCTACAACTTGGAGAAGACATTTTCTTGAGACACTTAGCATTTGTTACGTATATGTCTCACTTTTATCATCATCTATGTACAGGAAAATGCACAACATACGTGTGTAGCGGGTGGACTTTGTACAGAACCTGTAACCTCCACCGGATTAATGCTACTAGTTCAGAAAAAGTAATTATTAATGACTTGTATAATCAATATTAGTCTCACAAAATTGTGATAATAGTAATGATATTTTGAAAATAATGTAGTTTCGTGACTGGAAGAGAATCTCATCGTTTAGTTTTTACCCCTGAGAAAATTTCATTTTACTCCTCAGGGGGTATTTGCCCCAGGTTGGGAACAACTGCTCTAAATCCATTCTATGTTCATATTTCAGTATGATAGTCTGAGGATGGTGAAATACTGGTTGAAACCGGTTACCATCGAAATAAATGTTTTTGCAGTGGGGAATGCTTGTAATCTATTTTCAAACTACCTTTCGTCAGACCGTTGTTTCTCCACGAGAAATGTTCTCAAAAATTATTTTGTCACTAATGTTTATTTCTCAACGATTCAGCTCTGGTTCAGGAAACACCACTGCTCTGTAACACAGCTCATTAATGTAACTAGTTCTATAGTACTACTCTGGCCTTTGGAGTCTTTATCAAGTAGACATGACAGCACACTTCGAAAGAATTCTTAGAGACGTAATAAATCTGTGTAGTCTATATGAATGTGCAACAGGCTTGCATGTGACTTAACGGAAATTTGAGGAAGAAAGGTTTAGTTGACTGGACATAACTGATACAACTCACTGTACATTCCGTAGGCTCGTAATTAGGAGATTTTTGATGATGTTGAACATGACAAGACAACAAAATATAAGGTGACTGTAAGTCCGTCTTTATACAGGATGGGTGCTGGACCTCGGCTGTTCAGTATAAAATGTCGAATCAAAAACACCTTCAGCCGTCTATATTTCCAATTTTATTCTATTTTTGTTACCAGTTTTGGCATTACACTATGCCATACTTAGGCCCTGTGGAAAGACAACAATAATGACACCGTAAACCACATAACAAAACGAATGATGTAAAATTTAAGAAATCAAATTATATACAGTGGTAATTTGTTGTAAACATATAACAAAAACTAGACTGTTCAGGGAGTGACATTAAAATTGAAGAGAAGGGATAAAATGAATGAACAGTTGCACACTGTATGAGTATGAATTAGGGAACAAAATATGTATGCTATATGACAGTAAAGAGGACCTACTAATTGGGGGTCAAAGTCACAAGTTATGCATAGACAACGGTATGACGTGTTGACAAACAACCAGTATGTATGTCATTGCCCGTGAAACAACTGAAGCAAAACAATCACAGTCATATCTGATGGGTATGATCGTGATAAATATTTTACCTTCACACGGTACTCGTCAGCAAATGACTGTGATGGTTTTGGTTCAGTTGATCCACGGGCAGTGACTTTAGCATTATGTATTGGTTATTTGTCAATATGTGACTCCGTGGTTGTCTATGTGTAGTATGTAATTTTCACCTCCGATTAGTAGGTTCTCTTTACTACTACAACGTGTACAACTTTGCTTCCGCCGTTTTTTCCCCACCATCTGAGGCTTTAATCAAACGAAATGATTACACACGTATCATTCAAAGTATTGTCCATCGCTGACCACTATTTTCTCCCCTCTTTCGGGTAGTGTACGAATCCTGCGTCGAAAAAAGTGTTCATCTTTTGAAGCGATCCACGAATCGATCCAATTTGTGGCTTCTTCATGAGATCGGAAGTGTCGGTCAGCCAGGCCATGCGCCATTGATCTAAACAGGTGATAGTCAGGGAGAGCAATGTCTGGAGAATACGGCGGGTGGGGTAGGACTTCCCATTTTAACGTTTCCAAATACGTTTTGACCTCTTCTCCAACGTGGGGTCGAGCGTTGTCGTGCTGCAAAATCACTTTATCGTGCCTCTCACTGTACTGCGGTCGTTTGTCTTGTAATGCTCTTTTCAGACGCATTAATTGCGTTCGATAACGAGCACCTGTGATTGTTTCACTTGGTTTGAACACCTCATAGTACACGACGCCGAGCTGGTCCCGCCAAATGCAGAGCATGATCTCGGAGCTGTGAATATTCGGTTTGGCCGTCCGTTTATCGTCCCCGGCCACAATGCGATGCATAAATCCCTTCCGTTTTTGCCTCTGAAGCAACTGTTCAGAGACACACAAACGTCGTTCAACGGCCCTTGGTTTCAGCTCACAAAAAACCCAAGTTCCTTCTTTCTGAATCACGCCCATAGCCTTGAGACGTTTTGAAATGGCTTGCTGTGTCACTCCCACTAATCGTGCCAATTCTTCTTGAGTTCGACGCGAGTCTTCACTCCGCAATGTCTCCAATTCTGCATCTTCGTAAACATTCTCTCTTCCACCACTGACGTTAAAATCACCGTTCTTGAAGCGTTGAAACCACTAACGACACGTTCTTTCACTAATAGCGTCCTTGCAATGCTTACTTGAGAGCATTCGATGAGACTCAGCCGCTGTTTTCTTCATGTTGAAACAAAACAGTAACACCTCCCGCAAATCACGAGAATTAGCCTCGTAAACTGACATTTTCAATCAAGAACAACTTTATGATGCAGACACAAATCGACTAATGTTTGAATGAGGATATGTTGACCGAGGTCCAAGCTAACTGCCTGACGTCTGCGATCTGTTTCTTTCGGCCGCTACTTACCGTTGTCGCCACCTATCGGCAAACGGCGGAAGCTAAATTGTACACCTTGTATATACATGGTGAACATTAATAACACCGACTAACTGCAGGGCGGATTGCTGACTGGAAACGGAGAAAGAAAGGTCCTATGAACATGTGTCCAGAAAAGCACCTATGCCACGATAGATGGCGCTGACGAATGGAAGTTCCTTTGACCACGTGCTGTGTGCTCGTCATGTGTTATTGGCTCTGTGGTTGACGCAGAATACTGTAAGCAGCAGAATAGTCCGGTATTCCTGTCGGCAACAAGCCGAGATGGTATTGTTATACGGCCAAGCAGATGGAAACGGTCAAGAGGCGGCACGGCTATACAAAAAACAAGTACTCTCACAGACACCGAACACATCTCACAACATTTCAGGACCTTTTTGGGCGTTTTTGAGGTAATGGACCCTTTCAGACAGATGCTCATGCAGGGAGGCGGCGGACTGTGCGTACAGCAGATTTGGATGACCATTGTACAGGATTTTGAGACGAGCCCTAGTACAACGTCCAGGCAAGTGGCCTGCCAACATGGCGTAAGCCAAAGTACGATTATGTGTACGTTGTGACGTGGATGCGATACATCTCTATGCTGTGTTGCGGGACGATTTGTTGTCGTTATACGCACACCGTCTGTTTCCGGATATATGTTCATAGGACCTTTTTTCCCTCCATTTCCAGTCGGGAATGGTTCCTGCAGTTTGTCGGTTTTTTTAATGTTCAGTCAGCATATTTTATTCCCTAATTTATATTCATACAGTGTGTAACTGTTCTCTCATTTTAACCTTTAATTTATCTTTAACTTTGATGCCACTCGCCGCACAGTTTGGTTTTTATCACATGTTTACTATGTATTACGACTGTATACAATTTGATTTCTTAAATTTGATACCGTCCCTTTCATTGGGTAGTTTACACTGCTATTATTGTCGTCTTTATTCGGGGACCTGAAGATGGCGTAGTGTAACGCCGAAACACTTAGCAAAAGTAAACTAATATTGGAAATATAGACGACTGAAGGCGTTTGTCATTTGATATTTTACAAAAAATAAGGTGCTTTCAAAAAGGAACGAGCCGAGTGCTGTAAAATGAAAACCGCCGAAGGTATTAATACGCCAATGTCTACGGAAGAAGGAGTGGTCCGGTCCCTATTAGAGCGCTGACGACACTAACGCGCTGCTAGAGAGACATGGGATCACACTTACGTGACGACAGGGTGAAAACGTGCACACGTCGACGTCCATAGCACTCAGTAGTGCTGAAAACAGAGACATGGAGGCTGTAAATTAAGAGAAAAGAGATGTAGTGCGTTTCCTCACAGTGGAAGGAGTGTGGCGAATGGAAATTCATCGAAGAATGTCACAAGTGTACGGAGAACATTGCATGTCCGTTGCAGTTCTCACGCTCAGTTTGACCTCTGTGGGAATGGCTGTCAACTCGCCGGCCTTCACTAATAAGGGCGTCCAACTGCTGGACCGTAGCATCGGTCACGCAGGTGTGGCGTTCCAGGCCGTGCGTCATCGACCAACGGCATCCATCGTCTCTTGAAGCACTTGCGCAACACCCTGACCCTAGCAACGGACATGCAGCGCTCTTCGAACACTTCTACCATTGTTTAATGAGTTTCCCTTCGCTGTCCTCCTTCCGCTGTCAGGGGACGCACTACATCCCCTCACTTTCCTTTTGAACCCTCCATTTCTCTGTTTTCAGCATTACTGAATCCAGTGAACAATCGAAGCGTGTACGTGCTCGTGTCCCTCTAGCGACGAGTATGGTTCACAACACTCTTACAGAGACTACACTTTCTTCGATAGGCGATGGCATTACAATCCCTTCAGCGGTTTTCATTTTACAGTTTCCTTCCGCACTAAACCTATATATACAAATTAGCTATTTGAAAAAGGACTATATGGTACTGTTCCTTCCACAGATCCGATACGTATCCTCAATGATGTTGAAAATAGGAAAGAAGTTCAGTTTTCATTTAGATATTTGTTAATAAGTTTAAATGTATATGAGCACAGGCAAATGAAAACCGAACACCCACCACAAAGGGACCATGGAATGGTCCCATTCAAAAGTAATCACCACACGTGTCAATACATTTATCCCACTGGGAGACGAGATCCACAACCGCAACCAGAGTTGCGATTCCTCATCTGACAGGAACTGACGACCACACATGTCTTTCTTCAGGTCACCAAAGATGTGAAAATCACACTGTGAATGATCGAGGCTGTACAGAAGACGGTGCAGTGCTTCACAACCAAATCACCGAAGCATAGCCTTCGTCCTGTTGGCACTGTGGAGGAAGGCGTTATCGTGCGACATTATGATTCCGTCCGACGGCATTCTGACAGCTCGAGTGCTAGGGAGCGAGATGTTGCATGTCCATATCACGTCTGGGTCACCATTGTGAAAGTGGGGTACTAAGGTATACTAGAACCATCACTGAATTATATACGACACGGCATGAATGGTTTTACTTGCATAGAATGAATTTACTGAGCTTCCACACCGTTACAACGTCGAAAACGCACTGGTTGTCCCTGCTTTTTCTCCCCCAACGATCTTCTCCCTGGTGCGTCAAAGAGGTTTTCACCTTTTACAGCTCTCGATGTTCCCACATATTCATGCAAACAACCATTTTCAAGCATGAGCCTTATCAAGAATAAATAGAGAAGAAGTCTTATTGACTAGAAGTTGGAATTACGCCTAAGATTAAAAACAATGACATAGAAACTCGACTTACCCATCTGTCCATGGAGATGCAACGTCATTGTTCACATTAGTGTTCGTCACTTATTGCCATGATTTAATTTCATGGAAATCTCATAATTTAATTTTATAACTAAAATATATTTACGAAATTGCAGCATGGTGCAGATAAAATATAGGTCCACAACTGACAGGTTAACTTCTTTTTGGTGTGGGTGCTGCCGCACTTTCTCGTCTTGTGTTGTAGTAAACACATGTAACTTTTCCAGAACTGGGCATCAGTTGTGTGTCATGCATAAAAGTACAACTATTGAGCGCAGCTCTTGCAACTGTAGCGTCTGTTGTCAGCGGCCTCTAGGGTCCAGAGCTACCGTCTTTGATTAGTTATCAAAAGATCCTCGGTCCTGGGTTCGAACCCCGCCATCGCTTAAATATATAATTAAAAATCATCAGAAATGACTTTAGAAGTCACCCTCATTCGGCCAAAGGCCTCGTCAAAGAGGGAGCAGGGGCAGACAGAGGTTCAGGGCACTCTCTTGCCCCTGGGAACTACACCTAAAGGCGGAAGAATCAGCAATAATCAACGGCTGAGGACGCAGAGGGCAATGGAAATCACTGCTTGAAAGACACATAATACGTATCCACAGGACATGTGGCCTGTTAGCGAAAAACTGTCATGAAGATCTCTCCATGAGCAAAAGATTCTGGACCAGTCCCCCATCTGTCCGCAGCTCGTAGTCTACAAAGGACATTCCTGGCCAAGAGAAGTCCACTAGTATCAAACGTGGGCCTTAAGCTGAGGAATAAATTTCTGAGAATGTATTTTTGGAGCATAACATTACATGGTAGTGAAACATGGACTGTGGGAAAACAGGAACAGAACAGAATCGAAGCATTTAAGATGTGATGCTACAGAAGAATGTTGAAAATTAGGTGGATGGATTAGGTAAAAAATGAGGAAGCCCTCCAGAGAACTGGCGAGGAAAGAAATACATGGGAAACACTGACAAGAAGAGGGACCAGGACGGTAGGATATCTGTTTAGACATCACGGAATGGCTTCCAGGTATTAGAGGGAGCTGTAGAGGGAAATAGAGATTAGGGTACATCGAGCAAATAATTGAAGATGTACATCTACATCTACATTTATACTCCGCAAGCCACCCAACGGTGTGTGGCGGAGGGCACTTTACGTGCCACTGTCATTACCTCCCTTTCCTGTTCCAGTCGCGTATGGTTCGCGGGAAGAACGACTGCCGGAAAGCCTTCGTGCGCGCTCGAATCTCTCTAATTTTACATTCGTGATCTCCTCGGGAGGTGTAAGTAGGGGGAAGCAATATATTCGATACCTCATCCAGAAACTCACCCTCTCGAAACCTGGACAGCAAGCTACACCGCGATGCACAGCGCCTCTCTTGCATAGTCGGCCACTTGAGTTTGCTAAACATCTCCGTAACGCTATCACGCTTACTAAGTAACCCTGTGACGAAACGCGCCGCTTTTCTTTGCATCTTCTCTATCTCCTCTGTCAACCCGACCTGGTACGGATCCCACACTGATGAGCAATACTCAGGTATAGGTCGAACGAGTGTTTTGTAAGCCACCTCCTTTGTTGGTGGACTACAAGGACTCTCCCAACGAATCTCAACCTGTCACCCACCTTACCAACAATTAATTTTATATGATCATTCCGCTTCAAATCGTTCCATACGCATACTCCCAGATATTTTACAGAAGTAACTGCTACCAGTGTTTGATCCGCTATCATATAATCATACAATAAAGGGTCCTTCTTTCTATGTATTCGCAATACATTACATTTGTCTATGTTAAGGGTCAGTTGCCAATCCCTGCAGCAAGTGCCTATCCGCTGCAGATCTTCCTGAATTTCGCTGCAATTTTCTAATGATGCAACGTCTCTGTATACTACAGCATCATCCGCGAAAAGCCGTATGGAACTTCGGACACTATCTACTAGGTCATTTATAGGTATATTGTGAAAAGCAATGGTCCCATAACACTCCCCTGTGGCACGCCAGAGGTTACTTTAACGTCTGTAGATGTCTCTCCATTGAGAACAACATGCTGTGTTCTGTTTGCTAAAAACTCTTCAATCCAGCCACACAGCTGGTCTGAATTTCCGTAGGCTCTTACTTTGTTTATCAGGCGACAGTACGGAACTGTATCTAACGCCTTCCGGAAGTCAAGGAAAATGGCATCTACCTGGGAGCCTGTATCTGATATTTTCTGAGTCTCATGAACAAATAAAGCGAGTTGGGTCTCACACGATCGCTGTTTCCGGAATCCATGTTGATTCTTACAGAGTAGATTCTGGGTTTCCAGAAATGACATGATACGGGAGCAAAAAACATGTTCTAAAATTCTACAACAGATCGATGTCAGAGATATAGGCCTATAGTTTTGCGCATGTGCTTGACGACCCTTCTTGAAAACTGGAACTACCTGTGCTCTTTTCCAATCATTTGGAACCTTCCGTTCCTCTAGAGACTTGCAGTACACGGCTGTTAGAAGGGGGGCGGGGGGCAAGTTCTTTCGCGTACTCTGTGTAGAATCGGGCTGGTATCCCGTCAGGCCCAGTGGACTTTCCTCTGTTGAGTGATTCCAGTTGCTTTTCTATTCCTTGGACACTTATTTCGATGTCAGCCATTTTTTCGTTCGTGCGAGGATTTAGAGAAGGAACTGCAGTGCGGTCTTCCTCTGTGAAACAGCTTTGGGAAAAGGTGTTTAGTATTTCAGCTTTACGCGTGTCATCCTCTGTTTCAATGCCATTATCATCCCAGAGTGTCTGGATATGCTGTTTCGATCCACTTACTGATTTAACGTAAGACCAGAACTTCCTAGGATTTTCTGTCAAGTCGGTACACAGAATTTTACTTTCGAATTCACTGAACGCTTCGGGCATAGCCCTGCTTACGCTAACAGGACATGTAGGCTGCAATGCTACTCTGAGATGACGAGGTTGGCACAGGAGAGGAATTCGTGGCGGGCCACATCAAACCAGTCAGAAGACCGATGACTCAAAAATAAAAAAGGATGGGTTTTACATGGTAACCACCGTTGTCTGTGCATGCCATTTCTCCAATGCCTGTCTTGTGTGGTCTACTTACTGTTGTTGAGTCGGCCAGAGTGTCACTTTTATCATAACTGAAGGGGCTGTTTTGTACATAAACTTTCGCCTGTATTGTCACACATACAACCGTGCAACTCATATAACTAAATAACAATGAAAAATCTGTATACCTCACATATATATTAGTTTAATATAATTGTATTGCAAATATGTATGCCTTGTTTGTATAAAACTGTCAGTGCAACTGTGTTTTTATTTGTAAGATTGTTTGAAAATGGACAAAGGTGTCCAAAAATAGTCACCATGAAGAAATAATAAAAGCAACTTATGATGAAACTACAACCATTTACTTCAGTAAATTATATCTCTATTAAGTGTGATATTGATTGACATTCATACTTTAACTAAGACTTAAACCTTTACTTAAAGTTTATTAAGTTAATTTTTGAGAGCATTGTGGAGTGAGTGAAGGTGCGGGGTCGAGTAATGGGGAAGATATGTTGAGATTGTTTGAATATATAGAGGATGAAGAAAAGAAGATAAAATAAATAACTTCGCGTTTCGTCTATTTATTTAATCTTCACTGTTACAGCCTATAATCTGGGAAACTAACGTAGGCCACACACTTCACATTTTATGGGTAATAAATATGTGTATATTAATTATTTATCCGTGGTACTTATAAACATTATGAAGTGTATGGGAGAGTTGGAAGGGGTTGACCTCAGAGAATGTATCTCAGTCAGACTGAAAACGTTTATAGCAAACGCTAGTTCAGAAGTACCGTAATCCAGTTCATAATAACGTGCTATCTTTGCCCAAAAGTATAAAAATTTGGCTTTCGAAAGAAATTTCAGTAATTGTATTGTCGACCTTTGGGCTAGTGTTTCTGATTTGGCTGTGTTCCCGCTCACTAAGTTATAACAGGTCTGACCTGCCAGTTGTAACTATTACGATATCGTGACATCATATCTTTCGCAGTAGATCAGCGACTCCAGAAGCGCTGTTAGTGTTGTAATGTGTCATAACTTCTCTTTTCATAAGTATTGGGACAGTGTGTTCTGCAATGTCAGATTACTGAGTACATGTTCTTGGCTACTGAAGAACTCCTTTTCCTTTGGGGTTATTGAGATGCCTGGAGTTACCCTCCTCATGATGTCGGTTTACTGGGTCCATTGCAAGAGTAATTTTACCAGGTGGAACTGTGGCGGAACACCCCAGGAAAGAAACCCATGTGCAGAGGACAGTTTTTCAGCTTGAGGAGGACTCCATTTCTCTTCGGTACCTGAAAAAAGCTAGTTTTACTGGCTACGGCTTATAGTCCCTCGCTTTCAGTGATTCTTACTCTCACTGACACATGATTGGAATCTGAACAGCAAAATGTTGGCATGCAAATTGATGACACATTTTATCAATGTCACTCCTACAGGTACCTTAATTGCACAAAAGCTAACTCATCCTCTTGAATTTTCATGTTCCTAAATTCCAGGGTGAATGACACTTTCTCTCAATGTTTTTGTGGGCAGATAAGGATATTGCACACCTTCTGGGCGTGTTTTTTTGTTGGATAGATACACTGAATAGCTTAAAGAGAATCGCCACAACGAAGCATTTCTGAGTGTGGTGAGGTCTCATCTGGTCAAGTGCCCTCATGATACCATTGTGCATTATACACTACTGGCCATTAAAATTGCTACAACACGAAGATGACGTGCTACAGACGCGAAATTTAACCGACATGAAGAAGATGCTGTGATATGCAAATGGTTAGCTTTTCAGAGCATTCGCACTAGGTTGGCGCCGGTGGCAACACCTACAACGTGCTGACATGAGGAAAGTTTCCAACCGATTTCTCATACACAAACAGCAGTTGACCGGCGTTGCCTGGTGAAACGTTGTTGTGATGCCTCGTGTAAGGAGGAGAAATGTGTACCATCACGTTTCCGACTTTGATAAAGGTCGAATTGTAGCCTATCGCGATAGCGGTTTATCGTATCGCGACATTGCTGCTCGCGTTGGTCGAGATCCAATGACTGTTAGCAGAATATGGAATCGGTGGGTTCAGAGGGTAATACGGAACGCCGTGCTGGATCCCAAAGGCCTCGTATCACTAGCAGTCGAGATGACAGGCATCTTATCCGCATGGATGTAACGGATCGTGCATCCACGTCTCGATCCCTGAGTCAACAGATGGGGACATTTGCAAGACAACAACCATCTGCACGAACAGTTCGACGACGTTTGCAGCAGCAAACAGAGACCATGGCTGCGGTTACCCTTGACGCTGCATCACAGGCAGGAGCGTCTGCGATGGTGTACTCAAGGACGAATCTGGGCGCAAAAATGGCAAAACCTCATTTTTTTGGACGAATCCAGGTTCTGTTTACAGCATCATGATGGTCGCATCCGTGTTTGGCGTCATCGCGATGAACGCACATTGGATGCGTGTATTCGTCATCGCCATACTGGCGTATCACCCGGCCTGATGGTATGGGGTGCCATTGGTTACACGTCTCGGTCACCTCTTGTTCGCAATGACGCCACTTTGAACAGTGGACTTTACGTTTCAGATGTGTTACGACCCGTGGCTCTACCCTTCATTCGATCCCTGCGAAACCCCACATTTCAGCAGGAGAATGCACGACCGCATGTTGCAGGTCCTGTACAGGCCTTTCTGGATACAGAAAATGTTCGACTGCTGCCTTGGTCAGCACAATCTCCAGATCTCTCACCAACTGAAAACGTGTGGTTGATGGTGGCCGAGCAACTGGCTCGTCACAATACGCCAGTCACTACTCTTGATGAACTGTGGTATCGTGTTGAAGCTGCATAGGCAGCTATACCTGTACACGCCATCCAAGGTCTGTTTGACTCAATTCCCAGGCGTATCAAGGCCGTTATTACGGCCAGAGGTGGTTGTTCTAGGTACTGATTTCTCAGGATCTATGCACCCAAATTGCGTGAAAATGTAATCGCATTCAGTTCTAGTACAATATATTTGTCCAATGAATACCCTTTTATCATCTGCATTTCTTCTTGGTGCGGCAATTTGAATGGCCAGTAGCGTAAATTGCTAATGTATTAGGTAAGAAAGTATTCAGTATACAATCAGGAATACGAGTGAGGAACTAAGGGAATTTCCCAGATTAGATTTATCAATACTGCAGTAGTCACTTAAAATTTTATAATACACTCCTGGAAATTGAAATAAGAACACCGTGAATTCATTGTCCCAGGAAGGGGAAACTTTATTGACACATTCCTGGGGTCAGATACATCACATGATCACACTGACAGAACCACAGGCACATAGACACAGGCAACAGAGCATGCACAATGTCGGCACTAGTACAGTGTATATCCACCTTTCGCAGCAATGCAGGCTGCTATTCTCCCATGGAGACGATCGTAGAGATGCTGGATGTAGTCCTGTGGAACGGCTTGCCATGCCATTTCCACCTGGCGCCTCAGTTGGACCAGCGTTCGTGCTGGACGTGCAGACCGCGTGCGACGACGCTTCATCCAGTCCCAAACATGCTCAATGGGGGACAGATCCGGAGATCTTGCTGGCCAGGGTAGTTGACTTACACCTTCTAGAGCACGTTGGGTGGCACGGGATACATGCGGACGTGCATTGTCCTGTTGGAACAGCAAGTTCCCTTGCCGGTCTAGGAATGGTAGAACGATGGGTTCGATGACGGTTTGGATGTACCGTGCACTATTCAGTGTCCCCTCGACGATCACCAGTGGTGTACGGCCAGTGTAGGAGATCGCTCCCCACACCATGATGCCGGGTGTTGGCCCTGTGTGCCTCGGTCGTATGCAGTCCTGGTTGTGGCCCTCACCTGCACGGCGCCAAACACACATACGACCATCATTGGCACCAAGGCAGAAGCGACTCTCATCGCTGAAGACGACACGTCTCCATTCGTCCCTCCATTCACGCCTGTCGCGACACCACTGGAGGCGGGCTGCACGATGTTGGGGCGTGAGCGGAAGGCGGCCTAACGGTGTGCGGGACCGTAGCCCAGCTTCATGGAGACGGTTGCGAATGGTCCTCGCCGATACCCCAGGAGCAACAGTGTCCCTAATTTGCTGGGAAGTGGCGGTGCGGTCCCCTACGGCACTGCGTAGGATCCTACGGTCTTGGCGTGCATCCGTGAGTCGCTGCGGTACGGTCCCAGGTCGACGGGCACGTGCACCTTCCGCCGACCACTGGCGACAACATCGATGTACTGTGGAGACCTCACGCCCCACGTGTTGAGCAATTCGGCGGTACGTCCACTCGGCCTCCCGCATGCCCACTATACGCCCTCGCTCAAAGTCCGTCAACTGCACATACGGTTCACGTCCACGCTGTCGCGGCATGCTACCAGTGTTAAAGACTGCGATGGAGCTCCGTACGCCACGGCAAACTGGCTGACACTGACGGCGGCGGTGCACAAATGCTGCGCAGCTAGCGCCATTCGACGGCCAACACCGCGGTTCCTGGTGTGTCCGCTGTGCCGTGCGTGTGATCATTGCTTGTACAGCCCTCTCGCAGTGTCCGGAGCAAGTATGGTGGGTCTGACACACCGGTGTCAATGTGTTCTTTTTTCCATTTCCAGGAGTGTATATAGACTTAAAAATACACTGTCTGACAAAAAAAAAAGCGTCCAGATGGGGAACAGAAAATGAAATGAAACTTTATGACTTGAGAAGATATGTGATAGTATTTCCGTGATTACAAAAATTTGCAAAGAACTTCGCAGTACAAGCTCTCTTATCAGCATGATGTTGCCCCTCCCCCCTCCCTCTGGTCTGGATGCATGCTCGTATTCGATTGGAAAGGGATTCGTAAAGCAATTGTATCCTCTTCTGAAGCAAGATGGCCCATAAACTGCTACGTCTAGCACTGGGACGGAGATATAGTTCAATTCTTTTATCTTGGCGGTTCGCGCATGTCCGCTCAGACGCGGGAGATTGCTGCGTTGCCAGTTGTACGCGCCAAGCAAAGTTACGTTTAGGGGGGAGCGCGCAGTTTATGAAGTAAAGCCACCACGGCCGCATTAACCCTTTCGGTGCTCGCCAGTGCAGACGCATGGTGTTCCGACTGCTGTGACACACTTATCATTCGATTTCACTAAAACCATTTGGTCCAAAAAATTGATTTTTACACATCTTCTTGACTGATACCTTCCCCCCGTTGTTGTTGTTGTGGTCTTCAGTCCTGAGACTGGTTTGATGCAGCTCTCCATGCTACTCCATCCTGTGCAAGCTTCTTCATCTCTCAGTACCTACTGCAACCTACATCCTTCTGAATCTGCTTGGTGTATTCATCTCTTGGTCTCCCTCTACGATTTTTACCCTCTATGCTGCCCTCCAGTACTAAATTGGTGATCCCTTGATGCCTCAGAACATGTCCTACCAACCGATCCCTTCACCTAGACAAGTTGTGCCACAAACTTCTCTTCTCCCCAATCCTATTCAACACCTCCTGATTAGTTATGTGATCTATCCATCTAATCTTCAGCATTCTTCTGTAGCACCACATTTCGAAAGCTTCTATTGTCTTCTTGTCTAAACTATTTATTGTCCATGTTTCACTTCCACACATGGCTACACTCCATACAAATACTTTCAGAAACGACTTCCTGACACTCAAATCTATACTCGATGTTAACAAATTTCTCTTCTTCAGAAACGCTTTCCTTGTCATTGCCAGTCTACATTTTATATCCTCTCTACTTCGACCATCATTAGTTATTTTGCTCCTCAAATAGCAAAACTCCTTTACTAGTTTAAGTGTCTCATTTCCTAATCTAATAGCCTCAGCATCACCCGACTTAATTCGACTACATTCCATTATCCTCGTTTTGCTTTTCTTAATGTTCATCTTATATCCTCCTTTCAAGACACTATCCCTTCCGTTCAACTGCTCTTACAAGTCCTTTGCTGTCTCTGACAGAATTACAATGTCGTCGGTAAACCTCAAAGTTTTTATTTCTTCTCCCTGGATTTTAATACCTACTCCGAATTTTTCTTTTGTTTCCTTCACTGCTTGCTCAATATACAGATCGAATAACATCAGGGATAGGCTACAACCCTGTCTCACTCCCTTCCCAACCACTGCTTCCCTTTCATGCCCCTCAACTCTTACAACTGCCATTTGGTTTCTATACAAATTGTAAATAGTCTTTCGCTCCCTGTATTTTACCCCTGCCACCTTCAGAATTTGAAAGAGAGTATTCCAGTCAACATTGTCAAAAGGTTTCTCTAAGTCTACAAATGCTAGAAACGTAGGTTTGCCTTAACTTAATCTAGCTTCTAAGATAAGTCGTAGGGTCAGTATTGCCTCACGTGTTCCAATATTTCTACGGAATCCAAACTGATCTTCCCCTAGGTCGGCTTCTACTAGTTTTTCCATTCGTCTGTAAAGAATTAGCGTTAGTATTTTGCAGCCGTGACTTATTAAACTAATAGTTCGGTAATTTTCACATCTGTCAACACCTGCTTTCTTTGGGATTGGAATTATTATATTCTTCTTGAAGTCTGAGGGTATTTCGCCTGTCTCATACATCTTGCTTACCAGATAGTAGAGTTTTGTCAGGACTGGCTCTCCCAAGGCCTTCAGTAGTTCTAGTGGAATGTTGTCTACTCCCGGGGCCTTGTTTCGACTCAGGTCTTTCAGTGCTCTGTCAAACTCTTCACGCAGTATCATATCTCCCATTTCATCTTCATCTACATCCTCTTCCCTTGTCCGCAGCTCGTGGTCGTGCGGTAGCGTTCTCGCTTCGCGCGCCTGGGTACCTGGGTTCGATCCCCGGCGGGGTCAGGGGTTTTCTCTGCCTCGTGATGACTGGGTGTTGTGTGATGTCCTTAGGTTGGTTAGGTTTAAGTAGTTCTAAGTTCTAGGGGACTGATGACCATAGATGTTAAGTCCCATAGTGCTCAGAGCCATTTGAACCATTTTTGAACCTCTTCCCTTTCCGTAATATTGTCCTCAAGTACATCGCCCTTGTATAGACCCTCTATATACTCCTTCCACCTTTCTGCTTTCCCTTCTTTGCTTAGAACTGGGTTTCCATCTGATCTCTTAATATTCATACAAGTGGTTCTCTTTTCTCCAAAGGTCTCTTTAATTTTCCTGTAGGCAGTATCTATCTTACCTCTAGTGAGATAAGCCTCTACATCCTTACATTTATCCTCTAGCCATCCCTGCTTAGCTATTTTGCACTTCCTGTCGATCTCATTTTTGAGACGTTTGTGTTCCTTTTTGCCTGCTTCATTTACTGCATTTTTATATTTTCTCCTTTCATCAATTAAATTTAATATTTCTTCTGTTACCCAAGGATTTCTACTAGCCCTCGACTTTTTACCTACTTGATCCTCTGCTGCCTTCACTACTTCATCCCTCAAAGCTACCCATTTTTCTTCTACTGTATTTCTTTCCCACATTCCTGCTATTTGTTCCCTTACGCTCTCCCTGAAACTCTGTACAACCTCTGGTTTAGTCCGTTTATCCAGGTCTCATCTCCTTAAATTCCCACCTTTTTGCAGTTTTTTCAGTTTTAATCTGCAGTTCATAACCAATAGATTGTGGTCAGAGTCCACATCTGCCCCTGGAAATGTCTTACAGTTTAAAACCTGGTTCCTAAATCTCTGTCTTACCATTATATAATCTATCTGAAATCTGTCAGTATCTCCAGGTTTCTTCCGTGTATACAACCTTCTTTTATTCGTAAATGACTTAGTTTTGTTTCGATGTTCAACGCAGTTATTGTGCAGCATTAAATGTAGTAAACCATTGCACGAAATTTTGAAGAGTTTGCAGAGGTAAAAGTCCATAGCGTATACTTTCCGTATGGTAGATTTTAGTTGCCACTAGAAATTTCAAAAAATTACATTCAAGCGAATAAAATTCATGAAGTAAGATACTTCGATATTGTTTTTAAATAAAGAAAATATCAAGCACCGAACAAGGTTTGAATTCAGAATCTTTCGCTCATCAGCTGAACACTTTAACCATTACGCTAACAGAGCGCAGCATGCACTAGACTTTCTGGAGTATTTTAAAATATGACGCAAAATACCGACAAACACTGTTGGTATGACTATGAATTACTCACGTTTCGTCGAAGTACAATAGGAAATAAACAATTACCGCTGTTCTTTATTGCGAAAAAGCGGTTAATGGGAATGATACAAACACCTTTCCCTGCTATCGCCTGAATTATGAGGCTTATTGCTTGTTTGGTTTAATTAATTAATAGAATATGAAGCAATTGGTATAAAGAATGCTTTTTTCCAAACTTTCTATAAAAGAAATTCTGCTATCAAGACATTGCTTTTGCTCAACTGCTTTATTTATGACTGAACGTTTCTAAAACTGAAGCCACTCGTCCGTGCTCTGCACTGCAGTCGAGCTCTGGCAACGTCGTTCTCTGTTCATTGGCTGACTGTGTTTTGTGACGTCAGATGCGCAGAACGAACCTAAACTCGGCCGCCGTCGTAAATGACGCGTACTTTAGTGTTCGAGCAGGTCCCTCACATCTTCTTTCAAGGACAGCTCTGAGGATCTTGCTGGCCATGGGAGTACATCAACTTCACACATACAATTTACAGAGACATGTACCATGGGTGGGGAAATATTGTCCTGGTGAAAAAAGGCATCAAGATACTGTCAGTCGAGGAATGATACACTAGGATGCAGGGTATCCGTGACAAACGATTGTGCTGTCAAAGTTCCTGGAATCATTTCCCGCCGTCACCGGATGCTCCTCGCACTATGACGCCAAGAGTGACACTGCTGTGCCTCTCCAAAACGTTAACAGAATGGGTTCTTCAGGTTGCCACCATACTCGCTGACGGTGGTCATCTGGGATAGTGCAGAACCATGATTCATTGCTGAACACAGTACGATGCGACTCATTAGCAGCCCTTCCTTCCCATCCATGGCACCACTTCAAAGGCAACTGTTTGTGTCGTGACGTTAATGGCAGCCCACGTGTGGGACGGTAGTTCCCTGGCCTGGCTGCTGCTAGTTCCCGATCAATGGAACAAGAGGACACATGTTACAGGGAGTCCATTACTTGCTCTCAGATGGCACGTACAGATATGAAGGTACTGTAAAGTGCTTAGCGCATAATAAAACGATCGTCTCTCGTGATGGTCAGATGGAACCTTGACAGTAAATATGCCTATCCTCATGTTCCTACGCAGTCCAATATTTGGTCACTGTCACATACAGCTGCCCTAAAAATTTGGTTATTGTTCGATTTGATCAGCCATCTAAATGGGGACACGCAGTGAGGCCCTTCAAACTCAGTCAGATGCTGATAATGCTGTCTCAAACGAGTACGCTGCATCCCTTGCCCTTCACAGTGAACACTTAACATCTGGCGCTATTCATGCCTCTTACATAACATAACAAGTCCGCTAACAACACTTAACACGAATAACACTAACACACTCTTCTGCTGGCGGCCGTTACACAGAATGGCAACTGTAATCGTTTACAAACCCGCCCATGTTGTGTACGTGTATGAGTCTACCTTGACATCTGACCATGTCTCATGGGTGCCTTTTTTTTTCAGGCAGTGTAGATTTTCTAGCATGATACTGTCTGTGTTTGTGAAGGAATGGCGAACAACGTCAGCCACGATACCTGTATTTTGCTTGAGAGAAACTGCTGCAACAGCAGCTTTTCTTACAGTTAAGGACATCTGCTGTAATATATGCTGAACTTTTATGATGAATTTGAAAATTTTCCTCCCTACGCTCTGAGAGCAAAAGATGTCTAGCAATTATTCCCTGTTTAACTTTCCAGATTGGAGATACCAACGCACACTATGAAAATCAACCTGTCTGTACCACATGTTGAAATTGTGGGAAACTATGAGATCCAGGGGAAGGTATTGGTGGTACCGATTACGGGAAAAGGGAAAGCAAATATCACTCTTGGTAAGCAAGTTTACGGCTCACTGTTAAATAAGGATGGAAAAAATCAAAAAGTGCTGTAACAGCTTGTCTCTTCAGAGGACACTGTGTGTTTCAGACGGTGTGCACGCGTCTTACACGTTCAAACACGACCTATTCAGGAAGTCTGACGGCAAGCAGTACATCAGAGGCAATGAGCACACGTTAAGGGTGACTGCAGCTAAGGGTGGTGCACACTTCGAAAACCTCTTCAACGGCGACAAGAAACTAGGTATGTTGCAACGGTACTTTCTGTAATTCCATGTTTTCAGCTTAAATAGCCACGATTTTAATAACGTTTGAGTAATTTCAGAGGGTCAGATTTTACCACAGTTTTTGTCACTTTCTTCTACTATTATTTTCAAAAATATTTCTCATTTTCACGTCACTACGTAGTTGAGGCGTCCTAAATGTCCGATGCATATGTCCCTTTTAGACGTTTTGCAAATGCTGACACTCCAGTCTACCTATCTAATTTTCGGCATTGTCCTGTAGCACTAAATTCATTTCAAAAGGTTCTATTCTCATCTTGTCTGAATTGTTTATCGTCCATGTTTCACTTCTGTCCAAGGCTACAGTCCGGACAAATACCTCCAGAAAAGACTTCCTAACGTTTCAATTTATATTTTGTCAATCTGCGTTTTATATTCTCTTTACTTCGGCCATACTCATTTATTTTGGTGCTCAAAGAACATAAGTCATCTACTACTTGTAGCGTCTCATTTTCTAACCTAATACCCTCAGAATTGCAAGTCTTAATTTGGCTACAGTGCATTGCCCTAGTTTTACCTTTGTTCGTGTTCATCTAATAATCTCCTTTCAAGACATTATCTACTCCTTTCAATTGATCTTCCTGGTCGTTTTCCGTCTCTTACAGAATTTCGATGTTATCGGCAATCCATGAAATTTTATTTCTACTCCCTGAACTTAAATTTCCTTTCCAAGCTTGTCCTTGGTTTCTTTACTGTTTACTCAAAATGTAGATTGAATAACGTCAGGGATAGGCTACAAACCTGTCTCAGTCCCTCCTCAGCTACTGTTTCCCTTTAATGTTCTACGTCCCTGTATCTTCCCCAAGGTGAGCTTCTACCAGTTTTTACATTTTCCAGTAAGTAACTCTCGTTGATATCTTGCAACCATGACTTATTAAAGGTACAGCTGGATAATATTTAGACCCGTCAGGGCCTGGCTATTTTGGAATTGGAATTATTATAATATTCTAGAAGTCGGAGTATTTCGTTTGACTCATATATCTTGGATACCAGGCGGGACAGTTTTGTTATATCTCTCTGAAGAAACTCAATAATTCTGGGGAAACGCCTTCGCCACGGGCTTTTTTTCGACTTCTTCGTGATCCTACCGTTAGGATACATATTTCAAGTCAAGTACTCCAAGTGAAAAATCCCTACGAAGAATCCGTGTGAAAAGCACATGCTAGACTTCTCTCCAGTCACTAAATATTTTGTGGGCGTATGAGAAATAACACGAACACGGGTTCCTTTGCGCTTCATTTACTTTGAGAGCCATGAGCTAATCGCCACACAGGGTTGTATCATGTTTAACATTGATGTACGAGTTCTGATAAAAGGGATAGGAGACAATTCGCATTACTAAGGAGCTATTTGTCGTACAGTATTAGTACCCGACTGTTTTCCCGTCCAAACAAAATCTAACTTGTTTGAGTAGCTCATCGACAATGAACGATACATACAGCAACAGAAGAAATGGTAATCAGTCTCCTTAACAGTATTATTGACTGGTTTTCTGCAAATGGTCTCACTCTCAATTTTAAAAAGACACAACATTTTCCGTTATGCACATCTATAGGTACTACACTAATGATAAGCGTAACACACGACGAGAAAATAATAAAGAGGGAGGAAAATTCAGAAATTTTAGGTGTCCATATTGACGAGAATTTAAACTGGGAAAAGCACATTTTAGAACTCCTAAAAGAACGTTTGCACTTAGAATCATTGTAAATATTGGGAAGAGACAAATCGCTAAGTTGACATAATTCCATTCAGTAATGGCATATGGAATTATGTTCGGGGGTAACTCGTCTTCAAGATAGAAAGTCTTCATTGCTCAAAGACGTGCTGTAAGAATAATATGTAGTGCTCACCCATAAACATCGTGCGGACGTCTGATTGCGAAGTTGAGCACTCTGACTGGTTCAAATGGCTCTGAGCACTATGGGACTTAACATCTGAGGTCACCAGTCCCCTACAACTTAGAACTACGTAAACCTGACTAACCTAAGGACATCACACACATCCATGCCCGAGGCAGGATTCGAACCTGCGACAGTAGCGGTCGCGCGGTTCCAGACTGAGGCGTCTAGATCCGCTCGATCACACCAGCCGGCAATATTCTAACTATTGCATCACAATATACTTATTCCCTCATGAAGTTTATTGTAAATAACTGTAGTTACGAGAACAATGATGTACATAATTACAATCCCTACTAGAAGGAAAAATGACATTCATTATTCCACTTTAAGGTTCTCTTTAGCACAAAAAGGGGTGCACAATGCTGCAACTGGAATTTTTGATCACTTACCCAGTGGTATAAAATGACTGACAGGCAGCAAAATACAATTTGAAAACAAACTAAAATAGTTTCTCCTTGACAACACTTGCATTCTGTAGAATAATTTGTGTTATCGTAACGTATAAAAGGTGGTGGCTAGGAATTATTAACTCACATCTGCGTATTTAATGATAATAATAATTATAAATTATAAATATTCAAAATTTGTCTATATTCACAAATTAATTTGCGATGTGAATGAAAAATTACTTCTTCCATATTACTATTTTGCATCGTGCAAATGATCTATTGAACATTAAACTAACTAATGATCAATTTACTATGAACGTGTTATACGTGTTATAGCTCTCTCACGGAAGAAAAACACAGCGGAGCCTTTGAAAATGTCATTCAGAAATGTTGTAAGCAGTGTAATGAGACGTGTGTTGACTCAAACAAGTTTTATTTTCAAAGTGAACACCAATAACAAAAATAATTGGTAATAGCCAAATTTAAACCATCAGTCTCAATTCATCACTGTTAGAAATCGAACTATAAATGTATCTTTCCTTCTTTGTTGTTGTCCTCCCACTGTTGATCTTTACTTTTGCGTAAAATTCAGTTCACAACGTATATAAAATTCTTTCGAATACATAACACTGGCTGCTAGAAAATTCGTAACACTACAGGTTGTTAATGAGTTTACTGCTGGTTATTAAAAAAGATTATCGCTTTAGTGACAGCCAACAACAAGGTTTTGTGTTGTTCTTTGGCTCTGAATTTATTGGCCTTCCATAAAACGTGCTTTTTTTCTTTTTTACGCTTCTTTTTCTCTATTCCACAGAGTAGAGAGGGATATTTGAGATCTGTCTTATTATACTGTCACTGTTCTATACAGTATTATGTCCCAGTGCGCTTGGGAGCGGGGTAGATTGGTTCCCATTTGGAAAAAATGGCATTCGCCTGACAATTGGTCTGGGGGAGTGGAATTATATCAGTTTATTTCTGGGACAATATCATCCATCGTGCCGGTCAGACATTAAAATTTTGTGTATGTGTACGTATTTATTTGTATGTGTGTGTGTGTGTGTGTGTGTGTGTGTGTGTGTGAATTGATGTTTGCACAGTTTATTTTGCTCGCAACTCTGTTTACTGTCAATATTTTTCGGTGCCCAAAGAGGTACGCAAGGAAGCTGTTTCTATCAGATGTATGTAGTGGCGAGTGACGCTACGATCTCTAGTCCACTGGCTGCCTATAGCCAGTATAGCGATTCCTCAAATTTGAACATAATGAAATTCACAGTTAAGCTCAATGAGTGATGCATTGCTGTAATATAACAGTTCCCAGGAATCAAACATCCATCGAACGTTTTGTGACAGGATTGATATTAATTGCTCCCGGACACCGGTTTCATTCGTAATTGAACACATGATCGATCGCTTACTAAATCCGATGTGCAAGTATGTTCTCCTATAATTTAACCACACACTCTTATTCTTCCAATCACAATATTGTTTGTATAAATGACCCCTCCAATAACGTTCTTTCTTATAAACGTAGGCTTCCGCAGCCATTGTCACAGTCAATAAAAAATTTTTGAGTTTGTGATCGTATTGTCAATATATAGTTGTACGTATTGACAATGCGGTCACAAACCCAGAAAAATTTTACTAACAACGTTCTTTCCTGTTTAATTACAGCACGGCGAATAAACATGTTCTTTAGCAATTCCTCTTATACTTAACCCTTCAAAATCGAACAGTCTAAAGTCATCTTAAACTGCTTTCCACAAAAATGATAAACTTTTTGTGTCTTTTACAAATGTCTCTCAGGCATCACGTCACCAAACAATTTACCAGAATGCCATTTCTCCTGCCCTGACTTTACCGTTCTTGACTTTAAACATCATTCTACACAAATAATTAGTTCTTAGTATCATTTCGTGTAACTTTTTGGCCCTCTTGCGCGAGGTGCCACCGACCACACCAGCAAACGCCATATTTCTCTCTCGACTTCACTACTCCCTGTTCCTCTGATTGTATATGGATTTCAATAGGCACAGTTCTTAAATTACAAAATATATACAAGTTCCATATATAAAATATACGAATTTCAGATAACGGAAAAAATCTAACTAAAGTAAACAATAAACACGCAGAGAAAATTCCGTCTTAATACAACATATTATTTTTAGTCATGCGAACAGTCTTGTCTTTTTCATTCAGTTTTTTTATTTATTGCCTTTTTCGACAGGCGTTGTGTAGAGGATGTCGATACAGTATACCCCATAAACACTCAACAAGTAATAATTTTAAAAATTGTTCTCGAAATTATATTAGCCTCAAAAATTCGAAAATGGCATTACGTATGTCAAAAAGTAATCCGTGCGTAGACTTCTGAAGCTAGGACAAGCAAGTTGAAACAGCCGTTTTCCTCCAGTGTCAACATTGCGCTTTGCTCAGAAAATACGAGAGTGGTTGAAAATGTAAGGTTTTGTTCGAGATACCAAAGAAACACACAACACTGGTACTTATTACTTTTCCCAACGTCACCATGGTCATCTACGTATTTGTACCAGCGGTAAATCGATCTGTTGAAACCGGCATAAAGGAAAACAGGCTCCAGGTCTGAGTCACAGTACAACAACCATCTGAAAGTCGACGTTCATTCTCCAGTAGGGGCCGGTCAGATGCTTCTCTAACAATTCTGAGAGATGAAACCTGGTTGTGAGACAACACACGCCCATCACTGGCGCCGAGGCAGGGCCAGCTCTCATTAGAAAGCGCAACTGACCTCCACCCTGCCCTACAGTGAACTCCCGCACGACGCTATTGAAGTCGCAAATGTCTGTGTCTTGGGGGGTCAGTGGAATGCACGCTACAAAACGCCTGGCTCGGAGCAGCCCTCCATGTAATCGATCTGTAGCCGTCCGTTGTGTCGCTTTGGTGCCAACTGCTGCTCGAACTGCGGCTGCAGATGGAGTACGATGCGCCAGAGCCATACACCGAACACGATGGTCTTTCCTCTCGATAGTGCCACGTGGCCGTCAGGAGTCCCGTCTTCTTGCTACTTTACATCCTCCTGACCAATGCAGTCATGTACAGTAGCTACATTCTAGATCTACAGATCTACTATATCTACATCCATACTCCGCAAGCCACCTGACGGTGTGTGGCGGAGGGTACCTTGAGTACCTCTATCGGTTCTCCCTTCTATTCCAGTCTCGTATTGTTCGTGGGGAGAAGGATTGTCGGTATACATCTGTGTGGGCTCTAATCTCTCTGATTTTATCCTCATGGTCTCTTCGCGAGATATACGTAGGAGGAAGCAATATACTGCTTGACTCTTCGGTGAAGGTATGTTCTCGAAACTTCAACAAAAGCCCGTACAGAGCTACTGAGCGTCTCTCCTGCAGAGTCTTCCACTGGAGTTTATCTATCATCTCCGTAACGCTTTCGTGATTGCTAAATGATCCTGTAACGAAGCACGCTGCTCTCCGTTGGATCTTCTCTATCTCTTCTATCAACCCTATCTGGTACGGATCCCACACTGCTGAGCAGTCAGTATTCAAGCAGTGGGCGAACAAGCGTACTGTAACCTACTTCCTCTGTTTTAGGATTGCATTTCCTTAGGATTCTTGCAATGAATCTCAGTCTGCCATCTGCTTTACCAACGATCAACTTTATATGATCATTCCATTTTAAATCACTCCTAATGCGTACTCCCAGATAATTTATGGAATTAACTGTCTCCAGTTGCTGACCTGCTATATTGTAGCTAAATGATAAGGGATCTATCTTTCTATGTATTCTCAGCACATTACACTTGTCTACGTTGAGATTCAATTGCCATTCCCTGCACCATGCGCCAATTCGCTGCAGATCCTCCTGCATTTCAGTACAATTTTCCAATGTTACAACCTCTCGATATACCACAGCATCATCCGCAAAAAGCCTCGGCGAACTTCCGATGTCATCCACAAGGTCATTTATGTATATTGTGAATAGCAACGGTCCTACGACACTCCCCTGCGGCACACCTGAAATCACTCTTACTTCGGGACACTTCTCTCCATTGAGAATGACATGCTGCGTTCTGTTATCTAGGAGCTCTTCAATCCAATCACACAACTGGTCTGATAGTCCATATGCTCTTACTTTGTTCATTCAACGACTGTGGGGAACTCTATCGAACGCCTTGCGGAAGTCAAGAAACATGGCATCTACCTGTGAACCAAACTTTCTGCAGTATCGTAGAAAGAACATCCAGCTTGTCGTAAACCTATTACACGACTCGTTCAAACTCTGCGAGGTGCTGATAATGGCGTCTTTCTGGCCTTATACTCTTGACTAACATCAACTTCAGTTCACGACGTCCAATCTCAAAGGAAAATGAAAATGGAAATGAGCGTTTGGTGTCATTGGCTAGGAAGCCCCTTGCGGGGCTGGTCTGGCCGCCTTGGTGCAAGTCTTATTACATTCAACGCCACAATGGGCGACCTGCGCGCCGGATGTGGATGAAATGATGATGAAGACAGCACAACGCCCAGTCCCTGAGCGGAGAAAATCCCCGACCCAGCCGGGAATCGAACCCGGGCCCGTAGGACGGCAGTCCGTCACGCTGACCACTCAGCTATGGGGGCGGACAGTCTCAAAGGTAACTAACGTTGACGACCGTTACAGCGTGTATTTATAGCAAAGCTGATTTGCATCCTCATAGTGGCGCTACTAATGCACTTTTACGCGTCTGGCGCGAAATCTGAACAAACTTCACCTTTCAGCTGTAGAAACACGTCTACCAACTTTCGTTTATGTCGTCCAACGCCTCCGTGGCGTAGCGGTAGCGTTACCGCCTACCACGCTCAGAGGCCCGCGTTCGATTCCCGGCTGGGGCGGGAAATTTTCTCCACTCAGGGTGTTGTGTTGTCCTCATCATCATTTCATCTCCATCTCCAGCGCGCAAGTCGTCCGATGTGGCATCGAATGCAATAAGCACTTGCTCTCGGCGGCCGAACGCCCTCGAAAGGGGGACTCTCGGCCCACAATGCTGTACGCTCATTTCCATTTTTTTGGTGTTGTGATTTTTTTCCCGTCAGTATATTTCCATGACATTACACTGATCAGTATGAGGGGTAGTCATTAAGTTTAAATTAACACTTCAAAAAATCAAACTGCGACCATCAAACCTGGTGATGGTGTTGTTTTTTCCCTGCATATTCACCTTTCGGTGTGACAAATTTTTCCCAAGTATGGATGACTGGGCGGAGACTTTGGTAGCAGAACTCTGCATTTTAGTTGTTATGGAAACTTTACACCTCGAAAATTACTTTGTAGTCATTGTGTAAATGTCTGTCACGCAATGATTTCTTCATCTGAGCAAGGAATGAAAAGGCACTGGGTTTAATATGGCGAGAATGTTGGTGGGGGGAGGGGGACTGGAGTTGGAACAGGCAAAATATTGTTGCAACATGTGTCTATGTGTCCTGTCAGGATGAGCTGGGGCGTTGTCGTGGAGAAAACCACACCCTAGGACACGGGTGGCCGCTGTTGGTTTCAGTCAGGCCTGTAGAAGAAATTCGTGAGGGACAGAGAGAGAGAGAGGGAAATAGGCGCTCGCATTGGACTCCGTCCGGTACACGTTTTCGGACATTCCCACCGACGCTCGACTGTACTCGGATTTACGGCTAATTACGCAGACCAGTGAAAGTTTTGATTACTCAGTGCATATGCAGAGCCATTTCACCGCCGCTGGATTTTTAACAACAAAGAGAAACACCTCTCCAGTCTCAGCGCGAAGCTATGGGCCAAGTGCGCGGAAAGTGGGGGAAACAGCTTACTACTTTGAAGGGTTGCGGGGAGAAGTATTCTCGCCTGTGGATCAGTGCTGAGCACAAATGCAGGTCATTTGTTGCTTACTGCCTACGTCTGTATTACACACTGATAGATCACAAAAGTAGTTAATGGGCAACAGCGGCACTAAGATTACCGACTATTCGCGAAATGTGACGATTTGACAACGGCAGCAGACGCCATAACTTGCTGAACAAATTAGTTATCTGCTGTCAGTTCTGTGCTAGTTTGTTAATTTCATGCAAGTATTTACATGCGTTTTTACTGACGATGGAAAACTATATAATGAATGTCGTCATTAGGAGAAATAGACGAATTATTTCTTTGGCTCTGACCACTATGCGACTTAACTTCTGAGGTCATCAGTCGCCTAGAACTTACAACTAATTAAATCTAACTAACCTAAGGACATCACACACATCCATGCCCGAGGCAGGATTCGAACCTGCGACCGTAGCGGTAGCTCGGCTCCAGACGTAGCGCCTAGAACCGCACGGCCACTCCGGCCGGCTAATTATTTCTTCAAAGTGCACAAAGATAAACCTGTTTGTTTGTTGTTTAGAGAATCATTACTCCTTGTGAAGTAACATGGTACGCAAATGTACTTTTCTACGAAACATTTTACTCAACAACAGCTTATAGCGAAATTGCAAAAAGACGAAGTTAAAATATCCATTTCCAATTTGCACAAGCAACAGTAATACTTTGCCAAATCGAGGGCACAGTGCGACAATTCGGTTAAACCTAGTTTTATAATAAATAAAAAAACTGTCTAATGGTTTAAGTCTCTTGCTGAGGGTGAATTTGTAAAGGAGTGCCGCTTGGACACTGCAGATATACTATATCCTTATAAAGAAAAAGAGTCCGAACAAATAAGTTTATCGAGACAATCTGTTATTCGACCAATTGTTATGAAGGCCGATGACAAAGTTTGTGATTTTGCTGCCACATTCGAAGCATTTGCGATCACTTTGGACGAGAACATTGATTTGTTAGGGGCTGCTCAGTTAGCAGTTATTGCTCGTGGTGTAGACGGTGGCTGCAATATAACGGAAGAATTATTAGCATCACAGATATCAAAAGGAACCACTACTGGTGAAGATATTTCTGAAGAAGTGAAAAACTTAACGGAACGTTCAATCTGCAGTAACGTGTGATGGAGCACTTATAATGATCGGTTCAAAAAAAGGTTTTATTAGCATATTAAATAAAAAATGTGCTGAATGAAATAAGAGGAAAAACAGTTAAAAAATTCTTCACTGCATTATTCACCAATAAACTTCATGTGCGCCTCAAGAACTCAAGTAAGTATGAGAATCAGACCCATGGGACACCAGAGGTTGCTCTAGGACCTAGACACCTTTCCTCGACAGTTCATTTTCAGAGCCGCCTGCATACTCGTTAGGAGATTTCGGTAGTATGCCCTTGAAACGGGTAGCTTATTATGAGCATAATCCGTTAGTACCACACCCTAGCAGCCCCAAAAACCAATCATCATTTTGCCCAATGATAGAAGAGTCTTAGCCGTTCTCAGCAGTGGTGGAGACGCATGTCTCAAAAAAAATTGTTCAAATGGATCTGAGCACTATGGAACTAAAGTTATGAGGTCATCAGCAGGTGATACAACTCTGTTCGCACAAGTTGATAATTTAGAGGAGCTGCTAGACGACGCAGATACCCCAATGGACAGATGCACTAACTGGTTCCAGGTAAATTGTTTGGAAAGTAATGGTAATTAAGTTGCAGACATTGTGTTCAATTCAAGTGTTGTCACGACGATTCCAAAATATTTAAATTATTGGGTTTCCACATATATGAGAAACTCAGCTGAGCGAGTCACGCAGAAAAATTGTGCTCCAAACTGTCTAGAGTGATTCACCTGTTGTGTAAACTGAGGAAAAATGTAAGCAAAAGTCTATTACCGTATGCATATTTCGCATTTTTCCACTCCCACCTTACCTATGGAATTCTTCTGTAGGGTAACTGCCCTGGCTCAAAAATTGTTTTCAAATGACAAAAAGAGGCTGTCAGATGTATAAAGGCACGTATTCCAACAGAAGCACTTAAAATCATTTCAAAGAGCTTCATATTATGACACTACCTAGCCTGTTTGTGTATAGTTGTCTCCTCAGTGTTAAAAAGAATTTAATTAGTTTTAATTTTAGGTTGTCAAAACACAAACGCAATATAAGAAATGGGCAATCAATTAATTTACCCTACAGTAGGCTCCTTAAGGTTCATATCACCGACAAACAACTTGGTCTCAGAGTTTTCAACAGACTTAAAAAAAACTAACCATTGTGTCCCCTAGAGCACATTTAAAATTGTTTTAGCAGAGTGATTTACGAAAAAAACATACTACTCAGTAAAAGTGTAATAGGAACCAAATTTAAGTGACATACGAAATTCTGACTCATTACTCTCAAACTAAATTGTAACACTACAGATTACTAGCAAATACTAATAATCTATATCAAATGGTCTATAATGGTTCATGCTTACATAATTCAGAGATTATGAGTAGCGCTGTACCATTGATGTAAACATTATGAAATTTTAAGTATCCCTTCTCTTAGTTTTATATGTAAATAGTTACACCAATAATACACAAAATGTTCAAAGGCGAATGAATAAATAAATAAATGAAAATGTTGAGTATCATTCTGTTAGTCCATCAGTGGATCCCACACTGCTGAATGATATTCAGGCATAGGCCATACAAATATTTTGTAAGAAATATCTTTTATATGCAAACGTCAGTTTATTAGTGTCCTATCAATGAATCGCTTTTCCTCCAACTATGCCAATACGAACGTCCCACTTCATATTTCTACACATAGCTACTCACAAATGACTGCATGCTATGACTGGCTCTAGTTGTGACTCATTAACCTGGTAACCAACAGACGCTCCACTTTTACGTTGTCTGAAGGGCACAACTAAGCATTTATCTACATGAAAAGTGTACCAGTCACACGATCCATCTTATGTATTTAACATACGTGGAGAAGGACAGCCAGCACGAATGTACACTGAAGGGACAAAAGTCATCGGATAGCGATAGGCGCAGACACAGATGGTGGTAGTCGTTACTAAATAATAAGGTTGGGCAGTAAGCGCTCTGCTCTGCCATTGGCTGGCCTAGTGACGTCAGCGTGGAAGCAAGCGCTCACAAGCAGACGACACGGCATGCGCGTTTACGTCAAGTTCTTGGCGGAAGATTTTGTTTATACCAGAAATGAGATGTCTAAACTGCTTTTCTGCTACTAAAATATTACAGTTAAAACTGATGAGTTATATTCTTTCGCAGCTTATGCCTCACACATCGGTAAAAGGTCAGAACACAACCACACTGACACACACTTGAAATTCGAAACCTCGGCTCAAATAAATCAGAAACTATTCATTTAATCGCATTGAAATGAATTTACTTAAGAGCTCGAAGTTGAACACACTTGTTTGTAAGAACAGCATTCTTTCTTTCTAAAGCCGCTATAGTATTCATCAAAGTAACTTTATCTGTGTCTCAAAAAAAAAAAAAAAAAAAAAAAACTGTCATCTGTACATGTGCTCTTATTATGATGTTTCTTATTTGGTGACAGCTTTTCCAGAGTTTCCAGAGATTTCTTATGTAGTTCTCGTTTCTTATACCGTTTGGTTCTGTCTTCTGTTGCGGGTGACACATTGACAGTCGCACTACTGCACGGCAAATTGCGCGAAGGAACTGCATCTGGCTTGAGCATTCTTTTTCGGGGCAAATTAAGCAATTCAGACTGTAAATCCCTTAAGTAATCTGTTTCTGCGAAATGGCGAGAACATATTCTTGCATGCGCAACATTTACACTGTCTTTCCCTCAACATTTCGACAACCATAGTTTTTGTAATGTTTCATTATGCGGGAAACTGTGATATATTACGTCAGTTCCCTTTGTGCTCCAGTTGCAGGAAAAACAGCCCGTTACAGCACAGCCTGGCATTGTAAAAATTAATTTTCTCACTCACTTGTAGATTCTCCAATAAGAATTTCACAGGACGAACCATAAACTATAGAGCTGGCGAACACAATGTTGATTCCGCTGTCCACTATCGCTAACTATTTCAGTTCCGAATCAGATATCAACTACAGCAAAAACCGTTAACACTCCCGAATTCCGAATGTTTTCGCCGTTGACTGAGTACCTCAGAAGAAAGAACTCAATCAAAATACTCCTTCAAACACAAAACAACACAAGAAAAACAATCACACACAATTCGAACTGTGTACTGTTTGGCACAGCTGCTTCCACCGTGACGTCATGCGCACAACTGAGAAAACACGTTGCTTTCTGCGCATAGCTTTCTGCGCCCCCCTGGTGGTAGGATTGCATACACAAGGTATAAAAGGGCACGACATTGGCGGAGCTGTTGGGTTGGGGGGAGGAGACCAGACAGCGAGGTCATCAGTCTCATCGGATTAGGAAAGGACGGGGAAGTAAGTGGGCCATGCCCTTTCGAAGGAACCCTCCCGACATTTGCCTGGAGCGATTTAGGGAAATAACGGAAAACCTAAATCAGGATAGCCGAACACGGGATTCAACCGTCGTCCTCCTGAATGCGAGTCCAGTGTGTTAGCCAGTGCGCCACCTCACGCGGTTCGGCGGAGCTGTCATTTGCACTCACGTGATTCATGTTGGAAGGTGTCCGTTGTGATTTTGGCCACACAGCGGGAATTAACAGAGTTTGAACCCAGGATGGTAGTTGGTGATAGACGTGTTGGCATTCCATTTCGGGAATTGTTAGGGAATTCAATATTCCATGACCCACACTGTCAAGAGTCTGCCGAGAAGAACATATTCCAGGCATTACCTCTCACCACGGGCAGTGCAGTGGCCGACAGCATCACTTACCGACCGAGAGCAGCGGCGTTTGCGTAGAGTTGTCATTCGAGGAAAACTGCGTGAAACAGCTGCAGAAACACTGTGGGCAACGAACGCATCCGTTAAGACAGTGCGGCGAAATTTGGCGTTAACGTGCTATGGCGTCAGACGACCAACACGAGTGGCTTTGCACGACATCACGTTTAGCGCCTCTCCTGAGCTTGTGCCCATATTGGCTGGGCCCTAGACGACTGGAAAACGGTGACCGGATCAGATGAGTCCTGATTTCAATTGGTAAGAGCTGACGTTAGGGTTCGAGTGTGGTGCAGATCCCTCGAAGCCATGGACCCACGTTGTCAACAAGGCACTGTGCAAGCTGCTGCTGCTTCCATTTGGGCCGTGTCTACATGGAATGGTCTGGGTCCTCTGGTCCACCTGAACTGACCATTGGCTGGAAATGGTTATGTTCGGCCCCTTGGAAATCATTCGCAGCCATTCATAGACTTCATCTTCCCAAACAAGGATGAGATTTCTATGAATGGCAGTGCACCGTATGACCAGGCCACAACTGTTTGCGATTGGTTTGGTGAACATTTTGATAATTTGAGCGGATTATTTGGCCACCCAGATCGCCCAACATGAATACCATTGTACATTTATGTGAAATAATCGAGAGATCAGTTCGTGCACAAATTCCTGCACAGGAAACACTTCTGTAGTTATGGACGGCTGTGGAGACAATATGGCTGTATATTTCTGCAGAGGACTTCCAACGTCTTGTTGAGTCCATGAAATGTCTAGATGCTCCACTGGAGGTATCCCATGACTTTTATTACCTCAGTGTATACTGTTTGACTCATGGGATTATCACAGAAACGCTGAAATACATGAACTGCTGGGCGCTTGAAAATATCAGCTATCCCCCGAAACCCTTCGTAAAATGTGTCGAGAGCCAATATCACGTGAGAGCTCTAGGAATACCGGTATATTACTGGCAACTACGTATGGCTCCCGCAGTGCGCACAGGGGCTTTCAGTCATTCTTCCGCGTTCCTTACGCAATCGGAAGGGTACGAAACCTTAACAGCGATACAACGGGATAATTATGTGTTCTACCATGCACTTTACACTAGTTTGGAGTAAAGTAGATGGATGTAGACATAGACTAAGAGTCAGTTGCCAGTTGTTTCACCATTATTATTTGGGCCAGAATTAACCGACTGCTGCATAGGAGGTATCCCATGACTTTTATTACCTCAGTGAATACTGTTTGACTCACAGGATTGTCATAGTTGCAACCTGTTCCAGTCGCAAACGGCCCGCGGGAAGAATGGTTGCTGATAAGCCTCTGTGTGATTTCGAGTGCCTCTAAACTTAAATTCACGACCTTTTCACAGGATATACGTGAGAGGATGCAACATATCGATTGACTCTTGCAGAAACGTACACTCTCAGGATTTTAACAGTAAACCACGCCGTGATGCACAATGTCTCCTTTGTAGCATCTTCCACTGCAGTTGGGCAAGAAACGCGGTAGCCAGTAAAAAAACGTGCTGCTCTTCTTTGGACCTTCCACATTTCCTCTATCAATCCTATCTGGAACGCATCCCAGACTGATGAACGATATTGAATTACTGATCGGACGAGGGCTTTGTAAGCTACCTCCTCCATGAGTGGACTACAATGCCTGATGGCTCTTCTAATGAATCTTTGTGTGTCATCTGCCTTGCCTGCTATTAGTTTTCTGTGGCCATTCCACTTTGAATCCCACCGTACTCACACTCACAGAAAATTAATGGATGTGACTGCTTCTAATGATTGTTCTGCCACCGTGTAATCATGCTCTGGTTGGTCTTTCTGTTTATTTATGCGCTGTATGTCCCATTTCTTTAGCTGCCAACCCCTGCACCAAGCGTTGATCTTCAGCGTGTCTTTCTGCATTTCACTATAATTTTCTACGATTGCAACTTCTCTGTATACAACAGTGTCATCTGCGAATTGACTTATGCAACTTCTGACATTTTCCACTCTGTCATTTATGTATATTGTGAAAAGCAGTGTTACTACAAAATTCCCTGAGGTACACCTATAGTTACTTTTACATCTGAATATATCTGTCCATTAATAGTGACATGTTGTGTTCTGTTTGCTAATAACTCTTCAGTCCAATCACAATTCTGGTTTGATATTCTATGTGGTCACATTTTGTTCACTGGGTGAAACTGCCTTCTAAAAGAAAAGAAACACGACATCATCTTGGGTGCTGTGGCGTCTGCTGCCTTCTGAGTCTGGTGGATAAACAGAGTGAGATGGGTTTCACATGACTGGTGCTTGTGGAGTTTATGTTGATTCCTACAGCGCACATTTTCAGTCTGCAGAAATATCGTATATGTGAGCATAAAAAGTGTTCCAAAATTCTACAACAAGCCATGTCAGCGATGTGGATCTATAGTTTATGCGTCTTTTCGACAACCATTCTTGAAAACAAAAATGAGCTGCTCTTTTTTCTCCATTACTTTACTCCTCCAGTGACCAACATTACACTGTCGTTAGGAAAGGACCAAGTTTTTTCATATATTCTGTGTAGACTTTTCATATTTTATTGAGTCGAACCGAAGATATATTACCACACTTAGTTTGGACTCAACTCAGGACATAGTTCTTAAATTACTTTAAAGTCTCAGCAGTTTAATGAAACATTAACCTTTATTTATTCAGTTGTGTACTTCACTAGGCATGAGTCTTTCATAAATGGGTTGTTTGTTTTAATTACATCATAACATTGACATCAAGAATGCCCTGAATTAATTTTAACACTTGGCAAATGTTTAACAATAAATACTGAAAGTTTACCCCTTTCTGCAGACCAAATGTTCCCCATAATCGAAAAAAAATTCTCAACTGGAGAAGATGCCTTTAATATCAACCTTTCCCTTTCTGTGCAACAGAAAATTCTCGAGTACGTAGAGTGCAATGAAAACATTCATTGCTACCATCATTACAAAGTTTCAAAAATTTGTATCCCTGTTACAGGTTAACATTAAATACACACTTTCTTTTACCTCTCGCTTATCAATGAGACAAAGAAGGAAAAGAAATTAAAAAGATAAAAAACATGTGGAAGTTACCTCACACACAAGTATAACATACATTATGTGATCAAAAGCATCCGGACACATGGCGGAAAATGACTTACAAGTTTCTTTGCAGATAGCAACTTAAACACTATGTGATCAAAAATCTCCGGACACCTGGCTGAAAAAGACTTAAAAGTTCGTGTTGCCCTCCATCGGTAACGCTGGAATTCAATATGGTGTTGGCCCACCCTTAGCCTTGATGACAGCTTCCACTCTCGCAGGCATACGTTCAATCAGGTGCTGGAAGGCTTCTTGGGAAACGACAGCACATTCTTCACGGAGTGCTGCACTGAGGAGAGGATTGATACCTCTATCGCTGAGGCCTGGCGTTCCAAAACATTCCAAAGGTGTTCTATAGGATTCTGGTCAGGACTCTGTGCAGGCCAGTCCATAACAGGGATGTTATTGTCGTGTAACCACTCCGCCAAAGGCCGTGCATCATGAACAGGTGCTCGATCGTGTTGAAAGATGCATTTGCCATCTCCGAATTGCTCTTCAACAGTGGGAAGCAAGAAGGTGTTTAAAACATCAGTGTACGCCTATGCTGCGATAGTGCCATGCAAAACAACAAAGGTGCAAGCCCCCTTCATGAAGAACACGACCACACGATAACATCACCGCCTCCAAATTTTACTGTTGGCACTACACACGCTGGCAGATGACATTCACCGGGCATTCGCCATACCCACACCCTGCCATCGTATCGCCACATTATGTATCGTGATTCGTCACTCCACACAACGTTTTTCCACTGTTCAATCGACCAATGTTTACGCTCCTTAAACCAAGCGAGGCGTCGTTTGGCATTTACCGGCGTGATGCGTGGCTTATGACCTTGAAATCCAAGTTTTATCACCTCCTGCCTAACTGTCATAGTACTTGTAGCGGATACTGATGCAGTTTGGAATTCCTGTGTGATGGTCTGGATAGATGTCTGCCTATTACACATTACGACCCTCTTCAACTGTCGGCGGTCTCTGTCAGTCAGGTCGGCCTGTACGCTTTTGTGCTGTACGTGTCCCTTCACATTTCCACTTCGCTATGACATGGGAAACAGCGGACCTAGGAATGTTTAGGAGTGTGGAAATCTCGCGTACAGGCATATGACTCTAGTGACACCCAAACACCTGACCACGTTCGAAGTCCGTGAGTTCCGCGGAGCGCCCCATTCAGCTCTCTCATGATTTCTAATGACTTCTGAGGTCGCTGATATGGAATACCTGGCAGTAGGTGGCAGCACAACGCAACTAATAAGAGAAACGTATGTTTTTGGGGTGTCCGGATGGTTTTGACCACATAATGTGGACCTGTTGCCCCCGTTGTGTTGCCAAATGACTAAGTGAAAAGTCACGACTCTCCATCGATGTCCGTGCCTGCGGAAAGGTCGACTGAGCGAGGGACGCCAGTAAGAGAATGTTTATAACACCATGTTGAACATGAATGTCTAAGATTTAAAAAAATTCTCAAACCCTGGACATTTCTGCAATACTGGACATTACCCCAGACCGCAGTAAAGAACCAGGACTGCCCAGGCTAATCCCGTGTGGTAAGCATAACTCAATGCAGAATCGTATAGGTACTCCACCTGCATACATACAATCATGTTTCCTCTGTTTCCTGGCTTCAGTTAATTTTATATCCTGTAGCCAGGTATTTCGATATGTCTTTTTGATGCTCTTGCAATGATTTAAAGGAGGAACTGCAGTATGATTTTCCTCGGTGAAACAGTTTTTGGAAAATAAATTTAGTATTTCAATATTCCCTCTGCCATCTCCTGCATCGCTGCGCTTGTGGTCACAGAGTGCCTGGACATATGCTTTGATTTGTTTACTAACTATATAGACCAAATGGTCTCAGTATTTTCTTTCAGATCGGTAGATATAATTTTGCTTTGAAGTTCACTGAATGCATCACACAAGGGTCTTCTTATGTTTATTTTGGCTTTGTTTCGTTTTTATTTGTCTATGAAACTTTCGCTACGTTTAAAAATGATTCAAATGGCTCTGAGCATTATGGGTCTCAACAGCTGACATCATCAGTCCCCTAGAACTTAGAACTACTTAAATCTAACTAACCTAAGGACATCACACACATCCATGCCCGAGACAGGATTCGAACCTGCGACCGTAGCGGTCGCGCGGTTCCAGACTGAAGCGCTTAGAACCGCTCGGCCACCACGTCTGCCTGCTACGTTTAAAGCTGCAGTGAAGCATTCTTTGCTTTCATAGCAGCTTCCTATAATTGCTTTCGAACCACAACGGGTCTTTCCAATCTTGCACAAATACACGCGATACCAGAGCTGCACCGCGCTGATCCTGTCCCCTTGGTAGCAATGCCAAAGCGGTTCTCCCCTCCCACACCCCTCGGTAAAAACTACCTTTCTGCAATTTTTTTCTACACAGATTTTGGAAATTTTTGTAATCTGTAAAGAAAATTTAATAAAAATGATCGTATTTTCGCTGGAAAACGCTCAGCATACAAGGCAACAGCATCTTCAACATTTCTCCTACATTCTCCCTAAATCAGGATCATTTGAAATTTTCTTTTGTGGTTATCGACCATTTGCACGTCTGTTCTCCAAATGTTAGGTAGATGTGCAGGCAATAAACACTGCGCAAGTATTGTAATGTATAGAGCCGCTATCCGTTCTACGTCTGCATGATGCATGTGCTCCGGTCGCTGTGTACTGCCTTTTGTGATACGTCGTAGTTCGCCGTAAGGCCATTGTGGCGCGTCTAGTACTACCGGTTCGATGTGTCGGAAAAATACAACGTTGCGAATCGGGTTTCCAATTAGAAGTTATGAAATACTAGCCTGTCCTAGCTTGGAGATGGGATCCCACGTGCCACTGAATATTGAAGGGCCATCGAATAGTGTGTCGTAAATTGTGATTGTGTACCCATTTCTATTCCTCCGATTACAGCACGATCTGTGGGGAAAAAAAGAAAATGCGTTGGACAAAACGTATGTACATTTTGCCATAGAATCGTAATCTGCAATAAAAAACGGGTGTTCCAATTGAAGGTTTCAAAGTTGTCCCCCCGCCATACCACCACCACCACCACCACCACCACCACCGATGCACGGGATAGGATAGAGGGTCGGGTGTGGCATTGTTGGATGTCCTCCTCCAAGATATACATATTGGAATTATATTTTTTGTTTTTTGATCAGATGTGTAGTTTTCGAGATATTTCAGGGTCTTCAGTCTAAATGAGCACCCTGTGTAATACACGCATCTGTACCACAGTTCATTTTGTCCTTTTGTCCAAATTCTCCACAAGTAAGGCAGATTTTAACATTTTCATAAAAAATATTGAAGACTAGACGGTGGTTTGAGGTACTCTGATGAACATTCGCCAGTCGATATGCAGCAAGAGAAGTCACACCGCGTTCAGAGTAAAGACACTTCGACTATCAAAATTTTATCAGTAAATTGCCGAAGTATTCGTAACAAGGTCCCGAATTTACTTCCCCCCAGGAAATCTCTCGCGCTCAAATTATTCTTGGGACCGAAAGCTGGCTAACACAAGAAGTGGAAAACTGTGAGATATTTAGCGACTCGTAGTACATACATCGGATAGACAGTTTGGAGGCCATAGGAGGGGGTGTGTTCATTGCAGTCGACAAAAATATTGTCTTTATTGAGGTCGAATTGACGTTGTTGTTGTTGTGGTCTTCAGTCCTGAGACTCGTTTGATGCAGCTCTCCATGCTACTCTATCCTGTGCAAGCCTCTTCATCTCCCAGTACCTGCTGCAGCCTACATTCTTATGAATCTGCTTAGTGTATTCATCTCTTGGTCTCCCTCTACAATTTTTACCCTCCATGCTGCCCTCCAGTACTAAATTAGTGATCCCTTGATGCCTCAGAATATGCCCTACCAACCGATCCCTTCTTCTAGTCAAGTTGTCCCACAAACTTCTCATCTCCCCAATTCTATTCAATACCTCCTCATTAGTTATGTGATCTACCCATCTAATCTTCAGCATTCTTCTGTAGCACCACATTTAGAAACCTATTCTCTTCTTGTCTAAACTATTTATCGCCCACTTTTCACTTCCATACATGGCTACACTCCATACAAATACTTTCAGAAACGACTTCCTGACACTTACATCTATACTCGATGTTAACAAATTTCTCTTCTTCAGAAACGCTTTCCTTGCCATTGCCAGTCTACATTTTATATCCTCTCTACTTCGCCCATCATCAGTTATTTTGCTCCCCAAATAGCAAAACTCCTTTACTACTTTAAGTGTCTCATTTCCTAATCTAATTCCCTCAGCATCACCCGACTTAAGTCGACTACATTCCATTATCCTCGTTATGCTTATGTTGATATTCATCTTATACCCTCCTTTCAAGACACTGTCCATTCCGTTCAACTGCTCTTCTAGGTCCTTTGCAGTCTATGACAGAATTACAGTGTCATCGCCGAACCTTAAAGTATTTATTTTTTACTCTTGATAACGATGTCGAGTAGTCCCCGCCCGGAGATCCGAATAGGGGACTATTTTACCTCCGGAATATTTTACCCAAGAGGACGCCATCATCATTAACCATACAGTAAAGCTGCATGCCCTCGGGAAAAATTACGGCTGTAGTTTCTCTTTGCTTTCAGCCGTTCGCAGTACCAAAACAGCAAGGCCGTTCTGGTTAGTGTTACACGGCCAGATCAGTCAATCATCCAGACTGTTGCCCCTGCAACTACTGAAAAGGCTGCTCCCCCTGTTCAGGAACCACATGTTTGTCTGGCCCCTCAACAGATACCCCTCCAATGTGGTTGCACCTACGGTACGGCTATCTATAGTATGACTTTGAAATTATCTGGACGTGTGTAACTGGTCTAGGTGAATCCAAGTTAGTTGTTGGATTTTTTACCGGTACCCGATTCTGCTGTGACAGTTCTAGAATCATTCAAAGAAAGTCTACGGTCAATGGCGAGCAAATACACAGATCATGCAGTACCAGTTGGAGGCGACTTTAACCTACCGAATATAGTCTGGGATGCTTGTGTATTCATTGCGGGGGGTACTGACAGACAATTGTGCAAAAGACTTTTGAACGCGTTTACTGTAAACTATCTTGAGCAGCTAGCTCGCCAGCCCATACGCAGTGGAAATATCTTAGACCTTGTAGCTACAAATAGGCCGGATCTTATGACAATGTCAGTATAGAAACAGGGATTAGCGATCATGATGTCGCTAAAGTAACTATGGTTACCAAAGTTAATAAATCAGTCAAGAAACTATGAGAGTGTTTCTGCTAGATAGAACAGCAGTTGTTAGCATCTCACTTAGTTCAAGTAAGATTGACGTAGAGGACTTATGAGCAAAGTTCAAGCAGACTTTAAATCGTAATCTGGAGAATTATGTGCCTAGTAACTGGATTAAGGACAGAAAAGATCCGCCATGGTTTAGTAACGAGATTCAGAAAATACTGAGAAAGCAGAGGCTGTTGCACTCTCGGTTCGAGAGAGAACACGCAAATGACGACAAGCAACGGTTAGTAGATATATGTGCGTCTGTGAAAAGATATATGCATGAAGCGTTCAACAACTATCACCGTCATACCTTAGCAACAGATCTGGCAGAGAACCTGGCAAATGTCTGGTCCTATGTAAAATCGCTAAGCGGGTCTATCGCTTCTATCCAGTCACTTGTTGACCAGTATGGTGTGACAGTTGAAGATAGCACAACGAAAGCCGAAGTCTTAAATTTCACGTTCAACGAATCGTTCGTCCAGGGCACAAACAAACGGTCGTTCGACTACCGAACAATTTCCGTATGGACGACATAGTAATAAGCATCCCTGATGTAAAGAAATAATTGGAGGAGGAAAACAAATGTCACAAGGCCTGGGTGGAATCCCAATTCCGTTTTTCAAGGAGTATTCTACAGCATTGGCCCTTTACTTAGCTTGCATTTATCGTGAATTTCTTTTCTTTCGCTTACGCCATAGCCCCACAACGATCGCAGGGTCGGCGTGGTTACAACGGATTTGGCAATGTTAGTGTTAGGGATGGCCGGATGCCCTTCCTGCTGCCACCCTGAACCCTCCAGGATGGAATCAGTGTACCATAACTGCCTGCATCTAGTGTACATGGTGAGATAGTGCAAATGTGTTTCAAATGTCTGCGAGGCATGTAACTGAGATGAAACGTGGAGATCAGCCCAGTATTCACCTAATGGGATGTGGAAAACCGCCTGAAAACCATATCCAGGCTGGCCGGCACACCGGCCCTCGTCGTTAATCCGCCGGGGGGATTCGATCCGGGGCCGGCGCGCCTACCCAAGTCGAGGAAGCAGCGCGTTACCGCGCTCGGCTACCATGGTGGGTTTATCGTGAATTTCTCACCCATTGCAAAGTCCCAGGCGACTGAAAAAAGTGCAGGAGACGCCCGTGTGAAAGAAAGGTAAAAGAACGGACCCGCAACTACAGACCAATATCCCTAACTTTGGTATGCTGCAGAATCCTTGAACATATTCTCAATTCGAATATAATAAATTTTCTTGAGACTGAGAAGCTTATGTCCACGAATCAGCATGGTTTTAGAAAGCATCGCTCCTGCAAAACTCAGCTTCCCCTTTTCTCATATGATACACTGCAAACTATGGATCAAGGGCAACAGGCAGGTTCTTTATTTCTAGATTTCCGCAAAGCATTTGACATGATGCTTCATTATGGGTTGTTAACGAAGCTAGAAACATAAGGAGTAAGTTCACAGATATCTGAATGGCTCTAGTACTTCTTAAATAATAGAACTCAGTACGTTGACCTCGATGCCCAATGTCCATCAGAGATGAGGGTATCGTCAGGAATGCCTCAGGGAAGTGTGATAGGACCACTGTTTTTCTCTACATACATAAATGATGTGGTGGACGGTGTGGGCAACAATCTGCGATTGTTTCCTTATGATGCTGTGGTGTACCATAAGGTGTCGATGTTGAGTGACTGTCGGAAGATACAAGGTGACTTAGACAAAATTTCTGGATGGTGTGGTGAATGGCTGCTGGCTCTGAAGGTGGGGAAATGTAAATTAATGCGGATGAGTAGGGAAAAAAACCTGTAATGTTCGGATACAGGATAGGTAGTGCACTGCTTAACACAGTCACACCGTTTAAAAATGCACAGCAATATGAAATGGAACAAGCATGTGAGGACTGCGGTAGGGAAAGCGAATGGTCAACTTCGGTTTAGTGGGAGAATTTTAGGAAAGTGTGGTTCAGCTGTAATGGAGACGGCATATAGAACGTTGGTGCTACCTATTCCTGAATACTGTGCGAGTGTTTGGGATCCGTACCAGATCAGATTGAACGAGGACATCGACGCAATTCAGAGGAAAGCTACCTGATTTGTTACCGGTAGATCTGAACTCAAATGAGGAACCCTAGAGGGAAGGTAACGTCCTTTTCGAAGAACACTATTGGGAAAATTTAGAGAACCGGCATTTGAAACTGACTGCTGAATGAGTCTACTGCCACCGACATACATTGCACGTAACAAGCACCAAGATAAGATACGTGAAATTAGGGCTCATAGGGAAGCACATAGATAGTCGTTTTTCCCTTGCTCTATTTGTGAATGGAACAGAAAAGGAAATGACTAGTAGTGGTACAGGGCACCCTCCGTCATGCACCATACGGTGGCTTACAGAGTATCTATGTAGATGTAGACGTAAATCCTGATGATTAGAATAAATTTCTTTTATTTCCGCCACCGATTACAAAAGTTTTGGTTCTTAGACTACCGGTTTTGGTCAGCTAATACCATCAACATATTGGGAGAAAAACATTGGACATTAAATACCATAGCAGACAGTTTACATCCTGAAAACAAAACAGACCAGTGATGGCACTGATGCAACCACTTTAAATCACGTTGTGGAACTGCTTCCGAGACCAGTAGCAATTATGCATTGGCATGACTAAAATTCGTCACATCCCTATTCCACTGATGGCAAAGATGAATAGTGACTGGTACTGAGATTATCAACCCATAATGAGAGTGATGATTAAATTTACTTCTCTATTCGACTTTCCACTTCACGATAATATCGTTAACACTCAACCAAGGAACATTTAAGCTCTCACAGAAAGTCCAAATTGAAAGCCAGTACCACCATACCTTGTTTGAACCCCCTCAATTCTTTTCATAATCTTGATTATGCTCTTTCCTACCCTGAAGGTAATAAGTGTTGCTGCATTTATAAATCCATGTATAACGTGAGACTACATAATCGTGTGGTATGAGATGAACACACACACACACACAGAGAGAGATCAATCAATCAATCTATCTCTTTATTCATCTGTTAACTATATACATTGTATGAGTTTAGTCAATTACAATATAGTTTCTTATCTTTCAAAAACTTGGATAATAAATACAAATGTTTTATGTCAGTATATACAAATAATATTACTTTTCCATATTCAGATATTCTTCAATGTTATAAAAGCTATGTGTTAGTATAAATTGTTTAAGATCTACCTTGAATTTATGAAATTCTTTAATTTTCTTTATTGTAGAAGGCAATTCACTAAAAAGTATTTTGGGCTGGTAGTTTACACTTTTCCTTTGTGGGTGTCTCTGTGAAAATCATCCCTGTTCCTTGTTTCATGGTTATGAACCTGATTATTTAATGTTGAAAATTCCTGGTGAGTTTTCAGAAATCATACACGTTCATAGATGTATAAGCTAGAATTAGTCATTATTTTGAATTCTTTAAATATTTCCCTGCATGACACTCTGCAGGGAACCCCTTTCATTATTCTAATAGCCCTTTTTTGAAGTTTGAAGGCTTGTTTTGCCATACCTGTATTTCCCCAGAAGATCACACCATATCTAAGGAAACCGTTCATGTAAGCATAATAGGCACACAGCAATGATTCATGTTGCAACATTCCCAAAGCATTTTTAGCACATAGCATTTACTTAATTTTTTACTCAAAACTTATAGATGCTTTTCCCATCTCATGTGCTCATCCACCCATGTACCGAGGAATATTGTGTATGGAGCTTGTGCAATAACATAGTTTGCTAACTCAGCTTGTACTCTTCTTCTAGCTTTACTTTTAATATTACTGAAATTCATCAATACCATTTTATCCTTTTTTATGATCAAAGAAGTATAGCTAAACCATTTTCCTGTCTCATTTATTGTCCTAGAGACACTCTGTTGTAGATTATCCTCAGCGTATCCTTTTATAAAAATGCTAGTGTCATCAGCGAACATCACCGTTTCTCCAACTGTCAGATGGTTTGGCAAATCGTACAACAGAGGGCCTAACACAGAACCCTGGGGGACTCAATAGCTTTTTTTTTTTATCTCAAAGATACTCTTTGCCTTCATGACATATTTGTTCTGTCTGTTGCCTATCAGAGAGATAGGACTTGAACCATTTGAAGGCAAGTCCTCGGACCCCATAAAATTCTAGTTTCGTAAGCAATAAGTCATGGCTAATTAAATCAAATGCTTTAGATAAATCTAAGAATATCCCACAGCTTAATTCGTTCTTGTCCAAGGCATTTAGAAACATTTTCATGAATTGGAAGACTGCCATTTCTGTGGATCTGTTCTTTCTAAACCCATTCTGAACATTAGTCAGTATTTTATTTTTACTCAGAAAGTCAGCTAGCCTTTCATACATTACTCTTTCAATTACTTTAGAGAAACTTGACAATAATGACACCGGCCTATAATTATTTATGTCAGCTGTGCTATTCTTTTTCTGAATTGGCTTTATTATGGAGAGTTTTAGTTTTGATGGGAACACTCCTGTCCTGAAAGAAGTATTAATAATGTCAGTTAGGTGAGTATCTATACTAGTAGAACTATGTTTGATTACCTTTTCTGGAATTCCGTCAGGACCACAAGATGTTTTATTTTTTAGTTTATTAATAGTATTTGTAACTTCACATTCTGTTGCTGGGCACAGAAACTTTGTCTTTTCACAAGTTGGTACTTTTTGTTGTTTGAATTGCACAGACTTTTAATTAGGTTTGATGCTATGTTCACATAATATTCATTGAGTATATTGGCTACCTGTTGAGCATCTTCTATCACTTTGCCCTCACTTTTAATTTTGACATTATGGGTCTTGGTTTTAGATCTTCCTATGCTATTGACGAGCCAAAAACCAACTTAATAGCATACTGTCACACCTTTAGAAAGCAATACATCAGAAATTATGCAGGGAATATATTCGATAAGTCCTAGGTAGGTTTCCAGAGGTATCCAGCACCATCTGTCAATGCACTTATTATGCAGTTCCCATAAATTATGGGCTGTTTATTTGTGAGCCTGAAGCTGGCACCCAATAGCATACCAGAAGTGTTCCGTTGAGTTTAGAACAGGATAATTTTGTGGCCTAGACATGGTGATTGTCTCCCATGTTGTTGTTGTTGTGGTCTTCAGTCCTGAGACTGGTTTGATGCAGCTCTCCATGCTACTCTATCCTGTGCAAGCTTTTTCATCTCCCAGTACCTACTGCAACCTACATCCTTCTGAATCTGCTTAGTGTATTCATCTCTTGGTCTCCCTCTACGATTTTTACCCTCCACGCTGCCCTCCAATACTAAATTGGTTATCCCTTGATGCCTCAGAACATGTCCTACCAACCGATCCCTTCTTCTCGTCAAGTTGTGCCACAAACTTCTCTTCTCCCCAATCCTATTCAATACTTCCTCATTAGTTATGTGATCTACCCATCTAATCTTCAGCATTCTTCTGTAGCACCACATTTCAAAAGCTTCTATTCTCTTCTTGTCCAAACTATTTATCGTCCATGTTTCACTTCCATACATGGCTACACTCCATACAAATACTTTCAGAAATGACTTCCTGACACTTAAATCAATACTGGATGTTAACAAATTTCTCTTCTTCAGAAATGCTTTCCTTGCCATTGCCAGCCTACATTTTATATCCTCTCTACTTCGACCATCATCAGTTATTTTGCTCCCCAAATAGCAAAACTCCTTTACTACTTTAAGTGCCTCATTTCCTAATCTAATTCCCTCAGCATCACCCGACTTAATTAGACTACATTCCATTATCCTCGTTTTGCTTTTGTTGATGTTCATCTTATATCCTCCTTTCAAGACACTGTCCATTCCATTCAACTGCTCTTCCAAGTCCTTTGCTGTCTCTGACAGAATTACAATGTCATCGGCGAACCTCAAAGTTTTTATTTCTTCTCCATGGATTTTAATACCTACTCCGAATTTTTCTTTTGTTTCCTTTACTGCTTGCTCAATATACAGATTGAACAACATCGGGGAGAGGCTACAACCCCGTCTTACTCCCTTCCCAACCACTGCTTCCCTTTCATGTCCCTCGACTCTTATAACTGCCATCTGGTTTCTGTACAAATTGTAAATAGCCTTTTGCTCCCTGTATTTTACCCCTGCCACCTTTAGAATTTGAAATAGAGTATTCCAGTCAACATTGTCAAAAGCTTTCTCTAAGTCTACAAATGCTAGAAACGTAGGTTTGCCTTTCCTTAATCTTTCTTCTAAGATAAGTCGTAAGGTCAGTATTGCCTCACGTGTTCCAGTGTTTCTACGGAATCCAAACTGATCTTCCCTGAGGTTGGCTTCTACTAGTTTTTCCATTCGTCTGTAAAGAATTCGTGTTAGTATTTTGCAGCTGTGACTTATTAAGCTGATAGTTCGGTAATTTTCACATCTGTCAACACCTGCTTTCTTTGGGATTGGAATTATTATATTCTTCTTGAAGTCTGAGGGTATTTCGCCTGTCTCATACATCTTCCTCACCAGATGGTAGAGTTTTGCCAGGACTGGCTCTCCCACGGCCGTCAGTAGTTCCAATGGAATATTGTCTACTCCGGGGGCTTTGTTTCGACTCAGGTCTTTCAGTGCTCTGTCAAACTCTTCACGCAGTATCATATCTCCCATTTCATCTTCATCTACATCCTCTTCCATTTCCATAATATTGTCCTCAAGTACATCGCCCTTGTATAGACCCTCTATATACTCCTTCCACCTTTCTGCTTTCCCTTCTTTGCTTAGAACTGGGTTTCCATCTGAGCTCTTGATATTCATACAAGTCGTTCTCTTATCTCCAAAGGTCTCTTTAACTTTCCTGTAGGCGGTATCTATCTTACCCCTAGTGAGATAGGCCTCTACATCCTTACATTTGTCCTCTAGCCATCCCTGCTTAGCCATTTTGCACTTCCTGTCGATCTCATTTTTGAGACGTTTGTATTCCTTTTTGCCTGTTTCACTTACTGCATTTTTATATTTTCTCCTTTCATCAATTAAATTCAATATTTCTTCTGTTACCCAAGGATTTCTACTAGCCCTCGTCTTTTTACCTACTTGATCCTCTGCTGCCTTCACTACTTCATCCCTCAAAGCTACCCATTCTTCTTCTACTGTATTTATTTCCCCCATTCCTGTCAATTGCTCCCTTATGCTCTCCCTGAATCTCTGTACAACCTCTGGTTCTTTTAGTTTATCCAGGTCCCATCTCCTTAAATTCCCACCTTTTTGCAGTTTCTTCAGTTTTAATCTACAGGTCATAACCAATAGATTGTGGTCAGAGTCCACATCTGCCCCTGGAAATGTCTTACAATTTAAAACCTGGTTCCTAAATCTCTGTCTTACCATTATATAATCTATCTGATACCTTTTAGTATCTCCAGGGTTCTTCCATGTATACAACCTTCTTTCATGATTCTTAAACCAAGTGTTAGTTATGATTATGTTGTGCTCTGTGCAAAATTCTACCAGGCGGCTTCCTCTTTCATTTCTGTCCCCCAATCCATATTCACCTACTATGTTTCCTTCTCTCCCTTTTCCTACACTCGAATTCCAGTCACCCATGACTATTAAATTTTCGTCTCCCTTCACAATCTGAATAATTTCTTTTATTTCATCATACATTTCTTCAATTTCTTCATCATCTGCAGAGCTAGTTGGCATATAAACTTGTACTACTGTAGTAGGTGTGGGCTTCGTATCTATCTTGGCCACAATAATGCGTTCACTATGCTGTTTGTAGTAGCTTACCCGCATTCCTATTTTCCTATTCATTATTAAACCTACTCCTGCATTACCCCTATTTGATTTTGTGTTTATAACCCTGTAGTCACCTGACCAGATGTCTTGTTTCTCCTGCCACCGAACTTCACTAATTCCCACTATATCTAACTTCAACCTATCCATTTCCCTTTTTAAATTTTCTAACCTACCTGCCCGATTAATGGATCTGACATTCCACACTCCGATCCGTAGAACGCCAGTTTTCTTTCTCCTGATAACGACATCCTCTTGAGTAGTCCCCGCCCGGAGATCCGAATGGGGGACTATTTTACCTCCGGAATATTTTACCCAAGAGGACGCCATCATAATGTAATCATACAGTAAAGCTGCATGCCCTCGGGAAAAATTACAGCTGTAGTTTCCCCTTGCTTTCAGCCGTTCGCAGTACCGGCACGGCAAGGCCGTTTTGGTTATTGTTACAAGGCCAGATCAGTCAATCATCCAGACTATTGCCCTTGCAACTACTGAAAAGGCTGCTGCCCCTCTTCAGGAACCACATGTTTGTCTGGCCTCTCAACAGATACCCCTCCGTTGTGGTTGCACCTACGGTACGGCTATCTGTATCGCTGAGGCACACAAGCCTCCCCACCAACGGCAAGGTCCATGGTTCATGGAGGGGTTGTCTCCCATAGCATAGCACTAACCCTACTCGCCTGTGTCTGTGAAACACTGAATGTTTCAAGCATCTATTTTCTGGATGACAGGGCTCCTAGACGTGATCATTGAACTTGTGTAACATGAAATGTTATTTATTCAACTAGGACACCTGTTTCAATTGATCCATAGTCTAATCATGATAGTCCCACGCATAGCACAATCATAATTGATGAAGTTATTGGGTCAATATAGAAATATGTAAGGTTTGTCTGCTGCAGGGCACAACATCGACAATTTTCACTGAACAGTGCACTCTGAAACACTTGTGTCTGCTCCTGCTTTGTACTCAGTCATTAGATCTGTTGCAGATCGCCATACATCCTGCTTTACAGAGCAAGGAAGCATCTGACCTTCACAATCAGTGACAAGTTGCAAACACAAAAACGATCTCATCTACTTGTGGCTTCACTATCCCTCAACCATTTCCATATATGCTGATGGCAGTAGCATGCAAACAGATAGACAGCTCCACCATTTCCAAGATGCTCATTTGCAGACACTGGGCCACAAATAGTCGCTTATGTCAGCGGCTTTCGCAACTTGTGGCCCATTTCATCATTGGAAAGTTTCTCCATTCATCTCTGGTCTACTTACTGTTTCCCCCCAGTTCCCTGAACCGGCGTCTGAGGATGTTTTTGAGTTCACACCACAAATAATTCATATAAAATACTTTTGGGCTCAGAAAACTTGAGCTTGGCTTTATGAGCTACGCAAGAAATTATTCTGCATAACATTATGGACTGAAAGTAAGCAAATTACGCTAGCTTTATTATTTTTGTAATGCCTGTGACTGGAAATATACATGTTGCATATATTTTTACATGTTTCAGCGATTCTGTGGTGTGCTCCTCTAAGATCAATCTGTTATGAAGTTGTAATCCCAAGAGTATAACATTGTCAACTCCTTCTATCTGCTTGTTGTCAAAGGTTAGACATGTACTGGGAGGAAACGTCTTACAATTTCTGAACTGCCTATAGTGTGTTGTTATTAAGTATACTACGAAATAATTGACTAGGAACTGTTTTTGATGTTCATGGAAATTTCATTAATAAATATTTCTAAAACTATACTTGATTTGTGATTAATTACAAAGTTGGTATCATCCGCAAACAAAACAAACTTAACATCTAGTAACGTACACATAGAAGAAGTAAGGGGTCTAAGTTGGAGCCCTATGGGGCACCACAAGTAATTAATTCCCAGTTGGGTGATAACTGATAGCTTGAAACAGGGCTCTCTCCTATTGATACCCTCTGTTTCCTATTCAAGAGACACAATTTGAAACATTCTGTGACACTTGCTGTTATACCACAATATCCTAGTGATATTGCATAGTAGAACATCTTTGACAGCTCACAGAATCCGCTAGTAGTCTAAAATGTATTGTTTAATGAATTAAGTATATTTTTATTGTATTTGTGTGTAGCTATCTCAACATCAGCACCCTTTGGAAGTATGAACTGTGGCTTTGAAAACATATTAATGGTATTTGCTGTGAGATAATTAAGAAGCCACTCATACATTGCCTCTTCTAAAACTTTCAAGAATTCTAGCAAAAGTGGAATTGGATGGAAGTTTGATGCTTTTTATTCATCTACCTTCTTATACAGAGGCTTAATTTAAATTTTTACCAGTCAGGAAATGTTCCAGTGATAAACAATTTGTTACACAAATACCTAAATGTATTACTAAACTCAGAGGAATGCTCTTGGAATAAGAAATATAACTAACACAAGTTAAAAGATCAGTAGAGGAAGATCATGGGACAAGTCACTCACACATATTCTTGTCTTGGCAATCTAGTTGCAGCACCAGAATGTTTCTTTCATTCCCAATCTAAAAGCCTGCCAATTTGATATGTTACTTAATACTATCACTTTCCCTTTTTAGGAGATTCTGTCAACAAATTCATCAATGAAAACTGGAGAGATGTGATGCAAGAAATCCGTGCTCCCATTGAGGAGACAATCATACAAGTTGTGAAGAGAATCCTAACCAGCTTTGCCAATGTCATACCCTATGATGAAATCCTGCTCCCAAAATAATGAAATATGAAGAAAACAGTATATCACTGTGTATCACAGTCAATAAAACTATTGTCCTGTCTAAGCAATTTTTTTTTCACAGTCAATAAAACTATTGTCCTGTCTAAGCAATATTTTTTTTTCATTGTTACAGGAACACTTTCCCCCAGCTCATTAAGTAACCTTTCATCACAATCTAAAACAATTAAATCCTTTTGTTCTGAAATCTGGACTTGATGTCACTAACTGGCTATGTTTATATAATGAAAGAAGTAAAACCAACAAGACATTGTACAGTTGAGGAATGTATTGTTAATAGAACATAAACAAGAGTGAAAATGTTGCTAAGCCTTCAGATACTCTCCTTTTTCAGAGCTAACTAGCACACAATACGTTTTTCCTTCAGAGATAGCTACTACAGAAGCAGCTTTCCCTGCTTATAATCTCTGAAGAAGGACATTGTCTGGAAGCTTATCAATGTTTTCCCTCTTATCTCATGCCAACAGCTACTCAGTGTGACAACTGCATGATGAGTTGTTACCTCTACTCCTTTCACTATTTATATTCTGTCAAGGACTTTCCATTACCAGGTTTATTTAAAAAGACAGACAAGTTATGGAGAAAAGAGAATGATCACGTCCAATCATTTTCTTTGCCCATTTAAATATTTCCTTGTGGGACCACAGAAACATATGGTAGTTGTACCATCAAAATATTAACATACAAAGAAATTGATCATGAAACTGAATATTTTAAAGTTAGTCATGATGTAAATACCATAACTGCCCTGTCAATGTTATTTCCAACATAATGGGTAAGATCAGAGAGAATCTGTGTTTGTAGCAGTAGTGAATAGTAGCTGGATATTATAATCAGAAAATCATAAGTGTTTCCCTTAGGTCAACACAAAGTAGCAGACTAATTTGCAGTCTTGTTTAAGCTTGGAATAAAATATGTACAATACGGTAAATTCATTTAATCAATAAAATACGTCACCTATCTCTAATAACTGATATTTAATGACATACATTTTCAACTTGTTCTCTCTTCATGGAACATGTCTGATTATTCATGTCTGTATACATGACTTAGAGTTTTGTTGCACAAGAGCCATCCAGAAACTAAAGAACATTTGCAAATACAGTCCACACATTTGTCTTGTGGCACCTGCTCCATGGTGTGTAGTGTTGAGTGAGATGCAGACAGCTGCAGCATGCAGTTGTAAGTTGGACCTCATGACGCGATAACTGCAGAGAGGTCTGTGACTATGACTTGCAAATCCCCCTGACTGTGAGGTGCCAGGTTTATTCGTTTTCTATAGGCAGAAATGTTGGACTATCTTACATTCACCACAGTCTTGTTACCATTTAAGTCAAAGCTGTAAGGAATGCAGCTAGTGTCCAGAAGTGGTGCATAATATTTGAGAATGGAAGAAAAGATGTTCATGACAAAGAGAGATCAGGGGCACCCTCCATCATCACAGATGAGCTGAAACAAAATTTGGATCACTATCAGCGACATCCATGAACAATGTCAGATAGAGTTTCGTTCAATTTTGCAAGTAAGTATCACTCAGCACGTAACGTGCCATGAAATCTGTGCACAGCTGGTGTCCTGCATGCTAACAGGTGACCAGAAAACTTTGAGAATGGGTGCTGCATTAGCATTACTAAAGGTATGGCAACATATTCATGAGCTTCAAGCGCTAATAGAAAGCACAGAAGCTGAAATCGTTATAGGTACAGAAAGCTGGCTAAAGCCTGAAATAAGTTCTGCAGAAATTTTTACGAAGTCTCAGACGGTGTTCAGGAAAGATAGATTAGGCAGAATTGGTGGTGGAGAGTTTGTGTCTGTCAGTAGTGGTTTATCTTGTAGTGAAGTCGAAGTAGATACTCCGTGCGAATTGGTATGGGTGGAGGATATACTTAACAGCCGAACTAAGTTAATAATTTGCTCCTTCTACCGACCCCCAGACTCCGATGATATAGTTGCTGAACAGTTCAGAGAAAATCTGAGTCTCATAACAAATAAATACCCCACTCATACGGTTATAGTTGGTGGGGACTTCAACCTTCCCCTCGATATGTTGGCAAAAATACTTGTTCAAAACCGGTGGTAGACAGAAAACATCTTCCAAGATTGTCCTAAATTATTTCGAGCAGTTAGTCCACGAACCCACGCGAATTGTAAACGGTTGCGAAAACTCACTTGACCTCTTAGCCACAAACAATCCAGAGCTGATAGAGAGCATCATGACTGGTACAGGGATTAGTGATCACAAGGTCGTTGTAGCTAGGCTCAATACCGTTTCTTCCAAATACACCAGAAACAAAGGCAAAATAATTTTATTTAAAAAAGCGATAAAGTGTCACTAGAAGCCTTCCTAAGAGACAATCTCCATTCCTTCCGATCTGACTATGCAAATGTAGATGAGATGTGGCTCAAATTCAAAGATATAGTAGCAACAGCAATTGGGAGATTCATACCTCATAAACTGGTAAGAGATGGAACTGATCCCCCATGGTACACAAAACAGATCCGAACGCTGTTGTAGAGGCAACGGAAAAAGCATGCGAAGTTCAGAAGAACGCGAAATCCCAAAGATTGGCTAAAATTTACAGACGCGCGAAATTTGGCACGGACTTCAATGCGAGATGCCTTTAATAGGTTCCACAACGAAACATTGTCTCGAAATTTGGTAGAAAATCCGAAGAAATTCTGGTCGTATGTAAAGTACACAAGCGGCAAGACGCAGTCAATACCTTCGCTGTGCAGTGCCAATGGTACTGTTACCGACGACTGTGCCACTAAAGCGGAGTTATTGAACGCAGTTTTCCGAAATTCCTTCACCAGGGAAGACGAATGGAATATTCCAGAATTTGAAACATGAACAGTTGTAGCATGAGTTTCTTAGAAGTAGATACCTTAGGGGTTGCGAAACAACTCAAATCGCTTGATACGGGCAGGTCTTCAGGTCCAGATTGTATACCGATTAGGTTACTTTCAGATTACGCTGATACAATAGCTCCCTACTTAGCAATCATATACAATCGCTCGCTCACCGATAGATCTGTACCTACAGATTGGAAAATTGTGCAGGTCGCACCAGTGTTTAAGAAAGATACTAGGAGTAATCCATCAAACTACAGACCTATATCATTGATGTCGGTTTGCAGTAGGGTTTTGGAGCATATACTGTATTCAAACATTATGAATCACCTCGAAGGGAACGATCTATTGATACGTAATCAGCATGGTTGCAGAAAACATCGTTCTTGTGTAACGCAGCTAGCTCTTTATTCGCACAAAGTAATGGCCGCTATCAACAGGGGATCTCAAGTTGATTCCGTATTTCTAGATTTCCGGAAAGCTTTTGACACCGTTCCTCACAAGCGACTTCTAATCAAGCTGCGGGCCTATGGGGTATCATCTCAGTTGTGTGACTGGATTCATGATTTCTTGTCAGGAAGGTCGCGGTTTGTAGTAATAGACGGCAAATCATCGAGTAAAACTGGGTGATATCAGGTGTTCCCCAGGGACGCGTCCTGGGACCTCTGCTGTTCCTGATCTATATAAATGACCTGGGTGACAATCTGAGCAGCTCTCTTAGGTTGTTCGCAGATGATGCTGTAATTTACCGTCTGGTAAGGTCATCCGAAGACCAGTATCAGTTGCAAAGCGATTTAGAAAAGATTGCTGTATGGTGTGGCAGGTGACAGTTGACGCTAAATAACGAAAAGTGTGAGATGATCCACATGAGTTCCAAAAGGAAGTTAATCAGAATTCGATTACTCGATAAATGGTACAATTCTCAAGGCTGTCAATTCAACTAAGTACCTGGGTGTTAAAATCACGAACAACTTCAGTTGGAAAGACCACATAGATAATATTGTAGGGAAGGCGAGCCAAAGGTTCCGTTTCATTGGCAGGACACTTAGAAGATGCAACAAGTCCACTAAAGAGACAGCTTACACTACACTCGTTCATCCACTGTCAGAATATTGCTGCGCGGTGTGGGATCCTTATCAGGTGGGACTGACGGAGGACATCAAAAGGGTGCAAAAAAGGGCAGCTCGTTTTGTATTATCACGTAATACGGGAGAGAGTGTGGCAGATATGATACGCGAGTTGGGATGAAAGTCATTAAAGCAAAGACGTTTTTTGTCGCGGCGAGATCTATTTACGAAATTTCAGTCAACAACTTTCTCTTCTGAATGCGAAAATATTTTGTTGAGCCCAACCTACATAGGTAGGAATGGTCATCAAAATAAAATAAGAGAAATCAGAGCTCGAACAGAAAGGTTCAGGTGTTCGTTTTTCCCGCGCGCTGTTCGGGAGTGGAATGGTAGAGAGATAGTATGATTGTGGTTCGATGAACCCTCTGCCAAGCACTTAAATGTGAATTGCAGAGTAGTCATGTACATGTAGATGTAGACCAGCTTGTTACAGGAGATGAAACATAGGTTTCTCGTAACACCCCAACAATGAAATGACAGTCTACAGAATGACATCATCCGCAGTTGCCACAAAACCACGCAAGTTGAAACTAACTGCATCAACTCGAAAACTAGCTTCAGTACCCTGGTACAGTGAAGTGGTCCCACTCATCGATATTATTCCCCACAAGGCAGCAATCAATAGAATACAAAAAACACAAATACAACTAGCAGATTGTCTGTGGCTTAAAAGAACAAAATAGACTGTAATGAAAAGTATTACTGACATACATGTGAAAGTTATGTGCTTTAACTATGACGAAACATACCTGTTTCAAAAACAAGTCATAATATAATGGAGCCATAGTGGCATCATCAAAAGATAAACACAAAATCAGCTCAGCATCATCAGACATAAATGAAATATCCTATACACTAAGAGTCACTTCGTTAACAGCACTACTGTTCAAGACAAACTGACGTACAGTAGCCACAAAATGTTTGTGTTGCAAGTTTGCCAGATGTCACTAGCTGTAGGTATACAAATATTCTGTAATTATATACTTGAGTGATATGGAACAAAAAGAAGAATACAATTGGTAAAGTGTACAGTAGGCTTACAAGTTATGTAAGACATTACAGTAATAAACTGCAATACATAAAACATGACCAAAGTTAGACTGTTAAAAAGGAAATAGTTAAGCAACAATTATTCTCATACACTCTTGTGGCTAATTTTAGTACAAACATGATGACATACACAAGCAAAAGGTTACAGAGTTCAAAGAATAATACACAAATGACAAAACAAATACTGAAAGAAGCCAAATGAATGAAAACAGACCATAGTAAGCTATCAGGCTCTCTATTGGAATGAGCGCCAGAATGCCGCATAGGCGATAAGTGATCAGGGTAACTTAACCGTCAGAGTGCCCCTTGCACTCTGCAACATACTGTTCCTAGAAAAGAATGATAAAACACCATACCACTCAATTAACAACATTATCTAGTTTAAGAAGCTTATTGTATACTCAGAGAAAGGAGAAGAAAAGGTGATAACGAAATGCTCAACATGAGAGAATGAAGTAAAGGTGTAAAGCTCTCTATACTAGGCAAAGACAAGATGTACAAAAGAGGCATGCCAAGTGAAATGAGCACATCTCAAGGGTTAGATCCTCTCACTTCCAAATCAGAATATTTCCCAGCCTGGGCTACTCTCAGGGTGCAATCGACGTTTATGGAAGAGCCCCCCCCCCCCCCTCCCGGTTGTCTACCACTGCCGTCTACTGATGCCGTCAGTCCATTCGTCTGTCTGCCAGCCGCCATCCATCCGTCCATCCATCCGTCTGCCATTCACCACTGCTGGTGCTCGCCACTGCTGCTGCTGCCACCATTGGTGCTCATTGCCGCTGCCATTGCTGCCCAGTGGTCATCGCTATCTGTCCGTCCATCCATCACCATCCATCACTGTCCTTCTGTCATGTCCGTAGCTGTCCATCTGTCACTACCTTCGCCATGAGCCCTCCCACGTCCACGGTCATTTACACCCACTTCCACTATCACTTTCCGGAGTGCCGCCCCTGGCCTTCCCCTTTACACCTCGCCTCCCCTTCCCCCACTTACCCATTTCCCCATCTCCTCCCCTGCTGTCTATCCCCATTTTTACTCTCTTCCTCCAACCTCTACACCTGCAACAGCTCCCACTCTGGCCCCCGCCCTCACACATGGCTCAGCTGTCACCTCTGCTGCAACCCCTCATGTGGTCAGCTTCCCCTCTTTCACCCTCCCCATCACTTCATTGTCTGCCTTCCCCACCTGAATTATGCCACACTGGGCCACAATTGCCACCACTGAACCAATGGCACCTCCCAGCACCTCCACCATACCTACAGGATCTGCCGCCCACCACCTACCTCTCCTTCCCATCTCTCTCCCCTCCTCCCAGGCTACCCTCACCAAAAAAACCCAGAAGCACGTCAATGCCAACTTTGCTGCCGCCCCTTCCAACAATAAATCACAGCACCCTCCCTCTCCTGCCATCCTCTCTATGGATACCACCCCTCCTTCTGTCACGCATACCATGGCCTCCACCCTCCATACCTTTGTCCTGTCAACCCCAGACCCCAAGTTCCTCAATGCCCGTACCCTAACTAGGGAAATACGAAAGTATCTCCCAGGTGCTCCCATCTCCCAACTGATTCCCCACAGGGATTCTGTCCTCATCAAGTCCCCCTCCCCCTTCTTTCACACAAACATCCTCTGTAAACTCCCATGCATCTTGTTTGGCCTCCACACATCCCTGACATCCTTCCTCTCCTCTTCCTCTCCTTGTCAGCCCCATTCTCCCTGTCGCCCCACAGCCTACACCACCACGATCACCAAGCTCAACCCAATGATCATGGAGGATAAGGTGCTGGCTGAACTAAACTCTCACCCTAACCTTGAAATCTGCCCTGCCCACTGTATCCACAATGCCTTTGGTCCCACTTACCTCATCAGGGTCTTTTTGGAGTCCGCCCCTTCCATCGACCACCTCCTCACTCACAGTGACCTGATTTTTCACCTCCTCCACCCAGTTGAATCCTCCCAATCCCCTCCCCAATCCTATCACTACCTCTTCCAGAACATCTGCTCCTTCCACACCAACAAATACCCCCTCATGAACACCCTCTCCCAACACCGGGTCGACACCTTCCTCCTGAATGAAACCTTTCTCCAGACCCACCATACTGTCTGCACCTCTCCCTGTATCCTCCACCTAACTTATGCTCCTGGTCCTCGAGCACAGGGTAGAGTCATGATCAGGCACCTTATGCACATCTACATCTACATCTACATGGTTACTCTGCAATTCACACTTAAGTGCCTGGCAAAGGGTTCATCAAACCATTTTCAAACTACTTCTCTACCATTCCACTCTCAAATGGCTCGTGGGAAAAAGGAACGCCTAAATCTTTCCGTTCGAGCACTGATTTCTCTTATTTTATTATGATGATTATTTCTCCCTATGTAGGTATGTGTCAACAAAATATTTTAGCATTCAGAATAGAAAGTTGGTGATTGAAATTTCGTAAATAGATCTTGCCGCAAAGAAAACTGCCTTTGTTTCAGTGACTGCCACCCAACTCGCATATCATATCAGTGACACTCTTGCCCCTATTGCGCGATATCATGAAATGAGCTGCCCTCCTTTGTACTTTTTACATGTCCTCCGGGAATCCTACCTGGTAAGGATCCCATACCATGCAGCAATATTCCAGCAGAGGATGGACAATCGTAATGTAAGCTGTCTCTTTAGTGGGTTTGTCGCATCTTCTAAGTGTTCTACCATGGTTTAGGTGTTTAGGTTTTTTCGCCTTCCCCACAATATTATCTATGTGGTCTTTTCAATTTAAGTTGTTCGTAATTGTAATTCCTAGGTATTTAGTCAAACTGATAGCCGTTAGATTTGGGCGATTTATCATATACCCAAAATTTATCGGATTTCTTTTAGTACCCTTGTGGATAACCTCACACTTTTTGCACTATTCAGAAATTCTCTCTAGATCATTTTGTAATTGGAACTGATCCTTTGTAAATTCCAGTACGGTCCTATTTGCAGATGACACAACCTTCCTAAACTACAATTATGACCTGAATAAGCTAAAAGAGTCTGTGGACAATACACTTATCAAAGCAAAATATTGGTTTAAGTCACATGGTTTTCTCCTGAATAAGAACAAGACAGAAATAATGTTATTTAGCCTAAGGGACAAAAGCCATTTTAATGATCCCAGCTATGTAAAGTTCTTTGGGATATACTTAGACAATTAATTGTCCAGGGAACAACACATAAAATATTATTAGTATCAAACTGTCTATAGTAATTTATGTATTAAGGTGTCTTATAAAATATGTACCAGCAGCCTATGTTAAGACTTCGTATTTTGCATTCTTCCAAATTATTGTGTCATATGGACTTATTCTCTGGGGGAACTCAAGCCATAATCAAAATATATTACTTCTGCAGAAGAAAGCAATCAGAGTCATTACATGTTCCCAGCATAAAGCACATTGTAAGGACATGTTCGCTGAACTCAAAATAATGACTGTTATAAATCTGTACATATACCAAGTGTTAATCTATACAAAAAATAACCTACATGAAGTAAAATGTAGAAATAATATCCATATCACAACACAAGGAAAAACAAGTCCATATATACATCATACATACATGGGAGATATGATACTGCGTAAAGAGTTTGACAGAGCACTGAAAGACCTGAGTTGAAACAAGGCCCCTGGAGCAGACAACATTCCATTAGAACTACCGACAGCCTTGGGAGAGCCAGTCCTGACAAAACTCTATCATCTGGTGAGCAAGATGTATGAGACAGGCGAAATACCCTCAGACTTCAAGAAGAATATAATAATTCCAATCCCAAAGAAAGCAGGTGTTGACAGATGTGAAAATTACGGAACTATCAGTTTAATAAGTCACAGCTGCAAAATACTAACGCGAATTCTTTACAGATGAATGGAAAAACTGGTAGAAGCCGACCTCGGGGAAGATCAGTTTGGATTCCGTAGAAATGTTGGAACACATGAGGCAATACTGACCCTACGACTTATCTTAGAAGATAGATTAAGGAAAGGCAAGCCTACGTTTCTAGCATTTGTAGACTTAGAGAAACCTTTTGACAATGTTGACTGGAATACTCTCTTTCAAATTCTGAAGGTGGCAGGGGTAAAATACAGGGAGCGAAAGACTATTTACAATTTGTATAGAAACCAAATGGCAGTTGTAAGAGTTGAGGGGCATGAAAGGGAAGCAGTGGTTGGGAAGGGAGTGAGACAGGGTTGTAGCCTATCCCCAATGTTATTCAATCTGTATATTGAGCAAGCAATAAAGTAAACAAAAGAAAAGTTCGGAGTAGGTATTAAAATCCATGGAGAAGAAATAAAAACTTTGAGGTTCGCCGATGACATTGTAATTCTGTCAGAGACAGCAAAGGACTTGGAAGAGCAGCTGAACAGCATGGACAGTGTCTTGAAAGGAGAGTATAAGATGAACATCAACAAAAGCAAAACGAGGATAATGGAATGTTGTCGAATTAAGTCGAGTGATGCTGAGGGAATTAGATTAGGAAATGAGGCACTTAAAGTAGTAAAGGAGTTTTGCTATTTGGAGAACAAAATAACTGACGATGGTCGAAGTAAATAGGATATAAAATGTAGAGGGCAATGGCAAGGAAAGCGTTTCTGAAGAAGAGAAATTTGTTAACATCGTGTATAGATTTAAATGTCAGGAAGTCATTTCTGAAAGTATTTGTATGGAGTGTAGCCATGTATGGAAGTGAAACGTGGACGATAAATACTTTAGACAAGAAGAGAATAGAAGCTTTCGAAATGTGGTGCTACAGAAGAATGCTGAAGATTAGATGGGTAGATCACATAACTAATGAGGAGGTATTGAATAGAATTGGGGAGAAGAGGAGCTTGTGGCACAACTTGACTAGAAGAAGGGATCGTTTGGTAGGACATGTTCTTAGACATCAAGGGATCACCAATTTAGTATTGGAGGGCAGCGTGGAGGGTAAAAATCGTAGAGGGAGACCAAGAGATGAATACACTAAGCAGATTCAGAAGGATGTAGGCTGCAGTAGGTACTGGGAGATGAAGAAGCTTGCACAGGATAGAGTAGCATGGAGAGCTGCATCAAACCAGTCTCAGGACTGAAGACCACAACAACAACAATATGCATCATACTGTAGACTAGCAAAGACAGTCAATAGCTATGAGCTAGTGGGCCATAAACTATTTAATAAGCTTCCACAGACAGTACAAGATCTTCTAGAGTTTGAATTTAGGAAAAGACTAAATAAGTGGCTTGTTGCCAACACCTTTTATGAATTAAAAGAATTCTTTGACTGGGACATTTAATGGTAAGTCAATAATGCTTTATTATTCTGTTTATTAATTTAATGATTGTGCTGTACAAAAATTTGTCCATTGTGCAAAAATTTGTCTATTGCTGTAAATGCCTAACGACAGTAAAATTATCTTATCTTATCTGATGATTTTACTAGACGGTAAATTACAGTATCATCTGCAAACAGTCTAAGGGGGCTGCTCAGATTATCACCTAGATCATTTATGTAAATCAGGAACAGTAGAGGGCCTACGACACTACCTTGCGGAACGCCAGATATTATTTCTGTGCTACTCGATGATTTGCCGTCTGTCACTACAAACTGTGACCTCTCTGAGAAGAAATCACGAATCCAGTCACACAACTGAGACGATACTCCATATGCATGCAATTTGATTAGTAGTCACTTGTGAGGAATGGTATCAAAAGCCTTCTGGAAATCTAGGAATATGGAATCGATCTGAGATTCCTTGTCAACAGCACTCATTACTTCATGGGAATAAAGAGCTAGCTGTGTTGCACAAGAACGATATTTTCTGAATACGTGTTGGTTATGTATCAATAAGTCATTTTCTTCAAGGTGATTCATAATATTTGAGTACAGTATATGCTCCAAAATCCTACTGCAAACTGTGGTCAGTGATATGGGTCTGTAATTCAATGGGTTACTCCTATTTTCTTCCTTGAATATTGGTGTGACCTGTACTACTTTCCAGTCTTTAGGAACAGACTGTTCGTCAAGTGAGTGGTTGTATATGAATGCTAAGAAAGGGGCTATTGTGTCTGCATACTCTGAAAGGAACCTGATTGGTATACCATCTGGACCAGAATACATCCCTTTCTTAAGTGATTTGAGTTGTTTCGCAACACCTAAGATATCTACTTTTAAGTCACTCATGCTAACAGCTGGTCTGGTTTTGAATTCTGGAATATTTACTTAGTCTTCTTTCGTGAATGAATCACAGAAAACTGTATTTAGTAACTCCGCTTTAGTGGCACCTTCATCGGTAACATTTCCATCACTATCGTGCAGTGACGATATGGACTGATTTTCACCACTGGTGTAATTTACATATGACCAGAATCTCTTCAGGTTTTCTACCATATTTTGAGACAATATTTCGTTGTGGAAACTATTAAAAACATCTCGCATTGATGTCTGCATTAAATTTTGAGCTTCTGTGAAACTTTGCCAGTCTTAGGGATTTTGCGTTCTTCTGAATTTTGGCATGCTTCTGCAACAGTGTTCTGGCATGTTTTGCGTACCATGGTGGATCAGTCCCGTCTCTTATTAACTTATATGGTATGAATCTATCTATTGCTGCCGATACTGTATCTTTGAATTTGAGCCATATCTGGTCTATACTTAGATAATTAGCTTGGAAGGAATGGAGGCTCTCTCTTAGGAAAGCATCAAGCAAATTTTTATCTGCTGTTTTAAGTAGATATATTTTGCTGTTTTTTTAGTGGTTTTGGTTGATATGGTTTTGAGCCTCGCTAGAAGTACCTTGTGTTCAGTAATCCCTGTATCCATCACACACTCTCTATTAGATCAGGATTATTTGTGGCTAAGAGGTCAAGTGTGTTTTCGCAACCATTTACAATTTGTGTGGGCTCATGAACTAATCATTCAAAGTAATTCTCAGAGAAAGCATTTAGTGCAATTTCGGAAGATGTTTTTTGTCCACCACTGGCTTTGAGGATGTATTTTCACCAAAAAGTCGAGGGTAGATTGGAGTCTCCACCAATTATAAGTGTATCAGTGGGGTACTTATTTGTAATGAGATTCAAGTTTTCTTTGAAGCGTTTAGCTATTATATCATCTGAATCGGGTAGTCGGTAGAAGGAGCCAATTATTATTTTGGTGCGGCTGTTGAGTATAATCTCTACCCATTGTAATTCACAGGAACTATCTATTTCAGCTTCACTACAAGATAAACTACTACCAACAGACACAAACACACCACCACCTACTTTATTTAATCTATCCTTTGCACCTCTGTAAAAATTTCGGCAGAGTTTATCTCCGGCTTTAGCCAGCTTTCTGTTCCTATAATGATATCAGCTTCAGTGCTTTCTATCACCGCTTGAAGCTCTGGTACTTTCCCAACACACTTATGACAATTTACAACTACAATACCAATTGTTGCTTGGTCAATTCTAGTCGTTTCTTTGCCACACCCTTTGAGACTGGAGCCCTTTTTGATCTTTCCCAAGACTGACTAACCTAAAAAAACGGCCAGTCCACGGCACACAGCCCCTGCTACCCATGTAGCCGCCTCCTGTGTCTAGTGGACTCCTGACATATTTAGCAGAACCGAAAACCACACCATCCTATGTTGTAACTCGAGGAATCTGCAGCCTACACAGTCGCAGAACCATCTGAGCCTCCAATTCAGACCCTCGACTCGGCTCTGTACCAAAGGTCCACAATCAGTCCTGTCGACAATGCCACAAATGGTGAGCTCTGCCTTCATCTCGCTAGCAAGACTGGCAGTCTTTACCAACTTAGATATCCGCTGGAAACCAGAGAGAATCTCTTCCTATCCATAGCGACACACATCATTAGTGCCGACATGAGCCATCACCTGCAGTTGGGTGCACCCTGTACCCTTCATGGCATCCAGATGGACCCTTTCCACATCTTGGATGACTCCCCTCCAGTATGCACACAGAGTGCACATTGGCTTTCTTCCCGTCCTTAGCTGCCATATCCCTAAGAGGCTCCATCACACGTCTAACATTGGAGCTCCCAGGGACAAGCAATCCCACCCTCTGCACTTGTCCGAACCTCTCGGGAAGACCAGCCTCTGTCGCAACATGCGAGGCCACCCTTGCTGGCTCAGAAGTACTTTCAGCAGTGAGCAGCACCTCAAACCTGTTACAGTGGCATAAGGGTACAGCCTTGAGGCCAGCACCAACTTTTGCCTTCCGTCCAGGGATTCACGACCCCACCACGGTTCGCCAATCACCGTCGGGCAAGTGCGATCAACAGGGATGTTAGAATCCAAAAGCACAGTGGCATCAGAGATCCCAGGCGATGCTACAGGTTCCAGAGCTGCCAAAGTGCTCACCTTGGGTGTCCCGATGTCACCGCAGCTCAGGGCTACAGCCTGGAGCCTGTCGACCACAGCCAACACAGCTTCCAGTTGTTTACAGACAGTGGCCAATTCCCCCTGAATCCATACACAAGTCGCAGTCCCTATCCATCCCTAACAATGTTTTTTTTTTCCTCTCTTTTATCTCATAAGCCATTCAAAACAAACAGATGACTGATGACTGACGCAAATTTACGCTATACGAGTACTAAAACGCCATGCTACAACTCTCACTTACTATAATATGCCAGAAATTTGTGAATTAAACTATGCAAGTATCCAAAAACACGCAAATAAATTAAGAATTAAACTATGAAACATATAAGTGAGCTAAGAGTATGACTTGCTGCTGGCTGCTGCTTATCCAGCAGCAGCAGCAGGGAGCTCACATCCCCATCCAGCCACAACCCGTCCTCAATGACCCCACTGAACACCTCATCCTTAGCGTCTTTTTCCCTTCCCTCACCATCACCTGCACCACCATCTATGTCCACTCCACTGGTCTTATTCCCTATGACTTCATCTTCCACACTGACTGCACCTTCTCCACCTATGTCATTGCTACCGACATCAACATCCCCAGCCGCTCCCCTGCCACCCTTCGGTGGTGGCATCAGTTCCTCCCCACGATCCAAGGTCACCTTGTTCCTCTTCTTCAGCACACCTGCCATGAAAGCAACACCAGCTCTGATGTTGTTGTTGCCTCTGCCAACCTCCTTGGGCATATTGCCCTAGACATCCTTGATCCCACAGGTAGTGACTATCTCCCTGTCCTTCTTACCATAATGTCTGATCACCACCCACCTTTAGCTCCTCGCCCTGCACCCCCTCCCAAGGTAGTCCACGACTACTGTCGCACTAACTGGGATGCCCACTGGGAATCCATTGCCACCCAGGTCAAAAGCCACCCTCCTACTTATCACCATCCCAACATCACCCATGCCTCATCCTTCCTTTAGAAGGCCGTTACTGACGCCATGGAGGCCCAAGTTCCTACTAAAACCATCCACTTCCACTTTCTCACTCTCGCTCCACAGAATGTCCTCCTTCTCCATGAATCCCACAGCCTCTTTCGCTCCCTCCTGCACACTAGTGACAGGAATACACTCCACCACCACAGGCAACTCCAGCAACACGTTCTGAACCTAATGACAGCAAAGAAACGCCAGGATTAGCACCAGACCTGTATGTGACTCAATGCCACCCTCCCTATAAACTCCTCCAAGTACTAGTCAGCCTTCGACTGCCTTACTGGTTCCCATTCCACATCCCATTACCCCCTTCTCCATAACAGCCACCCTCTTCCCGACAACCTCAGTAAGGCAAACCACCTCACTTCCCACCTTTCTGATGTCTTCTTGGTCCCTTATGATCCCCACTTTGATTATTCCCTTTTCTCCACTGTCATGGAACGCACCGATACCTCAGTCTCTCCACTCGCTCCCAATCTCCAGTACTTAGGGCAGTTACGCCCTCCCACATTTACACTCCAATCACAGCACAAAACATTAAACTTATCCTCCAATCAAAATGCAACATGGCTCCTGGTCACAACTGTGTCAACTACCACCACCCCAAAGAATGCTACTTCTCCTTCCTGACTGTCCTTACCGATTTATACGTCATCCTCTCCACCGGCGTCTACCTTGACCTGTGGAAGACTTCCTGCATCCTCTTGTTCCTCAAACCCATCAAATCCCCTTCTGCCACTTCTTCCTATCATCTCATCTGCCTCACCTCCATCTTCAGTAAGTTCTTCGAATCCATCCTCTCGTGTCATATCCATCACCATCTTAATCAACACCACCTCCTCCCCCTTACCCAGTGTGGCTTCCGACCCTCCTTCTCCACTGAAGACCAACTTCTTAACCTCATCCACGTTCCCTCCCTCCAACTTAACTCCCATCGCTCTGCCATATTTGCTTCCCTCGACCTCCAAAATGCTTATGACCTTGTATGGCATCCCAGTCTCCTCTTAAACTCCAAACCTATGCCCTGCCTACAATTTTTGTCTGTCTGGTCACTTACTTCCTCTCACACTGTCCTTCCTATGTCACCCTCCACAATACTAACTCCCGTATCTTTTATCCAACTGCTGGTGTCCCGCAAGGCTCCGTCCTCTCCCCTCTATCTCCTGTACACCTCTGATATGCCCAAGTCATGCCCACCCGTACACCTCCTCCAATATGCTGATAACACCACCTTCCTGGCACTCTATCCTATCCTTCAAAGGCCCCATTTCAACCTCCAAACCCACTTCGACCAGTTCACCACTTGGTACAACCAGTGGTTCCTTCGTATCAACCCCTCCAAGATCCAGGCAATCATCATAGGCTGCACCACCCGCTCCTTCCGTCTCTCTGATTTCTACCTAACCATTTATGGTCATTGCATCTACCTCACCCCCACACTGAGATATCTTGGCCTCACCCTTGACCGTCACCTCACCTGGAGCCCTCATCTCCTGACAATCCAGTAGAAAGCACACATTCACCTCTACCTCCTGAAACTCCTGTCCTGTCCGGACATGGGGATTGCATCCTCTCATCACCATCCTTGACACCTACAAATGTCCCCCCCCCCCCTCCGCTTTTACTAGGCCATCCAAATTCTGGAACACCACACCCTCCGCTCTCCGCCTTGCCTTCCGTATCCGCCTTCTGCCCCACATGGCTCCAGTATGACCTCATCCCCTTCCCCCACTTCCTCCTTTTCCTCCAACATATTCTCATTCTTTACACTGTCTGCAGGCTTAATCTCCCCCACCCCCTGGTGTCCTTCTTCCTCTCCACCCCCTGCCCATTGCTGCACCTCTATTGCTACATCCCTCCCTCTCTCCTCCTCCACATCCTCCACATCCTCCATATCTTTCATCAGGGCAATTTCCAGCACCTCCCCCTCCCAAATGATGAACTTCACTGTGACGTCTACCCTCCCTACCACCTGTAGCCTGGTCTTATTCCCCCGCCCTCCCAAGGGCCCCCCCTTTTCCCTTCCCCTCCTTCCCCAAGAGCAGTTTTTCTCCTCCCCCCCCCCCCCCCTCAAGTCTCTGCCCACCCTCCTTGGCTGTTTTCCTCTCACATTCTTTCCTCCCCAACCCATTTAGGCCCACCCCATCGCCCCTTCTCTACCCCTCCCTCTAGCACCATCCCTTCCCTCCTTTCTTCCCTTCTCCCTCATATCCCTACCCCTGGTAGATCCTCCCAGTCTGTTCTTCGCCATTAGTGTGCTATGTAATCACAACTTTTATGCTCCAGTCGTACTTCACCTTGTGTTCTTTTAATCCTCTTTTAATCTTTACAGTGTGTGGTTTTTTTTGTGTAGAATACCTTTTTAGATTTTTATCTCCATTTTTACAGTCACCCCTGTTGTATGCTCTCTTCCATGGGATGCCAGGGTTCTGTAATGAAAGCTACAGAATACTTACATAACACCTTAACTAACAAAATAGATGAGATGCATCTTTGAAAAACTACAGTGATAGAATTAGAAAAAATAATTGTGTCTTTAAAATGTAAAAATTCTGCTGGAGTTGACAACATTTCCAGCAAGTTACTGAAAAACTGTTGTAAAGAAATAAGTACAGACCTCTGCCATATTAGTAATACGTCATTGGAAGAAGGTGATTTTACCGACAGGCTAAAATATGGGCTTATACGACCAATTTATAAAAAGGGAGAAAAGACTGGGGCTACAAACTATCGACCAATTTCATTACTCTCAGTTTTCTCCAAGGTACAAGAGAAATTTATGTATAGCAGAATGGTTGAGCATCTTAGTAAATATAACATCCTCAGCAGTAGCCAGTTTGGCTTTCAGAAAGGGGTATCAACCAGGGATGCAATACGTGCCTTTGTTGACAATGTTATGGAAGCCATAAAAAATAATATGATGATGGTTGGAATATTTTGTGACCTGTCAAAAGCTTTTGACAGTGTAAGTCACCATATTCTCTTGAGTAAAGCCAAGACCCTAGGAATGGGTGGAACCGTCGGCACGTGGCTTGAATCCTATCTGTGTGGTAGAAAGCAGAAAGTAGTCATGGAAGCACTGCATGGTGGCCAGTTATCTTCAGAATGGGGCTCCATTACTGCAGGAGTACCTCAAGGCTCAGTATTGGGCCCACTGCTCTTTCTAATATTTATAAATGACTTAGCACTATGTACAGAATATGGGAAAATACTCATGTTTGCTGATGACACCACTTGATCAGTTAATAATCTCTCAGGAAATGTGTAAAATGAGGCTGCAAATAAAGCTTTTGCAGATTTGACAAACTGGTTTGAAACCAATGGCCTTACAGCCAACCTAAAAAAGACAAATTACATTCATTTCTCTGCTAACACAAATGTTACTAATGAAATGAACCTAAAAATGGGTGAGCATGAGATTTTGAAGGTTGAGTCCTCCAAATTCTTGGGTCTGCATGTAGATAGCAAAATGAAATGGCACCACCATATTCAAGATCTGTGCAAAAGGCTAAGCTCAGCAAAGTTTGCCTTAAGAATAATTTCAGACACTAGGGAAATGAGCACAATAAAAACTGCATATTTTGGTTATTTTTACCAACTTATGGACTATGGTATAATATTTTGGGGAAATCAACCAATAGCAAAAAAAGTGTTCCATGCACAGAAGTGAGCAATAAGAATTATGTGTGGAGTACATCCTAGGCACTCGTGCAGGGATCTGTTTAGAGCTCTACAAATGCTTACAACACCTGCCCAATATATTTTTCCCTGATCTGCTTTCTTTCAAAAAATAGCAACTTATTCAAAATCAATAGCTCATACCATAGTTGTAACACCTGAAGGAAACTGGATATCCATTATGAGCTAAAAACGAAAAGCATGGTCCAGAAGGGGGTTTTATACAGTGGCACCAAGATTTTTAATGCCTTCCAATTGCACATTAAAGAACTGGTTGGAAACATGCCAAAGTTTAAAGAAAATCTGAAGCAGTTCCTTTTAGATGAGTCTTGTTACAGTATTGATGAATTTCTTAGCAAAAATGCATAGAATCTCCTGTTTGTGCTTAAACCTTACTGTGTGACCTCTACAGTTGATTAATCATACTCTGTAAGTACAGTGTAACTTAATACAAATCCCAAATTTACGACCGAGCAAGGTGGCGCAGTGGTTAGCACACTGGATTCACATTCGGGAGGACGACAGTTCAATCCTGCGTCCGGCCATCCTGATTTAGGTTTTCCGTGATTTCCCTAAATCGCTCCAGGCAAATGCCGGGATGGTTCTTTTGAAAGGGCACGGCCGACTTCCTTCCCTAATCCGATGAGACCGATGACCTCGCTGTTTGGTCTCTTCCCCTAACCAATCCAATCCAATCCCAAATTTATATATGACTCCTGTATAACTTAAGAACAATACCCAAATTTATGTATGACTGTATATTCTTTCAGATGTCCTGTATCTTAACTAATACATAAGGGTATATGCTAAACTTCACAGTTTCTTTAATCTAATGATAAGATCAATGTATCTGTGCACAAAACAATAATCTGTAAAAAACCTTGACTCATTCTATATCCAGGGATATGTTCCCATATGGATCTATGGAACATGAAATACATAAATAAATCAATAAAAACTTACCCCTTTTTATATCTATGTTCTGCCATATCTTCTCCTATATGTTGTTTTAAATGTCTTCTGTCATATACTTAATGTCTTTTAGCTGAAGAACAGTGCCTATGCTTTGAAATACAATAAAGGGAAAAAATATGAAATGAGCAATACTTTGTCAAATGAGGCAAACTAGGCATTATGTACAAAACTGCCCTGCCCTCTGAGTGCTTTTTCCACTTTATAAATTCCAAACTCTTCTAACACGTTGAGAGCATGAATTTTTTGCATCTTGTGGAGAATATATAAATTATTCTCAATGCTCCATATGAAATGACCAGTTTCTGATAAATGCAATCCCAAAGCAGTTTTATCACATGGTTGTGAATCCTCATTAAACCCTACTTTAAAAGAGTGACCAGTTTGGCTGATATAATATTTATTCCAGTTATTATAATAAATCCTATATACTCCACAGCCATCAAATTTATCATACGTCCTTCTCAACTTATGTTTTATTGTAATTTCAGGGTGTTTTTAACTTGAAATCCGTATCTAACATTGGATTTTCAGAAACATTTCTCTATTTGCTGAGACATTTTGCTGTGAAAATTTCATTGGAATGACTGTCATTTGTTCTTTATTGGTTCTCTTTTTTTAGATGAGTGTGCATCTGTCTGCTGTTTATTATATGTTCCTTTTGCTTATTGTAAGGGAGTGTGACATCATTTACAGAAAACCTTTAGCTATTGCAATTTGCTCCAAATGTTGAATTACATATGATCAATAGTGATGCATACTGTGCCGCCCTTGAATGTATTCATCTGGCTACCCATTATTTTGTTTCATGACAATGTATGTCCACATACTGCCTGGCAGTCACAAGTCTTGTTGCATGTGATATTCTGGTGGGACATCTTTGACCATCCTGCCTACAATCCAGACCTGGCACTGTCCAACTTCTTCCTGTTTACAAAACTGAAGGAGCACCTTGCTGGTAAATGCTTCACAAATGATGATGACCTGAAGCATGCTGGTATGCTGTTGTAACGTTGTTGAATAGCCAGGCAGCAACATGGTATGGAGAGGGTATACACAAATTGGTGCCAACCTATGACAAATGCCTTGAAGTCAAAGGCAATTTCATGTAAAATTAGATGAAGTATGTGTCAAAACATGTACATTCAGTTTTTATATTATCGTTAGAGAATGTCTTGGTAGAGTGAAATGTTTCTTACCTTCTGGATGGCCCTTGTATTGAGCTGACAGAGCCTACAAGAATGTAACATTATCCTTGGACAAATAAATTACTGATACTGATGTGTTCTGACATAGGGCTAACTTATATAGTTAAAAATGGTGCACTGGTCTCACTTATGTCCTTACATATCATTGGACCAGAGCACATCACAATACTGAATGCAGATTCAGACTGGGAAAAACCAGTATCCCAATAGTTTTGACTGTTTTTTCTGTTTTTAATAGTCAGCAACTAGCGTTAAACAGGAAAAACAAAAATGTTGATTTTGCTAAAAATTCTCTTGTGGGTGATAAGCAAACAAAGGATCAGTCAAATTTCAGTTCTGTAGCTCCTAAAGAGTATAGACTGTGGCACAAGGATGAAGAGTACAACAATATAAAAACTATGTAATTAGGAAGTTAGAAACAAGATGTGTGAAAAACAGTTTTAAGATTAGTGTCAACTTTGATCTAAAAGACAAGATAATGATCAGTAAAAACTAGGAATAAAAATTTTGTGGTTTGGAATTTTTTTATTTCAGAAATTGACCAGTGCGTAAATAATACAGCCTTCCCAAAGGACATATTCAATGGAATCCTGTGTGAGTGGGAAAGAATACTAAGTTAAATGAATTTACAGTTACAGTCCACTTGATGTGTTGTAATTTTTTGCTGAGGAAGTGAAGCCAGCTTGTGAACACTGGCTGGCAAAACAATAAGATGAACACTTTAAACACTGTGAGTACCTGAACATGATACCAAAAAACAGCTCTTCATGGTGGTGTGGATGTATAAGCCAACAGTAGCTTCACTTACAGATGTAGCACTGACTTAAATTTAGAGATGACTGCTTTGTAGCTCCTAGGTTTTGATGCACTGTCATTCCATTTTACTATTCCACTGATGATGACATCATAAACTTCATCCCATACTGTTACCTTATTTGAATGGAAACACAAACTGGAATGTATGATAACTGCAATGAGCATAAACAAGAATGAATGAATGAGTTTCATAACCCCATTTTGACTCTGGTAAATTATTAGTAGTTTCTAGGAACCCAATATGATTGTATTATTAACTTAACAGTTCCACAAGTTAGTGCTCACAAACATTATTATGGAGTGAGACACAAAACCAGTTGGTAAACACTAAAAAAGGAAATTAAATCATCTGGAAATCGCGCTATCACTGGTTGACTGACAACATGAAATTTATGGGAAAATGGAAAGTGATAAATTAAAAACTGAAATGAATGACCTTAGAGATAAATTTTATGGCATTTTCCCATTTGTATGTAAGAGGTGTCCCATGAGCAAAACAGACAAAAAGTACACTCCATGCAAGGCAGTTTGGTACCTAGTCAAGAAAAATATTATGGAACCTAGAGCTTCTTTAGATCACAGGTACTATAGTTCTCTTTTAGTCCAAAGGGTGCTTTGTGAGAATAGCAGGAAAAAATTGTAAATTAGATTCCAGATTTTATTATAGCCACTGTCACATAAATTGTATGAAACAAATGTTATTCCATGAATGAATGGAAAGAAATGCATCCAAATGATATCATAAACAACAAGAAAGTTTTGAAGCATTTAGCTTTGCCATGTGCCAACAACATTTCGTATGTTGCCATACAGAAAATTATTTTTAAAATTGCAAGACCACTAGCCACAGTAATAAACAAAATTTTTTCTAGTGTTTTCCCAGAGTTTTTGAAACAAGCTCAACCAGCACTGGTCTACAGAAAAAGGTAATCCATTGTTATTTGACATTGTCAAATCAGAAGACAGGTGATCTGCTATGTTAAAATGTATGAATAAAAATCATTTATTTATCAATAAAGGAATTTTAGTGGCTTGCACTTAGAATTTTTATCCACACATTTTAAAAGGTGATCCAATGGAAGTTTCACACTATTATCAGTAATTCCTGTACTGACATAACTGATGGATTGATATGGAAAAATTGACTTTTCAGTTGCTTTGAAGATAACAGCATATTTCATAATTCAAACACAGATTTTAAAAAAGGATCATGAACACTACTGCAATGTCTGATTTACTAAGAAAGATAAGTTATATATGTGAAGAGAAGAAATCGATTGTATTAACACTTTGTGACCTTAAGAAAACATTTTTCTGAACATAACTTAAGGAATTGTTGAGCAAGTTCTTTGGTGTAACCGGTGTTGCCATACAACCTTGGTGTCCTACTTTTAAAACAGACTTTATTCACTCAAAGAATAATTGTCATATGAACGGAAGTTAGAATATGGCATGAACCACATAGTGGCCTCTCCTATTTCTAACATTTGTTAATGGCAGGTCTTATTGTTCACCTGTGGACTATGCTCCTTAGGGGAGGGAGGGGGGGGGGAGGATCTTGATAAACAGTACCATATAATAACAATAAGGGGGTACTGGATATGGATGGCTTAAACTTAAACCACAGTTAGATGAGGAAGACATTACCCTAGTTCTCAAAAAGGCTTGTGTGTATTGGACTTCGTCCATGAGGTGAACAAAGTATTTTAAATACTGGTTGCTCAAATTTGATCACCAGGATACTGATTCAAAACCTGTATCCAAAGTAAATAATGTAGTAAGGTAAAGTGAGAGAACGTTAAGACCTATATTTCACTGAATATGCAGTACTTAGTTTTCACAATTGAAATGATAGTTTTTTAGTGTGATAGATTGCAATCCATAGGTAGTAGATAAAAGTTTGCATCCCAGTTCTTTGAAAAAATGTTGTTGCACTCCTGGGAGGCTGCAGCTACTACAAGAGCAAGTGGATTTGTCTAATCGAGATCATCTTGCTAGCCTTCTCTGTCTCTCTGCTGTATTCAGACAAGGAAACATTATGCCAACTGCACAATGTGAATTACTTTCATATAATGGCTTTTCAATTTATCTACTCAGTGAATCGATGCCCTGCTATGCTTCATTCTGAAAATAAGGATGTAACCAGTCCCACATGTGTGTAACATTTCCTGATTTGCATTAGTTTACTTACATCACCAGTAGAACTATCTTATAATGATTTCCTTTCACTTAAAGGCTGTAATTCAATTTCTGAAAGAAAATAAATGGTCTACAATCTGATTAATGAAAGCAATGAAATGCTTTCTTATGTTATTTTCTAACATTTCAATTAATTAGCAACATCTATTATTTAAATTCTCTGAAAAATTTTTCAGTACTCAGCACTCCTTCTTCATTAAAATCTCACAACAAAAACCTTTTCTGTGCAAATAATATCACAGATCAATTTCATTATTATTTCAGAAGGAGGCAGTACATTTCCTTTCGCCATCCAAGAAGCAAAAATGTTAATAAAAGTAATTAATTAATACACTGCAATATCAAATGATGATTATTGTTTTTATAATTACATTTATTCCACTCAATTTTTGAAAAAAACTCTATGGCTCTGTTCAGGTTTTCTCACTCACTCACAAATATCATTCCAATCAACAGTTCATGCTCTCTCTATTGAGCCTTCCTTAATCCCAACAGATGGCAGTGCTCTCATCAGCCCCCCCCCCCCCCCCCCCAATCATTTGCAGCATGAAAAATAAAATAAAATCTATTTTAACTGAACTTCCTCTTTATTTAGATACTTCAAAAAATTCTGCTGAAATTATATGACATTTGCGTGCTGCATTACATGCAGTACAAAAACACACAGTTTGTGAACAAAATTCGTGTAAAAGTTTATATACAAAAAAGGGTTACCTTGCACTTGCAAGTACTGGAAAAAAGACATCACACATAAATGAAGACATTGTGTCACTCTTCCATTGCTTTGAACATGATTCATCATGTACAATGTGCAACCGTACTTCCAATCTGCATAACAATAGCTGTAGGTAGCTAGGAAGTGACAGATAAGATCCAAAGAAATGCCCCCTACAGGCGATAATGTTAAAATCCTACATCTAAATCTACATACAAGGGTTGAATGAAAAGTAATGCCTCCATCTTCATTAGTTGGATTTGGATGGGAATATTTTAATAAATCAAACACAGAACTAATGTTTAGAATGTGATCTTTGATTACCAATATTCACTTTTCCACATAATCACCAGCCAATTGGATACATTTCTACCAATGATGAACAAGTTTTCTGAAGCCCTCATGGAAGAAGTTGACACTCTTTGTGTCAATATTCCATAGAATGATGTTTCGTTTCCGGGTCATAATGGTGTACCCACAATTCGTCTCCTGTCACAACTGAATGGAGAAAAGCGTCACCTTCATTCATATAAAGAGAGAGGAGTTCCTAGCAAATTTCAAGTCTGTGTGCTTTCACTTCAGGAGTCAGCATCTGGGATACCCATCGTGCACAGGTCTTCTGATAGCCAAGCAAAGCTATGATGTGACCCACACGTTCTTGTGAAATGCCAATTGTGCTTTCAGTTTCTCTCTGAGTGATATGACGATCATCCTGAGTCAATCTGTCAACATTTTGCTTGTGAAACATGGTGGTTGCTGTCACAGGACATCCAACTCTTTGTTTGTCATGCAGGTCAGATGTTCCCACCTCAACATCTTTAAACTTACTCACCCAATGAGACACAGTACTCACAACAACACAATCACCATAAACTGCTTTCATTCTCTGATGAGCTCCTTTGGGATGACCTCTTCTGCTGTCAAAAATTCAATGACTGCACATTGCTTAAATCGCATTGATTGACCATCTACACACGGTTCCATACTTTACACTGTAACAACACAACTGTTCAGTGCTAAGGGTTCCCAAATTCAAATGGCTCTGAGCACTACGGGTCTCATCTGTGGTCATCAGTCCCCTAGAACTTAGAACTACTTAAACCTAACTAACCTAAGGACATCACACACATCCATTCCAGAGGCAGGATTCGAACCTGCAACCGTAGCGGTCACGTGGTTCCAGACTGAAGCGCATAGAACCACTCGGCCATAACATAAGGGTTCCCACCAACTGCAGATGTAGAGAAGAAAATGGCTCTGAGCACTATGGGACTTAACATCTATGGCCATCAGTCCCCTAGAACTTAGAACTACTTAAACCTAACTAACCTAAGGACATCACACAACACCCAGTCATCACGAGGCAGAGAAAACCCCTGACCCTGCCGGGAATCGAACCCGGGAACTCAGGTGTGAGAAGCGAGAACGCTACCACATGACCACGAGCTGCGGACGATGTAGAGAAGAGGCTATGGAACAAGACAGTACCTGCCACATACCAATGCTGCCAACTGTTGAAGAGTTACGAAGGTGTAGGCATTACTTTTCAGTCAACCCTCGTACATGTTCCATAACCCATGGCTGAAGATACCTAGTACCATTACTAGTCATTTCCTTTCCTATTTAATTCACAAATGGAACAAGTGAAAAACGATTCTCTATATGTCTCTGTATAACCCTTAATTTCTCTTATCTTGTCTTTGCAGTGCTTATGCAAAGTGTACATTGGCAGCAGTAGAATCATTATGCAGTCAACTTCAAGTGCCTGTCTTCTAAGCTTTCTTAATAGTGTTTTATGAAAAGGACATTATATTTCCTCCAAAGATTCCCATTTGAATTTAGGAAGCACCTCCATAATACTCACATGCTGTTTGAAACTACCGACAACAAATCTAGCAGTATTCCTCTGAATTTCTTCAATGTCTTCCTTTAATCCAATCTGGTGGGGATCCCAAACACTCAAGTGGTACTCAAGAATGGGTTGTATTAATGTTCTATATGCTGTCTCCTTTATAGGACAGCTACACTTCCTTAAAATTCTCTCAAATCAACTGAAGACAACAATTTGCTTCCCCACTACTGTCCTTACATACTCATTCCATTTAATATCACTTTGCAGCATTACATCTAGGTATTTAATCAACATAACTGAGTCAAGAAGGACACTAATAATGGTGTATTTGAACATTATCTATTTGTTTTTTCTACTCATCTGCATTATCTTACATTTTTCAACATTTAGAGTCAGCTGTAATTTATCACACCAACTAGAAATTCTGTCTAAGTCTTCTTGTATCATCTTACAGTCACTCACTGTTGGCTGTGATTAATTACCAAAGCATTTGCAACAAGATATCGCTGCATGAGGCATTCCTAAAAAGCAGAGGAACTCACATAATACCAAGTACAGAAAGCTGAGTAGAACCTTAAATCGACAGTAGTGGAACTTTTTGGGAAAAATCTAAGTGCAAATTGAACAGACGGATTAATGGTAAATGGAGGTGGTACATATAGGGTGTACATAAAGTCTGGGAACACTTTCAATTATTTATTGCACAAGAACCAAACATTGTACAGATATCATTCATATGTCATTTTGAAGAGAAACCTTGAAAGTTTTCTTTCTTGTATATTGCCTCAGCATAGTTTGGTAATTAGCTGATGGTCAGCACTAGTCACAAACAGGGCTTTCTGTGTGTTGGAGTTCGACAAAAACAAGTGTGCTACAGCTGTTCAATGGATGTTTAAAACCAAGTACAGTAAGAAGCCTCCAACAAGGAAGGCCATTTACCACTGGCACAATAAATTCATTACAATGGGTTGCTTGTGCCCGGCAAAGAGAAGCAGACATCCCAGTGTGAGTGAAGTGAATGTGGAGCACATACGAGAGACATTCATAAGGAGTCTAAAGTAATCAGTGCATCCCGTGAACTCTAAATGGCTCCAATGACAGTGTGGAAAGTCCTGCAAGAGAAGCTGTTTATGGAACCATTCAGATTGGAGCTAGTGCAGTTCAATGCCTCAATGCTCAATGACTATGACAAAGACAAGCATTCTGAGTTTTGTTCGCAGTTGCAACAATTGAATGAGGATGGGGATGGCATTGTTGATTGCTTAATTTTTAGTGACAAAGCCACTTTTCACAATAATGGGAAAGTGAACAGGCATAACTCTCAAATTTGGGGTACAAAGCATCCACACGAACGCAATGAATTTGAGCATGATTCACAAAGGTAAATGTTTTTTGTGCCTTGTCATGTCAAAAACTGTATGGACCAATCGTCTTTGCCAAGAGCACTGTCATTGGATGTTCCTACTTGGACATGTTGCAACAATGGCTGATGCCTCAAATGCAACTAGACTCTTCATTCATCTTTCAGCAGGATGGGGCTCCACCCCATTTTCATCGTGAAGTAGTGGGTACCAGAACACGGAGCATTGATGGATCGGCCATGCTACAGAAGGGGACAGCTGTTTCATGAAATGGCCTCCCCAGTCACCAGATCTCACTCCATGTGGCTTTTTTCTGTGGGACACATTTAAGATCTGGTGTATGTGCCACCTCTACCACAAGATGTAGCAGAGCTTCGGGAGAGAATATGGGAAGCAGCTGCCATAGTTGATTATGCCATGCTGGGATGGGTATGGCAAGAATTTGATTACCATATTGGCGTCTGCTGGGTCACTCATATTGAATGTTTGCAAAAAACTTTCAGAGTTTCTCTTCAAAATGCAATATGTATAACATCTGTTCACTGTTTAGTTCTTGTGCAATAAATAATTGAAAGTGTTCCTGGACTTTATGTATACCATGTATGTTGCAGTTGACAAGAAATTCAACTCATCAAGATTGATTGATTGAGTGAATGATTTTTATCCGATTCCATTTGACTACATTTTGTATAAAGCAGGTACTTGTAATATACCACAAGTCAATTTAAACCTATTTTCTTGCAATATTTAACCTATTTATTATAATTTAATACATCAAAGTGGCAATACCTATAATAATGTTGCATACATTTTTCACGCGTTTTTTAGGTCCTGAAAATTATTTACATACTACATTATACTCATATTTACATTTTTATCTCAGTATTCAGGTTCTCAAGTCATTTACATATCATAATACGTTCAATTAGTTACAGTACTTCTATAAAAGTAATAGCATTTTTCATTTATTGATACATATACTCTCCTAAACAATAAAATTCTTTTTCCATTAAACAATCCTTGAAAAGTTTTTGGAATTTCTTTTTGCTCATATTGTCCTGCAAACTCTTTGGAAGGCACTTTATGAGTTTGACACTTGAGTATTGAGGACCTTTTTCTGCAACTCTCAGTCAGTGTTGTATACTTCTTAGCTGACATTTATTTCTTGTTTCATATGTATGAATGTCTGCATTTCTTTCTAGTACTGCATTTCCTTTTATTAATGATATTGTTTTGTAGATGTATAGAGATGGAAATGCCAGTATTTTTAGACTACTGAAAACAGTTCTGCGTGAGTCTCTTTGTTTCTTGTTCAAGATGGTCCTAACAGCTTCATTTCTTTTTTTTCCCAATATAAATATTCTTTCTGTATTTTTGCTGCTGGAATTTTCCCAAACAGTAATTCCATATTGTAGGTATGGCTCAAATAGAGCCTGGTACACTGTACATAGAAGCTCCTTGTTGGCATAATGTGCAAGCTGTTTCATAACAAATATTGCAGTGCTCAATTTACAAGAAACATTATGTATATTTTGACTCCACTGGAACTTATTGTCAACTGTAATCCCCAAAAACTTAGTAGTGGTAGTTTCTTTCAGTCTTGTTTCATCTATGTGTTCTTCCTTCTCTCTGTTTGTGAACACCATGAACATTGTCTTTTTTAGATTTAAAATTAGCCATTTTGTATAAGCCATTGTGCTGTGTTATTTAGTCACATAAATTCACTTCTTTCCAGTGTTTCCAGATTTCTTTGTATATTCATTAGTTTCAAGCCATCTGCCTATAGTATTTTTTTTTATCTTTCTCACTGACATCAATATTGTTTACAAATAGGTTGAACAGAAGTGGGCCAAGTACAGATACTTGAGTCATTCTGTACTTAATATTTCTGATTTCACATCTGCATCCAGTTTCTGTTTCCAGATACTGCTTTCTGTTGATGATGTACCATTTTATCCACTTGGCTACATGTCCATGAATACCATAGCTTTCAAGTTTTTCAATGAGTGCAATATGGGTGACTGTGTCAAATGCTTCAGACAAATCCAGAAACATAGCAGACACAAGACTTTCTTTTGTCTAATGAATTTATAATGTATTTTAGAGGCCTGAGATGGTTTTTGTAGATTTCCCTTTTTGGAAACCATGTTGTACTGGAATCAGAATACTGTGTTTCTCCAGAAATGTGGTCAACCTGCTATGCATGAGCATCTCTAGTATTTTTGAGAAACCAGAGATTAAAGACACTGGCCTGTAGTTATTTGGATCATTTTTGTCTCCTTTCTTAAATATTGGTACTACTTTGCTTACTTTTAATTTTCTGGGGATACTTCTTCTCTAAATGAGCAGTTTGCAATATCCAAAAGAGGTCTAATTATTTCTTCATTCACATGTTTTATTAAATAATTTGATACTTCATCATCTCCTGCATACTTTTTGGGTTTTAATTTCTGGATTATTTTTATGAGTTCTGTTTTTGTCACCGGTTCCAGGAACATTTAGTGGGATGGTTGGCCAAATGTTTTAGCATACTTTGACCACTGACAATTTTTCCCCTTGTGAATTTTGTTCAGCATCTATAAAGTTGTTGTTGAGTATATTAGCAATTTTTATTCCATATGTAACTATATTGTAATCAGTTCTCATTGACTTAATAAAATTGCTGCTTTTTACACTTATTTGGCTATATATTCCACTGTTGGTTATATTCCATGTTGTTTTACATTTTTGATTTGAATTTGCTATGGCTCTGTTTATTCAAATGGCTTTTGCTTCTCTTATTAACTGCATGTACTTCTGATACTGTTTGTATGTCTCCATATGTCCTGCTTGTCTGATTTCCTTCTTCACTCTAGTCCTGAGTTCAATTATTTCTTTAGTAATCCATTTCTTACTGTGACCCTGCTTTTTCTGAAAGGATTCTTTGGGGAAGACTACATGAAAGTGATGCATTAGTTTGTTAAGAAATGTGTCATACTTCTCATTTGTACCTTGTGCTTGTGTTGTTTTGGCCCATTCTTCTTTCCTCAGTGTTGTTTTGAAAATGTTCATGTTTTGTACATTGCTAATCCTGACTTCTTTCTTATCTTGCATTTCTTCTGTTTTTGAGCTCCTATTTATGTGGATGTGAATTATTAACCCAAGATGGTCAGAGATTGCTGTCTGTTGAACTTTTGCTTCACATTTACTGTTTTCAATATTTGTGATTATGTTGTCAATGATGGTCTGACTGTGATCAGTCACTCTTGTAGGTACATCTATTATTGTTTTCATGTTACACTGTAATAATGTCTCTTTCAATTTTTGTTTTGGTTTTGATTCTTTACCCATATCTATGTTTAGTGTTGACATACACTCCTGGAAATGGAAAAAAGAACACATTGACACCGGTGTGTCAGACCCACCATACTTGCTCCGGACACTGCGAGAGGGCTGTACAAGCAATGATCACACGCACGGCACAGCGGACACACCAGGAACCGCGGTGTTGGCCGTCGAATGGCGCTAGCTGCGCAGCATTTGTGCACCGCTGCCATCAGTGTCAGCCAGTTTGCCGTGGCATACGGAGCTCCATCGCAGTCTTTAACACTGGTAGCATGCCGTGACAGCGTGGACGTGAACCGTATGTGCAGTTGACGGACTTTGAGCGAGGGCGTATAGTGGGCATGCGGGAGGCCGGGTGGACGTACCGCCGAATTGCTCAACACGTGGGGTGTGAGGTCTCCACAGTACATCGATGTTGTCACCAGTGGTCGGCGGAAGGTGCACGTGCCCGTCGACCTGGGACTGGACCGCAGCGACGCACGGATGCACGCCAAGACCGTAGGATCCTACGCAGTGCCGTAGGGGACTGCACCGCCACTTCCCAGCAAATTAGGGACACTGTTGCTCCTGGGGTATCGGCGAGGACCATTCGCAACCGTCTCCATGAAGCTGGGCTACGGTCCCGCACACCGTTAGGCCGTCTTCCGCTCACGCCCCAACATCATGCAGCCCGCCTCCAGTGGTGTCGCGACAGGCGTGAATGGAGGGACGAATGGAGACGTGTCGTCTTCAGCGATGAGAGTCGCTTCTGCCTTGGTGCCAATGATGGTCGTATGCGTGTTTGGCGCCGTGCAGGTGAGCGCCACAATCAGGACTGCATACGACCGAGGCACACAGGGCCAACACCCGGCATCATGGTGTGGGGAGCGATCTCCTACATTGGCCGTACACCACTGGTGATCGTCGAGGGGACACTGAATAGTGCACGGTACATCCAAACCGCCATCGAACCCATCGTTCTACCATTCCTAGACCGGCAAGGGAACTTGCTGTTCCAACAGGACAATGCACGTCCGCATGTATCCCGTGCCACCCAACGTGCTCTAGAAGGTGTAAGTCAACTACCCTGGCCAGCAAGATCTCCGGATCTGTCCCCCATTGAGCATGTTTGGGACTGGATGAAACATCATCTCACGCGGTCTGCACGTCCAGCACGAACACTGGTCCAACTGAGGCGCCAGGTGGAAATGGCATGGCAAGCCGTTCCACAGGACTACATCCAGCATCTCTACGATCGTCTCCATGGGAGAATAGCAGCCTGCATTGCTGCGAAAGGTGGATATACACTGTACTAGTGCCGACATTGTGCATGCTCTGTTGCCTGTGTCTATGTGCCTGTGGTTCTGTCAGTGTGATCATGTGATGTATCTGACCCCAGGCATGTGTCAATAAAGTTTCCTCTTCCTGGGACAATGAATTCACGGTGTTCTTATTTCAATTTCCAGGAGTGTATTACAACATCTTTCATTTTAATCTTCAGTAATAATTTTTCTAGTTTTTTCAGAAATGTTGTAATATTACCACTTGGGGATGTTTATACAGAGATAATTCTGAGCTCTTCACTCATTATGTCAGTAATTTCAAAATCTTTTTCAATGCAGGCTGGAAGGTTTACATATTTACAGTGTTCGATATCTTGTAGACTTCCAATTTTCTTCTTGTATGTAGCAACACCTCTGTCTTTATGTTTTGATCTACAGAAATAATTAGTCAAATCATAGTCTCTTATTATTAGGCTGCTGATGTGAGATTGTTTGGGCAAGAACACAGTATCAGGAGTAGGCATGAACCTTCTATCGACCACCAGACTCATCCCATGAAGTAAAACTTTAGAGAAAACTTAAGTTCACTTATATGTAAGTTGGCAAACCATTGGAGGAGGCATTAATCATCCTACAATCATTTGGGAAAACTAAAGTTTTGTAAGTGGTGGGAGTGATAGGATGTCCCGCACAACGTTACAGATTCCTGCCTTCTCTGAGAGCCACCTAGGACAGATCAGTCACAAGACCGCATGTCATGGAAAGATATTGGATCTAATAGCAATAAATAGACCTGACATCAATGTGGATTTCCACAATGTGGATATCAGTGACCATGACGCAGTTGTAGCAACAGTTATTGCCAAAGTACAAAATATCACTAAAACAAGTAGGAGGCTCTACATGTTCAGAAAACTAGATAAGCACAGCTATACATTTTTCTCTGGAGAGGAGTATGTAGAGGAACTGTAGGTTTGGGTTAGTTGACCATGCACTTGATTCATATGCATGTAGTAGAACAGTTTGTGATGGAAGGGATCGTCGATAGCACACAGTCACTGTTAAGAAACTTCTGAGAAAATGTAAACTGCTAAATAATAAGTCTAAAACAAAGCTTACAGCTACAGATAGGGAGATGCTGAATGAACACATGTAGCTGTCGAGAGGGCAATAAGTGTAGCCTTCAGTGAATACCACAGCAGAATATTATTTAAGCATATGGCAGGGCACAAGCTGGTGCCTGGTACTGTAATTCAAACACTTGCCAACACATGCAGCACTTATGCCATGTCAGCAGCTCCATCCATTTCTGGGGTAATGACTTGTATTTTGAGATATTTTGATGGTGCTTGGGGGTCACATACATAAATTCAACCAAAACAATACCTGCTGTCTCTTGTATAAAAGCTGGCCATCTGGTCAGGCTGGGCTGCTGACACAGGTGGGCTTTGAATCAGTATCCACTGTGTATTGATTAATGCTGCAAGGCTGCGAACATACTTCCTTCCGCAGACCACTGCCAGATAGAGTGATGGTTGAACTGATACCCTCCTAGTCACTGAGCTATGGGGTGTGTGACAGCATCAAACGCTGGCCTCAGCTGGCAGCCACCTCACCAGAAGCATAACAATAACAGTAAGCTGCCACATCTGATACAGTACTATTGAGATATGCTAACTATGCAAGGCCTTGACACTATATGGACAGCAGCTATTGATATCCTAATGAAATCATTTTGCATCACAGTGGGCCATGATATCAAACCTGAGAATGTCTGTGGAACATCTACACAGTGGGTCAATACTGGACCATGCAACCAGAGGAGAGCACACACTTGTAACTGATGTAGCTTGTTGGAGCAATAAAGAGTTTAAATGCAAGCTGTCTGTCTTGCTGCAACCACCTTCACCTTCAATGGCCAACCCTTTGAACCAATCATTCCCACATGAAAAAGCCATTGTTGTGTTGACCACCAGAAGAACAACTCTTCCACCACTCCTTCTTAGCGATCATGGCACTTCTGATGCGCTACATGTTGGCACGCTGTGACATAAATGTAACCATGCATCTTGCTGTACCATTACATTCTAGTGACAACAACGGGATTGGTAAAGATACTATGGTCACCAACAACACAAGTAAGTAGCAGTATGTGTTCATTGAAACCATTTGCAGGGGTCCTCATTCCCATTTTTCTGGCTTTACGTCCATCCTCTTTCTGTGTATAATATATTGGGAACAAGGGCAGCTGTATTTTGGGGAGATATAGACAAGTGTAAGCAGGAGATAACTGTGAAAATGGTATATGAGTGTAGATGTAATTTAATGTTGTCATCTAAGTTACAAGTTTAGGGGTTCTCCAAGTGACTCAGCATATAAATATGTGGTATGATGTCCACAAAGTACCTGAGTTGTGTACAGAGTTATTCTTTCCTTTTTCCATTTCTGTGCCACACACCTACTCCTTATTCTATTTGCTAGTAACATAATTATAAATCATGGGACAGCACTGATAAGATAAAATGTAGATCAATATCACAACAGTATCTTTTTTGTGTCTTTGCATCATGTGGAACTAACTAAAAGCAGTAATACACTGAAGGCACTACATGAATTTGAGACAATTCATTGTCTCTGACTTCAACAATTAAACCGCTCCAGGTGCCGAGAAAGAGTGTACACAACAGCAGGAAATCTACTTAGGATACCTGTCAGAATTAGTGCAAGGGAGAATGTATCAGGTACTAGGAAGTTTTGTAGAGTATCATAGGTGGTCTAAGAGACACAGGTTGTAGCTGGGAAGTGCCTGTGATTAAGAAAATCAGTGATATTAAAGAGTGCATGCAGCATGGTACACTGAACAGACCTCTTGGGGTGAGAGATACACTTCAAGATTAAAGTGGTAGGTCTCCCGTTCTTCTGTACTTTATAATGTGACTGTAGTGACTCAACCATAGATTACTTACTTTTTATAAATAGTTTAGGTTAAGCTCTTTTTCTGAACATTTGTGTGTCTATCTTATGGGTATGTCTACACTTGAATGCATTTATCAAACAATGTAAACTCCAGGTTAGATTATCAACAATATGAGGAAGAGAGAGACTGCTGCTTACCATAAAGATAACATGTTAAATTGCAGACAGGGGCAACAACAAGACACTTACACATTAGCTTTTGGCCAAAGCCTTTGCCAGAAAAGGAAACACACACACATTCATTCACACAAGCAACCACACCTCATGCATACATGACCACCATCTCCGGCAGCTTGGACTGGAGCTGCCGAAGATGGTGGTTATGTGTGTGTGAGGTGTGGTTACCTGTGTGAATGAATGTGGGTGTGTGTTTCCTTCTCTAATGAAGGCTTTGGCTGGAAGCTAATGTGCAAGTGCCTTCTTGTCATGCAGGTTCGCAACTTAATATGTCATCTTGATGGTAAGTAACCATCTATCTCTTCCTTATATTCTTGAAAGCATTTAGGAATGCCGAATGTTGCATCCATCCAAGAGGTTTGGATAAGAGTTTTGTGCTGCTACCCAGTCTTTGGACAGAAAATTAAAAGGCTTTAGCAAAATTAAGGAGAAGCAGCATGGGAGTTGCTGCAGAACATTAATAGCTGCACATTGGTAGCCACCAGTCTGGTGCCATGGGGGTCACAATGACAGACACATCAGTGGATTGATTGTGAGGCACAAATAGCCAAACACAGCACTGTATAGAGGTAACCATGTAGGAAGCGAAGTGATGACAGCACACCAGGGTGAGTCTTTTTTTATGGGAGACGTGACTAAGTGCTGGGTTTTAGTGAAACAAATGGGCACCAGAGGCACAAAAATAAGTCTGTATTTAAAAGTAAGGGTCAGTTCTCAGCAGCACCACCATGATGCCAGAGCTATGCTGAGCAGTGAGATGAGTGGGCTCTGCCAGCAGCAGCCATGGGTTCAACATAGTGCTGCACCTGACACCAGCACTAAGTTCTTCACAGGACTTGTCATAGCCCTGCCAACCTGCCATTCATGCCTACTGCCACTGATACCAAACTTCTAGTGAGCCTTGGCACCACAGCACCAGACGCTGTCTGATGCCTGTCCAAGGGCAACAGGTTACACCCACTGTACAGCAGATTCCACATGTTGCTACCAAGGCCACATGTGGAGCTGAGGAACCATTCCCTTAGTGGACTGCCATCGCAGCACAGTATGTAGTGGCATTGATGTCAGTGGCTCTGGTCTCCAAAGGTGGCCAGCCTCAGCAATGCAGGGCACCGGCTCAGCAGCTATGGGCAAAAGTGTCGCCTGTTCATCAGTGCCTGCCTCACTATATCATGTACTGAAATCAATAAGAGTCACCTGTAACTGCCAACAGCATTTCACGTGGGTCCCCAAACTTTTAGATACAATATATAATTACAGGGAATGTGTAGTGTTTGTGGAAACTTACCATGCTTAGCATAGGCTGGCACTATGTTAATGATTTTGTGAAGTGTGGTAACTAGGTTTGAGAGGATAAATGCTGCTTTTTAAGGTTAAGCAGGATGACACACGAGAAGAAGTGGGTACCTAGTTTCACAATACCATAGAGGTCTCCAGGATCCCTATATTCCTATCCTTACAAGGTGGTTTAACAGAGCTCCCAAATAGAAAAGTGAATGATGTGGACTGTAAGTGTTTTATGGATTAACTTTGTCTAGAGACTCAATGGAACAGCATACAAAATTTTGCAGGAAACAGAGTGGACATTGAAAAGTAGTCTGAAGCATGATTAGTGTGGAGAAGAGTAACAAATGGAGTCAAGTGTAGTAGTATATACCAGAAATATTACTGTTGTGTCATATAATTTCAGAATCACCTAGTGACTAGAAGTATACAAACTACAGAGAGACTTATCATTCATAATTGTGTCCAAGTGTCTGAGCCAAAGAAAGTTGAACAGTGAAAATAGTGTAAATATAAATGGAGGAATGATGAGTACAAGCATACAGCAGCTAACTTAGAACTTGTACTCCAGAATGGTGTTTTGTAGAATATGGACTGTAGGACTAGCTCCTTTGTTGCAGCCAGACTTTAGCTACTCATGAATTTGCAGGGACGAACTGCTCCAGCAAGGGGTGAGTAGTGCCATGGGCACAAGCTGTGGTCCAATGACCAACGTTTGATGGGCTTTGTACATGACCTTGACTGCAAAAAACCTGCCTTGCCTTGTATAAAGGTTGGCCGAACAGCCAGGCTGGGTTGTCAACACTGTTGCACTTTGAATCTGCATCTGCTGTGTATTGGCTACCACCACAAGGCAGCCAATGTTCTTCCTGCTGCACATCACTGCCAGGTGGGAGTCAGGGTCAAACTGAAGCTCTCCTAGTCACCAAGCCATGGGGCACCTGCCGGAGCCCATCACTCACCTCAGTTAGGCATGACACAGCCACCTGCCAGCAATGTAACAACATGAAATATACCAAGTTGGAGTCTAATCCATCTGTTATATTTTCATCTCCCAAGAATAACAAAAAATTTCCTCTTTCATTCTATGTCTAATGCAGCTGCACACATAGTAGGTAATCCGTACAGAAATATGTAAAGTTGTTATTTATGTAAAATCTCAAACATATTTCAGTTGTTTATATTCACCTACCTGATTACAATGATGTGAATGTTTTACTAGAATCATGAGTAATGAATAGTTACAGCTAATTGAAGTTATTATATCATATAATAGTAAAACATTTTGAGCTAGTAAGCAGCGGAGGAGGTATTCTACATCTGAATCTACATCTACATCTGGTAGCGGGTTCATTGAACTGCCTTCACAATAATTTTCTATTATTCCAGTACCATCCAGAATGTAGAAAAAATGAACAAAGATATCATTCCTTGCGAGCTCTGATTTCTCTTATTTTATTAAGGTGATCGTTTCTCCCTGTGTAGGTTGGCATCAATGAAATATTTTCGCATTCAGAAGAGAAAGTTGGTGATTGAAATTTCATGAGAAGATTCCGCTGCAATGAAAAACACCTTTGTTTTAATTATGTCTATCCCAAATCCTGTATCATTTCAGTGACACTCTATATCCAATTTCGTGATAATACAAAATGTGTTGCCCTTCTTTGAACTTTTTCGATGTACTCTGTCAATCCTATCAGGTGAGGATGCCACACCATGCAGCAGTATTCTAAAAGAGGATGGACAAGTGTAGTGTAGGCAGTCTCTTTATTAGACGTGTTCCATGTTCTAAGTGCCCTACCAATAAAATTCAGTCTTTTGTTTGCCTTCCCCACATTTTCTATGTGTTCTTTCCCTTACAATTCATAAACTTTTCATTGTTTTTGTTTTAAATGTTCACACAGTGTATTACTTATCGTACGGCAGACAGACTGCATATTATCTGGTCTTCCACCTTTAAGCTCTCAGGTTTTCAAATCTCATCTGATGCAGCCCCAACAATCAGTCTTTCCTTATCATCCTGTACAGTAAGTCTCCCCTGACCCATGGTTCTAGGTGACTTTACTGAAATCTACCCCTTTTACAAGACCTCTCCAGTCCCTTTCCTTCACCCTTCTTCCTTCCCCTTCAACCCTTCTGCCTGAAGGGAGAGCCACTGGCTCAAAAAGCTTGCCAATTAGAAGCATCTTTTATGGGTGTATTCTGCCACTGCTTAGTGAGTAGATTTTTTTATCTATCCAATTAAATAATTTTGTCATTTATAATGTGTACAACAAATATGTTTGTGAATAATAGGAAGCAGAATAATATCTTTGTTCTTAAACTCATGGGCAAGGTAATAAATACACAACCTGAAAGTGCTAATGATCTGCAAACTCTAGCTACAGGACAGTGTTGTTAGTACTGGTGACCATACTACAAATTATTTAGTGCACACTGTCACTTCCATGGTTCTGTCAGTGAATATAATACCACTGTGAAACTTAACAAATATTGTGACTGTGGTTACTGATTGGGTGAGTTTTCTTCCAAATGTGTTTGCACAGAAAGAGATATGCATGTCTTTACCTGTAAAAACTGTGAATTTTAAAACTGGAACTGGCCATCAACTATGGTATAGTGTAAATAAAGTGAGATAAACCACTTTTAAAATTCATTTATTGTTCAGTCTACGTCATTTGTCACAGCATCAGTTTCCAGGATATCTTTTCAGTGCAGCAAGAAATGTAACTTAAAAATCTGTCAAAACTGAGTGCAAGATTAAGAAGCAGACAAAGGGTTCACAGCAAACAACATCAGGCTGCCGCATATGATGCAGCACTACCAAGGTATGCCAACAATGCAAGGCCTTCACACTACTGAGACAGCAGCTACCACCATCCTCATATCACCAATTCGCACCACTATGGGCCACGAGATCAATGCATGACCACACCCATGGAACATTGACATCATGGGTTGACATTGGGCTGTGTCACCAGATGAGGGCACACACCAGTTACTGCTGTAGCTTGTTGGAGTAATAAAGAGTTAACATCCATGCCACCTGTCTTGCTACAGTCACATTCACCTCTGACAGATGCCCACAGTCCTTGCCAACAAGATCCACAATGCTCAGAAGGGGGAGCCTTCACCATACTGATCATCTGTTGTAGAATCTTAGAATATATTCTAAAATCAAATGTAATGAGGCATCTTGAACAGAATGATCTCCTACATGCGAGCTGGTATAAATTATGAAAACACAGAACATGTGGAATCTAATTTGTACTTTTATCATACGACATCCTGAAATCTATGAATCAAATCAGTCACATAGCATTTGACCCAGTACCACATCTACACTTGTTATTGAAAGTACGATCATATAAAAGCAGAATATCTGATGGGATTGAGGATTTCTTGGTACAGAAGACACAGCATGTTATCTTGGTTGGATGGTCACTGACATGTACAAGCAACTCCAGATCTGCACCAGGGAAGTATGTTGGGACCACTGCTGCTCATGTTGTATATTATACATAATATTATATAATTTATTTATTTATATAATTATAATATTAATGGTAACCTCATACTTTTTGCAGATGGTGTAGTTATCTATGATGAAATACTGCCTGAAAAAAAGGGCACAAATATTCAATGTGATCTTGACAGGATTTCAAAGTGATGCAAAGACTGGCAACTTGCTACATGTCCAGAAGTGTGAAATTGTGCACTTCACTAAATAAAAAAAAAGTAGTATGCTATGACTACAATACAGTTGGAATTGGTCAACTCATACAAATATGTGAGTGTAACACTTTGTAGGGATATGAAATATACACATCAAAAAATGTTTTGCATCACCTCAGTTCCGAGAGTTCCAGAACCTGTACAGAAAATTGGAACAGAGATCAACATAAACATCATTTTTGTCATTTTTATTGCTCATGAAAACTGCACATTGCATGTTGTACCACAGTACAGTGAGTCCTTCAGAGGTGGTGGTCCAGATTGCTGTACTCACTGATACCTCTAATGCCCAGTAGCATGTCCTCTTGCATTTATGTATGCCTGTATTTGTCGTGGCATACTATCCACAAATTCATCAAGGCACTTTTGGTCCAGATTGTCCCACTCCTTAATGGCAATTTGGCATATATCCCTCAGAGTGGTTGGTGGGTCACATCTTCCATAAACAGCCCTTTTCAATCTATCCCAGGCACATTTGATAGGGTTCATGCTGGCCACTCTAGTTGAGCGATGTCATTATCCTGAAGGACATCATTCACAAGATGTGCACGATGGTGGCTCAAATTGTCATCCATTAATATGAATGCCTTGCCAATATGCTGCTGATATGGTTGTACTATCGGTCAGAGGATGGCATTCATGTATCGTACAGCCGCTACAGCACCTTCCATGATCACCAGCAGCATACGTCAGCCCCACATAATGCCACCCCAAAATAGCAGGGAACCTCCACCTTGCTGCACTCACTGGACAGTGTGTCTAAGGCGTTCAGTCTGACCAGGTTGCCTCCAATCACGTCTCCAATAATTGACTGGTTGAAGGCATATGCGATACTCATCGGTGAAGAAAACGTGATGCCAATCCTGAGCGGTCCATTCGGCATGTTGTTGGTCCCATCTGTACCACGCTGCATGGTGTCATGGTTGCAAAGATGGAACTCACGATGGATGTTGGGAGTGAAGTTGCACATCATGCAGCCTATTGCGCACAGTTTGAGTTGTAACATGAAGTCCTGTGCCTGCACAAAAAACATTATTCAACATGGTTGCATTGCTGTCAGGTTTCCTCTAAGCCATAATCCATAGGTAGTCATCATCCACTGCAGTAGTAGCCCTTGGGTGGCCTGAACGAGGTGTGTCATTGACAGTTCCTCTCTCTTTGTATCTCCTCCATCTCCGAAGAACATCGCTTTGGTTGACTCCAAGATGCTTGGACACTTCCCTTGTTGAGAGCCCTTCCTGGCACAAAGTAATAACGTGGACATGATTGAACCATGGTATTGACTGTCTAGGCATGGTTGAACTATAGACAACACAAGCCCTGTACCTCCTTCCTGGTGGAATGACTGGAATGACTGTTGGACCCCATCCGTCTAATAGGTGCTGCTCATGTATGGTTGTTTACATCTTTGGATGGGTTTGGTGACATCTCTGAACAGTCAAAAAGACTGTGTCTGTGATACAATATCCACAGTCAATGTCTATCTTCCGGAGTTCTGGGAAACGGGGTTATGCAAAACTTTTTTTGATATGTGTAGAACAAACTCATAGATTCAGTCATAGTCAAAGCATAAGACAGACTCTAGTTCACTGTTAGAACACTAGGGAAATACAATCAATCTAAATAGGAGATTGCTTACAGAACGCTTGTGCAACATGTCCTAGAATAATGCTCACATGTGTGGGACCCAAAACAGATAAGACTAACAAAGGGTATTAAACATATACAGAAAAGGGCAGCATGAATAATCATAGGTCTTTTTTTACCACTGGGAGAGTGTCTCAGAAATGCTAAATGAACTGACATGGCAGACACTTGAGGATGGATACAAACTATCATTAGAAAGACTGCTTACAAAGTTTCAGGAACCAGCTTTAAATGATGAATCTAGAATGATACTACGACATGTAGGGATCTTAGGGACAAGATTTGATTAATTATAGTGTACACAAAGATATTTAGATAGTCATTCTTACTGTCCCCCATATGTGAATAGAACAGAACTAATAACTAGTACAATAGGAAGTACCCTCTGCCTCACTGTTCACAATGGGCTGCAGAGTTTGGATGTAGATGTAATTGTGAACACTGAGCTTCAAAAATCATTGTGACAGATAGGTCATTCAAACATAAAACCTACTGAAGCAATGTTGCTAAATTGGCAACATCACACTCACCACTGCTTGCATCTAAATTTGGTGGGAAAAAGACGGCTTGCACCGCTGATAAGTAGAAACATTACACACAAGCAGGGGAGCATCTGTCCAATTCCAATAACAGCTAACATCAAAAGATGACCCTTTATAGGATAAAGAACAGAAGAAGTTACTTTCTGATAGTAATGTACCTCACGTCAAAAGTATGACTAAGGAACATGTCAGTAATACAATAAATAATCTGCATTGCTTCATAATATTTCATCAAAATATAAGAAATCTTAAAATAAAAAAAGAACTGCTTTCTCTTCATGAAACAGATGACACAGATGCAACAATTGCTCCAGGAATTACTCAGGGACATTTAAATTCTGTAGATATAGAACTGGTTCTTACAACTGTAAGACCAACTTTAGACAAGCTGAGAGTGACAATTTACATCTGCAATACTCTTGTGTCAGAAGTTGCAGATTTAAGTCTATTTGCACTGAATGCTGTGCTGTCAGATTAAAACTGGAAACTCCCTCCCTCATAGTAACAATAGTTTACAGAACACCTGCAGGCCAATATTCAAAAGTTCATATCCCAGCTAGAATTGATTCTTATAAAATTTTTACAGAAATCACAGTAACAACAATCTGAAATATTATTGTCCACTTTCAATCTATTCACTATTATCTTATTCTTAAAAAGAGTATATGGGCACAGCAATGCCATGATTGATATTCTGTGCCTGTGGCCCACATGTTTCAGTGAAGTAAAAACATGGGCTGTAATAAGTGGTCTGCCTGATCATGATGCAGTGCCTCTGTACTTCCGCCTCGACTGACATCTCTGCCCAAACTCTTTTCCTTTACAAATGTCTGCTTGTGTCTGTGTATGTGCGGACGTGTGTGTGTGTGTGTGTGTGTGTGTGTGTGTGTGTGTGTGTGTGTGTGTGTGTGCACGCGCGCGCGCGTGCGCCCCCCTAAGGTAAGTCTTTCCCTCCCGGGATTGGAATGACTCCTTACCCTCTCCCTTAAAACCCATATCCTTTCGTCTTTCCCTCTCCTTTCCTCTTTCCTGATGAAGCAACCGTTGGTTGTGAAAGCTTGAATTTTGTGTGTATGTTTGTGTTTGTTTGTGTGTCTATCGACCTGCCAGCACTTTCGTTTGGTAAGTCACATCATCTTTGTTTTTAGATATATAATAACTTGTTTATCCATACTACAAAGTTGACAGTTGCAGTGAACCGAACTCAAACAATACCAACTCAAAAATCTGATTGGTCATTGCTGCCTTTGCTTATATAGTTTTTTAACATTCAAAATATGACAGTATTCATTGTTTGAAACAGTAATTTTGAAGTTATCAATTAAAACTTGATTGGTTTCCTAAAACAACTTACAGAATTTAGGTTTACAATTTTTTTCAATCTTTCCAGAATAATTAACATGCTGAAATATTACAGTAATCATCACCATATAACATGAAACACCTTTTCACAATAATGTTTCATTTATAAATCTTAATAACTTTTTAAATACAGGTTTGATTTTGATACTAACATGAATCTTGCATCTTTACACTTAGCTGAACAATAATTACAATCAGGTTTCTGAGTACAAATTTTGCAAGTACAGGTTTTAAAATTTGTTTACATTTGTTGCACATGTTTTCAAATAGTAGCTATATTTTATTGCATTTTTATTACATTCCATCACATTCATATTCCAGGTATCCTAAATACATAAATATATTGAATTCATAGAATTACAGTGTATGGTCTGAGTCTGTACTACTTTACATGAACATTGCAAGACAATATCGGGTACATCGAGATAATCATAACTGCATTTTTGCTCAGGGCTGTCCCACTCAGGTACTTTAAACCCACTTCCCCCACAGATAGATTGAAATCAAATCAAACCCAAAGTGGAAGGAAAGAATGGTTAACAACTGAGATTACAACATCGCATGCCATCACATATACAGAACAGAGGGCCAGTACAAATCTATCAATGAAAATACATTACAATAAATACTTGAGAATCCCAACACATAATGAGGAGCCCAAAAGTGGGCCAAACATAACATAAAATTGGAACAAGCATGGATACCACATAATTCCTTGTTAATGGTGCAGACCAGAAGAGAAAAGAAGTCGCAGCCATGAAATTCAATGAATTTTTTTTCTGATTGTTGCCAAAATGCTGGGATGTATACTAACTTATGTCTCCTACAGAACCACAGATCATTAACCACTGAGCGAGGTGGTGCAGTGGCTAGCACACTGGACTCGCATTCGGGAGGACAACGGATCAATCCCGCGTCCCGCCATTCTGATTTAGGTTTTCCGTGATTTCCCTAAATGCTCTAGGCAAATGCCGGGATGGTTCCTTTGAAAGGGCATGGCCGACTTCCTTCCCCATCCTTCTCTAATCCGATAAGACCTCTGATCTCGCTGTCTGGTCTCCTCCCCCAAACAACCCAACCCAACCCAACCCCCATCTTTAACCATATGCAAATTACATCATACAAAGCATTTCATTTGAAAATTACAAACAACTGTTAAATAAATTGTAAAAATCATGAATTAGCGTAAAACTGTTCAACCCTCTGGATACGATGATGTACCAAGAATGATTTTAAAATCATGTGCAGACATAATCAGTCACATGTATTTCTGAACAGATTAAAACATGCACTAGCGACATCAATCCACAAAAATGTAGAGGGACATGTAATATCTAACTACCAGTCAACCTCTCTGCATCCCATATTCTTGAGTGAATGATAGGATCTATAGCTAAACTATACAAAAAGCTTTACTGACATCCTCACAGTTCAGTTTTCATAAGGGGTTCTCCACTCACGGAGCTATATTTAGTTTAACAGATGAAATTGAAGGTGAAATAAGTTTCACAAGGTATCCAATGGGGATCTTCTATGACTTTCTAATGCACTCCATTGCACAGATCATAACATGTTTCTTACAAAGCTTCCATACTACAGCATCTAACTTACACAACAAAAGACGAAGACTTGTTCCAACAGAGGCAGATGTAACAATAAACTCAGACTGGGGAAATGCAAAGTATGGAGTACCCAGGGCCTGATCCTTGAGATACAGATTTCCTCCATTTACATTAATGATGTACCAATTATGATCAATAAGAGGCAAAAATAGCGATGTTTGCTGATTATGCAAGTATTCTGATCAAAGAGTCCAGACCCACAATGCATGGCACAGCCCAAACAGTCACTAACTAAATACACCAAAGTTTTTTAAAAAATAAAAATATCCTGTTCCAACAGTAAATAAAAAAATCTTCAAGTTTGTGATATGAATATTAACAATCAGAGAATTAACAAAACTCCAACATGTACAATTTCAAGGCATTCAGATGGACAGTCACTTAGATGGAATGGGCAAACTGATCAGCTGCTCAAGAAACTTAGCTCAGCATGATTTGCATTGAGAGCCATTTGTCACTTTCTTGGCAGAGAACTAATACTATAGTCACATTTCACATATTTCCGTTTAGTAGTCGCCTATGGTACAATCTTCTGCGGAAATGTTGCAGGAACTGAAAAAGTTTTCAAACTTCAAAGACAAGCAGAGAGAGAAATACATGGAGTTAGTAAAAGAACATGCTGCAGAGTCTCTTCAAGTCTCTCAGGACATTTATGTTTGCAGGTCAATATACATTATGCACCAAAATATTAGAACCACCTGCATAATAACATGTTGGTCCACCTTTAGGACATGATACAGCAGTTTTTACATGTGGCATGTATTCAACAAGCCCTTGATAGGTTTCCAGAGGTAGTGGCACCAGACGTCTATGTGCAGGTCATGCAAATTATGGGCCAAAGGCTCATGGTGCAGAGCTGGCACCTGAAAGAATACCAAATGTGTTCAATTAGGTACAGAATCAGGCAAATGTGGTGGCCAAGACATCAATGTCAGTTCCCTATCATACTCCTCAAAGAACGATTCTGGCCTTGCAGCACATACAGTTATCCTCTCAGAAGATGTTATCATTGCTAGAAAAAACATCAGGTCTGAAGGGATGCAGGTGGTCCACAATAATGTTCACATGGCCCACAGTTATTGTGGTGTCTTTGACAACTACCACTGTTTCCATGGAAGCACAGGAAAATATCCCCCACTACATAATACTAACCCTACTAGCCTACGTCTGTAACACAATTCATATTTCAAGCAACCTGAATGATGGCATATCTGGACACAACCGTAGGCTTAGTATAACAAGAAATAGGATTCATATAACCAGGTGACACATTTCCATTGATTCAGGGTTGATCTCAAAAGTCCTACGTTCACTTGAATTGTAATTGATGATGTTGGTGGGTCAACACGGAAGCATGTATGAGTTATTTGCTGCAGAGCCCAATGTTCAACAATACACACTAAATGATGTGCTCCAAAACATTTGTGCTTGCACCAGCACTACTCTGTTGTCAGATTAACACATATTTCAGTTAAAAATTGTGTGATTTGTGTGCCAGGAGCAGCTGCACATGGAGAACACCAACGTCACAAGTAACAATGAGGAACACCTTCTGAGTAGTGTGACATTTTGTTTCCAAGTTTGCATTAACTAAAATGGAAATCACATCTGTCCTGTTTCATGATGAGAAACATGTTCTGTGTGAGGATAGCTTTACTCCTGTACCTTAACAAGTGTTGTTCTATGCCATCAGATCTGACACAATCACTGCCAATCATGCTTTAAGAGTGGGCAAGTCTCCAACTTCCACATTCTGTGATGAGGTGGTTGATGTCCAGCATCATGTTTCACTGTACTTCAACCACTTTCCATAGGTGCTCATAACAGCTGCACATAAACAGCTGACCATTTGCGACTCATATCATCCCTATAATGATTACCTATTGATCTCTCCTCTGCTTGTGTACTTTCCTTACCACATCACAGTACCCACAATACCACTAGGTGGAATTTAATCTTGTAGGCAGTGGTGATATTGTTTATAATATTTCGGCTTATCAGTCTCTCTCTCTCTTTCTCCTTCTTCCTCTCTCTCTATTCACAACTGTGAGAAAAACAAATGAAAATCCATTTTCACCAATGCTCTACAATATAAAGATGGAAATTAAATATGCAGAAGTATTCAAAAGGAAACAAGAAACATTCCTTGTAGATCAAATTTATGAAAAGAACACATTATTAGAGTTAAAAAGCGTTCTTTAGTGTAAGAAAAGAGGAATCTACTAACACGAAAAGACACTGTGAAAAGGAAAAAAAAAGATACTTTTATTTATGTCACAAAGAAAGAAAAGTTGTAATTTAATTTAATTTATGAAGATAAAATAGTACCATAAAATGGGGTAAATAGGATCATAGGGCTGTATAGGATCAATTCTGATGGAAAAATTTTAAAACATTAGAAACTACACAGGATCGCAATAAAATATGGAAACCAGTGCGTCAATCGGCAGTATTGCCCTTGAGGAACACATTCACGAACATTTTGTGTTTCAATAGTGGCTACCCTGGCTTCTAGAGCACTGTAAACATGTGGGCGGGGATTCCCATGTTTATGTATGTTCCGAAAACTTGGTATACAGTGGTGTGTGGTCTGAAGTTGCGTATCATCAAAATCAGTGCTTCTACCAAGAATTGTGTTCCGAATTCAGGTCCTCCTTTGTTTTTGGTGAGTATTAAATATATTTCTTGATTTCATTTTATTTCGCTCGAACGAATGCACTTTAAAAAAAAGAACGAGGTGAATAGTATCTGCATAAAATAACACTATTATCGGGCTTACATTTGGTTATGGGGTACTATCTGCTTGTGTTTTGAATGTTTCATTCTATTTAATTAATGATTAATGATTAAAATGCCCATAAATTACATTTCTGATCCTTGTGGGAAATCCTACACAAAAAGAAGCACGGATGAATTAGCCCAAGCCATTGCTGCTGTTAAAGGAGGGGGCAGCATTAGGCAAGCTGCCAGAAATTTCAGCATTCCATACACAGTTCTCCACTGACATTTGAGGAATAAGAATGTGCACCCCCACAGGGGACAAACTGCACTCTCCGCAGATGAAGAGGCATTGATTGTGGACAGGCTCACTGTTTGTGCCAAGTGGGGCTATCCCTTTGACTGGTTGACTCTGCAATTGTTTGTCAAAGGATTCTTGGACTGGAGAGGTAAAGTTGTTAGAAAATTCAAAAATAATTTACCTGGTCATGAATTCATTGTTAGCTTTTTGAAGAGGCAAAAAGAAAAATTGAGTCTAAGACTGAGCCAGAACATAAAAAGAGCATGTGCTTCTGTGTCGAGAGCTGTCCTGCGGGAATATTTTGATAATTTAGAGAAGGAAATTAAAGATGTTCCCCCAAGTAATATTGTGAATTTTAATGAAACAAACATAGCAGATGATCCGGGATGTGCGAAAGTGATTACGAAAGGAAGATCAAAATATCCTGAGAGAGTCAATTATGTTTGCTGCTGCAGCAAATGGAAAACTGCTGCCTTTGTTGTTTATCACTCAAAGCACTGGTATGCTTCATGCAGGGATGGTGCTCCCAAAGACACCAAGATTTAATATAATTGAAAATGGATGGTTTGATGCTCAGTGTTTTGATGACTGGATTACCACAATCGTTTTGCCTTATTATAGGAAGTTAGGAGGCCCCAAACCTTTCCACTCATGGCTTCAGTCAATGCTTGTGAAGAGAATAGTGTAAGAATGATTTTTCTTCCCAAAAACTCTACGCATCTCACTCAGCCTCTTGACGTGGCATTTTTTTGTCCACTGAGGACCAGCTGGTGAAGCATTCACCAAAAATGGAAGTTGGGCTCCTGTCATAAAGAGACCACCATTCCAAAGGATATGTCACCCCGATTACTAAACCAGCTTGTGAGGGCTCTGGAAGTAAATGCCGAAAGAAACATCCAGGCTGGTTTCCAGAAATGTGGGATTCTGCCATTCAGTCCTGAGAGAGTAATTAGCAGAGTTCCTGGTGTTGAAGATGATGGTGAAGGACCCACAAATCCACAGGATGTTGATGGATCCTTCATAGAATTGCTCCAAGAATTTTGAGGGAGCGATGAAAGGCCTGTGAGACAACGGCGAACCAGGGTTCCAGTGCAGGCTGGGAAAAGCGTGTCAGTGCATAATTTCCTTGATGATGAATAGAGTGATGCCTCAGACAAAAGTGATGATGTTTCTGGAGATAACGGCTCACCAACTCCCTCCACCAATGAACATGACAACCCAAGTGAAGGCACCAGTGCAATCAGTGGATCTGAAATCATCTTGCCTTATGAACTTCAGCCTGGTGACTTTGTCATTGTTATATTTGACACAAAAAATTGACACAGGAGGTTCATAGGCACAATTGTTACTGTAACTGAGTCGGCAATGACTGTTAAGTGGCTTTGAAAAAGGGTTGGGAAAAAGAACACTGTCTTTGTTTTCCCAGATGTGGACGATATATGGGAGGTGACACCAATACAAGTGGAGAGAAAGATAAAAGTCACTAACATTCAAAGCGGTCAACACACCTTTTTTGTGGATCTCATGTTTTTAGATTAAGTTGTAGCATTATTTTAAGTTTTCTACATAAAATGTATTTCTTATTTTCAATAAAATAATTATAATCGTATTTATACTTCTTTTTTTATTTTGCAATCATCTTTTACTTATTTTAAAAAATAAGCCAGTGATCCTAATCACAAAACAAGCATCTTAATGGAATAATTTGGGAAAATACTATGACTGATCCTATTCACCCCGACCTTCCGAACAACAGGATCAAAGCATTTAAAAAATTATTAAAATTCATCATAAACAATAAAGAGAAAGCTGTATATTGGATTCAAAACTACAGATGAAGACTCTTAAAGTGGCTTTTGTTTCATCACTTTACATTAATTGGTTGAGGAGATTTACATCTTTGAACATGAAAAGTGATCCTATTCACCCCGTTTTACAGTATATTTCTTTATTTATACTATAAAAATAAAAATAAATACTTTAATTTATTCTCCATTTTTAAGCATCCACATTAACTTATACCAGTAAATTCTTGGTTGTAACATTACATGCGACCAATTTTTCTTAAAAATAGGTAAAATAGTAAATGTGCGATAACTAAAATTCTCATGAAGCAAATGCTCAACTAACTTGACTTGGTCTATATTATTAGCACACTTCTTATTTAACATGTAATCTACAGGACAAAATAAAAATCATATCATTTCACAGATGATACAACTACTATCAAGTGAGAGAGATTCTTGTCATGCAGTTCATGGAGCATATACAGTATTCACTATGGCCAAATTGTGGTTAGTTGCAAACAACTAAAAAAATAAATAAAACACTGAAGGTAGTCCAGGAGATACTGTGGTGTTGGATAACACAGATACTGCCAAACATTTTGGTTCCATTATTAACAACAAGCTCACCTAACAAGAACACATTGTACGTGTATGTGGAAAGGTTTCACATTTTATGCACCTCCTATGAAAATTGAGAGGTACATTTCTGTACTACTTGGTGCAGGTAGAACACAGTTAATGATCGCTCACATAGGCAGTGAAGCAGAAACCTGTGGAGCAAACAGGCATTTCCTGTGGACGATAATGGCGGAGTTCACACAGTGAACAGTGAGACAGAAGCAAAGTCCAAAGCATAGTGAATGTCCTCCTAACTGTGCACAAACAGTATAGGGAATGATCTGAACCAAAACATGTAAACTCAAGCACATACCAAAGGCCTCAGAAAGTAATGAAAACTGCCACACAAGTGCAGGATCGTGTCATCTACAGACACTATACTGTCAATTGATTGGCTCATGTGCCCTGTCCAGGGAGGCATCCTCCACAGAACCAAGCTGCTGCTGTGGTAAGAAAAAAATTATCTCCAACCTTTCCTCTATGTTGATACTCAGGGTGGAGATGGGGAATTAGGATCACTGTCATGTTCTAAATCCTTCCCCTCTCTAATTGACATACAGTGCTGGAGATGGTAGTGCTTATGCTGAGTTTGTTGAGGAAGGAGAGAAAGATATGCTGAAATCCTCATCAAGAGCTCCCACAGTACCTCCTCTTTGCAAACATCCAGGTTGGATGTCGGTGCTATTTGTGGAATTGCCAGCCAATTGATGGTTTCCAGGATGCTGCTTGTTCCTGCCTGCTGGGTAGTGGGTGTCAACAGTAGTTGAGACGGGAACAATGGTTTTGACTCTGTGTGCACATCAGACCAAGAATGCACAACCTCTGCCAAATGACTGATGGATGGAAAGAGGAGGTGTTATATCGTATTGCAGCTGGAGCTGATAGTAGTGCCTGACTTTGTGCTCCTGGCTGGCCACAATCTTGAACATTTACTAGTCCCTACTGCTGATGATGATTCCTTGTGTCCATCCACAGTTACAGTTATGTCAGGCACAGCAGGTCAAAGAGAGTGCAGGGCCTGCATGTGTATAAAATTTCGTCCAGACTGTACACCATTTATGGAGGCAGACCAGTAATTTGCAAGGAAGCTGGTGGGTACTTCCCCAGAGTCAGCTGTTATCATTATCTTGAGTGTTTGCATTTTGGAAGTTCTGACTACCTGCTCAGCTTCCAAAATGGATGCTGAATGGAAAGCAGTAGTGGTCAGATGCTCAGTACCATTGCATTTACAAAAAACCTGAAACATTGATACCTTGAATTGAGGATTGTTATTTGAAACCAAAGTGGAAGATGCCTGCTCTATTGCAAGTATGATGGAGAGTGCATGGATGGTATCTGTTGTCATAACAGTAGCATCGTGTCACATGTGAGAAGTTAGGGCATTGATAATTAGTAACGGCACTGTTCCTCAGAATGGTCCAGTGAAATTAATATGTACTCTTTGCCATGGTTGGTCAGGGGGTGGACGAAGGTTGAAATACTGTGCTGCGGCTGACTGACTATGGGTGCAGGCCTTGCTGTTCTGGATTGTATGTTCTATGGTGATGTCAACACTGAGCCAATATACATGACACCACATTACTACCTCCATTCAGCAAATTCCTCAATGTGCACTATGGAGAAGCTACTTTTGGTGGGGGGAGTGTGAGCAGAAAAACCACCTAGCATTAAGTCTCATCCATAGCCAACAATAATACACTATTAATTGCATTAAGTTGCTGATGTAATGGATAATATATGTGCTATGCAGGGTCTGTGCACTTAGACAGGCAATCCAGCCAACCCCACCGTACAGCAAACAACACACTGGAAAGCAGTGGATTACAGGTTGTTTCTGTTGCTACTTCGTGAACCATAACTGGGAATTCATCAAGGGTGTGTCACTGATTGGTGTCTAAGGTAAAGTACAGCACTTTTTGCCTGTCAAACTTTGCATCTGGACAACATACCAAGCAGGAAAGTGCACATATTTTTGAGTAGCTACAGTTACTAAGAAACAATTCCCGCCACTGCACTCACTGCGCCATCATATCAGAAGTTTGAATTGGGGGACAAATAGCAAAATGAAGGGATTTTGATTGGTGAGCAGGTGAAGTTTGATACCACAGAGATATACATGAAATTTCTTGATGCCATTTGCAATAGGCAACATTTCTTTCTCTATTTGCAAGTAATTTTTCTGCGGTGCATTTAAAGTTCTACATGTAAATGCAGTGGACTGTACCGTGCCATCAGCAAATTTATGGGACAGCATTGCACCGATGCCAGAATCTATGACATCAGTGTCTAGTGTTAAGTGGATTGACCATTGTTTTACAAGGACCAACCTACAATACTTTTTAAGTTGCACAGCTTTCTGGCATGCCTCTTACCAAGTGAATTTAACTTCTTTTCTGAGCAATGGATCACAACAGCTGGGAATTCTGGGCCAAATTGGAATGGATTTCACATAATGATTAAGTTTTCCTACGAATGTCTGCAGTTCTTTGAAGCCCTTGGAACTGGTAAGCTATTGATTGTGTCCACAAGATTCTGTGTAGCCATGAGTCCTCCTTTATTTAATATACATCCTAGGTATTTTACATTGGCTCAAAGAAACACACATAAGGAGGTAGACTATGGGCTAGAAGCCATTCCAAATTCTGCAGATGCTGCTTCCACGTGGCCCCACTAATTACCAAGTCATCTAAATAATTAACATAATTTTGGATACTTTGTATGAATTGCTCAAGATATCTATGAAATATTGTAGAATGCTTGTGACTCCCAAATGGCAACCTGTTACAGTGATTGGACAAAAATATGGAAACACCAAAAGCAACACACAAAACCTTACCTAAAAAGGTGTAGGAAACCAATTGGCATTCAAAACAGATTCCAATCACCCCAGAATGGATAAATACAGATTGTGTATGGTATTCTAGGGACTCTTATATCATTCTTCCAGCAAAATAGTGGCTCTTTCATGTAACGATGATGGTGGTGGACAGAAGTCATGCACATTTCTCTCCAAAGTAGACCACAGATTCGATAATATTGAAATCTGGTGATTGCAGTGGCCTGGGGAGATGTGACAATTTATCCTCCGGCTTCAAAAACCAATTCCTGATGTTGCATGCTGTGTAAACATCTTTGAACACAGCATCACAATTGGGGAACAAACATTGCACCATTTGGTGTACCCAATTGGCCAAACTGATCATATGATCCTCAGCAGTAATGTGACCTTGCAGAGTCACCATGGGGCCCATGGAATACCACAATATGACTACCCAAATCATCACTCTATCCCAAACATGTTACATTCTTGGGCTGTAAACTTGGCCAGAAATTGGAAACAGTGTGAAACAAAACTCATTCAACCAAATGACTTTCTTCTGTTACTCCATAACCCCACTTTCATGTTACAGGCATTTGCCCAACTAATGAATGATTTTGGAATTCTACCTCACCCTGTAATTCCCTGCTTATGGTGCTCCATTTGTGTTGTTTTGGTGCAACATTTAGTTCGACAGTGACTTTTTCATCTGTAGCCCTCTTATTTTTTGTCACAATCCTCTTCAATGACCATCTGTCATGATGACTCACCACATACTTTTGTCTGCATTGCGACTTGGTGGATGATGTTTTTCCACTTTCCCTGCATGTGGTATAAATCTTTACTACAATGCTTCTTGAAACACCAGACACTTTGTCTATCTTAGTTACAAAAGCACTCACCATACAAGCACCAACTATTTGCCCACATTTGAATTCACTTAGCCCTGACATGATGCACTCAGAAATACATGAGCACTGTTCTGACCACAACTGTCTCTTGCAATGATATTGCACAGGTGCTGTTTGTGGTCAGAAATAACAGCATGAACTTCAGGCCTGGCCAGCATCTACATTTATGTTCAGACACACATTTCTGACGGTGTTTCCATGTTTGTTTTTTTTTTTCTTTTTTTTCCTACCTCTGTATAACAATACATGTCAAACAGCATATTAATCTGTAAAAACTGTTTTGTCTGATCATCTACAGATAACCAAAAATAAGCATTAGTGAGCTCTATTTTAGATAAATTATGGCTCCCAGCCAATTTTGCCAACAATTCCTCTGGCATAGGATTTGGATACAGATCTATGTCAGCATGAGCATTAATGAAGATCACAAGTTTTAAGTGATCCATTTGCTTTTGTAACTACTACACTGGCTAGAGGATACTAGGATATTACTCCCATATTTTACAATATAGTTAGTTTCACTTTAACTTGACTGTACACGGCAAAAGGCAATGGACATCCTCTGCAGAACTTAGGCACTGCTGATTGATTTAAGGGCCTGGAACCCTATTGCACAACCCAATATAGGTTCAAGCAACTGCTTATATTGTGCACATAATGTAACAGTTCTGTGAATTGTATCACTGTTGTAACTAGATTTACATTAGCCTGGATTTTTAAAACCAAGAAATGCAAATTTGTCCAAGCCAAAAATGTCAGTCGCTCTCTGGGAGTTGACTACTAACAGGGTTAGTTGCCAAGTGACAATTTTATACATCAGCTGGGCTATGATCTGACACCTCTATATCAACTGTACACTGTACATCACCACTCTGTACTGAGGATAATGCAGCTGTGGGGAGCCAAATTCACTTCACTTCAAAATTTGTTTGTTAGCTGGTACATTTTTCTGTATTGACAATATGTTGAAGTTGTAATATGTTCTTTTATTACAAGATCTTAATATTTGCACTGAAGATGGTCACACAGTGCCTGAAATCAATTTGCTGTAATAAAGGAGTTTGAACCTCATATGACTGATGCTGCAAATTTTCTTGTTTACAATAGTAATATTGTGGTCACTGAGCACATGGTTCCCAATGGAATGTGACCTCATAAAGAAATTTGCCTAAGTCTAGATTCATCCATCTGAACACAATTGATTAATGCCAGCATGAGAATCTCAGCTAATGATCCCATTAATTCCTATATCTATTTAGCAATATTTTGAAGTTTTAAATTATGTTATCTTGATTAATGTAGGACTGTGGCACCAAAATGTGTAAAATTGTTGTTTTGACTAGTTTAACTGCAGCCCCAAATGTGATGAGTACAGTTAGTCATTATTGCTGGACTTACAGTTACATATTGTAATATGAGGTTACAAATTGATCAATATGAATATTATATATAAAAACAAAGATGAGGTGACTTACCGAACGAAAGCGCTGGCAGGTCGATAGACACACAAACAAACACAAATATACACACAAAATTCAAGCTTTCGCAACAAACTGTTGCCTCATCAGGAAAGAGGGAAGGAGAGGGAAAGACGAAAGGAAGTGGGTTTTAAGGGAGAGGGTAAGGAGTCATTCCAATCCCGGGAGCGGAAAGACTTACCTTAGGGGGAAAAAAGGACGGGTATACACTCGCACACACGCACATATCCATCCACACATGTGGATGGATATGTGCGTGTGTGTGAGTGTATACCCGTCCTTTTTTCCCCCTAAGGTAAGTCTTTCCGCTCCCGGGATTGGAATGACTCCTTACCCTCTCCCTTAAAACCCACTTCCTTTCGTCTTTCCCTCTCCTTCCCTCTTTCCTGATGAGGCAACAGTTTGTTGCGAAAGTTTGAATTTTGTGTGTATGTTTGTGTTTGTTTGTATGTCTATCGACCTGCCAGCGCTTTCGTTCGGTAAGTCACCTCATCTTTGTTTTTATATATAATTTTTCCCACGTGGAATGTTTCCTTCTATTATATTAATATGAATATTATGAAATGTATGGATATTATATTTTGTCCATTTTCCATGTTTTGTGGTTATGTTGTTGGTCAATGAGGTGAGTTGCATAGTGGTCATGTGATTGAGCTTAAGGTACACATGCAGAACAAAGCTGGCAGCCTTTTCTCGGTGAGTTGTCAGTTTGGTACAAGCTATGGAAGCAATGTACAGCCAGTAAGCCACCTGGGCTTCAGTGTGTTATTTCAGACTCCTAATATTTTGGTGCATGCAAGTTGAGAACATAGAATATTTTCAAGACTCTGAATTTTGTTGGACTCAGAATGGTAAGCCATGTTTCAGTGATTGAATAATTTATAAAACCATGAACTTTATTGCTGTTTATATATTTGTAGGTAGGTGGTGAAGTGCCTTACGTAATTCATTATTGGAATGAACTTCAACGGTTTTAGTCATACCAGTGGTAATAAACTTCACCTTTTGCATTGAATGGTATCAATATTTATGCTTCCAAACTTTAAGATATGGCTATAGACTTTTACAATTTTATTGTGTGGTTCCAAAAACTTATTGTGCACTTGCTGAAATCTGTGAATGCTCTGCTTGTGCAACATATCTAATTTAATTTTGTTATCTAGATTCACTGTTCAATTGATGTGAGGCCACCATATCACATATTTGTGAGCTTATTTGAATAAACATACAATCAAAAGTTTAAGCCATATGTGGTAGACTATATTATTATCCCATGGGATTATTTTCATGTTGTTTACCCTTCAATTTTATTATTCATTTAATGCTTATTTATTTATTTTCATATTCACTAATGTCTATGCTAATGAGACAGCTGAATGGTTGATATAAACTTCTTTTGAGGACTTACTGTTGTATCAGGATACTTGGTTCCCCCACACACCATGCAGGCCAAGTGGGCAGTTGTCCAACCAAGAGGATGTGGGCAAATAATATTTCCTTGTATGGCCTGGACTGTTTACCACAGAGTTACACATAATCTCCACAGTGCCTGGGGGTGCCAACCTCACTGACAGGCAGTGTGCCTGTTGCAGCACAGCGTGCTGTCAACAGGGCACTATCTACTATACCAGGTCATGTGCACTCACAGCAACACAAGGATTCCAACCACTTCCACCTATTCAGGCCGCCACCAGACCATGTGAAGTCAGTTAAGCCCCATACAGTTACATCCAGTGCATCAGCAGTTCAATCCCAGTGCTAAAAGTTGGAAGTACCAGCAGTTTCATCTCAGTTCTCCATGCCGGCAGACCTAAACTGGTTCATCCTGGTCTGCACCACCAGCATGTCAGCCATCACATGACAGCAGCATCGGCTCAGTAGTATCCCAGGTCTTCACACAGCTACCTGCCATGACTCTATAAATTGTCGTGTAGGCCTATGACAGACAACATCATAGGAGAGACATTCCTGTTATATGTAGTTGTGTGGATATTCATACAATAACGTAATAACTGAGTTCCTTTTAAAAACTTATTCTTTTAAAGTGTCTTTGATCACTCCTTCAGTATGAGGATACTTTATTTGTAAAACAACAGGGCATAACCAACCCCTTTCAGTTCACTGAGCCACTGTGAAGTTTCAAGATCTTGTAGTAGATTGATCATGTTTGTAGGTTAACCATATCTGCGTATAACCCAGTAGTGTTGCAAGGTAATGATGCTATTGTTGGTTTTGCAGTAGTTGTAACAGCAGTTCCTGCAGTTGTTGTTGGAATCCCCACTGTTTTCCTTGCTGTTATTGCAACTGCTGTTGCTGTTGCAGATACAACTGCTGCTGTTGTATCTACAGAAATTCACGAAACATGCTTCACAGTGAATAGCTGCACAGTGAGAAACTGCTGCTGCTGCTGCCGTATCTACAGAAATTCATGATACAAGCTTCACAGTGAATAGTTGCACAGTGAGAAAATCCTCATTGTCTCTCATCGATCCTACTCATCATTAAAAGAACACAATTCAAGATCACTCACACTGGTGGTGGCACAGAGACCAGGAGGGCAAATGGTGGTTTCTGTGGTTGATGGCAGCATAGTTCACAAAGTGGACAGCAAGCCAGAAGCCGAGTAAAGAGTGTAGTGAAAGTCATCGTAAGAGTGCATAAACAGTCCACTGAGTGATCCAAATCGAAATAACATAAAGCACAGGCAAGGTCAGTCATTCTATCATCAATGGTGTGAACTGAAGGCTTCAAAGAAAACTGAGAATGCGAGAAAATTGCAAGGCTGTGGTGTCTATACATACTGCCATGTTGTTGGATGGGCTTACGTGACATGCCTGCAACAGCAGCCTCCACAGGAGCAAGCTGTGGCCGTAGTAGGTAACCTGAGTATCTGTCACCTGTCCTCCATATAGGTACTCCATTAGGGCAGAGAATCCATAACACTGTTAGATATTAAAGATAAAATAACACATTACTTCTTATTCATGCACCATACACTCTCACTCATCCAGTTAAGTTACAGTTTGCCATATAGAGACACTCAGCAGACTTCAGAATAATGCAGTTAGAATTACAGTATTAAGTAATAAACTGGACCCACTGCAGACCTATCTTTACCCAACTAGGAGTAATGATGTAGTTCAGTCATTATGTCTTCACGTCCCTGAATTATGTACAGGAGAACCAAATAACATTTCCAATGAAGCATGATCCAAAAAAAAACAGAACTATAAGAGCTCTGAATTGTTGATTATACAAAACAAATGAGCTGTCCTATAATGAAAATGAACACATTTAATGTGTAGCCTCCAGAAGAACAGTGCTGCTACTGGGAAAATTCAGAAAATCTTTGTATTCAGTTAATGAAATGTTTATACTTATTTCACATATTGGATGTGCAGAATGGCTTTTGCACGTATCTAAACCATATTTTGCTATTATGTTATAGCTAATTATGTTATGTGTGTCAAAAGAAATATTCACTTGACAAAACTATAAAATTACAATTAACAAAATGACTGGTTGGCATTTACATACAGGAGGTAAACCTCAAAACTGTTGATAGTCACTCACAAAAGTGAAAATACTAGAAAAAAAGGACAATCTGCTGTACACTGTAATCAAATACAGACAGCTGCTGAGCAACCAGCATACGTGTTTCTCACTAGTATTATCAGCTTTATGTGTGTCCACTGGTAGTACTGGAATTTCAACTCTTGTTTTCACTTTTCTGTGTATCTATCAGCACTACTCAAATTTTACTTCCTGAAGAGAAGTTTGCTTAGCCAGCAACAGAGAAATCCATGATGAGCACTATTACAAGAGCCATGAAAAAAAAAAAAAAAAAAAAAAAAAAAAAAAAAAAAAAAAAAAAAAAAAAAAAACAACTAGATTACAAGGAACAGACGGGATTGAAAAAATAATTATGACTGCAATGAAAATCAGAGGTGGGCAGGCCATGTGGTTAGACAAAGGCATCGTAAATGTATCATGAAGTTGTTTGCTGGATTCCTACATGTAAGAAAAGTGTGATATGATACGCTAATAGAAAGTGAGTAGATGAAATTAGAGAACTTGCAGGAGCATCACGGATACCTACTTGCACAGCTTAAAACCCTATGCATGGAAAAGTCTAGAGGTGGCCTTTATCTAACAGTGAATGTCCAATGGGTGATGGAGATGACTGATTCCACTGAATTATTGAAAAATCAATAAAACAGTTGTTAACACACATATTTCTATCACAGAGACTTTTTTGCAGCTCTTGTAAATGCTTCAATTACTTACACCACATAGTTCACAGTTCCCTCCAACATACAGAGATGAAAACTGAAATCTAAATTTTTCATCCACATTAAATATACTCCTTGCCATATGGAACTGCCCTTCTGCCATGAGGCCGCATCACATAGAGAACAAGGACTTACAGCTTAATTGTAAGTAGGGAATGATGTAACATGCTACAGATAAACAGGTGCAATGGGTAGATGACTGTTAAACAGGTGTATTTTTGCCGCTTTAAATCATTTGCTAAATCTTTCTGTTCTTTTGTGCTTTGTAGTATCCTCTGAAGCAAATAGTATCTTTAGCAGTTAAGTGTTAATATTTAGAATGGTGAGGGAAAAATGCAATGTTCCTAGATGTCATAAGAGGTGGTTACCAATTATCAAGATCATTAATTTAGTGACCAGTAAGAAAGCAGATTCCTTTTAAAGCATTTCCTCATGCCCATAACTTGACAAAAGTGAGTTTATTTCACAGTACAACATATTTGTCTTCATTTCAGAGATTTGTCAATCACAGTTTTACAAAGGCAGTAAATTGTGGGAAAAGCATTATGCAAATTCGAAAACTGAGACTTCAATAAGTGCACCTACACGCGAGCTACAACTCACAAACTACCCTTCATACCTCTAAGAAATGATGTCAGTTATCAAAAGCTGAGCAGTGAGCAAATTATTATTTTTTATTAATTTTTTTTAATGTACTCCAATCTCTATCTTCCTCTACAGTTTTTGCTCTCTACAGCTCCCTCTAGTACCACGGAAGTCATTCTCTGATGTCTTAGTAGATGTCCCATCAACCTGTCCCTTCTCCTCATCAATGTTTACCACACATTCCTTTCCTCTCTGATTCAATGCAGAACCTCCTCATTTCTTACCTAAGCAGTCCTCCTAATGTTCATCATTCATCTGTAGCACCACATCTAAAATTCTTTTGTTCCAGTTTTCCCACAGTCCATGATTCACTACCATACAGTGCTATGCTCCAAATGTACATTCTCAGAAATTTCTTCCTCAAATAAAGGCCTATGTTTGATACTAGTAGACTGCTCTTGATCAGGAATGTCCTTTGTGCCAGTCCTAGTCTACTTTTGATGTCCTCCTTGCTCTGTGCATCATTGGTTATTTTGCTGCCCAGGTAGAAGAATTCCTTAACTTCAATCACTTAGTGACCATCAATCCTGATGTTTAGTTTCTCACTGTTCTCATTTCTGCTACTTCTCTTTACCGTCATCTTTCTTCAATTTACTCTCAGTCCATATTTCCTACTCATTGGTCTGTTCATTCCATTCTGCAGATCATGTAATTACTCTTCACTTTCACTCATGTTAGCAATGTCATCGGCTAATCATTTCACTGATATCCTTTCACCTTGAATGTTAATCCCACCCCTGAATCTTTCTTTTATTTTAATCATTGCTTCTTCAATGTACAGATTGAACAGTGGGAGCAAAAGACTGCATTCATGTCTTACACCCTTTTTAATCCAAACACTTTGCTCTTGATTGTCCATTCTTATTATTACCTCTTGGCTCTTTTACATATTTTACATTACCCATCTCACCCTATAGCTTATCCCTATTTTTCTCAGAATTTCGAACATCTTGCACCATATTACATTGTCGAATGCTTTTTCCAGGTTGACAGATCCTATGAATTTATCTTGATTTTTCATTGGTCTTGCTTCCATTATCAACTGCAATGTCAGAATTGCCTCTCGGGTGCCTTTACCTAATGACATTATGTTACAGAAATTACAGTTCTATGGTATAAATGGAATAGCATATGAGTAGTTTAAGTCATACCTACAGAACAGGAAGCAAAAAGTTTTCTTTTATGGGTCAAGTGATTTAAATAAGTTTGCCACTTCATCTAACTGGGCTGAAAGCACATTAGGTGATCCACAGGGTTGAATCATGAGTCCCCTTCTGTTCTTGGTATATGTGAACAACCTCCCTTCCTGTCTGAAACAGGAAGCTGAACTGACACTGTTTGCTGATGATACAAGCATCATTATTAATCCAGTAAAAGAAACTACAATTGAAAATGATACAAATAAGGTCTTTGGAAAAGTCATTAATTGGTTTTCTGCAAATGGGCTTGCTCTAAACTTTGAAAAAACACAGTAAATCCAATTTTCTGCTGCAAAAAATACAGTTCCTTCAATAAATGTAACACATCAACAGAAATCAGTAGTCAGGGTAGAGCATACTAAGTTTTTGGGTGTACACACAGATGAGAATCTTAATTGGAAAATTCATATTTTGGATCTTCTAAAGTGACTAGGTTCAGTAACTTTTGCGATCAGAATAATTGCCAATTTTCAGGATACAGAAATTAGTAAGCTAACATACTTTGCGTACTTTCACTCTCTGATGTCATACAGAATAATATTTTGGGATAACTCAACATTTAGACAAAAAGTATTCACTGCTCAAAAGAAAGTGGTTAGAATAATGTGTGGGGTTCATAGTCACACACCTTGTAGGCAACTTTTTAAAATAGTGGGAATTTTTACAACCACCTCACAGTACATTTACTCACTAATGAAATTTGTTCTCAACAACATGGACCAGTTTAAAAATAGCAGTGACATTCATGGTTATAATACCAGAAAAACAAAAGACTTACATTATCCTTTACTCAACCTATCTTTGGCACAGAAAGGAGTAAAATATGCTGCTATAAAATTTTTTGACAAACTACCAGATGAAATAAAATGTCTGACAGACAGCAGTAATAGCTTCAAAAATAAATTGAAATCATATCTCCTAGACAACTCTTTCTATACCATAGATGAATTCTTGAATAGGAATGAATAAATCTATAAATATAGTATATGCATTTTGTGCCGTTTAAGGGAATGGGGTAAATAACAGAAACTCTGTATTGTAATATATATATGGAACACGCAACCAACTAACTCACTAACTAACTAACTCCTAGAGCCAAACTGACCATCATCTAACTCATCCTCAATTTTCTTTTCCATTTTTGTGTATATTATTCTTTATCAGCAACTTGGATGCGAGAAGTGTTAAGCTGACTGTGTGATAATTCTTGCACTTGTCAACTCTTGCAGACTTCTGAATTGTATGGATGATATTTTCCGAAAGTCAGATGGTATGTTGCCATACTTTCTACACACTAATGGAATGTTATCTGTCCCTTCTGCCTTATTTGATCTCAAGTCCTCCACAGCTCTTTTAAATTCTGATTCTAATTCTGGATCACCTATCTCTTTTAAATCAACCCCTGTTTCTTCTTCTACCACATCAGACAAATCTTCCCCGTCATAGAGGCCTTCAGTGCATTCTTTCCACCAATCCACTCTCTCCTCTGCATTTAACAGTGGAAGTCCCGTAGCACTCTTAATGTTACCACCTTTGCTTTTAATTTCATCGAAGTTTGTTTAGACTTTCCTGTATGCTAAGTCCGTCCTTCCAACAATCATTTCTTTTTGATTTCTTCACATTTTTCAAGCAGCCACTTTGTATTGGTATCCCTGCACTTCCTGTTTATTTCAGTGCTCTATTCCTGAATTTCCCTGAACATTTTTGTACTTCCTTCTTTCATCGATCAACTGAATTATTTCTTCTCTTACTCATGGTTTCTTTCCAGTTACCTTCTTTGTACCTATGTTTTTCTTTCCAACTTCTGTGTTTTCCCTTTTTAGAGACATCCATTCCTCTTTAACTGTACTGCCTACTGAGCTACTCTTTACTGCTGTATCTACAGCGTTAGAGAATGTCAAGTGTATCTCATCATTCCTTAGTACTTTCATATTCCACTTATTTGCTTATTGATTCAACCTGAATAATCTCTTAAACTTCAGCAGACTCTTCATCACTACTACATTATGATCCAAGTCTCTGTCTGCTCCTAGGTACATCTTACAATCCAATGTCTGACTTCAGAATCTCTGACCATGATGTAATCTAACTGAAATCTAATCTAACTGAAATCTTCCCATATCACCCGGCCTTTTCCAAGTATATCTCCTCCTCTTGAGATTCTTGAATAGAGTATTCACTATTAATGGCTGAAATTTATCACAGAACACAATTAGTCTTTCTCCTCTCTCATTTCTTGTCCCAAGCCCATATTCTCCTGTAAGCGTTTTCTTCTACTCCTTTCCCGACAACTGCAGTCCAGTTCCCTATGACCTTTTATGTACTGTATTACCCTTTCAGTATCCTCATATACTTTCTCTCTCTTTCCATCTTCAGCTGGCGGTGTTGATATGTCTACCTGAACTATTGTTGTCAGTGTCAGTTTGCTGCCAATTCTGATAAGAACAACCCTATCACTGAACTGTTCACAGTAATTCACTCTCTGCCCTACCTTCCTATTCATAATAAATCCTACTCCCATTACACCATTTTCTGCTGCTTTTGATATTACCCTATGCTCATCTGACCAGAAATCCTTGTCTTCTTTCCATTTCACTTCACTGACCCCAACTATATCTAGACTGAGCCTTTGCATTTCTCTTTCCAGATTTGCTAGCTTCCCTACCACACTCAAATTTCTGACATTCCATGCCCCGACTCATAGAATGTTATTCAATCTTTCTCTGATTTTTGCCTCCCCATTGGCAGTCCCCTCCTGGAGATCTGAATGGGAGACAATTCCGGAATCTTTTGCTGACGGAGGTATTATCCTGACACTTTTTCAATTACTGGCCACATGTCCCGTGGATACACAATATGTGTTTTTAATGCAGTCGTTTCCATTCCCTTCTGCATACCCATGCCACTGATCATTGCTGATTCTCCCACATTTTAGGGGGGAGTTCCCCACCCCACGGACAAGAGAGGGCCCTGAACCTCTGTCCACTCCTCCGCACTCTTTGACAAGACCTGTAGTAACACTGTTCACGTTTACGACGCACTTCACTTAGCGTAGACCGGGACTGTGTCCGAGGCATGCCCGATGTTAACTGACTGGGCACGGCCCGTGCTGCCGGAGTTGTTGTTGTTGTTGTCCTGCTGGCAGAGGTCGCATCCGAATTCTCGCGTGCCCTCTGGTGGACGGTACTCTACTTGCGGCAACTACCGTCCGTGACCCGCCGTGCCAATGTGCGCCTCCCGCGATCTTTCTGGTGGCTACTACACTCCTCCTCCTTCGGGGGGTGAAGCCACCGTGAGCCACTGCATCGGAAGGTGGAGCGTGGGGCAGGAGCGATGACCTCCACATCCATTGGATGGCCGGAGTCGAGGGGATCTGCCAGCCCTCGAGCCGGAACCTTCGAATACGGCTGGAAGTGACTCACACGAAGAGGCCCCCGTCATCCCACAACCGGAGCCCGGGACAGAACGGGCGACAAGCTGTCGAACTCCGGATCCTGTTCCACCCCGGGAGGGGCAAGACCCAGTGGCAGGGACGAAGGGGCAGGGACGACCACAGGTGGATCCACCTCCTGAGAAGCCGTGCCTGCTAGGGGGGCCGGCTCTCGCTGGGGCATCTCGAACGATGGCGATGGCGATGCTGATGCTGGCGCTACTGGAGGCTGCCAAGGCTGAGAACCACCGCAGTGCGGCAGAGGCACAGCGGGGAGAGGAGGCAACGTCCCCTGTGAAACCAACACAGGTGCCGACAAAGGGGAAGCCGGTGTCCGAGAGGGCGGAGGGTGGGTGCCCGAACGTGAACGTAGCTGATTTTGGTGACGACGTACCACCCAGTCCCCCGCCTGCAAGGTATAGAGCCGGCGGCCATTTCAGCGCAGGACCACCGCTGGTATCCAACGTGGGTTGCGACCAAACCCACGGGCCCAGACCAACATACCCAGTGGAAAGCCAGGTACTCCGTTTTGTGAAGACTGGCGAGGACCAGGCCGGAGGAGGTGCAGCAGAGGCCTAGGTTGACGCCCATGGAGGAGCTCTGCGGGGCTGCGTTCTCCCATTGGTGTGGTCCGGTATGCCGTCAAGAAAAACGTCAATGCTTCCTCCGCAGGAAATTCGTGCACATACTTTTTCATCTGCGTCTTAAATGTGTGCACCATGTGCTCGGCTTCCCCATTCGATTGTGGATGGAAGGGGGGAGAGCAAACGTGCCGAATACCGAAGCACCTACAAAAATCCTGGAAGGTCTGCGAAATAAACTGCGGTCCATTGTCCGAGACCAGGATGATTGGCAGACCTTCCACAGAAAAGATTTTTGCTAGTGCCTGGATTGCAACTTCTGAAGTGATTGAGGAGCAGCGAACCACATATGGGAATCGGGAATAAGCATCAATGACAATGAGCCAAAAACCGTTGAGAAACGGGCCCGCAAAATCAATGTGAACACGTTCCCATGCTTGGGTTGCCGGCGGCCATGAAGAGAACGCTGCCCTGGGAGATGCTTGTTGGCTCGCACACTGGGAACAGGCGGCCACCAAGTACTCAATTTCTCTGTCAATACCGGGCCAGTACACATGTCTGCGAGCCAAGGTTTTAGTACGGGAAACATCCCAGTGCCCCGCATGTAATAACGTGAGGACCTCCCGTCGTAAACTTGCAGGAACAACCACGCGAGGAGCTGTATCATCGGTAGCGAGAAAGAGAATGCCTTCCAAGACCGAGAGGCGGTCCCGTAGAAGAAAATAATTACGAAGAGGGTCCGAGGCCTGGCCCGGAGGGCGGGATGTCCACCCCTGCTGAATAAGGCAAACTACCCGCCGGAGAACCGGGTCAGCTGCCGTTTCCCTGGCGCCTCGAGAACTAGTGATCGGGAAGCCATCAACCGCTTGGCAGGACGCCACATCCAAATGAAAACACATAATCTCCTCTCGATCGAACGTAGGATCCGGGCCCACCGGAAGACGGGGAAGAGCGTTGGCGTTGGCATGCTGTCCTGTAGGGAGAAAATGAATGTCATAATGGTACTTAGAGAGGAACAAGGCCCAGCGCTGTAGTCTGTGGGCCACCCTATCTGGAATCTGAGAGGCGGGACCAAATAACGATATTAATGACTTAAGGTCAGTGATCAACTGAAACTTCGTGCCATACAAGAAAGGGTGAAACTTGGTAACAGCGTAGACAATGGCCAAAGCCTCTTTTTCCACCTGGTAGTAATGGGCCTGCGCGGGACTAAGCGTTTTAGACGCAAACGCCAGTGGTTGCTCGGAACCATCTGCGTTGCGATGGGCCAGGACCACCCCCACCCCATACTGCGAAGCATCTGTAGCCAGGACCAACGGCTTATGGGGATCAAAAGTAGCCAAACAAGGGGCTGACGTGAGGAGGCCCTTCAACGAGGTGAACGCTCGCTCGCATGCAGGCGACCAATCAAAAGGAACACCCTTGTGCAGAAGGCAGTACAGGGGGTGGGCTATAGTGGAAGCCCTGGGAATGAACCGGTGGTAATAGGCTATCTTGCCTAAAAAAGCTTGTAACTCTTTCAGCGAAGCGGGCCGAGGAAGGTTGACGATACCTTGGACCAAACTTCCTAGTGGCTGGATACCGTGCCGAGAGATGGTGTAGCCCACATACTCAATGGATGGTTGAAAGAAGGTTGACTTATGCAGGTTGCAACACAAGCCCACAGACCTGAATTTGAGAAAGAGGGTGCGAAGGCCTGTGACAATTATGTCATCCAGGTAATTAATACAATGAGGAATTGTCGACGTGACATGCTCAAGATAACGCTGGAATATCGCCGGGGCACTGGATATTCCAAAGGCCAATCGCTGGTATTGGTAAAGGCCAAACGGGGTGTTGACAACCGTCAACCGTTTGGAGTCCTCATCAAGTGGTATCTGATGATAAGCCTCCGACAGATCGATTTTCGAAAAATATTGGCCTCCCGCCACGGAGGAGAACAATTCATCAGCACGAGGCAAAGGATAGGTGTCCACCACCAATTGGGAATTAATGGTGGCCTTGAAATCGCCACAAAGACGTAATTTTCCCGAGGGCTTCCTTACAATAATGAGGGGCGGAGCCCACGCACTGGAAGAAATGGGAAGAACGACCCCTAGGGCTGTCAGCCGGTCTAGCTCTTCCTTTACCTGAGGGCGGAGAGCCAAGGGGATCTGCCTCACGCATAGAAAACGCGGGCGAGCCGACGCCTTCAACGTTAAGTGAGCTTCAAAATCTGAAACACGCCCCAGGCCCTCCTCAAAAATATCCGGAAAGTCGGAGATCAAAGATTCCAATGATTGATAGGGAACGTCTTCGGAGACCAACTGTATGGTGTCAGCGATAGAAAAACCGAAAGCTTGAAAGGCATCCAGGCCAAAAAGGTTAGCTGAGCTCGCATCATTGACAACAATAAAAGTAATAGGCCGAGTGACTGATTTGTAAGTCACGTCGGTAGTGAATTGACCCAGTAGGGGAATGAACTGTTTACCATAACCGCATAGACGCCGGTAAACTGTCGCCAACGGGGGGATCCAATTTCGGAATAAGTTTGTGCATTCAACAACGAAACTGCCACGCCCGTATCGACTTGCAGTTGTAACCGGCGCGACCGAACCGACACCTTGATAAAGAGTTTGCGTGCCGATGCGTCAGGAGCCTGGCCCGATGAAACTTCCTGAATGGCAACGTCCATGTCCTCTGTACCTGCTTCCTTTGATTCTTTTGAGGCTGAGTGGCAAACTTTAGCAATGTGACCTTTTCTATTACATTTGCGACAAACGGCCCAACGCTCTGACCGATCATGATGTATATAGCACGACGCACAGGACGGCAACAGGGGCCGGCGGCCGGAATTCCGTTTACGCGCCGTGCGGGAGCGGCAGTAACGGCCGGATTGTACCGTTCGCACGTCGTCCACCCCTGACACAGTGGACGTGGCCCGCCACCCTGAACCTCCGTGACGTCGCACCACGCTTCCAGCTGTTGACCTGCTGCGTGAGAGACTTCATACGATTGAGCAATGGACAGGACTTCCTCGAGGGAAGGGTTTTCTAACTGCAGGGCCCGTTGCCGGACCTCCCTATCAGGGGCCGAACGAACAATGACGTCGCGTACCATAACGTGGGCGTACAACTCTCGCGACTGCTCCGTGACAAAATGACACTTGCGACTAAGACCGTGCAGGGTAGCGGCCCACGCCCAGTAAGACTGATGGGGCTGTTTCTTGCATTGATAGAACTCGACCCTAGCCGCCACAACATGCATGTGGCGGCGATAATATGAAGACAGCAATGAACACAATGCGTCAAAAGACAAGGACGAGGGTTCCTGCAACGGCGCTAGCTGCGCAAAACTTGATACAGCGAGGGAGATATCCAAGACAAGAAGAGAGCACGACATACCTCTGCATCGGCAACATGAAACGCCTGGAAATGCTGCCGAAGGCGATGTTCATATGCGTCCCAATCCTCCGCCGTCTCGTCATATGGGGGAAAGGGAGGAGGGAACGGCGCCGGAGCAGACGGCGTGGAGAGCAACGCCGGAAGCACTTGTTTCATGGTGGCCATGAGTTCCGTCTGTTGCGCAACCAAAACTCGCACCAAATCCTCCATGCCGTGGAGAAGCTGCGGAACCGGAACAACGACGCAACACGCAAAAGAACGACCCTACTCGTCGCCAATTGTGTAGTAGCACTGTTCACGTTTACGACACACTTCACTTAGCGTAGACCGGGACTGTGTCCTAGGCATGCCCGATGTTAACTGACTGGGCACGGCCCGTGCTGCCGGAGTTGTTGTTGTTGTCGTTTTCCTGCCGGCAGAGGTCGCGTCCGAATTCTCGCGTGCCCTCTGGTGGACGGGACTCTACTTGCAGCAACTACCGTCCGTGACGCGCCGTGCCAATGTGCGCCTCCCACGATCTTTCTGGTGGCTACTACAAGAACGTTGGCAGAATGAGTGTGACTTCTTATGCTGGAAGTCTTCGACTGCCAATGCTGATTATTAACACGTTTGCTGCAGTCACCACTGCGGGTCGCTAACGCTCTAGGCAGACGCTTGTAAGCGCACCCCTGCAAAACCTCTGAGCTCATGTTGTGCACATACGTTATATTGACAGTAAATGTAACGTCTGTGCAAGAAGTGGTGCTAGATATAGAAATACAAGTATGCTTTAGCTGCATGCCGATCACATGATAAATGCTGCATGCTGTCTGATGCTTATAAGTGTCAAATGCATGTATTGCAAACAATTTTAACAACACATCTGATTTATTTATTTTATTGCAAACTGGGTAAATAATGCAATTCAAACATGCAATAAATCTGCTCCATTGAGAAATAATTAGAGTCTGAAGACACCAAAAGATTTATCAAATGGAGAAAAGGAAACAGTACTCGTCTGCAATGTGGTGCTATGGAAACCCAATCCTGTATAACAAATAAGTTTGCAAGGTGTAGAGGTGGTGTATTTGTAGCAAACCAACCACAAATAAGTCCACATATTGTACAGAAAACTCATGTGCTGAGCAATCAACGCAACAACATATTACTTGGCTATCAAATGAAACAAATACAAACACTTTACAAATCAAACACGAACAGATCTTCCACTGAAGATACGACATCCAATTAAATTACAGTTGTGTAACTGTGCAGCAGTTCAAACAGAATCGAGGTTCGTTTGGACACGTTATGCACATGTATGGTGTATCAGTACACTTGCCCCGTTCCGCACACATTGTACATTGCTTCCTCATAACTTGCTTCTTCCTTTCAGTTGCTTCCCACTATTGGACCACGTGTGTGTCTTTATGATATTTGTTACGCACACCTTTTGTAATATCCATTGGTAGAAGGAGTCCCTTTATTATTTGTATTCTATAATCATACGATGTCATTTTATGGCCTGAGTATTTATTATATAGGTAATGTGAATCGAACATTAGCGAGTTGACTACATGGAAGAATACTTTCTTTGGCCAGTGTATAGTCTTTTGTTCACATAAATAATACAACAACATCTGGTCCTGCCTATCGGTCCCAGATATACAACTATTATATTTGATAATTGGCAGTGGTTTCAAGACTACTTGCTGGCATGCATTTGGTACATGTCCAATTGTATTATGATATTCTGTGGAAATATGGGAGACCTCTCACCTATTCTTCCATTTGCTGATCATTACGTCATCCAAATCGTGTAATAGTGACTCCTTTCTCCAGTTTATGCATACCACATCTTTAGGGGTATTTCTCCTATTTATCTTTAGTATTCTGGTGCAATTTACGCTTAGTGTCCTGGTGCAACAGGGTTTTAGCTAAACCAAAGCTGTTGTAAAAATTGTCCATGTAAACATGATGGCCAACTTGCAACTTCTCTTCTGACAGATGTAATACTATCTTTTTAGCTTGCCCTTTTCCCCCCATATCACCACACATTCCCACGTACACAGTGCATTTATTTACGAGTACACAGTGCATTTATTTACGAAACTGTCTGGATTATTTAGCATGTACAGTTTGATGCCATATTTATTCCTTTTGTTCTTTGTATATTACCTAAATGACAACTGTCCCCTCCAAAGAATCATTGATTCGTCTAAAGATGGATCCCTACCTGGATATTACACCTCACACATTCTGTTGTTAAAATAATTCAATATTGGACGTACCTTATATAGTCAATCCTCTGGTTTCTTGTCTCCTGACTGGATTTTTCGCAAAATGCAGTGAGCATAAGATGAGCAAATATCTGTTTCTGCACCTACTCATCGCTATTTCTATATTTTCGAACAGTGTGTCTTTCTTCGAGTAGTCTTGTTATTGGGCATATTTGACCTTACCCATATGTAATGAAATACCCAGGAAGACTAGTATTTCTTCTATACTTACAGGTTTCCAATTACTAATCCTAGAGCCCTCTTTTGTATTTTCGCTCAAAAATAAATTGCTTGCGTTGCCGTTCGTTTCATCAACTACGAGCTGTAGTATGTCATCTGTAACCAGTAGCCTAAAGAAACCCATTGGCATATTGCCAGCAGGATTTACCTGCAAACTGCTATTGTGAATGGATGATACTGCACCCCATGTGGTTCTTCATGCCAAGTCACACCAGGTTTGCTTACTTCTGCGAGCACGGGTTCTTTATCGTCAACGATTTCCTAATCATCGTCATCCTTATTGTCCGATTCCGAACTGTCACGAAAAATATTCGACAGTTCTGTTTCCACACTGTCATCACTATGGTATGTTTCTGCAGTCTCCAAATTCCAGCCACTCTCCTCTGGTTTGTCCCCTCTGAACTCAACATCACTATATTCTAACACACTCAGTTAACTCACGGTCAGTATATTATTCACTCTTCCTACTCTTTTTTTGATTAGGAGACCCTGGTGTTGGTTGATTCTCCGCAACTGCAAACAATGCACAACACAGACGACTAAAGACGAAAACACACAACTGCAGACATGAAAACGTTACATGATATTTCATTGGTTACTTGTACTAACACGAGTGCACAGCCAAACAAACTAAACTGAGTACTCAGCTAGCGAACATACAGCTTATAAGCGTTACCCGTACTGGCGTAATGATCGCAGAAATTCTTATAAGCATCAGCCACACGGATGTGTTGATCCCGGAAACTGCACTGGTGTTTTGATTGTGGAAATGCTAATAAGTGTCAGCTGCAGTGAATGTGTTAATCAAAATTTAAGCGGTGACTGGTTTCAAACCTGAGATCAAGGATGTTTTGATTATTAATCAAAGACCTACCCTTAGACCACGAGTGCAGTTAATTATTGACCATATTAACCCTGTATAAAGAAGTGGCAAAAAATGAAAAATAACAAATCAGAGATCGTTAAAAAGGAGGAAACTGAAAACTGTTGGTATTGGGTGTGTTTTTAAAGGAAACTAAAAAGAGCTGTGCATGATTTTAGTTATTAGAGTTCAGCTGCTTTCTATGGGAAGTTAACACATTTATGTGGTCAAATTTAGCTCACTGCAAACAGTCAGGTACAGTGAGGTTTTTATTATTGAGGGGGGGGGGGGCTGAAAAAAGTGTGTCTGAAAAATATTTGGTTTTGTGCTGTTGCTTTTTATGATGGGTAGATTCCCAGAGAAGTGAGGTGTCTGATATTACCTGCTCTCATTACTTCCATATAGGTTTCTTGTTTGTGATGGACATATTTGCTTTAAAAAACCCACTGCTGTGTAATATATCGAAAGTTCTACAGAAAATCCCCAGACACATCTATTATGATTCTGACAGCTTAATTAGTAGATACTTGATGTCTGAACATTGGTGTATGCTATTGTATCAAATTGTTAGTTTTGTAATCTACCTCACATTCTCACTACATATCTTGTTGTTTTTTTATGTTGTCTTATGTTTAAGTATGTCTTGTTTGTGATTTCATTTTTATAGTTCTTGCTTTTGTCCCTAATGTGTCATCAGTATGCATGCATAGTAGCTTCTGGAGATGACTGATGTAGCATTGCTCCTGCTTCTGTTGTTTCCCCTTAGCACTGGGGAACATGTATGTATCTGGCTTCCTCCTTGCATACGAAGTGTATTTTTAATGTGACCTTGTCTGTTGGCTGTGAATTTTCAAGTTTCCAAGAAGTGTATAGTTTCATATATACATTTACAACATTTGCTATTAGCAGGAAATGTTAGTAGTGTTATTGGATGTGGGATGATGTTCTTTTATGTGACATACGTTGAACAGAAGTCTTTGATATTTTGTCATTATGTAATGCTGGGTGGGAAGTATGGGATAGGAAGTGTTTGCAACTGGCTGACCAGGTGGTTTATGGCAGCTATTAGGCTGATAAGAATATTCAATATACAGTTTTCTTGAGATCTCATAGTTTAGTTTTCTCTTACATTATTCTTCATTATTTGCATTTGTCTGAAAATAACTGTTTTCTCTTCAACTAGTTTTGAGTTTTAACATGAATGGCACTACATTTAACATATTGTATATAATTAATAAATCAGTGACTTTCATCATTTTCTTATTTGTTTAATTATGTAATTAAATCCTATATCAGCATAGTCTTGTTCTTTAACATTTTTAGTTGAATTTTTATAATTACTCGCAAGGACAAGAAGTAAATTTTGTATTTGGTACCTCTGACAATTTTATGTTAAACTTAATGATAAGAAAAAGAGATTGGCACAAATAAAATGTTCATAGAACAATTCTTCTTATTTTATTTCTGATACAATATATTTGAAAAAATAACAGCTTGCACTTTGTTTTCACAGTAAAAAATATGATTCTTAGTAACTTAATTTATATTAGATGGTCATCACAGTGAAATTTTATGCCTGTTATATATCATTTGTCACAGCAACATTAGTACAATGACTTCACTGGAGACTGAATTACCATTAGTCACATAGCTTGAAGTGTGTGACAATGCACCCAAGCTGCAAGGCCTTGTCCTTTTGGTGATATTGCTCAACGTATGTTTTCCTGGATACTGTGGGATAGTGAGCTGCAGTCCCATCAGCAAAAATGAATTTTCAAGGTAATTCCTCTGATCAATGAGTTATTCTGTGATGTGGGTACCAGAGTTCCAGTTATTTGCTGATACTTACACAAAGTTTAATAAACCCATGTGCAAGGAGCAGATGTCACAGATAATGGAAGACAGGCACAAGACAGGTGGGAGAAAATACTTCTAGCTATCAAACGAAAATAAGATTTTCAAAAACATATATTGGGAAAAATAATATTTATTTCATGCCAGCTACATATAGGATGCATGCAAAAAAGTAAGTAGTTTCATTAAACCAAAAGCAAATCCCATATTAATTAGCACACAATAGTGTGATATTGTAACCCACTAAACAACAAGCACAAGTACATAACTAAAAAGCATTTTCAAAATATGTCAACAACAGTTTATAAAAGCTGCTTAGGTAAGATCAACAATAGTTTATAGCTACAAGAGGAACTCTCTTTCTTGTATCATAATTTTTTAACAAACAAAATACAGATTTATTAGCATCTTATATTGCTTGACTATAAACCACAATTAGTATACCACATAACTTAAAATGGTGGAAGACCAAACCATTCAGGTCTAAACTCTTCCAAGGACTTGAGAACAATAGTTGCATCTTGCTTCATATCATCATTAACTTGCTCATCTGGTGTCATAACAACTTGCATGCCAGCAGCTCGCGCAGCTTTTACTCCATTTGGTGCATCTTCAAACACAAGACACTAAAACGAGGAAATGAAGTTCAATTTCTTTTCATAAAAAATTTCAAAATCAATTGAGTGTCTGAAGAATGACAAGGAATGTCCAACACAGCACTTTTAATACATACACCGTATAGGAAAATGAAATCTTCAGAAGTTACAACAACAATGAGGCAGTCTACACCAGTTTTGAAAAAATTGCTGTGAGAAAAGGCAACAGGTTCTAAATATATAATGTTACAGCTCTTCCTGGCACAATGAAGGGGCAGTACGGAGGAAGATCTGCGCGTGTAAATGGCATTACAGGATTGACAGAGAAGAGTTACATACTTCTCTCATCTGTCACTTCACCACCACATCCACAATACAGGCCGATGGGCCAAAAAGACTCTGTGGTGTTCTCTTCTGCAATAGATCAACAATTATCAGGGCACAATTACACATGGCAACATTTCCCATTGCTAAAATATTATAAATAAACTGTGATTAACCAGCGCAGACACTTAACAAGTATATATTCTAGTCCCACTTGACACACTAACTGTTTCTTTTTGTAGAAAGAATATAATTTCATTAAATTTGTAACAGGGCAGTCTCCTGTGCATATGTTTCTTTTCTTTCTTTTATAGCGTCTTTGTAAGGAAGAAAAAACTCACACAGTGTCTAGTTGCTCAATGAAATGTAATAAAAAATGTATTGTGTGACACCATAGTGGAAAATTATTGATGGTCAGCATTGTTGAAATGGCCTGTCACTAAATCAGCTAAAAGTACCAAAAAAAATTCTCTTTCTTTTTTGTAAGAATGCGTCTTCACTCACTTTTGTTTAGTCTTTTTTAGGGGGTCTGTTGTTGTGAACAGACATGCTATGTAAGATGGTTTAAAATTTGTTGTTTGCTGGCTTAAAGTCATTAAATGTGATATCTATTTAGAACTTCTGTAATTATATCTACATATTCCTAGTGCAGATAAATACTTTACTTTCACTATTGTGTGCCCTAAGATTAAGAGCCCATAATTTTAATGTAACTTGTGTTCATTTCACGCAAGAAACATTATGAATGATCCAGTCATTTCAGTCATTTGTTTCTAAACAGCAATGCTGCCAGTCTTTGCTCGTGTCGGACATCGACCTCAGTTGCAATAATTAGATGGTTCACTATCCTAAAATGATGTGTTATCCTCCCCTGAAGTTACAAATGTTAAGAAAAATAAAGTAAAAGGGATAACATGCCAACACTCAACTTTATTCGACTGCAGCAGAGGCAAATAGAGGATCTCAACCTCTCATATGAATTATGTAAATTACAGAGAAATCACTGAATAACTTCTGTTCTGTTACAGACCTTTATAAGCAAGCCACTTGAGCATATGCCAGTACCCACCAAAACTGACATTAACCGCTCTGCTGCATACAAAGTAATATCATGAGTTGTACATTATTTCACAGTTTATTGGCAGTTACAAGAATATGAATATGAAGGCCCAATGTTAGTGGGTTCCCCAAGAATTCAGTGAAAGTGCTATTCTTTTTTGTTCTAATATGTACATTTTCATTATTAAACACAACAAATACTGAAAGAACTATTCATGTTCTGTACAAGGTGTACTGATGAAGTTTGAGCTATTCAACACTAAAAATTAATATTTTCAAGAGAAAAAGCTTTTACTGGTAGTTTTAGTTACCTGCAAACCAACTGATTTCACTTTTCCACCTATTCACTACTCACTTCAAAGCACTTTTCACAATGTTGCACGAGTTTCTTCAACCCTGCATGCATATAAGTTCTCTGTCTGGGAAATGGACCCACTGAAAAAGGAATCCTCATTTCCACATCATCTTCAAAGTGAGAGGTGCAAGAAGTAAGTCTCTAAGTGTGAGTTTTGCATTATATGGTGAGTGATTGAAAAGATCCTAACAGAAAAGCTTAATCTTATCCTTGGTGTGGGCAGTGGTGTTTGGACATACACTGTCATCGAACAAGAGTATCCCAGAGGACAATTTGCCACATTGTCGAATCTGGATGGCATGTCTCAGTTACAACATTATTTTGCATTACACATCAATGTTACAAGAAATCATTCAAAAGAATGCTCTTTTCATCCCAGAAAACAGTGGCCATCATTTTTCTTGGTTTTGGCAAAGTTGAATGGTACCCCTTCATTGACACTTGTTTTGAGTGTGAGGTTATGTAGGATATTCATGTCACATGACATGTAACAATGTGGGAAAATAAATTACCTCCATCTCATCAACGGCAGTCCAAAGTGCTTGTCCAATTTTCATTCTCCACTTTTCCCTTTGGTAAGATTTTCTGTCCTCACCTTATACACAATTTGCAACAATGGTGTATATAATGGTACATTCAGCATGTGAAAGTTCATCAGACAGCACATTGATCATCAATTGTCCATCAGATCACAGATACCAATCCACTTGTTGCACAATTTCATCAGTCTGGATACTGGGTTTGCTACTCTGCCTCTCATCATGAAAAATTTTATGGCCACTTTTAAAAGTCTTAACATAATTGCCTAATCTTTCCTTCTTTCCTTCGCTAAGTACCATAGCCCCAAAAATTACTAAGTAACATCAGTCACGATCTTAGTTTAACAATTTCATTTACATTTCGTCAATATTTGAAACACATTTGTAATTTACAAATTCCTCTTTTGCTATTATTTCACTGCCGGCCGGTGTGGCTGAGAGGGTCTAGGCACTTCAGTCTGGAACCGCATGACGCTACGGTCGCAGGTTCGAATCCTGCCTCGGGCATGGATGAGTGTGATATCCTTAGGTTAGTCAGGTTTAAGTAGTTCTAAGTTCTAGGGGGCTTATGACCTCAGATGTTAAGTCCCATAGTGCTCAGAGCCATTTTTTTTATTATTTCACTGCTATGTTTATTTGCAGTTCTTCCATCCCTGTATTGTCTATTTTTTTATGATATACACTCATGGAAATTGAAATAAGAACACCGTGAATTCATTGTCCCAGGAAGGGGAAACTTTATTGACACATTCCTGGGGTCAGATACATCACATGATCACACTGACAGAACCACAGGCACATAGACACAGGCAACAGAGCATGCACATTGTCGGCACTAGTACAGTGTATATCCACCTTTCGCAGCAACGCAGGCTGCTATTCTCCCATGGAGACGATCGTAGAGATGCTGGATGTAGTCCTGTGGAACGGCTTGCCATGCCATTTCCACCTGGCGCCTCAGTTGGACCAGCGTTCGTGCTGGACGTGCAGACCGCGTGAGACGATGCTTCATCCAGTCCCAAACATGCTCAATGGGGGACAGATCCGGAGATCTTGCTGGCCAGGGTAGTTGACTTACACCTTCTAGAGCACGTTGGGTGGCACGGGATACATGCGGACGTGCATTGTCCTGTTGGAACAGCAAGTTCCCTTGCCGGTCTAGGAATGGTAGAACGATGGGTTCGATGACGGTTTGGATGTACCGTGCACTATTCATTGTCCCCTCGACGATCACCAGTGGTGTACGGCCAGTGTAGGAGATCGCTCCCCACACCATGATGCCGGGTGTTGGCCCTGTGTGCCTCGGTCGTATGCAGTCCTGATTGTGGCGCTCACCTGCACGTCGCCAAAGACGCATACGACCATCATTGGCACCAAGGCAGAAGCGACTCTCATCGCTGAAGACGACATGTCTCCATTCGTCCCTCCATTCACGCCTGTCGCGACACCACTGGAGGCGGGCTGCACGATGTTGGGGCGTGAGCGGAAGATGGCCTAACGGTGTGCGGGACCGTAGCCCAGCTTCATGGAGACGGTTGCGAATGGTCCTCGCCGATACCACAGGAGCAACAGTGTCCCTAATTTGCTGGGAAGTGGCGGTGCGGTCCCCTACGGCACTGCGTAGGATCCTACGGTCTTGGCGTGCATCCGTGCGTCGCTGCGGTCCGGTCCCAGGTCGACGGGCACGTGCATCTTCCGCCGACCACTGGCGACAACATTGATGTACTGTGGAGACCTCACGCCCCACGTGTTGAGCAATTCGGCGGTACGTCCACCCGGCCTCCCGCATGCCCACTATACGCCCTCGCTCAAAGTCCGTCAACTGCACATACGGTTCACGTCCACGCTGTCGCGGCATGCTACCAGTGTTAAAGACTGCGATGGAGCTCCGTATGCCACGGCAAACTGGCTGACACTGACGGCGGCGGTGCACAAATGCTGCGCAGCTAGCGCCATTCGACGACCAACACCGCGGTTCCTGGTGTGTCCGCTGTGCCGTGCGTGTGATCATTGCTTGTACAGCCCTCTCGCAGTGTCCGGAGCAAGTGTGGTGGGTCTGACACACCGGTGTCAATGTGTTCTTTTTTCCATTTCCAGGAGTGTATATCGCTGTGTCTGGCCGATGTACTTATTGCCGCACTTGTGGCTGATGCTATAGACTCCATGTGTCTGTATTCCTAGTTTATCCTCCACTGAGCCCAGCATATTCTTGATTTTGGCTGATGAGTCAAAGATGGTTTTAACGTTGCTGTTTTCAAATATCCTGGCAATCTTTCCCATGGGAGACCCAGCATAAGAAGGAATGCCAAGTGCTTAATGTCTTCTTCACGACATCATCTCTTCTTCTTGCACGGTTGGAAAGCGTGTCTTGCCTGCTTCTCAGAATAGCCATTCTCACTAAAGGTTTCTCTCAAGTACTGCAGTTCAGCAGGTAGACTCTCCTTGTTGCATGTGCCTTGTACTCTGCACATCAAGGTGGTGAGCACAGATTTGCATTTGCTGCATGGTGGCAGCTACTGGTGTTAAGGTAGGTGTGTGTCTTCTTCCTGTAAACAGAATGACCTAATGTGTTGTCAGTCTTCTTCTTTATCATGATGTTGAGGAAAGGCAGACATCCATTTTCTTCACCTCCATGGTGAAGTTAATATTATCATGTACGCCATTGAGGTGGTTAAGAAATTCTTGTAAATTTTCTTTGCCATGCAGCCAAATGACGAATGTGTTGTCCACATAGGAGAAGGACATCTTCAGTTTCAGGTGCGCCATTTTGAGAGATGTTTCTTCGAAGTGTTCCATGTACAGGATTGTGATACATTTACCACCATTGGAAGTATGTGTAGTGAGTGTGTGGCATAGCAGTTCCCCACATCATCATATTAGTACTGGCACCTAATAGAAAGTCAAGACACTAACACTGCTAAGAATGTAAATCCTGCAGAACAGTCCGAACATCATTCCTACAAAGTTGGGTACTCCTACAGTAAATAGCTATCCACTGACACTGCCTCAAGTACAGAAAGTCTAATTATAACCACCCTGTATGTGAGAGAGCTACCAGCATTATTTTCTTGCAGACTCTGTTGCATCAGCTTTGGCTCCTTATCCCACTTTCTCTTCAGATTTCAAAGCAATAAGCTCTGATACTGAATATGAAACACTTAAAATGAACAAAAAGATTTCACACAGGTTGTTCATACTTTTATTTATAATTTATGTTGGCACTGAAGTTGTCGCTACTGATGTGTTCACGGAGTTAATGTATTTTGAGCATTACACATTTGTGCATTACAATATAATTTATTTTAAAATTAAGTAATCAAAGTTGTCCCACACACTGAAAGATGAAAATTATCAACAATTTGTTACCTTTTTTGGGTCTGGATTGTCTTCAAATCTCGAAGCACAGACAAGGAATATATCTGGAGCTGGCTTTCCATGCTCAACTTCAGGATCTGTACTTGCACACACAATGTGATGGAATAAACTCATCAATGGTTTATGATGACTTGTTTTAATTTTCACACTTTCTGCTCCACTGCTGGTTGCAACTGCTATTGGTATGCCACGTTCATGCAGATGATGTATCAGTTTATCCACTCCTGAAACCAAACTTTGTCAGATACCAGTTGATAGGTGACATTGTTCATAGACTTGAGACCAAAGTTAATATTACAATTTTTAATATATATATATATATATATATATATATATTTTTTAATTTCTATGTATTAATTTCTGAGCATGTCCAAATTTCCACCCACAATTAAAAACTAAAATCTGTAAAAAATTATAGCCTACTCTGCACCTCGCATTAAATTTACTATACAAGGAGTGTCCAAATACATTTTACAAAAAATAAATAATTGTAATGGCAGAACTGTACGGCCGTAGTGGACAGTGGGAGAGCCACTGCACTATGCATTTATCATGCGGAATGCTGACGGGAAATGCAATCTGAGTCGTGCGCCATGGCGTGTACACAGCCACCAGCTACGAAGAACAGTCTGAGACCTGTCAGTTGCGAAGATGTATTGCTCTCAACACAGTGATGACGGGTTACCAGATGCGCGTAACACACTGTCGCACCGTCTTTATTAATAAATGGTAAAACTAAGTTTTCCGTTTTCCACATTCTGCACTACTCAGAACTACTGCCCACACATCCCATCCTAACAGCAAATTGAAGCAATAATATTTTACTCGGCCGTCAAAAAGACCCCGTTAGAAAAGTGGTGCCAGGTGTGGGATTATTTTCAGAAAACCTACAGTCCTGAAGAATACAGCGATGTGTAAACTTAACATCGGAGCATCTTCATGACAACACAGCAAGCAGCAGTAGCCAAGGACATCGTCCAACAACACGGGGACATCCAGCGCTGGAATTCAGGTTAGTCTACTCAGATTGGCTTAAAACGAAAGAATATGATGGATTTTAAATTTTTCTGTATTGAGTGACCGGTATAGACGGCATTCAAAATGGTAGACGCAAACGTGAGTAACACGGTCGATCTCCAAACCATTATAGAAGAACTACGAACAGAGATTCAACAATTAAAAGCAGATAAAAGTGAGCATAGCCTTCTTTGTAAGTATTCATTAACTATTACATATAGCCAGCTTAACCAGAGAATAAAATACAAACAAGCAAGTTAGTTTCACATGAGAAGATTAAAAGTGAGAATGCACCTAAAAACTAAAATGGAATAGAAATTGATAGAATTATTGAGCAAAATGTCAGACATCATAATACTGATTATACAGTCCAGACATGAACAGTTTCCCAGTGGTAAGAAGACCTGAAGATAGAATGACAGAGTGAACTTTGAATAATTCCTCACCACCTAGAAAAACTACAAAAACTGGATGTATCTATAGTAACAGTGTAATCATAACAATTAGTTATGTATCTTGACACACTTTAGTTGGCACGATTCAGTCACCAGCCATTCCCTCCACCTAATTCTGTAGTGCATTTTTGTTTATTTAATTTAAGTGCAGTCCCCATGACATTGCAACATAAATACAGGATGAATCACATACAACTTGCACTGCAAATGTTGTGGAAATGGTAGGTCTATCAATGTGTAGTTTTCACAGAAAGGTTTGGTAGTCAGGGGCTCGTATTGTTAGCCAACAAACAGAATGTAATAATATTTAGAAAATGTATTTTTTTGCAAACTTACACTCTTTTAAATGGAACAATGCCTATTGGCACTAACAAATTAAAAATAGGGTAAATTAGAACTGCAGTGTGGTTTGTTGCAGGATTCCACTGTGAGTCATTTAAGAGATGTGGTATTTTGAAAAGTTCCTTCACTGACACTCGTACAATACCCCTGGTAGCACACACTAAAGTACAACACAAGTGCATACATCTACATAAATATTCCACAAGTCACCATACGGTATGTGGTGGAGAGTACACTGTACCACTATTAGTCATTTCTTTGCTGTTCCACTTGCAACTAGAGCTTTGGAAAAACGACTGCCTATATGCCCCTGTGTGAGCCCTAATTTCTCGTATCTTATCTTCATGGTCATTACACACATTGTATGTTGATGACAGTAGAATCATTTGACAGTCAGTTTCAAATGCTCGTTCTCTAAATTTTCTCAATAGTGTTCCTCAAAAAGAGCATCACCTTCCCTACAGGCATTCCCATTTGCATTTCTGAAGCATATCTGTCACACTTACGTGTTGTTCAAACCCACCTGTAACAATCTAGCAGCCCGCCTCTGAGCTAATTCAATCCCTTCTTTCAATCTGGCCTGGTATGGATCCCTCTCACGCAGTACTCAAGAAAAGGTCACGCCAGCATCCTAGATGTGGTCTCCTTTACAGATGAACCACTCTTTCCTAAAATTCTCCCTATAAACGCAAACCCTCCCCACCACAGTTCCCACATGCTCATTCCATTTGATATCACTTTAGACTTTACACCCAGATATTTAAATGACTTGGCTGTGTCAAACAGGACACTAGTAACAGTGTATCTGAACGTTACAGGTTTGTTCTTCCTACTCATCTGAATTAACTTAGATTTCTCATGTTTAGAGCTAGCTGCCATTCATCACACCAACCAGAAATTTTGACTACATTGTCTTTTATGTTCCTACAGTCACTCAACTTTGACATCTTACCGTACACCACAGCATCATCAGGAAACAACTGCACATTGTTGCCCAGCCCCATCCGCTAAATCATTTATGTATATAGAGGAGAACAGCAGTAGTCCCGAAACTTCCTGGCAGATTAAAACTGTGTGCCAGACCGAGACTCGAGACTCGGACTCGGGACCTCCACCTTTTCTATCAGTGCACACACTGCTGCAGGGTGAAAATCTCATTCTGGAAACATCCCCCAGGCTGGGGCTAAGCCATGTTTCCGCATTATCCTTTCTTTCAGGAGTGCTAGTACTGTTCGGTTTGCAGGAGAGCTTCTGTAAAGTTTGGAAGGTAGGAAATGAGGTACTGGCGGAATTGAAGCTGTGAGGATGGGGTGAGAGTTGTGCTTGGGTAGCTCAGTTGGTAGAGCACTTGCCCGCGAAAGGCAAAGGTCCCGAGTTCGAGTCTCGGTCTGGCACACAGTTTTAATCTGCCAGGAAGTTTCATATCAGCACACACTCCGCTGTAGAGTGAAAATTTCATTTAGAGCAGTAGTCCTATCACATTTCCCTGGGGCACTCCTGATGATACCCTCGTCTCTGATGAACACTCGCCGTTGAGGGCAACATACTGTGTTCTATTACTCAAGAAGTCTTTGAGCCACTCACATATCAATGAACTTATTCCATATGCTCGTACCTTTGTAAACAGCCTCCTGCAATGGGGTACCATGTCAAATGCCTTCTGGAAATCTAGAAATATGGCATCTGCTTCTTGTCCTTCATCCATAGCTCACAGTATATCATGTTAGCAAAGGGCAAGCGGCTTCCTAAAACCATGCTGATCCATGGACATCAGCTTCTCAGTCTCAAGAAATTTTATTATATTGAGACTGAGAATATGTTCTTCAAGGATTCTGCAGCAAGTTGAAGTTAGAGGTATCAGACTGTAATTTTGCAGGTCCATTCTTTTACCCTTCTTATATACTGGAGTCACCTGTACATTTTTCCAGTCAGTTGGGCAAGCATGTAAATACCCAGCTCATGCCACACTAGTTGGAGGTGACTTTAACCTACCTAGTATAGACTGGAATGTCTACGGACTCATTGCATGGGGCTACAGACAGACAGCCATGGGTGAGAGATTCACGATAAATGCAAGCTAGGTTAGGGGCCAGAGCCGTAGAGTACTCTACAAAAACAGAATTGGGAGTTCATCCAGACCTGGTGATTTATTTGATTTAAATCTTTCAGTTGTTTCTCTATGCCAGGGATGCTTATTTCTATGTTGTTCATACGAGAGTCTGATGGTCAAATGATGATACGTTTGTACAATTCTCCTGTGTGAACGATTTCTTGAATGCAAAATTAATAACTTTCAATTGCCGCACCAGACTGGTGAATAAGGAATTGAATGGAAGCCTTAGACCTTCTTAGTGATCTTACATACGACCAGTATTTTCTCGGTTTTTCTGCCAGATCTTTTGCTAGGGTGTGAAGGTGATAGTTGTTGTATGTTTTGTGTACAAATCTTTGCACAGTTGCATGAATCTCTACTAACCTTTGCTTGTCATCATTTGTGCATTCTCTTTTGAACCAAGAGTGCAACAGCCTCTGCTTCCTCAGTATCTTCCAAATTTCATTATTAAATCATGGAGGATCTTTTCTATCCATTATTCACTTACCAGGCACATAACTCTTTAAACTTTGCTTAAACTTTGCCCAAAATTCCACTAGTTCATCTTCCTGGAACTAAGTGATGTCTGTTCACTGTGTAAGTGAGATGCTAACGACTGCTTTTCTGCTCTATCTGGCAGAAACACTCTCCTAGTCTTCTTGACTGATTTATTAACTTCCGTCATTACAGTTGCTATAATGACATCATGGAAGCTAATCCCCGTTTCTATACTGACATTGTTGATAAGGTCCGACCTATTTGTAGCTACAAGGTCTAAGATATTTCCATTGCATGTGGGCTGCCACGCTAGCTGCTTAAGACAGTTTTTAGAAAACTGTGTTGAAAAGTATTTTGCATGGCTGTCTATCTGTATCCCCATGCAATGAATCCATAGACATCCCAGTCTATACTAAGCAGGTTAAAGTCGCCTCTAACTACTATGGCATGATCTGGATATGCTACTGACCATAGTTTTCTTCAAATGATTCTAGAACTGTCACAGTGGAATCGAGTGGCCAGTAAAAATATCCAACAATTAACACTGTTTCACCTACACCTGTTATACACAACCATATAACTTCAATGTCACACCCAACTTCAGCCTCAATAGAGACAATATTTTTGTCAACTATAATGAAACCCCCGTCCCTACTATCGCCCCTAATCTCTCTTAACAATACACATTCCACCACTCATTAAATATCACAGAGCTTTCCACTTTGGGTTTCAGCCAGCTCTCCATCTCAAAAATAATTTGAGTGTGAGAGCTTTCCTGGAATGCAGTAAATCTGGTAAATAACTTTATTATGAATATTTTGACAGTTTATTCATGAAACACTAGTTATGTGGATTCTGACCAGTAACGAGACAACTGATCATCACAGATTGTGTTCGAAACAACTCCTGGCAGCGGCCCAACATGCTTCCAGTCTGGTAGTGAATGACTCCAGCACACTTGCTGGTATTTCAGTGGAGATATCTACAATAATACATTGTTGCATATCATCGGGTGTAGTTGGTATGTCCTTGTAGGCAGCGTCTTTCAGCTTTCCCCATGGAAATAAGTCTACAGGCATCAAATCTGAGGAGCAGGCCAGCCAGGGTACAGGTCATCTGCGTCCAATCCAATGATTTGGAAACAATTCATGAAGACAGGCTGTAATACTTCTTACACTATGGGTTAGACAGCCACCATGTTGGTACCACAGGTTCCTTCTAGCCAGCAGACGAACATCTTCTAGCATCCATGGGTGATGGTCTGTTGGGAGGCTGTGAAACCTGTGTATGTTCAGTGTTCCATCTATTATACAGGGCCTATGAGCTGATGGTTCACTATCCCACACCACACATTTACATTCCATGGATGTTTACATTCCACCTGACAAAGGCAACAGGGATTGTGAAAAGACCAATAGCGCGTGCTTCAGCAGTTTACCTGGTCATGATTGGTAAATGTGGCTTCATCACTAACAAGACACACAACATATCTGGAGTATCCTGTCTCAATGCCTCTGTGCAGAAATTAACATGATTCTAATATTCATTTTCATGCAGCTCTCGATTGAGAGAGACGTGATAGGGATAGAACCAATGTCAATTGGGAATGATGAGCCTGTCAGCTTTTTCTGCATTGCTAAATCCCATCATCCACTCATAACTCGCTGCTTGGACAGTCACACAATAACTGACCAACAAGTCACAATGCACTCAAGGAAAATATTAGCCCATGGTAAGCAAATATAACTACGCAAGTTGATTGGCACAAAAAAGAGTAGGTTTGGAAACTTTTCAAAATATGGTATCTGTCAAGTAAGTCTCACTAGAATCCTGCAACGAACACCACTGACATTATAATTTACCCTACTTTTAGTTTGTTAATGTCATTAAGCAATGTTGCATTTAAAAAAAAAAAGTGTATGTAGTTTCTAAGTATTACTAGAATCTGTTCATTGGCTAACAGTACGAGCTCCTGACTACCGATCCATTCGGTGAAAATCGTACATCAATAGCATTTTCCATTTCCATATCTGCAGCACAAGTTTTGGGCGATTCACCCTGTATATTATGTGTCACTTGCTACTGCTCATGTGGCACAAGTTACAACAAACACTATTAAAAATATGTTTCTCACATGTTAATATTGCAGTCAACAGAAGACATGGGCCCATAAAATTTAAATTGCCACAAATGATGTACCATCTTTCAAACAAAAAGAAAGGGAGCAGACAGAGAAAAATGGGGGAATTCATATACACAACTCACCACACTTGCTAATTATAATATGATCACATATTATACAGAGTTTGCAGCTTACTGCATGTTAAGTCCAAAAGTTAGCAAAAGGAGTTGTTAACACAGACATGCAAGTCAAACTCAGGTTACACGACAGTAATGAGTGGAAAATACCATTCCCCATATATCAAGAGATATGCACTTGTGGCATCTGAGTTAATTTCGTAAAGTCAGACTCGAGCAGTGTATAATGAGTTATGTCCTAGAGCTAGCAGTTTGCACTATGGTGGAAGAACAGTCTACTGGGAACAGTGTGTTATTCTTTCTGTTCAGATCTGACACATTATACCCTGTAATGTCAACATATTCTGAAAAAAGTGGATTACTACACTCTACAAAGATGATGCATTGAGCTGGATGCAGGCACAACAAAAAGCCTGTTACACATTGAGCTTTTGACCAAAGCCTTCTTCATAAAGGTAAGTGCACACTCATTCACACAAGCAAGCACACCTCGTGCACACACGACTGTTATCTCCAGCTGCTCTGGCCACATAAAATGATAAGGGTAGTCTGAATAGTCTCTTATGATGAGACTACAGGAAATGTACTCTGGCAGGTGAATTACTGCAACAGAAGAATACATTACATCACTGGGTCATTAGACTTCATTAAATTGATAAGAATAATAAATAAAAATAAAAATTATGGATTCAGGCAAGTTCATGTGAAATACCATATTGAGTACAAAGGGTTGAAAACTGATACTTGCAATTCATGGTTTTAAAGATATTTTGTGACACTGGTAGATTTGTAGAAAGGGTTATTAAAAGAAAAAAATATATATGAATCAGCAATGGTTCAACATAACTGTGGAAGGTCTCCTCAGAGAGAAATAAAATAGCAGAAGAAATAAAAGGAGCTGTCCGTAAGTTTATAACTAAAAAACCCTGAATATGAAAGCTGTTTTTCCAAAAGATATTGTGGAAAAAAGGTTTTTATCACTACACTTGACAATGACAGTGTTGTATGAAACGTACTCTAAAGGTTTTGCGAAGAAACAGCTCCTGTATTATTGGCTCTTCTGTGGTCAATTCCCTGTGATGAAACTATCAAGACATTGATATTTGTTTTTTTACAGATTAAACCATCACTCCACAAAGACAAAAGGTGCACTAAAGAAATAATTTGACATGCATCACAATCTTGCCGATACCATTTTCTAATCAAAGATGAAAGATAAGGAACTGTCAAAAGCCGATGGACAGAGATAGACAAAAACATTTAATTTGTAGCAGTTTGTGCCAATATCTTTGTACAGATTTCAAGTGGTTTTCTATGAGCAACTATTGACTTATAATCTCACTATTAAGAGAGTGGATAAATATTCTGCTTTCTGAGGAAGGATGCCTGGCAGCAAGAGGAGTTAATGAGACAGAAATGTATTTGTTTCAGATCAACATAAAGTAACTGAAATATGATGTGATGTCTGCAATCATGTATTTATATACATGTGATGGAAAAAACATGAACACTCATATTGCTGTAATGTGCCTGATGGCATAGCAGAACTTGTTACTGAAAGAAACTGGTCATCATTTTTTTACTGCTAGGATACATGTACGTGGAGTGAAATGCATGACATAGCTTGATCAAAAGAAGAAGGAAAAATATTTTATTCTATGGTTCTATTGAATATCTCCATGGCTTATCATAGCTCATCCAGAAATGTCATAAAAACAAGCCATTCACTGTTACGTAACTGATTTAACAAAGCTCACTATATTATGCACCATTTTTAAAAATTTAGTTATGGTAATGCAGTGTAGACAGGAACAGTGACGCTTTCAATTGGAGAAATGGTTATAAATTTACTCAAGATGACTGTGGAATCAGCAAAATAACAGCTGGTAATTATGTACCATTTAAGATTGTGAAGTGGGAAAGTTGAGAATATGCCTCTCAAAGAACACTGACCCGCATTTGATCGTGCAAGAAAGGAAGTCAGATTTATTGGTTATCATTCTGCCGTTAAATTAAGTTTTGTCATCTGGCTTAAACTGCATGGCTTTTAAGCAGATAGCTGCTTGCTTCAGTGGTTTGCGGGTGTTGCATCAGATAATGATGTGAAAGCTGCACAATGTTTCAATGAGACAGTTGCTAATCTTCATTTGCTATCTGATGTGTTGCTGCAGTGGCTTGTCGATATATTTGCGGGATCACTAGAAAATCACCCGTGCCATGGGGTAGGGCTGTAACATCATCATAGAACAATCATAGAGGACACCAACATCCACAATCCCCAGCCAAAGAAATAGGCCACAGTTTTCACATGCATGATGCGGGGAAAGTGCGCAAGCAAACTGCGGCCCAGCGTGTGCCCTGGCGGCGTATTGGTGCATGCGTGCTATGCTGTGACTTGCAGCTGCACTTTTCCCACATTGTGCATGCAAATGTCGTGGCCCATTTGTCTGGCATGGAGCTCTGTATGTTGATGTCTCCTATGTTTTGCCTGTGACAACGTTATAGCCCCACCCCCTCGCAACTTCACTTTTCTAGTGAGCCACTGAATATATGGGTGAGCCACTGCAGCAACACATCAGTAAGCACCTGAAGATGATGATCGGCTACCTCATTCAAATACTGTGCTGCTTTCACAACATTATCTGACATGATGGCCATGAACCACAGAAGCAGTTATTATATCAGGGGAGTCCCAAACAGCACAGCTAGCTGCTTCTTGGTACATGTTGCAGCATTATATGCAATATTTTTTAATAGTGGGTAATATTAATCATTATTTTTACTGTTTTATATTTTTCTGTAACTTGTATGCAGAGAAAATGAACAAAAAATATAATCTAAATCAAAGTGAAACTGACAACATTGTGACAGATCATATGAAGTATTAATTTTACTAGTTGGATGAATTTTATCTTTATAATTCCATTTACAATGGTCTTTCAAAACTGAATTCTGATAAATAAATCCTGTTGTTATCAGCACTGCACTTATGATTCCACAACAGCCAAGGAATTGTTTATTGTACCTGCTGCCCACCCTACTATCCTGCATGTCATTGTGGCACGCTATGGGGGTCAACAATGCTCAGAACATCTTGACGTGTAGTAACTGGAGTCACAAGTGACCACTGCCATCGAGCGAGGTTGTGGACCAGTATACAGCATCATCAGCCCAGTGAGGTGAATGAAACCAGGGTGTCTCCAATGGTTTTCCCTTCAAATAGCCTGCAGTGGCATGCAAATCAAACTGGAGGACTGTGTTCAAGGTGACAATTGTGAAGGTTAACAAGGGCATAGATATGAACATGGACAGAGTGGATACACAAGAAACTTATACCAGCATGCATCCTGTCAGACACAGGCAATTTAATTTGCCAGGTCACAGTGCTCCCTGTAAACAGTTATCCCCTGCCGCATTCTTCACACATAGATGATACAAAGATTATGCCAGACAGTGCAACAAGTGCATATGGTTTACACTTTGGTCGAGAAAGTAAATTGAGTTACAGTATTGCTAAAATTAAGTGTGTCTGTGTTTATCCAATTGTGTTCATCATATTGTTTGTCTTTTTGGATTAGGTAAAGGCTTTACAGTGAATGATCCAAGGACACAAGTGGTTACCACTCAGATAGATAAGGTAGCTCAACTCAGAATGGATACTACAAACCGGCATAAGCAGTCAGATGCTGTTAAAGAGGCCATAGACTCATCTTGTTTATCTGTACCCAGCCTAAATGGAACAACTGCTAGCTTAGTTGATCCTTTTTTAGGCAAGACAGGAGAAGATGTATTAGCACTTGTAGATTACCTGTGGCCAGCTGCAAAGCTGGGTTTTTAGACAGACAAGCAATTGTTGCAAATGGACAAGTTACGTTTAAAAAGAGATGTGAAAGCCTATGTACCATGAGGACCTGAGAAATGTTCAGTCATTTGATGTACTTAGGAGAGGTTTAGTATAGTGGTATGGAAGACAAATAGCTGTGGGTACTACTGTGAGCAGTTAAATAGTGTCTCACAGAAGCAGACCTCAAGAGTTTCTTGGACAGAATATGAAAACTCAATGTTAATATGTATGAGTCAACAGACAGTGATAATGCAAATAAGGTCCTTCTGCAGGAAGCAGAGTAGATGGTGTTAGAAGCATGTTTATGGAGACTGTCACCCAATGTGGCACGAACAGTACACGCAGAAATTCCAAAGGACTTCACATGCAGCTTTGGAAGAAAGAGATGTGATAACTCAGTTCTTTGACAGGAGAAATTTTTTTCCACTGACATCAAATGCTACTGTTGTGGATGTCCAGACAACATATGAAGAGACTATTTTCGACCACAGTGTAAGAAGAGTGGGAAAGGTGGACGCTGAGAATGGGGCAAAGTAATGGACATAATACAAGCAGAAAAAATAGGAATAATCAAACATTAAACAGCAAAGGGAGCTGCAGACCTGCCAAGTGGCACTAACAGTAAATTTTAATGCTACAGAAACATGTGCAGATGTGGAATGTTGCTCGACTGGTACGGTGGATTATAGGGAACATAAACTTCTGATATATGCAGGTGTACATGTGTCTGTGGCAAGTTTGGACCTCATAGCAAACTGGTGGTAAAACCCTCCATGATACAGGTTATCCAGAATTGTGGATAATGACTGCATTTGCTGGGTTCGACAGTATTAAGTTTTCAGGTGGGAGCAAAGCAATTCTGGGGAAATATGGAAGCTTTGCCTCATGTATGTGCTGGGTACTGCGTGATTCTTTGTTTACATTTCCCATATAAGCATCACATTAAAATTGACCTTGTATGGTGGGGAGGCTTGCGTGCCTCGGTGATACAGATGGCCGTACCGTAGGTGCAACCACAACGGAGGGGTATCTGTTGAGAGGCCAGACAAACATGTGGTTCCTGAAGAGGGGCAGCAGCCTTTTCAGTAGTTGCATGGGCAACAGTCTGGATGATTGACTGATCTGGCCTTGTAACGTTAACCAAAACGGCCTTGCTGTGCTGGTACTGCGAACGGCTGAAAGCAAGGGGAAACTACAGCCGTAATTTTTCCCGAGGACATGCAGCTTTACTGTATGATTAAATGATGATGGCATCCTCTTGGTTAAAATATTCCGGAGGTAAAATAGTCCCCCATTCGGATCTCCGAGCGGGGACTACTCAAGAGGACATCGTTATCAGGAGAAAGAAAACTGGCATTCTATGGATCGGAGCGTGGAATGTCAGATCCCTTAATTGGGCAGGTAAGTTAGAAAATTTAAAAAGGGAAATGGATAGGTTAAAGTTAGATATAGTGGGAATTAGTGAAGTTCGGTGGCAGGAGGAGCAAGACTTTTGGTCAGGTGATTACAGGGTTATAAATACAAAATCAAATAGGGGTAATGCAGGAGTTCGTTTAATAATGAATAAAAAAATAGGAGTGCAGGTTAGCTACTACAAACAGCATAGTGAACGCATTATTGTGGCCAAGATAGACACAAAGCCCATGCCTACTACAGTAGTACAAGTTTATATGCCAACTAGCTCTGCAGATGATGAAGAAATTGGTGAAATGTATGACGAGATAAAAGAAATTATTCAGGTAGTGAAGGGAGACGAAAATTTAATAGTCATGGGTGACTGGAATTCGTCAGTAGGAAAAGGGAGAGAAGGAAACATAGTAGATGAATATGGATTGGGGGGAAGAAATGAAAGAGGAAGCCGCCTTGTAGAATTTTGCACAGAGCATAACTTAATCATAGCTAACACTTGGTTCAAGAATCATGAAAGAAGGTTGTATACCTGGAAAAATCCTGGAGATACTAAAAGGTATCAGATAGATTACATAATGGTAAGACAGAGATTTAGGAACCAGGTTTTAAATTGTAAGACATTTCCAGGGGCAGATGTGGATTCTGACCACAATCTATTGGTTATGAACTGCAGATTGAAACTGAAGAAACTGCAAAAAGGTGGGAATTTAAGGAGATGGGACCTGGATAAACTGAAAGAACCAGAGGTTGTACAGAGTTTCAGGGAGAGCATAAGGGAACAATTGACAGGAATGGGGGAAAGAAATACAGTAGAAGAAGAATGGGTAGCTCTGAGGGATGCAGTAGTGAAGGCAGCAGAGGATCAAGTAGGTAAAAAGACGAGGGCTAATAGAAATCCTTGGGTAACAGAAGAAATATTGAATTTAATTGATGAAAGGAGAAAATATAAAAATGCAGTAAATGAAGCATGCAAAAAGGAATACAAACGTCTCAAAAATGAGATCGACAGGAAGTGCAAAATGGCTAAGCAGGGATGGCTAGAGGACAAATGTCAGGATGTAGAGGCTTGTCTCACTAGGGGTACGATAGATACTGCCTACAGGAAAATTAAAGAGACCTTTGGAGAGAAGAGAACCACTTGTATGAATATCAAGAGCTCAGATGGCAACCCAGTTCTAAGCAAAGAAGGGAAGGCAGAAAGGTGGAAGGAGTATATAGAGGGTTTATACAAGGGCGATGTACTTAAGGACAATATTATGGAAATGGAAGAGGATGTAGATGAAGATGAAATGGGAGATAAGATACTGTGTGAAGAGTTTGACAGAGCACTGAAAGACCTGAGTCGAAACAAGGCCCCGGGAGTAGACAACATTCCATTAGAACTACTGATGGCCTTGGGAGAGCCAGTCATGACAAAACTCTACCATCTGGTGAGCAAGATGTATGAGACAGGCGAAATACCCACAGACTTCAAGAAGAATATAATAATTCCAATCCCAAAGACAGCAGGTGTTGACAGATGTGAAAATTACCGAATTATCAGTTTAATAAGTCACAGCTGCAAAATACTAACGCGAATTCTTTACAGACGAATGGAAAAACTGGTAGAAGCGGACCTCGGGGAAGATCAGTTTGGATTCCGTAGAAATGTTGGAACACGTGAGGCAATACTAACCTTACGACTTATCTTAGAAGAAAGATTAAGAAAAGGCAAACCTACGTTTCTAGCATTTGTAGACTTAGAGAAAGCTTTTGACAACGTTAACTGGAATACTCTCTTTCAAATTCTGAAGGTGGCAGGGGTAAAATACAGGGAGCGAAAGGCTATTTACAATTTGTACAGAAACCAGATGGCAGTTATAAGAGTCGAGGGGCATGAAAGGGAAGCAGTGGTTGGGAAAGGAGTGAGACAGGGTTGTAGCCTCTCCCCGATGTTATTCAATCTGTATATTGAGCAAGCAGTAAAGGAAACAAAAGAAAAATTCGGAGTAGGTATTAAAATCCATGGAGAAGAAATAAAAACTTTGAGGTTCGCCGATGACATTGTAATTCTGTCAGAGACAGCAAAGGACTTGGAAGAGCAGTTGAACGGAATGGACAGTGTCTTGAAAGGAGGATATAAGATGAACATCAACAAAAGCAAAACGAGGATAATGGAATGTTGTCAAATTAAATCGGGTGATGCTGAAGGGATTAGATTAGGAAATGAGACACTTAAAGTAGTAAAGGAGTTTTGCTATTTAGGGAGTAAAATAACTGATGATGGTCGAAGTAGAGAGGATATAAAATGTAGACTGGCAATGGCAAGGAAATCGTTTCTGAAGAAGAGAAATTTGTTAACATCGAGTATAGATTTAAGTGTCAGGAAGTCGTTTCTGAAAGTATTTGTATGGAGTGTAGCCATGTATGGAAGTGAAACATGGAAGATAACCAGTTTGGACAAAAAGAGAATAGAAGCTTTCGAAATGTGGTGCTACAGAAGAATGCTGAAGATAAGGTGGGTAGATCACGTAACTAATGAGGAGGTATTGAATAGGATTGGGGAGAAGAGAAGTTTGTGGCACAACTTGACTAGAAGAAGGGATCGGTTGGTAGGACATGTTTTGAGGCATCAAGGGATCACAAATTTAGCATTGGAGGGCAGCGTGGAGGGTAAAAATCGTAGAGGGAGACCAAGAGATCAATACACTAAGCAGATTCAGAAGGATGTAGGTTGCAGTAGGTACTGGGAGATGAAGAAGCTTGCACAGGATAGAGTAGCATGGAGAGCTGCATCAAACCAGTCTCAGTCTCAGGACTGAAGACCACAACAACAACATGGTAGAACTGAGCAAACACCATTCCCTCTTGGGAAAACTGTTGTTAGTGACATACTGCCACAAGGTTCATCTCTTGTGAAGAGTTAACCAGTTAAGCTGTGTGAATCAGCCCTAAGAATCAGTTCACATGATTAAGTACTGCAAGGCACATGGAAAATGCTGTGTGTTGTAATATATCATGTGCTTTCTGTTTTAAAATGTATTTAAAATATGTACCAATATTAGAGAAGGAAAATTGCTACTCACCATATAGCGGAAATGCTGAGTCGCAGATAGCACAACAAAAAGATTCACACAATTACAGCTTTCAGCCATTAAGGCCTTTGTCAACAACAGACACACACACACACACACACAAATGCAACTCGCACACACGACTGCAGTCTCAGGCAACTGAAACCACACAGCGAGCAGCAACACCGGTGCATGATGTGAGTAACAACCAAGTGGGGGTAAGGAGGAGGCTGGGGGTGGGGAGGGGGGGCGAGGGATAGCAAGGTGGGGGTGGCGGACAGTGAAGTGCTGCAGTTTAGACAGAGGGCAGGAAAGTGGTCGGAAGGAGGGGGGAGGGGGGAGGGGTGGAAGCACCAGAAAGGAGAGAAATAAAATGAAATAAAAGACTGGGTGTGGTGGTCAAATGACGGCTGTGTAGTGCTGGGAACAGGGAGTGGGGTTGGATGGGTGAGAACAGTGATTAACAAAGGTTGAGCCCAGGAGGATTACGGGAACATAGGATGTATTGCAGGGAAAGTTCCCACCTGCGCAATTCGGAAAAGCTGGTGTTGGTGGGAAGGATCCATATGGCACAGGCTGTGAAGCTGTCATGGAAATGAGGGATATCATGTTTGGCAGTGTGTTCAGCAACAGGGTGGCCCACTTATTTCTTGGCCACAGTTTGTCAGTGGCCATTCATGTGAACAGACAGCTTGCTGGTTCTCATGCCTACATAGAATGCAGCACAGTGGTTGCAGCTTAGCTTGTAAATCACATGACTGGTTTCAAGGTAGCTCTGCCTTTGATGGGATAGGTGATGTTAGTGACCTGCCTGGAGTAGGTGGTCGTAGGAGGATGTATGGGACAGGTCTTGCTCTCTAGATCTGTTACAGGGGTATGAGCCATGAGGTAAGGGATTGGGAACAGGGGTTGTGTAAGGATGGATGAGTATATTGTGTAGGTTCGGTGCACAGCAGAACACCACTGTAGGAGGAGTGGGAAGGATAGTGGGCTCCTTTCAAGGCACGATGAGAGGTAATCAAAACCCTGGCAGAGAATGTAATTCAGTTGCTCCAGTCCTGGATGGTACTGAGTTACAAGGGGAATGCTCCTCTGTGGCCGGACTGTGAGATTTCGGGAGTTGGTGGGAGACTGGAAAGATAAGGCACGGCAGATTTGTTTTTGTACAAGGTTGGGAGGTTAATTATAGTGAGTGAAGGCTACAGTGAAACCCTCGGTGTATACCGAGGGGTACTGCTCGTCACTGCAGATGTGACTACCATGGGTGGCTAGGCTGTATGGGAGGGACTTCTTGGTATGGAATGAGTGGCATCTGTTAGAGTGGAGGTATTGCTGGTGATTCGTAAAGGTGCCTATCTGTGATTTAGCATTTCTACTATACGTTGAGTAGTAACTTTCCTTCTGTAATATTGCTACATTCCATCCTGGATTTTCCATTGTTTGATTTAAAATATGTACAAGTGGGCATCTGGAGTAGCATTAATATCTTTACTTTCAGCAGCTGCCTTCAGAGAAGCTACATCAGTTGTCAATGTTGAGATTCCATGCTGTTAATGGCATCCGCTTGCTGGTTCTCTACATAACATAAGATTAAATTTAAAATGGCTTGAGAGCACATTTCTTGACTTATTCTTGCTGACTTCCACTATATAAGTGATGATTGTTAGATGTTCAGGTATGTTATTCTGAAGAGACAATAAACAATGTTATCTTACATGCATGTTTTTTTTTTAGTAATATACAGTGAACCGTGACCTTTATCCAAAAGACTGAACTCTGTACCATCGCCTGTGATATATTAAATTAGGCAAAAAGCCTTCAGCTATTCAAATATAATTTAATGAATGAGCCTTCAACTCTGTTTGAATTTATATTTACAGTGTACCCATGCTGATCCGGTGTGAATTATTAATATGAAATTCAATCATTTGATTATTTTGCATGACATAAATAAGAACTTGTATTCCATTACGAAGCCCGATAGTCAAGTCTGCTAATGTTATTACAAGATTTAACATTATAGGCACCAGATAGGACTGGTATGGCAGGGTACAATATAGCATGATCATGGGAATGGATCCACCTGTAAATGCATTATATGTGGTTGAGGCTCTGGCTGAAATTGATAAGTTACACACATTAGAAATAATTCTGCATCACCGTGGTAACCAGAACTCCTGAAGATAGACGTTGACTGTGGATGTTGTATCACAGACACAGTCCCTTTGACTACTCAGAGATGTCACTAAACCCACCCAAAGATGTAAACAACCATGCATGAGACCGAAGGGGTCTGACAGCTGATCAGTTCCAGTCATTCCATCAGGTAGGAGGTACACAGTTCGTGTTGTCTGTAGTTCAACCATGCCTAGATGGTCAATACCACAGTTTGATTATGTCCGCATTATTACTTTGTGCCAGGAAGGGCTCTCAGCAAGGGAAGTGTCCAGGCGTCTTGGAGTGAACCAAAGCAATGTTCTTCAGACCTGGAGGAGACACATAGAGACAGGAAATGTCGATGACATGCCCCCCTCAGTCCGCTGAAGGGCTACTACTGCAGTGGATGACCACTACCTATGGATTACGGCTTGGAGGAACCCTGACAGCAATGCCACCATGCTGAATAATGCTTTTTGTGCAGCCACAGGACATCGTGTTATGACTCAAACTGTGCGCAATAAGCTGCATGATGTGCAACTTCTCTCCTGATGTCCATGGCAAAGTCCATCTTTGCAACTACGACACCATGTCGCGTGGTACACATGGGCCCAATAACATGCCAAATGGACCACTCAGGATTGGCATCACATTCTCTTCACCGATGAGTGTAGCATATGCCTTCAACCAGACAATTGTCGGAGATGTAGCAACCTGGTTAGGCTGAAGGTCTTAGACACATTGTCCAGTGAGTGCAGCAATGTGGAGGTTCCCTGCTGGTGGCATTATGTGGGGCCGATATACACCGCTAGCGGTCATGGGAGGTGTTGTAACGGTTGTGTGATATGCGAATGCCACCCTTTGACCAATAGTGCAACCATATTGGCAGCATACTGGCCAGGCATTCATCTTCATGGACGACAATTGCGCCCCCAACATGCATATCTTGTGAATGACTTCCTTCAGGATAATGACATCACTCGACTAGAGTGGCCAGCATATTCTCCAGACATGAAACCTATTGAACATGCCTGGGATAGATTGAAAAGGGCTGTTTACGGACAACGTGACCCACCAACTACTCTGAGTGATCTACGCTGAATTGCCGTTGAGGAGTGGACTATCTGGACCAACAGTGCCTTGATGAACTTGTGGATGGTATGCCACAACGAATACAGGCATGCATGAATGCAAGAGGACATGGCACTGGGTATTAGAGGTACCTGTGTGTACAGTAATCTGGATCACTACCTCTGAAGGTCTCGCTGTATGGTGGTACAACATGCAATGTGTGGTTTTCATGAGCAATAAAAAGCACGGAAATGATGTTTATGTTGAGCTCTATTCCAATTTCCTGTACAGGTTCTGGAACTCTTGGAACCATGGTGATGCAAAACTTTTTTTGATGTGTGTGTATATAAAGCATGGTGTTTTGTGTGCAGTTCTATTGTGTGCATATGGGAGATAGACAGTGAGCAGGTAATGCCTGTCAGTATTGATAATTTTGGGATGGAACACATGGATCTGTCTAAGGAATTGTTGATTGCCAATTACAATGTTCTAGATGAAGATGATTTTGATTGGACAGATTCAAACCATAGCCATTATTAACCTCCCAGTATAAATGCACAACATGCATAGAAGCACTTAAAAGGAATGCAAAGAGTAGTGATAGAAGAACTACTGTTATAATTTGAGGACTTGTTTAATCCTCATGAGTCATTACCATCAAACCTGGAGATGCAACACAGAATCCTAATTTGGAATAAATCACTGGTGCATTGTAACCCATACTGGGTGCCCCTCCCCCCCCCCCCCCCCCCCCCCCCCAACCCACATACAGCCTGTGATGGAGGAATTCATTAACCAACAATTACATGGTGGTATCGTCGGGGAAATTACCAGCGCATAAGGTGCACCTATGGCACTAGTCCAAAAAAAGCTCTGATGGAATGAAGTAGTATTGATTTTGTTGTGACTGCAGGTACCTCACTAGTCATATCTAATTCAAATTATAACAGAAACCCTGCACAATTTGGAGCAGTGTAGGTATTTCTCCACCACAGATTTAGGACTGGCTATCAGCAGCTAGTAGTAACAGAGAACCGGTCAAAAACTGCATTAACAGTTCCTTGGTGTAACTACCAATATGGGCTTATGCTGTTTGGATTGAAGGCTGCACCAGCCACATTTTCATGTTTGTTGGAAGGAGAGTTTGGAGGATTAAACCGAAACAATGTATCAATGTACGGTGTATCTAGACCAAACAAAGTGAAGCATGTGATGTGAACAATTGCATATCATTGCATGAAATTATGGGATTTTGATCTTAGACACACAGTGAATTTTCATGTTTTTAAAGAAAATAAATGTAATTTATTTAGTCGATACTGTTATACTTTGCTTATCTTAAGTCAATTGTATTCACATCTGTACACTGCACTGGTTATGCTGCTAGAGTGGGAATACTTTATAATACTGCATCTTTTGTGTACTGTTGATTGTGTATGCTTTCCTCTAAAATTCAAAAGATTAGCAAAATTTTTTCCTCTCTTATTATTTTTATTGCCTTATTTAATATTTGTTTCAATCTGTATATGCTTCTTAAACTTTATTGCTATCTCTGTTCACCACCAAAGGACTCGCACACTGTCAGACAACAATACAGTCTTCCAGTTCAACTATGTATGTTGCTTTTATTCCATCCTGGACTTTCCACTGTTTCAGTTCAGTTTTATCACAGATGTATTTGGAATAATGTAAAAATTTAAACTCCTGTCCCAATATTTTCTATTACAGTATTATTCAACTCTTTTTATATGGATATGTTCACTGTACAGAGTGGTCCATCCTTGAATGCAAGTAGTGAAACCATCGAGCCAACACAGAAAGTAGTTCAAAGGCAATATAGTAATAATTATTTATATAATGGTTTTGTTTTTGGTGCCCACTCCGTGTGTGTGTGTGTGTGTGTGTGTGTGTGTGTGTGTGTGTGTGTGTGTGTGTGTGTGTGTAGGGTCATGAAAAACTCAGTGATGTTGCTATTGTTTCCAGTACATTGAAACAACACTTGTCAACAAAATATTCCTCTCTGTTAAGTAAAGATGTAGGTTATTTCTGTCAGTTGTTGGAACAAAATAAAAAACAAGTGAAACTCATTATTATGTTGGTACACGTATCACAAATAGTACAGAAAGATAGCTGAAATTACCCAATATACAAACACACACACAATGGCTGAAACACTATTAAGTCCCACACGAAAAGAAATGGTAAAAATAGTCCATGGTTCAGAAGCTAATACTGATGCTTCAAAAATTCCTCTCTCTGCTGGCACAATCAGCCACCAAGCTGTTGACATGTCCAGTGACACTGAACACATTTTGAAGTAGAAAATAAAGAGCAGTTCATATCAAAGAGTCCACCAACGATGGCAGTCACACACATCATCTTTCCTACATAAGGTACAGTGATGGGTATGTAACTGCAATTTTTTTTTATTGCTGCTAAGTCTTTGCTATCTGCTCTGAAAATTTTGATGGATGAAGTAGTAAACGCTGTGATATTCACCAAGTCACAGCCCCTAAATATGCTGTTTTTAACGTTTTGTGTCAAGACATGGGATCACAACACACTACACTTCTCCTACATGTAGAAGTAATGATGGTTGTCTTGAGATACAGTGTTAACAACAATGTTTGAACTTAGAGGTGAGGTACTTGCATTTCTTACTACTGAGGAGCATGAGAATGTGGATTTATTTACAAATGATCAATGGGTATCTAACTGGCTTATCTTTCCAATATGTTCATACACTTAAATGAATTAAACAAAAAAATGCAAGGTAGAAACAAACACTTTCTGACTGGTATGGATAATGTTTAAGGATTTATTAAAAAGTAAAATTTGTGGATACAGACTAATGAAAATGGATTGTGTGAGGCATTCCTAATTGTATGGCCCATTACTGGTGATAATAAGGTGCTGACAGACTTAATTAAAGAACATTTAGTTCCCCTGAAGCAGTATTCCAAAACACATTTTGGAGATAGTGTTGAAGATTTGGACTGGGTTCATGACCCATTCATGGATTCTATACATCTTCTCAATAATATAAGTTTAGGCTTACAAGAGAAACTGGTAGATTTGAGAGCAGATAGATTTTGAAGTGCCTTTGGATATATTTTTGTTGTCAATAAGCAGTGAGTATCTGGCCATCTCCCAGGTGGCAGTTAGCGTGTTATTACCATTTTCAACTACATATCAGTGTGAAATGGGCTTCTCAATTGTGACTGAAATTGAAACATCAAAGAGAGGGAGAGGGGCTTAAATCCATCAATGAAGAAATGAGGCTTGCTTTATCAACATTTTTACCACGAATTAGCTGTCTCTGTGCAGCTAAGCAGGCTCAAGTATCATACTGAAGATATGAGTGGAGTTATTTACTTCAAAATTCAGATTATGAATGTCCATTTTCTACAGTGAATTAAAGTTAATAAGTTCTTGGTAAATGTAAGAGTCTTCCTGTTTTATAATAATAAGAATAACAGATTACATAATGATGAAATACTTCATTATTATATTAAGACTCATGTGATCTTGAGGGGACATAAATTCTAGTGTGCTATGTTGAGTCTAGGCCTGTCTGGATGTACTGTAAGTAATGTAAGACTGTGGAACACTGATCTAGATGGTATTGCCGTGTTTGTGAAAGGTGTGGAAGCACATGTGCAACAATTCAAGGAGGTTTTTGAGATATTACACACACTACACATAACTCTTCTTGCGGAAAAGGGACATTTTTCACTGCATGGAGTATATTACATAGAGCACATAATTAGTCAAGATGGTGTATGAAGAGATCAGAAATTGGTTGAACATCGTACAGTTTTCCAACACATCAGACAGGTAAAGAATTATAGTTATTTTTGGGGTTAGCAAATTGTTACAGGAAATTTTCCCAGGGTTTGTAGAAATAACATGACCCCTCATGCACTTGCTAAAGAAAAATATAAAGTCCCATTGGACATCGGAATGTGAATGTGCATTTGAAACCTGAAGGAACTGTTGATAACTAGTCCACTGTTGATTTTTCTGACTTATGGAAAGTAGTTCCTGTGATCATGTTATGCTAGTAATCATGCACTGAGCTATGTTTTTAGTACAAAGGTAAAGGGCAATGAATATTAAATAAATCATAAATGAACTATTCTACAAAGGAGATGTTGAGCCTCATATATGGCATAACATATTTCTGCTGCTATTTGCATGGGGAAAAGTTTAAGGTGGTAATGGATCGAGCAGCATTCTAGTGGTTATTGGGGATTAAAGGATTTGTCTAACAGCAAATCCAATTTCATAGTAGTCTATATGCCTGGTAAAAACACACGGTAATGCAGATGGTCTCAATGGGAAGACTGATGTATTAAAAATGGTAAGTTGTACTATCACAGAGAGACAAAGACTAAAAACTGTGATGACGATGCCAAATTATTTGCAACACAACCAAAGTTGGTCATACCCAACTCTGTATTATGCAAGACAAAGCTTGGGCCTTGTGTTGTGGCCCCTGTCACTCTGTGAGGAGAAGTGGTAGAACAGACATATGATCACGTATTGCCCAGTCATGGAGGGCGTAGAGCCATGAAGCAATGAGTAGCCAAACATTACTGTACACATAGACAAGATTTTAACAGTACATAAACTTCGTCCCATGTGCACAATGGGCAAAGTTAAGCAATCAATGTATTCCACTGCAGAATTTACCAGAAACCAGTAAACCTCTTGAAAACTCAGGGATAATATTTTAGGATGTTTAAGCCAGACATTAGAGGGGAACCACTGCATTCTGACCACAATACATGGCTGCTATAAATGATTCATTTGTCTCATTACACCTATGTACTAAGATGGTCATAACAGCAGCACTGGTGCGTTATCTGTGACGTTGCCATGTACTTGGCAGAGGGGGTACATTAACATTGTCCTTAATGTACTCTCAAAGGAAAAAGTCACAAGGCGTTAGGTGGGGCAAACTGAGGTGCAAGTATGTCCAAACCTCCTGCAATGCAGAAGTTTATTGTTTTGGTAGGGAGGAACATCAATGTTCTAATGAGGTGTCCCATCTCATTGGAAGATAAATTCTTGGTATCAGCAGTTACTTGAGGAACAACCACAACTGCAACATCTCAAGGTAAGAAGTACTTCTCACAGAACAGCAGCCCATACAGCTTCATCTGTGACACTGCTCAGAAAATATTTATCTTTGTTGAATCTCATTTATGTGCTTATGCACAACAATTTAATGAGAATGTTCAGTGCCTCACACTCTCACATTGTGGCAATTAACCTTTCCAGATAAATCTAATGTTGTGACACAACACATGTCCGAAAAGTAGTCAAGTACATTACACCTATGTACTAAGATGGTCATAACAGCAGCACTGATGCGTTATCTGTGACACTGCCATGTTCTTGGCAGAGGGAGGTGAAATATTAAAGTGCTGCAAGAACTGTGATGCAAAATTGAAGGCACTGGCCATGTAACTGTCATCGCAAAATCTTCCACACAGTTTGCTGCAGTAATTCAAAGCTCATGATTTGTGCAAAATATCGATATTTTTTTTTTTTTTTACTGCATGCAGAACTTTCCCTCACCCTTTCCACATTTGCACCTGGTACACTTGGTCAACCGGTGCTTTTCTTTTTCCAGAGATAATAAGTGACCCTAAATTGTTGAAAGCAAAGCACAATGCTTTGTTTACATAGTGGTTCTTTTCCACAGTTCCTTCTGAATGCAATCAGCACTGATGTAACAGACAAACATCTTGCATATTCCAATGCACAGAAACTCTACTCTTGCTCTGTTGCAATTTTGTCAATGCACAGCACTCCAGCACTCGTACTGTCAACTGGGTAAGGGGGGAAAGAGGCAAAATACAAACTCTGTGAGTTTACAACTCTATTCATGTATTAATCACATTTGTACATGAAACACTTTGGAAAATATAGAATTGTGAAATGAAAACAAACCTTGAAAATGCTATGTGATTATGCTTGCTATCCCTAATCAGCAAGCAATGGTGAATAGCTGGTTATTGAAGTTCAGTGTTCAGGAATTGATAATTGTGGATCAGGCTACCATTTTTATATCAGAACTGATGAAAACGTTGTGCCATTTATTGTGTATGCATAAGTGAAGGACAAGCCCACAACATTAAGAGGCCAACAGAAGAACGAAGTATATATTGAACAGTAGGCAAAATGCTTCACCACTATGTGAATAGACATCACAGTGATTGGTCTGACTTCTTAACATTTGTGGTTGCAGCTTATAATACAAAAAGTCATGAGAGTACACGACTATTGCCATATGAGATGTGTATGGGCAAAAATGTCATCAAAATGTAATGTAGTACAATAGAACAGTATAAAACACACAGTACAATTTCAAACATATTAGAACTGTGATTATATCATGCGAAGTTTGCACGCAGAAGTTTGAATTTTATCATTGCTAGTTTACTCTGCCCTTGAAAACTAGTTGGCTTGTAATGACATTAACCCAACAGGATTCAGGTATGATCAGTTCATAGGAAGATTGTACTACAAATCAATAACATATCAAACCAAATGCAAACACAGAGTGAAAGCATCCTCTGTACAATTATTATACAAAAGAGTAATAGTAATAATGATGCAGCCCATTGTAAAGATTTATGTTAGGACCAGAAGTCATACTGAAACTGTAAGATAATTAACAGAAATAATTAAAGTATTGTTATGATGTATACTTCATGAAATTTCATTATAAAAACTGAAATACTTCAATATACTAACTATATCAAAGATGTACTCCTGATTTGTAAAGGAAAAATCTATAACCAGTTTTATGAAAGTGTATAAATTTCAATTGTCTGTTCAATTATGTTCAGTTTAGTTCTGCATGGTTTACAGGAGAGCTTCTGTAAAGTTTGGAATGTAGGAGATGAGGTACTGGTGGAATTAAAGCTGTGTGGACGGGTCATGAGTCGTGCTTGGGTAGCTCAGTGGTAGAGCGGTTGCTCATGAAAGACAAAGGTCCTGAGTTTGAGTCTCGATCCGGCACATGGTTTTAATCTGCCAAGAAGTTTCATATCAGTGCACACTCCGTTGCGGGGTCGTAAACTTGATATTTTGATCAATGGTGTAAAAAATTTGGAAAAGAGATCAAACTTTAGCAATCAGTTGACAGAACTAAAAAATGAACTTATGGTAGAATCAGAGCACCAATAATCAGATGCATGGTTTGATTTGGTCAAAAATAATATCATAAATGTAGAATTAGCTCATAAAAATGAAGTTGAAAAGACACGTACAGGAGGGAATGCCATTCCGTCCAAAAATACTGAAAACATAATTTTCAATGTTAACATATCGGCGATAGTGGATGACATTTTCAATCAACTGTTTTTACACATGTTGGAAACGAAATTAATTGTACTGAATTTGTACCCATAGTTTATGCAAATGTTGACAGAAACAGGAGTACAAGAAGTGAAAAGTGGTTAAAACATCAAAAAATAATCCAAAAAGAAATTATTTAAGCAATTGTGAGATATTAGAAAGCATGCATGTCAAATATTTTTTGAAAGAAGGCACTGTGGGATTTGTAAACATTATTGAAATGCTGCAATGAAAATATTTATTTGCCTAAAAGAATGAAGAAGCTAAAATATTACCATGGGTTTGTGGAGTGCAAAACTGAGCAGTAACTATAAAGCATACAGTTATACTAAAAAATATTTAAAGTCAAAAGTATCTTCCAAACATTTTCCTATTTTTCGATGTGTAACATGCTTTCCAATAAATTTATGTTAGAACTAAAAGCAGGTTATTTTGAAAAGAGTGATGATTTATGTATACCATTAAATTTCAGTGACTACAGGTGGGTATACACCCACTTGTATACTATGTGGCTGCTGAATACAGAGAACTGAGCTAATGTGGATCTTCCATCAAAAATTTCAGTTTCCAGACATACATCCATTCTCTGACTATTCCATAAACTGTAAATATTTCAATTTATCTTCCACTATCATGCTATCCTTCTTCAGTAGATACTAAGTGTACATAAATGAAGTGTAATTTGGACAAATAACATTTATCCAAAAATTTCTTACATTCTTTAAACGAAGGTTGTGTCTGGTTGGATAAATCTGAGAATATTTGCAACACAGTTACACTAAAGGTATTTTACACCTCTATGTTTGAAAAATACATTCACAGTTATGTTTGTATCGTGAAGAAATTGTCTTGCATTTAATGAAGTAACACATTCTAACTGCTTTAAAGGAGAAATATTATTATTTCTTTCCTTTCTCAAACATTATGTCTGGTTAAAAATGGAAAGTGACACGGACCTCGAACAAGCGTGACTTCCTTTTAACTGTACGGAATATGTTACATTGCATTTAGGAACTTTCAGGTAATTGAACATGTATCAATAACTACAGATTTCTGTAGTTGTATATATACGTTTGGATGTAGCTGTATTGCGTTGAGGTACTGGTGGATATTGTATGGTATGACTCCTGTAGTTGATAGTACAATTGGTATAATGTCAACTTTATCCTGATGCCACATGTCCTTGACTTCCTCAGCCAGTTGGATGTATTTTTCAATTTTTTCTCCTGTTTTCTTCTGTATATTTGTTGTATTGGGTATGGATATTTTGATTAGTTGTGTTAATTTCTTCTTTTTATTGGTGAGTATGATGTCAGATTTGTTATGTGGTGTTGTTTTATCTGTTATAATGGTTCTGTTCCAGTATAATTTGTGTTCATCATTCTCCAGTACATTTTGTGGTGCATACTTGTATGTGGGAACATGTTGTTTTATTAGTTTATGTTGGATGGCAAGTTGTTGATGTATTGTTTTTGCTACACTGTCACGTCTTCTGGTGTATTCTGTATTTGCTAGTACTGTACATCTGCTTGTGATGTTATCTACTGTTTCTATTTGTTGTTTGCAAAGTCTGCATTTATCTGTTGTGGTATTGGGATCTTTAATAATATGCTTGCTGTAACATCTGGTGTTTACTGTTTGATCCTGTATTGCAATCATGAACCCCTCCGTCTCACTGTATACAGTATATTGCCTTTTCTTAGCCATGTGTTGGATGCGTCTTGATCAATGTGTGGCTGCGTTAGATGATACGGGTGCTTGCCATGTAGTGTTTTCTTTTTCCAATTAACTTTCTTCATATCTGTTGATGTTATGTGTTCTAAAGGGTTGTAGAAGTGGTTATGAAATTGCAATGGTGTAGCCGATGTACTTATATGAGTGATTGCTTTGTGTATTTTGCTAGTTTCTGCTCTTTCTATAAAGAATTTTCTTAAATTGTCTACCTGTCCATAATGTAGGTTTTTTATGTCGATAAATCCCCTTCCTCCATCCTTTCTGCTTAATGTGAATCTTTCTGTTGCTGAATGTATGTGATTTATTCTATATTTGTGGCATTGTGATCGTGTAAGTGTATTGAGTGCTTCTAGGTCTGTGTTACTCCATTTCACTACTCCAAATGAGTAGGTCAATATTGGTATAGTATAAGTATTTATAGCTTTTGTCTTGTTTCTTGCTGTCAGTTACCGTTTTCAGTATTTTTTTTAGTCTTTGTCTATATTTTTCTTTTAGTTCTTCTTTAATATTTGTCTTATCTATTCCTATTTTTTGCCTGTATTCTAGATATGTATAGGCATCTGTTTTTTCCATCGCTTCTATGCAGTCACTGTGGTTATCCAGTAAGTAATCTTCTTGTTTAGTGTGTTTTCCCTTGACTGTGCTGTTTTTCTTACATTTGTCTGTTCCAAAAGCCATATTTATATCATTGCTGAATACTTCTGTTATCTTTAGTAATTGGTTGAGATGTTGATTTGTTGCTGCCAGTAGTTTTAGATCATGTATAGCAAATGTGTGATTTTGTGTTGGTATGTTCCAGTAACATTATATCCATAATTTGTATTATTTAGCATGTTGGATAGTGGGTTCAGAGCAAGGCAGAACCAGGAAGGACTTAATGAGTCTCCTTGGTATATTCCACACTTAATATGTATTGGCTGTGATGTGATATTATTTGATTTTCTTTGGATGTTAAGTGTGGTTTTCCAATTTTTCATTACTATGTTTAGGAACTGTATCAATTTAGGATCTACTTTGTATATTTCCAATATTTGTAGTAACCATGAGTGGGGTACACTATCAAAAGCTTTTTGGTAATCCACGTGTGCGTAGTGTAGTGACCTTTGTTTAGTTTTAGCTTGATATGTCACCTCTGCATCTATTATCAGTTGCTCTTTACATCCTCGTGCTCCTTTGCAGCAGCCTTTTGTTCTCCATTTATAATTTTGTTCTATGTTGTATGTGTCATTAATTTCTGTGTAATGACTGAAGTTAATATTTTGTATATTGTTGGTAGGCATGTTATGGGGCGATATTTTACTGGGTTTGCCGTGTCTGCTTGATCTTTAGGTTTCAGTTAAGTTATTCCATGTGTAAGTGTATCAGGGACTGTGTATGGGTCTGCAATGTAACTGTTAAATAATTTAGTTAGATGTGAATGTGTTGAGGTGAACTTCTTTAGCCAGAAATTTACTATTTTATCTTTTCCAGGGGCTTTCCAATTGTGCGTAGAATCAATTGCTCGGGTGACTTCATGTTGCATAATTATCACTTCAGGCATTTGTGGTATCATCTTGTATGTGTCTGTTTCTGCTTGTATCCATATAAATGGTGAGTATGATGTCAGGTTTGTTATGTGGTGTTGTTTTATCTGTTATAATGGTTCTGTTCCAGTATAATTTGTATTCATCATTCTCCAGTACATTTTGTGGTGCATACTTATTATTATTATTATTATTATTATTATTATTATTATTATTATTATTATTTTGGATTTGATGACATTTGAGATACTTTTGAGTTTCTGTGCTGTCTGATTTTATGAAAATTGCACAAATGCAGATTTTGGATCTATTTGTGGAGCCTTTGTACAGGATGATTATAATTAAAGAGCAACTACTCACATAGGTCCAGTGTAGGCTGTAATTATTGTATGGCAGCAAAACTTGGAAAATACTGTAAGGCAATAATGCAGAACTGATTTATACTGGAAAAAAGTAGTTCCAGTTTTTGCTACCAGGTGCAAATCTGGAATTGTTAATGCAAGGAACACATACAGAAATATTTCCATATATAATGGATTAGGAAAGGGATTTGGGTAGAAAAGGTCAGAAAAGTGAGAAAGGATAATGCTGATGATGTTATTAACCACTGTTTACACTATTTGTTCATTATGAGCACCAAATGCATCAACAAGAAGCTCTACAGCACCAGATTTGCATCTGGTAGCCAAAATAAGCATTATTTTTTTTTCCAGCATAAATCAGTCCCGCATCTACCAAGTTTCACTGCCATACGATAATTACAGCCCACATTGGACCTCTGTGAGTAGCTGCACTTTAATTACAACCACCCAGTGCTATAGTTATAACTGTAAAGATAAGAAGTCAGACTTGGTAGCTATTTTGATTTTCAAGACTTTTAGTCAGCAGGTGAATACAACTACTATAATGAAAGCACAGGTAAGAATTTTGTTATGAGACGAGAATACTGAAGTTCAAAGTATAACAAGTTTTGTGTGTTATCTCAGGTGCATTTCTGTCGTATATGTGTAACTACAAGTAAACTGTGATAATGTTTAAGCTATTACGGAGAAAAGATTTTGTCATTTTTGGAAGTACTGAGCAAGTGCTAGATGTTTATGATTTGAAAATTGATGCATTATGGTCAGCATATTTTATAATATGGAGACAATAGAGTGAATATTTATAATATGAGAAGTTAGCTATGAGGATAATGATATTAATTTGAAGTAGGACTATGTATATTGTCATGATCAGATACGGAGATACTGTTGAAGCACAGGTTGTACTGTAGTATTTTGGGGATGATGATTAATACTATGTTGCTTTGCATTAGAGAACTTCTATTCTGTACTGTGGTGTGTGATGATCAGTTGTGTCATGTAGTATATGCTGTGGTGTGTGATGATCATTTGTGTCATGTAGTATATGGGTGCATCAAGAGATACAATGAAGGCATGTACACAGTTTATTTTGAGTCTTACGGGAATATGAAGAGGTATACAGAACATATTTCATGGATATACCAGGTGTACTGGTATGAAATGAGCGTTAAGATACAGATGTGTCGATAAGGAACATTTGTTGTGAACGAGCCTTAATTTTTTTTTGTTTGGTTGGTATGACATCTGTCAAAGATATTTAGTATACATCTAGTCATGGAACAAACAATATCATATATTTTCATTGTGTTAACAATGTCGAATTTTGTACCAGAAAGTGATGATTTGCGGAAAGCATTAATTTTTTGTTTTCATTTGAAAAAAAGTGCTGCAGAGTCGCATTGAATGCTTGTCGAGGCATATGGTGACCATGCTCTATCAGAAGCAACATGCAAAAGATGGTTTCAACGGTTCAGAAATAATGATTTTGATGTAAGAAATGAAGAACGTGGAAGACCACCAAAAAAGTTTGACGATGCCGAATTTCAAGCAATATTGGAAGAAGATGATACTTTGAGTCAGAAGCAAATGGCAGCAATGCTAGATGTTGCACAACAAAATATTTCTGACCGTTTGAAAGCTATGGGAAAGATCCAAAAGTGTGGAAAATGGGTGCCACATGAATTGAATGAAAGACAGATGGAAAACCGAAAAACCATTTGTCAAATTTGGCTTCAAAGACATGAAAGAAAATCAATTTTGCATCGAAAATTGTTACTGGCGATGAAAAATTGATTTATTTTAAGAATCCTAAACGAGAAAAATCATGAGTTAATCTGGGACAACCATCAACATTGACTGCAAAACCAGATCGATTCAGCAAGAAGACAATGCTCTGTGTTTGGAGGGTATCATGAGCCTCTAAAACCTGGTGAAACTGTGAATACTAATTGCTACAGACAACAAATGATCAATTTGAACTATGCATTGATCAAAAAAAGACCAGAATGGGCCAGAAGACATGGCAAAGTATTTTTTTACATGACAATGCACCTGCACACAAAGCAAAACTGGTTCAGGATACAATCAAAACACTCAGCTAGGCACTGCTACCCCACCCGCCATATTCACCAGACTTGGCCCCTTCCCACTACCATTTGTTTTCATCAATGGGACATGCATTGGCTGAGGAACACTTCAATTCCTATGAAGAAGTTGAAAATTGGGTGTCGGATTGGTTTGCTTCAAAAAACGAACATTTCTATTGGCGTGGTGTCCACAAATTGCCAGAAAGATGGTCAAAATGTATAGAAAGCAATGGTCAGTACTTTGGATAAAATGTTTTTACTTTTCAATTCAAAGTTAGTGTTTCATTTTCACAAAAAAATGCTCATTTCATATCGGTACACTTGGTATAATAGAACAAGTCCTGCGATAATGAAAATAATAAAACACTTATTTGTGGAAAATGTCTGTAAGAAAGTAATGTTGTGCTGACTAATTTTTGTACCAGTTGAGTGTCTGTTGTAACAAGTCTACACTATTAAAGAGAATATATCTAAAAACAAAGATGATGTGACTTACCAAATGAAAGTGCTGGCAGGTCGACAGACTCACAAACAAACACAAACATACACACAAAATTCAAGCTTTCGCAACAAACTGTTGCCTCATCAGGAAAGAGGGAAGGAGAGGGAAAGACGAAAGGATGTGGGTTTTAAGGGAGAGGGTAAGGAGTCATTTCAATCCCGGGAGCGGAAAGACTTACCTTAGGGGGAAAAAAGGATGGGTATACACTCGCACACACACACACACATATCCATCCACACATATACAGACACAAGCAGACATATTTAAATATGTCTGCTTGTGTCTGTATATGTGTGGATGGATATGTGTGTGTGTGTGTGTGTGTGTGTGTGTGTGTGTGTGTGTGTGTGTGTGTGTGTGCGCGCGAGTGTATACCCGTCCTTTTTTCCCCCTAAGGTAAGTCTTTCCGCTCCCGGGATTGCAATGACTCCTTACCCTCTCCCTTAAAACCCACATCCTTTCGTCTTTCCCTCTCCTTCCCTCTTTCCTGATGAGGCAACAGTTTGTTGCGAAAGCTTGAATTTTGTGTGTATGTTTGTGTTTGTTTGTGTGTCTGTCGACCTGCCAGCACTTTCATTTGGTAAGTCACATCATCTTTGTTTTTAGATATATTTTTCCTACGTGGAATGTTTCCCTCTATTATAACTATTAAAGAGAATAACACTCAAGGATGATTTTTTGAGGGGGGGGGGGGGGGGGGGGGAGGGGGGGGGGGTGTGCAGGGAAAGGGTGTTCACACTGAAATGAAACCAGAAAACCATTTCTTATGTAGAAAAGATGTGGCGGTTGTGGGGGGCAAGAGGTGTATTCTTTGATGCTACACAAAAAAATTTTATCACTTTGAAACAATTTTATGAAAAGGTCATAAACACATATGAATCTGAAACTGCTTTGTGATTATATGTAGAGTTTTTGTGCCATTAGTCGTAAGTAATGTAAGTTAGTTATGAGGATACTTCTCAATTTGTTTTAAGAATTCATTCAGTAAAGAACAGATTCTGTCACTTCGTCACATTCTCAGAATTACATTTTGTCGTGTATGAGATATATACATGAACTTGAGTTAATACATATTCTAAAGTATTTTGAAGTCTTAAAATCTATTCCTGTTAGCACCAAAGATTGACCAACAACATTTTACATTCAGCATCTTTAGGTTTGTTCTACATAACATAAACAATTCCACTTGCTTGGAACAGCTTACACTACTTAACTATTATTATTTGAGATATATTATTTTTCTAATGATAGTTTTTATGTGGGAGGTCTTGCCATGTCGATTACAAGCAGATAATGTCATTTAAAAATACCAGTTACATATTTTGGGGTAATATGCTCAGATGACTAATGTTTATGTGAATTCACCTTAACATAACAAAACATTACGTTATAAATATGATGGAGATTACCTTTTTTAACCTTTTTTTTATGAACAAATTCAAATTCTTGCCATGCTAAGCAGAACTTTGCCATTTCTTATTCCACTTTAAGCGTGAACACTTAACGCTATGTTGACTGAAGGACAAAGATGTTACTGTACTAGGAAGGAGTATTCTAGTTGAGACTGAGTTATCACTGGAGTGTGTTCACATATGAAAATATATAAAATTGCAGCAACATGATGTCACTGTAAAAGGAACAACTGAGACTGAAGATATAGGTGCACGAGCTACTATCTGTCAATTTAGGGGGCAATGTTATCGAACAAGCAAAGTAAGGCTGGGAAAAGGAGAAGAAGACAATTTAGATTTCATTCAACACTTGAACTGTCATATGGTGAATGCTACTTGATGAATTGGCAAAATAACCAAATACATTCTAATTGGAAATACATCTGATTAGCATTTTATCTTGTAAACCTTGGCTCAACAAGCAATGCTAGAACAAACATTCTAGTTGCTAAGAACCTGTATAAATGAATAAGTTCTACTATCTGAAACATGAATGTTTCATCACATACTTGCACTATTTAATAACACAATTACCTCAGACATTTAATTTGTAATGTGTAATTTTAGAAACTCAGTAAGTTAATTTCATTCATCACAATTGAAGTTTTAGGAAAGCCTGCAACTGTGTCATTCATTATTTAAAGAATGAAAAACTGCATCAGTTACTTATTTTTTCATGGTTAGCAATACATTTCAAGAATTTATTCTCATTTTCAAGTGCATTTGTCTACACGAATATTTTTGGTGATGTTTGCACGAACACACCTACAAAAGCAGAAAATCACACATCCCGACATCACCAAAAACATTCATGTAAACAAATGCACTTGAAAATGAGAATAAATTCTCGAAATGCATTGTGCTAAGCTTGAAAAATAAGTCATTGGTGCAGTTTTTAATTATCTAAATCATGAAACTAAACAGCTAAACAATGAATTTCTATCGTTATAATTGTGCTCTGACTGAACTTTGGTAACAGAGATGGTGTGTTATTTCTGAGAAGAACATAACATCTGAGTGGAACTGAGGAGAAATGAGACACTGAATGATGATGATGCCTGGTTGTACATGCAAGTTCATGGAGTGGGGGGAAGAACATTCATAAGGCATTTACAACAGAAAAATATATGTTAATAATCTATGTAATGATATATGCATATGTTACAGCAATACTTTGTACAAAAGTCTACATACTGTAGTAAACAATAGACTAAATCTGTCACTAATTTATTTCACAAGCACCTACAGACACTACTGTCACTTTGTACAACAAACTACCTATTCAGGTACATGCATTCATGCCACGGCACTATTCTTATGTGCAATACTTTGGGGGGATAAGTTATATGACAGGCTAGAGCAGTATAAAATGCAGAGCACTATTCCACAGATATCGGAGACTGCAATACTATCAGGTAAATTTGTAAACCTGCAGAAGTTTAATCTGTAACGTTGCTAGCTTACTGTACCTATGAAAACTAATTGACTGGTGATAAAATTAACTCAATAGTATTCTGTTCTGATCAATGTATAGAAGATTTTACTACATATCAAATATATGTTAAACCAAATGTAAGAATACACCAAAAGCATCCTTTGAACAATTAATATACAAAGGAGTAATAGTTATAGTGATAGTGATGGAGACCACTGTAAAGGCATGAGATTCATGTTAGGACCAAAAGTTATACTGTAATTGTAAAGCAATTAATAGAAACAATTTAAGTATTGCTATTAATGTATACTTCATGAAATTTCATTATTAAAACCAAAATATTTCAGCATACTGATTGTATGAAATATGTAGTCACGATTTGTAAACATAAAATCAATAATCAGTTTTATGAAAGCATATAAATTTCAATTTTCAGTTCAATTATGTTCAATTTAAACAATATGTAAGGTGAGCATGTAATTCTTGTGTGTTATAAGAGGACCAGCAGCTATAGCCACACCGCATAGCCTTGAATCAGTTTGGTCAACACTAAACCCATACCAGTTTTATCTGTGCTATGGTGCAATGAACATATCTTTAAAAGTATTTTCTGTTTTTCAACTATGTTTTTATTGGTGAAGATATTGCAAAATGCCTAAGATGATATTTTAAGTGGAGGAACTATATTAAAGCTAAGTTACACACCTCAACATCTCTTCAACAGTCGGCAAGTTAAGTAACTGAAAAGTAGCCACTAAAGTTTATGACATTTTAATTATTTGAAGTGATCACACCTAAGCTGGGGAAAAATAGTGAGCCAGTTGAAATTTTATGGAAGATTGAGAGAGGTATGGAAGTGAGTGCAGAAAGCCAATATCCAGGTCCTTGAACATCAAGAATGAATGGGGCAGCAAAACTGCCAGGATGCCATTTAGGTCAGTGAGAAGAGAGAAATGAAGAAGTTCATCATTCAATATCAAGATCCATACCTCATAACTGATATGCCCTCAGCTCGCCACTAAACGTCAAACTGCAGCTTCTGAGGCATAGAATGGGCATATACATCCTTTTCAGGGATTCATTGTGCACAGGTACCAGGTGGCACTCCCACAGCAATCCACCCCATGCCCTCATAAAAAAATGGGTGGAGGGGATACATAGAAGGGGAAACAGGCTGGACCCATGCAAGCTACAAACATGCTACTGTATGCAATGAGCTCACAGTAGTGGTAGTGGAATATTAAGATATTAGTATTTTATTGAGAGTATCTGTTGTGTCACATAGCACAATAACAAAGATGTGAATTCAGTACAAATGATGAAGCAGATTATTGTGGTATTTTTAGACATTAGTCGTGGATGATAATGTGTGTGGGTAGATTTCTTTTATTGATAGGCTGACAGTTATTTTTGGGGACATCACATATGTAGTTCACTTGGATTGATTTGTCATGTTATTGCTATTGTTGTTGTAGTTTGGTGTTTTGGTGTATTTGCAAGGGAATGTGAGACAACAAGGATGGAGTTAGTTGTATGAAGAGCACAGCTGTTGGTATTATTTTTAGATGATACACTTAGACCAAAGAGGGAAGATTGACTACTGCTTCTTTCCTCCATGTGACACAATCAGTGAGGATAACTGTAGAGTTCATCATATTACTTGCAGTGATACCCCTCTACAGCTGCAACAGCATGAGTGCGCTCCAGTAGTGACCACTGAAGGGATGGGTGCCTTTCATCAGGCAGGAAGATGTCATCTTGACCAAGCACCAGTGGACGTTGAGACTGACCTACAAGGCATGGGGAGTAAGGAACAAGGAGCGAAGTCTGGATGAAGCTTTCTCGGAATTACACTTGGGAGCCTGGAAGAAGGTGGTCTTAAGTGAGATACAAGAGGAGTACTGGATATCGTGTCTCTTGTACAAGTACCTCTATGATCAGATCACAGAACGCCATGGACTTGGTATTATGTACATTAAAATGATGGAAATGATGGTAGATAGATGCAGGAGACACACTGCTAAAAACACTATCTGAAAATGCACATACCAGTGACACAAAACATAACAACACATTAAATACAGGTGCAGAGGGACGCAAAAGGTACTAGAACCCTTACAGAATGGTACACAATGCAGCTAAGAAATCAGGAGCAAAGAGTATTGAATAATACGATAATGCTTCATGGGCTAATGAGTTACATGAGAAAGGCAATCAAGTCTGTGAGCTGGGATTTGAGTGTAATACAGGCCTGGCTGGACTTATTGGATACTCAAATGGCTGTCGCAAGGCTCTTAGGCACACTTTCTGATAGTGTAAGGGAAGCCCATATTGTGACAGCACGTGGTTCATGGATAATTAACCTCTACCCTGTTGCCACAGGGGCCACTTCTGGCCAGCTTGTATCGGGCATGGGAAGAACTGCCAGCAATATTCCTTTGGAAGGGAGAACCCTATGACTGTTTTACCACCTCTATCAATAAAGATCAGCAACAACTGTCCTCACCTGCATGCACTAATCCATTCCTAGTAACAGATACCAACGCCCAGAATAAGTACTATACCATTAACCCGTACCCTGTGAGAAGGAGAGACTTTATGAAAGTTTGTGAAATCAGCACAAAAGAAATACTGCTAGTTTTGTGATGTACTAAAAACCATGCACTAATGTCCATCAGATTAACTGATATGCTGCCAACGATAGTAAATTACAATATATCCATCCCAATACTGTCACAGGGGCATGTGGAGTAGAACTAGTTTTAGGAAGGACAGGAGTTAAGGAGCATCCACGAGATATGCTTGCACCATAACCCTATTTCCAGAAGGTCTCTACACTGGGTGCATAATGATTATCATGAATTTTTAAAAGTTGGGGCAAGCTTAGAGATAGAACAGTTGGAATTGCAAGGTAGTGGAACACTGATAATCAATGCGACTTGTGATATTTCTGGCAAACTTTTTGCTCACAGCAACGTGAATACAGTATGTCTACTACCCTACATGCTTGACAAATCTTTAGGCATAGTACCTGACCAAAACCTGACATTTCTGAACAAACCACCGCCAGAACTGGCAAGGTGCTGAACTATCATTACAAAAACTACCGGCCCAGCACTGAAGTGAGCACAGTTACTACACTCCTTTTCGTAATAAATGTAAGGCAAGCCAGTATAAATGTTGGACACACAGACCCAACAGTAACTCATATTTCAATGCGAGACCCACCTTGTCTTTTGTTCGTCATGCAAGATGCATTTCTAGTACTGGTAGTTATTTATTTGATCACAGATTATTTTACAGTGATGTAGGGTCTCCCATCTTACATAAGACAGATATAAAACATAAGACATACATACTTACATAAATACATACATACATAAATACATACTGACACACATACATACATACATACATACTTATAAAGAAATGTGTACACCTGAGTAATGAGGAGGCCAATATCTTAAATGCACTACTCACTTATAGCAAATGTAAAATTCTCATCTACATCTACGTTCATACTCCGCAAGCCACCTGACGGTGTGTGGCGGAGGGTACCTTACGTACCTCTATGGGTTCTCCCTTCTATTCCACTCTCATATTGTTCGTGGAAAGAAAGATTGTTGGTGTGCCTCTGTGTGGGCTCTAATCTCTCTGATTTTACCCTCATTGTCTCTTCACAAGATATATGTAGAAGGGAGCAATATACTGCTTGACTCCTCGGCAAAGGTAGGTTCTCGAAACTTCAACAAAAGCCCTTACCAAGCTACTGAGTGTCTCTCTTGCAGAGTCTTCCACTGGAGTTTATTTATCATCTTCATAACACTTTCGCGATTACTAAATGATCCTGTAATGAAGTGCGCTGCTCCCTGTTGGGTCTTCTCTATCTCTTCTATCAACCCTACCTGGTGCGGATCTCACACCGGTGAGCAGTATTCAAGCAGTGGGTGAACAAATGTACTGTGACCTGCTTCCTTTGTTTTCAGACTGCATTTCCTTAGGATTCTTCCAATGAATCTCAGTCTGGCATCTGCTTTACCGACAATTAATTCCATTTTAAATCACTCCTAATGCCTACTCCCAGATAATTTATGGAATGAACTGCTTCCAGTTGCTGACCTGCTATATTGTAGCTAAATGATAAAGGATTTTTCTTTCTATGTATAACTTAACAACAATGAAAACTTAATAACAATGAAAATAAAGAAAACTGTTCATTTAATCTCTCCTCACTTGACCACAGACGATTTTCAGACCATTATCACCTGGCCTCATCTCCTTTACAACTTTATGTCTTCCCTTCCACCTACTACAAAATAATCAGTCAGCATCCCTTCATCTTTATGATGGACAAGATGTTGAACTCAGGAAAAAGGCAAGACATTACTGATATACACCAGTGATCACTTTTTTTACCCCCACACCGAGCGCGCCTTGTCTCTCTCTCTCTCTCTCTCTCTCCACACACACACACACACACACACACACACACACACACACACACACACAGGTATACAGCTAATATCAGTGATGGAACAATGTACGCCCAATAACTGTTATTCCAACTATGCAAATGCATAGCCGATCTGGTTTTTGGACCTGACAGGGGTCTAATCGTAGACTGAAATCAATCGTCTCTAATAAGATACACCATTACAGCTGTCTATTGCATAATGCAGTTCTTAGTTTTCATTAAAGCTGTACACCACCACCTCCACAAAATTTTTCAACTGTTTTTCATTAGTAAGTTTACATCCAAAAGAACACTTGTCCCAGTACCACGTAAAAAAACTCTTTGGGACACACACAGTAATGTATTTCCTAATGTGCACAACAGACTGGTACATTAACTCACTTGCACATTAAAGACATTCAATTCTGTTCTTAATACTTTCTTACAATGGGTGCTCAGTTCAGCTTTTAGTTATTATTCTTATGGTCCTTTCCTGCTCTTAAGAAAATTTTTTCCTTGTTTTCTGAATCTCGTCTCCTAAAAAGAATTCACCATCTAAGAACCAAGTGTACAAATGAATAGTATGTCACTACAAGGCACTGGCTGTAATACACTGATGGTAGGATCTTGAGAACATGACATTCTGACGATGTTCTCTTCGCCAATGTCTCCATATGTTCATTCCATGTCAACTGACAATCAATATTCACTGCTAAAAAAAACTTGGGTAGCAAACATAATCTACTGATTTACCATTTATTTTTAATATGAAAGAGTTATTTCCCTATCTTTCAGCTGAAACTGTGCAACTACTTAAATTAACCCTTCCTTTCCCACAAAATCCAATGTTGTTGTTGTTGTTGTTGTTGTGGTCTTCAGTCCTGAGACTGGTTTGATGCAGCTCTCCATGCTACTCTATCATGTGCAAGCTTTTTCATCTCCCAGTACTTACTGCAACCTACATCCTTCCGAATCTGCTTAGTGTATTCATCTCTTGGTCTCCCTCTACGATTTTTACCCTCCACGCTGCCCTCCAATACTAAATTGGTCATCCCTTGATGCCTCAGAACATGTCCTACCAACCTATCCCTTCTTCTGGTCAAGTTGTGCCACAAACTTCTCTCCTCCCCAATCCTATTCAATACTTCCTCATTAGTTATGTGATCTACCCATCTAATCTTCAGCATTCTTCTGTAGCACCACATTTCGAAAGCTTCTATTCTCTTCTTGTACAAACTATTTATCGTCCATGTTTCACTTCCATACATGGCTACACTCCATACAAATACTTCCAGAAATGACTTCCTGACACTTAAATCTATACTCGATGTTAACAAATTTCCCTTCTTCAGAAACGCTTTCCTTGCCATTGCCAGTCAACATTTTATATCCTCTCTACTTCGACCATCATCAGTTATTTTGCCCCCCAAATAGCAAAACTCCCTTACTACTTTAAGTGTCTCATTTCCTAATCTAATTCCCTCAGCATCACCTGACTTAATTCGACTACATTCCATTATCCTTGTTTTGCTTTTGTTGATGTTCATCTTATATCCTCCTCTCAAGACACTGTCCATTCCATTCAACTGCTCTTCCAAGTCCTTTGCTGTTTCTGACAGAATTACAATGTCATCGGCGAACCTCAAAGTTTTTATTTCTTCTCCATGAATTTTAATACCTACTCCGAATTTTTCTTTTGTTGACTTTACTGCTTGCTCAATATACAGATTGAACAACATCGGGGAGAGGCTACAACCCTGTCTTACTCCCTTCCCAACCACTGCTTCCCTTTCATGTCCCTCGACTCTTATAACTGCCATCTGGTTTCTGTACAAATTGTAAATAGCCTTTCGCTCCCTGTATTTTACCCCTGCCACCTTTAGAATTTGAAAGAGAGTATTCCAGTCAACATTGTCAAAAGCTTTCTCTAAGTCTACAAATGCTAGAAACGTAGGTTTGCCTTTCCTTAATCTTTCTTCTAAGGTCAGTATTGCCTCACGTGTTCCAGTGTTTCTACGGAATCCAAACTGATCTTCCCCGAGGTTGGCTTCTACTAGTTTTTCCATTCGTCTGTAAAGAATTCGTGTTAGTATTTTGCAGCTGTGACTTATTAAACTGATAGTTCGGTAGTTTTCACATCTGTCAACACCTGCTTTCCTTGGGATTGGAATTATTATATTCTTCTTGAAGTCTCAGGGTATTTCGCCTGTTTCATACATCTTGCTCACCAGATGGTAGAGTTTTGTCATGACTGGCTCTCCCAAGGCCGTCAGTAGTTCCAATGGAATGTTGTCTACTCCGGGGGCCTCGTTTCGACTCAGGTCTTTCAGTGCTCTGTCAAACTCTTCACGCAGTATCGTATCTCCCATTTCATCTTCATCTACATCCTCTTCCATTTCCATAATATTGTCCTCAAGTACATCGCCCTTGTATAGACCCTCTATATACTCCTTCCACCTTTCTGCTTTCCCTTCTTTGCTTAGAACTGGGTTTCCATCCGAGCTCTTGATATTCATACAAGTGGTTCTCTTATCTCCAAAGGTCTCTTTAATTTTCCTGTAGGCAGTATCTATCTTACCCCTAGTGAGATAGGCCTCTACATCCTTACATTTGTCCTCTAGGCATCCCTGCTTAGCCATTTTGCACTTCCTGTTGATCTCATTTTTGAGACGTTTGTATTCCTTTTTGCCTGCTTCATTTACTGCATTTTTATGTTTTCTCCTTTCATCAATTAAATTCAATATTTCTTCTGTTACCCAAGGATTTCTACTAGCCCTCGTCTTTTTACCTACTTTATCCTCTGCTGCCTTCGCTACTTCATCCCTCAAAGCTACCCATTCTTCTTCTACTGTATTTCTTTCCCCCATTCCTGTCAATTGTTCCCTTATGCTCTCCCTGAAACTCTGTACAACCTCTGGTTCTTTCAGTTTATCCAGGTCCCATCTCCTTAAATTCCCACCTTTTTGCAGTTTCTTCATTTTTAATGTACAGGTCATAACCAATAGATTGTGGCCAGAGTCCACATCTGCCCCTGGAAATGTCTTACAATTTAAAACCTGGTTCCTAAATCTCTGTCTTACCATTATATAATCTATCTGATACCTTTTAGTATCTCCAGGGTTCTTCCATGTATACAACCTTCTTTCATGATTCTTAAACCAAGTGTTAGCTATAATTATGTTGTGCTCTGTGCAAAATTCTACCAGGCGGCTCCCTCTTTCATTTCTTAGCCCCAATCCATATTCACCTACTATGTTTCCTTGTCTCCCTTTCCCTACACTCGAATTCCAGTCACCCATGACTATTAAATTTTCGTCTCGCTTTACAATCTGAATAATTTCTTTTATTTCATCATACATTTCTTCAATTTCTTCGTCATCTGCAGAGCTAGTTGGCATATAAACTTGTACTACTGTAGTAGGTGTGGGCTTCGTATCTATCTTGGCCACAATAATGCGTTCACTATGCTGTTTGTAGTAGCTTATTTCCTCTATTTTACCAATGAAGAAGGGATCTGTTTGTTCCAAAAGGTACAAGAACTATATATTTATCTCCATGTGTGCCTAATGACAGTGTCGGTGGTTGCAACTAATGAGATTAAGTACTGGACAACAAACCTATGGCTTTGCATACTCGTAAGTTCCATTTTGTTATCCTGTTTATTTAACATTGTTTCAAAGTGGGATTTGAAATTAATCTATATCAGCACTTCACTTGGCCAACATATTACATGGTTTACTGCAACTATGTGGCGAAAAGTTTAAGTCATCCATTGCAGCTGTTCATAGCATAACGATAATGTTACACATCATGTATAATCTGACTCTGAAGGTATTCAATTGATAGTAAGACTAATTAGACATGAAGCAACACGTTTTTCCTTTTGTTGTCAGCTATCGATCTATCACAAACAGATAAAAAAATGGTTCACTAAATGTAACATTGCATTAGGAGGAAAATTTCAGTACCTGTTTATATGTCTACTGTTCATCTCTTACACTGAGCAACAATCCCTTTGTTCTCCATATTTCTCATAACTGCTCAAAACTTTTTGGTGACAACTAAGAATATGAACATACCAAACTGCATATCATAAAAAAAGCAACGACATTACAGGCCTTCTGAAAAGAATTTTTTCTGTTAATTCAAAATTAAATTGTAACCTGTAGTGTACAAACAAAACAGCTCATGCACCTACAAAGATTGAACAAATCACCTTAAATTAAGCTGAAAGTAACATGCTGCAGACAACAACAGAATTCACAGAGACTTAACACCTGTTAGCTTCGGTCTCGGGTTCTTCAACCAAGGTTTTGTTTGACGATTTTTCTGATGTTTCGCCAGCACAAACAGATGGCATTATGAAAGCTTCACCTCCAGCTGGTAAAATGTCAGAAAAATTATCAAATAAATGGCAGCCAAAGAACCAAAGACAGAAGCCAACAGGCAATATGTCAACAAATGGCCATGAAAGCATCAATATGTTTGTAGCTTCTTAACTACGCACTACTTTTTTCAAATATGACACACCAAGAAGCAGCCACAAACCACCTTTAGCATCTGTGAAGTTATATTAATATGAGAGGTGTTCAAAAGAGAAGGTACAAAACAACACTGTGGGTATAACTGAAGCCTTTATTCAAAAGTAATCACCAGATGCCTGGCATAACTATCCCATTGTTTCATGAGCTGAATGATTCCCTGATCCCCGAATTCCTGTGGCTGTGTCAGGAATCAGTCCTCCCTGTGTCCTTCAAGTCATCGTCTAAGTTGAAGCATTTCCCTTTGAGCTTTCTTTTCTTTTTTTAGCTGACCAAACAGATGGAAGTCGCAGGGTGACAAATCCTTGCTGCAGATGCTCAAACTTGGCCAGTACACTTTGTGGAAACTTGGAGAACTGCAGATGCATGTTATCATGGATCAGAATCACTCCCTCTGTGAGAAATCCTGGCTGTTTGCTCTTGATGGATTTGCCTAAGCTCTGGAGTGTCTCACAGTACAAGTCACTGTTACTGGTTTTTCCAAGGAATTCGATGAGCATCAGCTATCTGACCTTGTAAAAGACAGTGAGAATCATCTTGCCTGCTGAGGGCACAGCTTTTATTATTATTATTATTATTGGGGGGGGGGGGGCAGTGCACATTTCATGTGCCTTTATGTCATGCTACATTGTCCCAAAGTGGCTTCTGAAAATTTCACTCTGTTTGGTTGTTATGACATTTTTTATCTTCTCATTTCCACACTCCTTATATTTAACATAATATGGAGATAAGAATAAAGGAAGCAATAAATATATGAATGTTCCCTATGCAGAGTACATTTCTGCAAATGTCCTACAAGCAGAAATATAATTACTATTTCACAACCAGACCAATGGGTGAAATGTGTTATTTTCATACATATAATTTACTCTTCATCTATTTAGCCATTGACTCAGTAAAAGTAAAGCAATTATTATCACAAATGTTGTCTTGAATATCATCTGGGAACTTACAGTTTAAAGTGGGATCAGAATCACACTACCAATCAGTCCTTTTCACTTAATAATGCTGCACAAGACACGAAAGCAAAGTAAAACAAGAGAAAAAAAATTAGGTGTAACTAGATACTGAAACTTATAATCTGAAATTATTTGCCAAGCCACCAATCGACTATGGTGAATTACATTTTTGTAAATATGCATATCCAAATGCATAACAATCCCGTTTTTCAGTTGTACTTAAAGCATTATTTTGTTATCAACACAGTCAATTAAACTCTTCTGTTACACAGAATGATGAGTATTATATATCATACAACTGTTGGACATCCAGAATACCACAATGCAGTGGCGGCTGCTGAGGCATTCCATTGGAGGTGCAAACACATGATAGCAAGTGTGTGTGTGTGTGTGTGTGTGTGTGTGTGTGTGTGTGTGTGTGTGTGTGTGTGTGTGTGAGAGAGAGAGAGAGAGAGAGAGAGAGAGAGAGAGAGAGAGAGAGAGAGAGAGAGATTGAGGGGGGGGGGGGGGGGGGGGGAGGTTGCTTTGGCTGCCTTTTTCGCATGTCTGCAAGATATATAAAACGGAACACTAACTCTGAAAATCTCTCTCGCGCACACAAATGCCCACATATCAACGGCACAATTCTTCACTCCACACAGGATATATTCGGTCGTTTTAACGTAGCAGGCGTAAGAGTACGGGTTGTAGATACCGGTGGAGATAGGGCCTGAACTTCCACCATACTCAGCTAACAATTGCGCTCTAGCCGTTACCAAGTATATTTACGGGCTTTGCTTTGAGTTGTGCTTGCTGGTAGTTTCATTTTCTTATTTTGAAATGAGTGCAGAGAGCAATCTTGCTCTGTCACAGGGTTTGAATGTGACTCTCTCATCACCAAATTGAATCAGCTATCCATACGTACATTACTACATCGGTTCTGCCTTCCCAGGAGCACACAACACGGACGTAGGCTGCCAGCCCTGTGAGAAGGAGGCGTGGCTTGTCCCACTCCGCTATTCTCCTCTCGACAGCCAGAACTTTTCGTTTGTTTTACGTCCGCTGCCGACTATCAGGAAAGTGTCCGCTACAACAAGAGTGCCAGTACGAGAAATAATAGAGCTTGTATAAATTATTCGAGCTTGTAATCTGGATTTTGCAAAATAAATTTAATCAAATTACCAACATTTCAAACTAAAAGCATCGTACTCATAAAAAGCAGCAACTCCATGAAGACAGCTTCAAAATAATTAATAGGAACGTTATTATAAATCGATTCGTCACTCCTTCTTGTTGGCAATAAATCTATTATCTCAGATTGAAATGTTCAGTTTTACACACGAACGACTTTCCACAGGATAGCATTCCCAAGACTCTCAGTCATTATTCTTTCATGGCGTTTCGTAGGAACGTTTTAATTCTCTTGAGCGTTGGAAAGCAACTCTCAGTTTATGTCTATCAGGCATCATCCAACTGGGAACTAATTACATGTGGGGTCCCACAAGGTTCCATTTTGGGGCCCTTACTTTTTCTTGTGTATATCAATGACCTTTCATCAGTAACATTACCAGATGCCAAGTTTGTTTTGTTTGCCGATGATACAAACATTGCAATAAATAGCAAATCAAGTGTAGTCTTAGAAAGATCAGCCAATAAAATATTTGTGGACATTAATCACTGGTTCCTAGCCAATTCTTTGTCACTAAACTTTGAAAAAACACACTACATGCAGTTCAGAACTTGTAAGGGGTGTCCCAAGAGTATATGTCTAACATATGATGACAAGAAGATAGAAGAAGTGGACAGTGTTAAATTCTTGGGATTACAGCTTGATAATAAATTCAATTGGGAGGAGCACACCACAGAACTGCTGAAGCGTCTTAACAAATCTCTGTTTGCAATGCGAATTTTGTCAGACGTAGGAGATATAAAAATGAAAAAGCTGGCATACTATGCTTACTTTCATTCCATAATGTCATATGGGATTATTTTTTGGGGTAATTCATCAAGCCAAGCTAAAGTTTTCCGGGCACAAAAACGTGCAGTAAGAATTATATGTGGTGTGAACTCAAGAACATCCTGCAGAAGCCTGTTTAGGGAACTAGGGATACTAACTACAGCTTCCCAGTATATTTATTCCTTAATGAAATTTGTCATTAAAAATATATCACTTTTTCAAACCAACAGCTCAATTCATGGAATCAATACTAGAAATAAGAATAATCTTCACAAGAATTTAAAGTCACTTAGTCTTGTACAAAAAGGTGTGCATTATTCAGGAACACACATTTTCAATAACTTGCCAGCAGCCATAAAAAGCTTAACAACCAATGAAATTCAGTTTAAGAGAAGCCTAAAGGATTTATTGGTGGCCAACTCCTTCTACTCCATTGATGAATTTCTTAGTAAAACCAACTGATTTGTATATAAGTACAACATAACTTCTGCACAATTTCAGTGCAGTAATGTGTTCACTGAAAATTTGTGTGTGTGTGTGTGTGTGTGTGTAAGTATAATCTAACTTCTGCACCATTTCAGTGCAGTAATGTGTTCATTGTAAATAACTATTACAGTAGTTGTATTACATGTTTATTACCTTATAAATAAATAAAAAACGTTTTTTATTTTAAATTCAGTGCATTAGTATTTGTAAAATGACTCTTAGTGTTCATTAAAAATGACGATCATTCCACTTGGGACCTGTGGAATGGTACATTAGCTTATTTGTTTTAGTTGTAAATATTTGTCATGTATTGTTGTTTTTCTGACATGTTCCACATCCAGGAGGACCTCCTCACTACGGATCAATTGGAATGAAAGTAAATCTAATCTAATCTAATCTATGAAGTCGAGACAGGCGTCGTGATTAGCAGTTTCAAAGCTTTAACAGTCTCGTCATCGAATGTGTCACGAAGTTCGTCCTCTAGAATCAGAGAAAGAAATGTAACTGCTCTCAACTCAAGCCCAGCATAGAAAACTTGAAGCTCGCCCAACAACATTTTTTCAGAAATGTATGTGTGTATTTAATTTCAATGTACTTGTCAGGAAAATCTGTGATGTATTTGTCAAACTGATTTACATCAAATAATTTGGCAGTGAACTGAAAACGTAATTTTATTTCAGAAAAGAGGGCATCGCACGCTTCCAAAGCATTTCTATTTTTATGCCCATCAAGAATCCGTTGCTTCTTGGCAGACATCGTTTCATCATTTTCAAAAGAAATCTGGTTAAGGATGGAATCAATGTCATCTCTGATGTTTAGCATTACCGCTTCAATGTCCTGGTTGTCCTGCGTGCTTTGGTCGGTTCAATTATCTTCTTCTGCAGGGGATTAAAAAGTGCTTCTGTATGGGGCATTATCTTATAGAAAAATGATAGCCTGAAAATGACTTCGTTATCTTGCAGTCTTTGTTTGTAGGAAACAGCTTTTCCAATAGGAGATAAGTTTTATGCTCTCGCTTGTTTCGGTGACTTCCATAAGAGTAATACGATTTTTCCCTGTTTTCAAAAACATCTCTTACTACTCGCGAACGGTAATTCTATCTCATCACACACGCACGGAGGGAGCTTTTTTGAATAATGTTGTGCAACACTTTTGATCTCTGTGGCGAATTAGGAAAGAAAGAATTACCTGAAAGGTGTACAAAAAACAATGGATGTAGTTTGCATTTGGATATTTGTCTTTAATTTCTGAACCCCGTTCGGCTTGCCACTCATAACGTTTGCACCATTGTAACTCTGAGCTTTTAGTTATGCTCAATCATCGCAAATTAATGGTCCAATTTCTTTCAGAATATACTCAGCTATAGATTGAGCATGCTGACTTTCTGGATTAACGAAGTTCCAAAATTTTTCAACAGGTTTTCCCCCAACAACATAACGCAAAACAATAACCAATTGAAATTCGCAGCACACATCTGTGATTTCATCCGCGATTATTGCAACATAATCGGCACGTTTTATATCTTTACGAACTTCATCATGGTACTACACTCCCAACGTGCATTGCAGTAGTTCGTTCTGAACAGTCTCAGAAGTGTCTTTGAACACTGATGCTAGAATGAGGTAAACTTTAACATGTTTATCCAGTTCCGCGCTGAACTGAATTAGATCGCAAAAAACCACCTTATTTTGAGAGGCATCAGGTCCATCGTGGCCCCTGAGAGCCAGTTTCAAAGCACCACAAAACCGAATACAGTTTCTAATTAAATTCAATTTATATCTACTCTTTTCTACATGGTTGTTGTGTCTGTCAATTGTTTGTCTACACTGCGAATCTAATTTCTGCTGAATGCCGGTTTTGTCTAGAAATTAAGGGCAAAGCACGTTATTCATGTGTCGCTTTGACATTTAATGTATTTTCATTTTTGACGATATAATCCCAATATCAGTTACTCCAGTCTTACACCAATTAACGTCCCCCCCCCCCCCAAAATAAAACACATGGAAAACAAAAAAACAGCGTTGCTTTCTTCACAACCACAAGTCCATTTCTTCTTTTGGTAAATTTCTCGGTTGAGCTTAAGGCATCGATTTTTTGTCTGCTGCTACAGAATATTCGGGAGTGGCCATCCTCGTTTTTTATCTGAGAGTTCTCTCGTCAAATGACGTTTTTAATAACTCATTTAATTTGTTCATGTTTGCTATTTTCACAGTCAAATGAATTTTCCCTTACAGACAACACTGTGCAGACAGTGGCGGATTTACATATAGGCCCACTAGGCACGGGCCTTGGGTGCGGTACCTTAAAGGGGGGCGGTATTTTTTGCTCTGTACTCATTTTAACCTTTTACGTTTTAAAATAAATGCGCTTACAAACGACAAAAAAATTGAATATTGTTAAACAACTTGCTAGTTTAAATAAGCCTTAAGAACGAAATTAGACAATACAAGCTTGGAAATATACATAGTTTACTTGGTGACTAAATGGAAATTTAACATTAGGTTTCTGTCTGGTATCATCTTCATGATTGTTCTAAATATTTTGAAATAATCTGTCAGGACGGCAATCTACAGTATAATGTTTGAAACGTTATTATCCGGAGAACGTTGTCGGCTTCTACTTAACCCTACCATATTTTTCCCTTGAAAATACCGGGACCCCTGAAAAGCTGTGATAAACTAATCAGCAGTTTCTTACATACTGTAACGTGTGGGCCTCAGTATGTAAAAGCCGACTCAAATGCTTTGTAGAAATTACGGGGAAGAACCAAGTCAACGCTCCATTACTGTAATTAATGTGAAAGCTCTGTGGTCTTCAATATCTGAGCTTTGATTTAATGACACCCGTTTAACAAAACATGTTGATACTGGGAATGTTTTACATTTTTAAACACATGTTTATACGAAAAGAACATAAACAGAATACATAATAATGTGTGAAATACACTTCCCAAGAGTTTAAAAATTTTAATTTCTTTGTTACTTTTTTTTGCGAAAAGAGAAGAAGAAATCAACTTTCGTTTGTCTCATTTATTGTGCTGCAGCCTGCACTATATCAAAGTTTCCACTCTGTGCAATCGAATAGTACTTGGCATTGCAAATTTTATATTACACTTCTTAACTAAGAGTTTTTTCTTCGAGGAAAGGTTATTTTTATTTTATGTTGAAACAAAAGGTGGATTTGCGCGTAGTCAGTGTTCGCAATACATCAACTGTCAACAAGACTACTTAAATTTTGTAGTCTGTCTTCTCTGCCCACAGAAACTGCTAAAATGATATAAGAATAAGTGGTATAAGCGTCTATGCAGCACACCTCACTGCAAGAAACTGGTAAACTTATTCGCTTTTTAAATTAGAAGGACAGTGTCAAGAATATTCAGAACATATTTGCGTCCCAGCTAAAATTCAGGCGACGCGGGATACAGAAACCAAAAAGGGACTGATTTTTTTTATTTTTTTACGAGACGAATTCCAGCCGGCAGGTGTGTTTCTACTGTACACTGAAAACAGAGAAACAGGCGACAATGTAATTGAATTATTCTGCATTGTCTTTCTTCCATAGTACAGTTACGTCGAGTAATCAAGAGTTGGTCAATTCATCGCACCGCGTTTAAAGGAAAAATCTTCGTGCTCGTGTACCATGTTTAAAGTAAAAAGGTTTGCGCTAATGTGCGGTGTACGATTGGAACTGGATACAGTCTTTCTTTCTTTCCTTTTACAATTTTTTTTCTTTTATTTTGACTTGGTTGACAGTTTTGTAAGTGGCTTAACATGAATAACAGTGAAAAATGCAAACGTGTAAAATAAAACGGGGCGGCATTTCGGAAATTATCGAAGGAAATGCGAGAACGAGAAGCTAATGTTCTAAAAACGCTTGGCTGAATAAATACATTTTTCGAGAAAAAATGTTGCTGGTTCGACTTCAAGTAGTACGGATGATATTTATGGCACTGCAGCTGTTGTAAAAGAATTACATACAAACGAAACAAAAGTTAAAATGAAAAAAAGCAATTTCGAGTTTAAAAAGAACTAAATGTCGAATCGTTCATTACAAAAAGAAATGACCTCATCAGTTATGATCTGAAAATTGTGTGTCAATGAATCAGCAATCGACATTCTCTTGCAATGTGGCAATAATCAAAATTGTAACGGTGATTTTTCTAATTCAAGAACATCAATAGGCGATAAAACCAGATATTTGAACAAAAATGTATCTTACCGTAAACTTTTAAATGGTGAATCAACTTTGCGTGATTTTCTAGTATACCCTTATAGCACCATGTAAAATTAGGAGGTAAGGCTGCGATTGCTCCTAATGGTATTGCAGATTGGAAAAATATTTCTAATATTTCATCTCATCATGAGAATTCACTTGGACACAAAAGTTCTGAGTTGTCACTCTTAACAAGAAAAAGAGTCACTTGGAACAATAGATAACCATTTGGAGTCATATGTTGAGACAGAAAAAATGTACTGGCGCAGTGTATTGAAAAGAGTGTTTGCAGTGGTGAAGAGGCTAAAAAGTCGTGGACTTCCCTACATGGACACGTTGAAAGATCCCATCCATTACATAATACTCAATTTATGATGTCTCTTGAACTTTTAGCTGATTTTGAGCCTTTTCTCGCAGAGCACATTGAAAGATATGGACATCCAGGGCAGGGACATTCAAGTTGTTTTTCTTCAACAATCTGTGATAAAATAATAGAGCTTTTTTCTGAACGAATAAAAAGAATTATCATAAGTGAAATAAAACAGGCAAAATATTTCTCTATAATAGTAGACTCTACTGCGGACATTTCACATATTGATCAATTATCTTTCATATTAAGATATGTGAACGGGAACCTGTTGAACGTTTCCTTCCTTTACCAAACCCGGGACAAAAGCCTGAAAACTTAGCTGAGGCCGTACTAAAAGTTCTGTCTACAAATTCCACTGATATTACTGACTGTAGAGGCCAGTCATATGACAACGCAAACAATATGTCAGGAATCTACACTGGTTTGCAGGCACGCATTAAAGAACTGAGTCCTAAAGCGCATTATATGCCTTGTGCAGCACATTCTTTGAATTTAATTGGCACTAGTGCTACAAGCTGTTGTCGGGAAGCATGTTCATTTTTCGTTGTTGTTGTTGTGGTCTTCAGTCCTGAGACTGGTTTGATGCAGCTCTCCATGCTACTCTATCCTGCACAAGCTTCTTCATCTCCCAGTACATACTGCAACCTACATCCTTCTGAATCTGCTTGGTGTATTCATCTCTTGGTCTCCCTCTACGATTTTTACCCTCCACGCTGCCCTCCAATACTAAATTGGTCATCCCTTGATGCCTCAGAACACGTCCTACCAACCGATCCCTTCTTCTAGTCAAGTTGTGCCACAAACTTCTCTTCTCCCGAATCCTATTCAACACCTCCTCATTAGTTATGTGATCTACCCATCTGATCTTCAGCATTCTTCTGTAGCACCACGTTTCGAAAGCTTCTATTCTCTTCTTGTCCTAACTATTTATCGTCCATGTTTCACTTCCATACATGGCTACACTCCATACAAATACTTTCAGAAACGACTTCCTGACACTTAAATCTATACTCGATGTTAACAAATTTCTCTTCTTCAGAAACGCTTTCCTTGCCATTGCCAGTCTACATTTTATATCCTCTCTACTTCGACCATCATCAGTTATATTGTTCCCCAAATAGCAAAACTCCTTTACTACTTTAAGTGTCTCATTTCCTAATCTAATACCCTCAACATCACCCGACTTAATTCGACTACATTCCATTATCCTCGTTTTGCTTTTGTTGATGTTCATCTTACATCCTCCCTTCAAGACACTATCCATTCCATTCAACTGCTCTTCCAAGTCCTTTGCTGTCTCTGACAGAATTACAATGTCATCGGCGAACCTCAAAGTTTTTATTTCTTCTCCATGGATTTTAATACCTACTCCGAATTTTTCTTTTGTTTCCTTCACTGCTTGCTCAATATACAGATTGAACAACATCGGGGATAGGCTACAACCCTGTCTCACTACCTTCCCAAGCACTGCTTCCCCTTCATGCCCCTCAACTCATAACTGCCATTTGGTTTCTATACAAATTGTAAATAGCCTTTCGCTCCTTATATTTTACCCCTGCCACCTTCAGAATTTGAAAGCGAGTATTACAGTCAACATTGTCAAAAGCTTTCTCTAAGTATACAAATGCTACAAACGTAGGTTTGCCTTTCCTTAATCTATCTTCTAAGGTAAGTCGCAGGGTCGGTATTGCCTCACGTGTTCCAATATTTCTACGGAATCCAAACTGATCTTCCCCAAGGTCGGCTTCTACTAGTTTTTCCATTCGTCTGTAAAGAATTCGCATTAGTATTTTGCAGCTGTGACTTATTAAACTGATAGTTCGGTAATTTTCACATCTGTCAACACCTGCTTTCTTTGGGATTGGAATTATTATATTCTTCTTGAAGTCTGAGGGTATTTCGCCTGTCTCATACATCTTGCTCACCAGATGGTAGAATTTTGTCAGGACTGGCTCTCCCAAGGCCGTCAGTAGTTCTAATGGAATGTTGTCTACTCCCGGGGCCTTGTTTCGACTCAGGTCTTTCAGTGCTCTGTCAAACTCTTCACGCAGTATCATATCTCCCATTTCATCTTCATCTACATGTTCGTCCATTTCCATAATATTGTCCTCAAGTACATCGCCCTTGTATAGACACTCTATATACTCCTTCCACCTTTCTGCTTTCCCTTCTTTACTTAGAACTGGGTTTCCATCTGAGCTCTTGATATTCATACAAGTGGTTCTCTTTTCTCCAAAGGTCTCTTTTAATTTTCTTGTAGGCAGTATCTATCTTACCCTAGTGAGATAAGCCTCTACATCCTTACATTTATCCTCTAGCCATCCTTGCTTAGCCATTTTGCACTTCCTGTCGATCTCATTTTTGAGACGTTTGTATTCCTTTTTGCCTGCTTCATTTACTGCATTTTTATATTTTCTCCTTTCATCAATTAAATTCAATATTTCTTCTGTTACCCAATGATTTCTACTAGCCCTCGTCTTTTTACCTACTTGATCCTCTGCTGCCTTCACTACTTCATCATTCAGAGCTACCCGTTCTTCTTCTACTGTATTTCTTTCCCCCGTTCTTGTCAATTGTTCCCTTATGCTCTCCCTGAAACTCTGTACAACCTCTGGTTTAGTCAGTTTATCCAGGTCCCATCTCCTTAAATTCCCACCTTTCATTTTTCAAGTAGTGCAAAACCTTTATAATTTTTCTCTGTTTCTACACAGCGCTGGGATAAACTTTTTTTCATGAAACCAGGAAGCAAAACGGTAAAAAGTTTATCGAAAACACATTGGTCAGCATGAGAGGAAGCGTGTGTAAGTCCATATGAAAATTGGGACTGCGTCATCAATGCCCTGACACATATTGCGAATAATACGTTTGAAAAACCACTTGTGCGAAATGAGGCTTCCGCTTTATGAATCAACTCAGCAGACTAGAAACAGTAATACTGATGACTGTTTGGATGGACATATTCCAGATATTTAATAGTGTAACTCTGAAACTGCAAAGTGTAAATATTGATACTAAAATAGTGCATGAATTATATGAATCACTTTTAGGATTTATTGCATCTATTCGTGGCATGTTCGACTATTATGAAAATAAATCTATGGAGATTGTGATTAATATAGACTATGAATGCACCTATAAAATATGACGAAAACGCAAACTTTATGACGACGAAAAAGCGGACTCTGTTGAAGTTTTTCTGAGTGGAAGGGAAAAATTTAGAGTTGAAACATTTCTACTACTACTCGACAACCTGTACCTCGAATTAGTGAGGAGGATGGAAAGTTATAGAACACTGCTGGACTCCTTCACAGTTTTCAGTAACCATAAGAACAGATCACCTGATGATATTGCTGAACGTGCATCAAAACTCCAAGCCTCATATGAAACAGATTCAGAGCCTTCCTTCCCTAGTGAATGTGTATATTTCACGGAACTTTTGAAATCTTCTGAGATTAGTGATGCACCAGTCGAAATGAGTCAACTTTTACGAAAAAGAGAGGTTACAGTCCTTATTTCCGAATGTTGACATTGCTCTTAGAATATTTCTATGTATGGCACTTACAAATTGTTCAGCAGAACGCTCGTTTTCGGCTCTTAAAAGACAGAAATCATACCTACGTTCTACGTTTTCTGAGGAGACATTGAACGCCTTCACATCGAAGCCGACCTCCAAACTGATAAGCGTCTGAACTATGAACGCGTTTTCTGCCGTCAAAGCCAGACGCAAACTTTGCTGACTGGTGAGTTTGTTTACTTATCCATATTAGTTTTTAAAAATTTAGGATTATAATGTGATTTTTATTGTAACTTAGAGCACATTCACTGGATTTACAAACTGCGCAAGACCTGTTTATTTTACAATTGCCGATCGCGGAGCTAAACCTCGTTTACGTATAGACGTGACCGAAGGCCCGACAATACTAAACAATACCCAAATGACCCAGGCCGCTCGGCGCTGTACAGTCAAGTCATACTGATACCGTAGTATACTAAAACTGATGCGTATTCTTGGCGTCTGCTGAAATGTATAGATATAGTGGGAATATAAGTTGTCGGAGAGCACGCTCAGATGAAAAAGTGTTAATAAATCGCGTAGTTCAGAGTTCTGTCGATAAATACGTAAAAGCTTTGCTAATAGCGTTAGAAAGAGCTATGGTAAGAGCGGTAGCTTCAGGACAAAACTGTTCAGCCCTACATGGATTAAAGGTATTGTATACACTTATTATGCAGCATCTAGGTACACAGGCCCTAATGCTTTATACGTTAACTACTACATTATAAAACAAATTTGATTTTTCCACACTAGTCTGTAAAATTATGTAATAGCAAACACAGTTGTGTGTTTGTACGTCTGTATTTAGTTATTAGTTCGTGCACCGAAATATCTATTTCATTTTCATTTCTTACGCTTTCCTATACATTCACGTATTAATAACGAACGTGCTTTTTTTATCTGCTACACATTCAAGTTATTAGATCGTAAACAGACAGTTTAATTTTGGAAGCATCTCTGGAAAAGTACGTATTAATTTCTAATGTATGACACGTTCGCTTCAATTTTTACATCGTAACACAACTTTTTTATTTTCATTTTCAGCGGTTTGGTGTAAAAGAACAAATTGTAAGTGAATGTACAACAAAAATCCGTTGTCTCCTACACGCTCTGCTGAATTTTCAGGCCATACAAGAAATGTTTTCCTAGTGTTCGTTTCTGTTGTCTTTTGCAGAAGAATGTGTTAACACAATGCAAATTTAAGTTTGTTTTAATCGCTGCCGTACACCAAATACAGTTCAGGAACCATACAACATTTTGATTGAGCGCGACTTTCCGCTAACGCGACCTTCAAAACAACGAAGAGTAGAGTACGGGAACAGCTCACAGCGCTCCCATCCGAAACGGCAATTGTGAAGTGATTGGGTAATAGTTATTGTTTAAAAGACGTTTTTTTTGGGAAGGGGTGGGGGGGACATATCATACGATGTGCCTAGGAGCGCAAAATTTTTTAATCCGCCACTGTCTATATACGGTCAATTGCCTGACACGCAATAACAAAATGTTTGTACAGAACTTAATACACGAACGTAACTAATATAGACAGAAATATTACACCTTTTTTGGGAAAACAGATGCTCAACCGGTGGTGAATTCTTAAGTTGTTTTATTTTATTTTTTTGTTCTGTAGCAGTAGAACTGTTGTGAAATATATATCAATATTGAAATAATCCACTTAGTTTCAAAATCTAAGGGCATAATTATATTCAAATTACATATAGCTATTTATAACGATATTTAGGTGTATCAGATCTTTATTCGATTTAATTAAGCCTTAATTAGCATTCATTAACTTGAAGATTGTAAAACTGGATTACAAGAAATCTGCGCCCCTATGTATTCTAACACGAAAGCTAGATGACAGATCGTGTTTCTACAGGTCCCCCACTTTACTGTTCTCTAGCGGAAAGAACGTGAAGCTTTGAGCCAGACTAGCTGTGGCCCTACCTCCGCCATAACAAGCGTGTAGAAACCAATAGCTGGCTGTCGCTAAAATGACGGGCCTTGTCCTTGGCCCGAGCCATACGAGTTTAAGCTTGACTAAGCTGTTCCTCCTCAATTCCTCGCTGTTTAGGATGTTTTGCCTCTGGTTCTGGATGGGCCCCTGGTTTTCTGTAAAGGGAAGAATTATCGGCCACGTCGCTGGCAGCTTCTTATTCTTCTTCTTCTTGTGGTTGCCAGGCTGTCTGAACTCGATTTTGTTCAGACGAGAGATGTCCACTTGTGGCGTCTGCTGTTGGATATACAGGACGGCTTTATCCATCATGTACTTCCAGTCGTCGTCAGTGAAAATCGGGTAGCAGTTTATCAGCTCCAGATCTGCACACTGGACGAGTTCCCTCCAGTTGACCTTCTGGTTTAGGGTTTCACACCCCCAGTGGAAAGAATACGGTTTGTGGGGAAGGGGAGGGATATTGGTTACCGTGAAGGGATAGGGATTACCATGGTGGGGATACTTGCTGTCGCGCAGGGTGTCTGCAATCTTAATGAGTACCTCCCTCACACAATTCCTGTTGGGGAGGGGCAGGCACTCGAACAGCTCGTTTTCTTCTCCCTCAGTGTCCATGGGCGTCTCTTCTGCCGTCTGCGTTTCTGCAGAGGCCGAAGGGATGGCTTCCAAGGGGGCCATCTTCTTGCTGTCAGCAGATGTCCCCGACTCCATGACAACCTCACTAGCAACCTGCCACATTGGCCAGAGAGACGGTCGTTTCCGTTTCCACGTCTACCCCCATACTGGTGGGGGTCAGCGCCTCTCCAGGGGTTGTGTGAGATGCGAGGTACAGGGCTACCGTCAGTTGTGTCGCCTTGCAACGCATCTCGTCGAATTCCACCCTCAGGGCCGCCCTCTCCGCCATGGTGGATTTGAGCGCGACAATGGTGTCCTAGCTGGCTTTCCACAACGTTACGTGGAACGCATCCTCGTTGTCATTGTTGTGGCAAGGCCCGCTTCCTCTGCTTGAGTTGGAGGGTGGGGTGTCCACCTTTTCTTCTTGGGCCACCTCTTCATGTGTGGTGATCCCTTTCTGCCGTTTCCATCACTTCATTTAGCTGCAGCTGCGCGAATCTGCGGTGTGCGCGCCGCCACAATTTACGCATGTTGCCATGGTACCTCTCAGTTTGTCGGAGTTATGCGTGTCGTACGGTTTCCCACACTTCAAAACATGCCACCATGCCATCGCAGGTCCTGGCTGTGTGTCTCAACTTCTGACATTTATAGCAATGTAATTGTGCCACAGGCTTCCACTTCTTCTTCTTCTTCTTCTTCTTCTTGCCGCAACCATTGCTCTTGACTGCCTTCAGCAGGAGCTCGACGGTGGCAGCTATCTTGCCTCTTCCTCCATTCCTACATCCGTACATGACGTTGGGCTAGTGGCGTTGGCGTACGCGAGCGATGCTAACGAAGTGAGCCACAGCGAGTCAAGCAGCAGAATGTGCTGTAACCAACGGCTGAGCCTTTCACATGGCTCTTATGAGAGCAGACAGTCCCCATCTCCAGCTGGCTCCAAGCTACAGAAAACTACCACGAGAGCGCTCGCGGCGAAACACAGCTCTTCAAATCAGAAAATACATACTCCAAAACAATGTTTAATGCGCAGTTTGCATAGATTTCTCTTTCTTTCTTTTTTATACAAGTAGTGCCACCAGCACTGCCTCAGAACCTGCCCCTGCCACAACATGAAGGTCACTGAAATCATCTCAGTAACACACCATATTTGTACTTACTTCTGCAATCATGGATAACATTAACTGCTTGCTCTAGTTCCTCTGTTGCAATTCTAATTGTGTGCCTAACTTCATTTTGTTATGTGCAACACATTTTAATCCACTAACTCCGAGTGCCATTCCACCCGAGAGACTGTTTCCTGTTACTTTTACTCTACTTTTCAAAACATGTGCACTGAATGCACTCACATATCATTTTTCCCATTTCCAGTCTCTTCTGATATTTTCCATACGAAGTATCATTTCTACACATTCTAATATGAGCTCCATTCATATAGCATTCCCAATTTTCACAAAAGGTTGTTGTATCAGTGATTTATTTGAGTTACAGGTAAAAACTGTTAAATTATAATACCAGGAGTAATGGCTGTCTTTCCAGTCCATTTCATTCTTCATTCACAGTCTTTTTTACATTTTGGAATGATGTGTCTTTACCAAAATCGTATTTGTTCATGGTATTACTACTGTACAATACAATGTACACTGATATATCCATGATGGTAAGTTCAACTAATTTACCCATTTCAGATTGTACTCCTCTTACTAAAACCACAGAATTCACTAAAAAAATAATAGAAATGTATAAGGGCAGTAATTAACAAAAAATTTCTGTTGAAAATTTATGTTTCAAGAATGCAGACCTTAATGACTGTTTCTAAGACAAAATGATGAGTGGTCTGATATGCTCTCTGGGAGGCAGCAAGAAGGGATAAATGAGCCTAGTGTTGGTGGTTTAATTTTAGATGGCTCCTATAAACTTTGATTTCAGATTTGTGAGTGGGTAGAAAATATCAAAGTAAAAAGATCTTCAGAAATGAATTAAATGCACTGAAATGGTTTGATGTGGATGAAATCAATGAAGATAACACAAAATGATATCATGGCAAACAATTCTGATAGGTTACACTTGTAATGTAAAAAGTACATAAGCAATTGGAAAAGTGTCTCAGACTAGAACTCTAATCTGGATTTCCTGCTTTTTCCCCAGTCACAATATAATCAAAAATCTTTCAGGTTTGACATCCGATTGAGATAGTGTGGCCAGTGAAGTAAATATGTTTCCATTATTAAGGTAATGCAGGTTGAAGCTAGGTTATGAAAACAACATCACAAGGTGGAGGGATATAAGAAAGTAACTACTGCTTTAATTACTATTTGGCAGTTTACCCTTGTGTGTATTGATTACCGATAAATTGCATACCTTAATGATTTCCCACATACCTCATTACAATCCATGAGGAGATCCACTGGAATCTCCCACAGAAACAATTGAAGAGACTATGGCAGGGCTACTCAGACTTTTTGTCACTGCACACTGGGTGCTATTTTTAGAAATTTTAGCATACCACTACAGCTTGTATACTTTTTAATGAACCATGAGGTGAGGGAGAGGGGGGGGGGGGGAGGGAGAGACTGCTGCAAGAGGAAGAACAGTATGGGGGGGGAGGGGGGAGAGGGAGATAAATTCTGCCATCTTGCTCAATGCTGACAACACACACATGGTTTTTGCGTTAAGCTGATCAACTACAATGTTGGTAGAAATGAGACAAAATTAGAAGTATACCGCATTATTTTACGGTCATTAATGATCACAGGTGGTACTCATTTGTAGCAAATAATATGAAATTAAGCCAGTTCTGATACAAATAATCATTGAGTAAGAGAGGAATGACATTTAAAATATTTATTAAACTTTTACTACGCCAATAATAAAGACCAGTTGTGTAAGATAATAACCGAGTCCAACAAGCAAAACATTTCAGGATCAAATCAAGCTTTGATCATAAACCACACTTCAAAATCAGTAATTAGTCAGAAAGAACAATAGTCTATTTCAGTTGGAAGTATGTTGCTGCTTATCTTCAGTCAGAGTTTCAAAGTCTAGCTCGACTGAGCTCAACTTAACTCTCAAGTCTTCTTCAACAATAAGTCTTATTTTTGTATTTACTTTTGATGTACACACTCAGAAATGCCACTTTTAAACATGTAAGTAGACACAAACAGCACCAAAAATCAGATTCCTTGTTTGAAAAGAGAAGGGGAATCTGTTTTTATTCCCATCCAGAAAGAAAGCACAGTGTTGTTCTTGAAGGCATCTTCCATTGAACTGCCGCTAGTCGTGTCAATGAAAGTTTTGTTTACCTGTACACGTATCACCAGAAATGTCCTTTTGTACCACCAGTGGTAGGTGTACCACCATCTGGGAATCACTGGCCTATGAGATTAGTCAGTACCAGGTAGTCCTGGTCTCATGGAGCACTAACTTTCATTTGAGCCTGGTGGCCTGAGAGCAATTTAAAGGTAAATAGTATATTGAGGAAAAGCTCCAAATGGAAGGATTATTATATATTAAACCTAGCAGGTAAAATATCCAGCAGCAGACTTTATGTTTGTTTGTTGCTAAATTGGGTTCTCAATGACAAGTTTATTAGCGCCCCTGCTAAAATTGTTTGATACAAAGGAGATTAAAAAATAACAAATTCACCTAAAATGCACTCACTTTCTCCCATTTTGATCTCACTAATCCATACAGCCATACTTCTCTAACTGCAAATAAGGTTAATGTTCTAAAATCGGGATACAAAAAATCAAAAGAAGGTTGAAATAGAAACTCAGAAAAAAGAGGCTGGCTGGAAAGATAAAAAGAGATGGTGAAACTATCGTGATACTACATTAGAAATTTCTTTCCAATAACTTACAGACCAGTCATACTACAATCTTTCAAAATGTAGTATACTGAAATCTGTACACCAGCAGCACTGCACACTGGTGGCCCTTCTCACAGACAGAAGGAAGCCAATGACCAGTAGAGACTATATGCTACAGATAGGCAAGTGAGATGGACCGCATCTCATCTGTATCAAACAATAAATTTATCTGCTAAATTGGCCAAGTACAGATCATAAGTACTGATGTTGATCATCAGTGATTTAGGAAAATCAACTCCATAGTAGAACAAACAACAGTTTGGTATAATGGTGATTCTGGAACAGTGAAGAATCTCAATTTGTATCTGAGCACACTGCCACTAGATGCCAGAAAATGATGATTCACCAGATCCAATAATGAGGCTGGGTGTGGAGCTCACTGGTGCCGTAGGCAACAGTACACAGCTAAATACCTCACAGTGAACAGTGCCTAAGTTCTTGTGGTAACCAAGCCTTGCAGGTCCAATAACTGCACACCAATATTGGCAGAGAAATTCTCAATAAGTATGAGCTAATAAAGTGGTTAACTCCACAACAAATCCAATGTATAATATAATTTGGTAATTTGTTCTCTTTGAGTAATCTTAATTTTTTTTCACATTTTGGGGCAGTGACTCCCTGTTTGTTTCTACACCACTCATTTGTGAGAGTTGATGAGGTAAAATAACATTCCAGTAATAACATTATTGTGTGATAATGCCTTTAAGGATAAATTTAATATTTTGGCTTTCTGTCCTCTTCAATTTCAATATCTGACTGGTCCCAAAAGAGACTGGAAAGTGTCAACGCATTCATTGACATCATATAGGTTCAAAACTTGTCACGATTTTTCTCATAGATCTTTGGCCAGGAACTGACTGTGGAACTACTTAACCTTTCATATATAGTCCTCCTCCAAGATGGATGAGAAGCTGTTAAGTTCTCTATATCAGCTTCACTACATTCTATTTTCAATGGAAAAGTAACAGTCTCTGTTTACACAACATTCTATGACCATATCAAGTGATTAAAATTACATGAGCTTTTGGTCAAGCACTCCTTGACCATTCTCAAATGGTATGACTTCAGTGGGCTACTGGTACACCCCTTATGTACAGTACCTGCCAGATGTGACATCAGGGCATACACTGACTTAGCATTTGACGTGTGATCGCTGGATCCCATGCCAAGCTCAGCTGCATAACACCCATCTCTATTTAGGGTATTACCAGTGATTTTTATTACAATGGTTTATTTAATTACACAATCCCAGAAGCCACTAGTGCAAGCCACGACAGATGTTTCATAAAATTTTATCTGGTGTCTATTTTCTAAGGCATGCTCAGCTAAAGCAGATTTCTCAAGATAGTGTAAGCAATTAAAAAGTCTCTCGTGCTCCTTCCTGCATTGTATACAGTGCGTGCTGTTTGTCCGGCATAAGACTGGCCACACCTGCAAGGTGTCTCGTAGACCGCAGGTGTTCCATGACCTGCTGTGCATTTAACTGGTCTCAGTAACTGATACATTTGTTAGAGGCCTGCAGATCGATTTGATCTTTTGTCTTTTCAGCAGGTTACTTGTCTTGCCCAACATGGAGCCACAGAATGGCAACATTGCAAGTTTCTTTTCCTGATCCTTGTCATTTTATCAGCTTAATTGTTACAATCATATCTAGAGGGTGATTCATGATGTGTCTGAGCTTTAACCAAAACTCTTGTTTATCATATCAGAATTTAGGGTTCTCAGTTACTTTTAGATACATTGTTTGTAGCTGTGATTCATCAATTCCACGAAAACAGGTATACTCCTGGGTCCTACCTTTCTTTGTGAACTTTTTGCATTAGTGATCAGTATCACTGCAACAACTTCAGTCACTAATCAATTCTGATAAAACTTTCAACAAATAGATGATCTGTCAGATGGATGCCTGAAACACTTCTCACATGTGGACTTTCACACTAATTGTTCATGGCGTATTTCTACTTAAAATTACAACTGTAATCTCCCAAAACTTTAAGACTTTAGGACAGCCTGTAGCGCATGCAAGAACTGAGCAACATGAATACAATGTGGCAAAGGTAGAATTCAGTATTACTTAACAAGACAAGTTACCCTTACCACTGAAAATGGATGCCTGATTTTCCCAGCCAACACTACATAATTTATTGTCACCCCCCACTTCTAACTTTGCCACAATGTATTCATGTTGCTCAGCTCTTGCACAGACTACAGAATGTCCAAAAGGCTTAAAGTTTTAGAGATAACAGTTGTAATTTTAAGTAGAAATATATTTTAGAAGAATAGTCATGTTACAATTTATGTAAATGCCTTTGTTTTCTGAAATTTATGTTACATGTATTCAATAATATCACAGATGCGATTCATATCTTCGCCTCCCATTCTTCGCTAAGTAACTATCATCTAAATGTATTAGCATTTCAACAATGTGCTATTCCATAGTACTTTTTCTGTAGGCAGAAAGGTGGTAGCTTCCTAGTCATTATAATTAATAAAAGATCCTCACAACTGATGTGTGTTCTATTACTATTAGCTTGCCCAATTTTTGTAGGGTTGTGTTCAGGAAGGTATTGCTCACATCTTCTCTTGTTGAGTTCAAAGTCAGCCTTACTCATTGGTGCTACTCATGAAACAACTCAAGCCACTGTAAGTTTTTTTATAGAAAAAGTTGTTATAACCAGAGAACCAAGTGAAGCTAGGGATATACAAGCTATTTCTCTGATTAAGCCTGATACAATTGAGGAGTGGCACGTGACATTTGCCCTCAAAACGTGCCTAGCAACTGCACCTAAACAGTCAATCAGCCAACTTCATTATAGTTTACCTTGAGGCTTCTTTTACATATTTTCATAGAGACTTCATACTATGCTCACAACTGGGTCCTCAGGGACAAGATTCTCCTTATCTGTGACACACAAGAATCCCGAGTTCACCAAACTCATTCCCACTTAGGTCTGGTCGAGTTCAATGAAGTGCTCACAATTTGAAGTGCCCTGTGGGGTACATGCAACTTATCAAATGCCTTGGACAAAGCAAACACTACCACTCTCTAGTAGACCATCCAGGTTGGTTTTTGGAAGAGCAACCAAGACCGAAATTTGACAGTAGGTCTATCCTGTTCCCCACAAGGAATGAAATACTACAAAGATTCTTAATAATTTTCCAATTAGATGATTAGGTTCACGCATCACACGTGGCTTTAACAAATAGGATAGCAGAACAAACTGTTCATCAAATTATTCCACATTCCACAGCTTGTGCATTACCTGTTGTACACCAATTTATTTTAAAAAACATCAGAAATGCCAATGATTTTCATAATCTATTGTAGTATCAACATGGCGAAGCAAACCCAATCACTACAGTGGTTGTATTACAAGATCTAATGGAGGACAGATAATGTGAAAATTTACATGATGTTGAAATTTAATTTTATATCCTAAACAATAATATTAAGAAAATAAATACTCTTTTTTTACTTTATTCTACAGGTTTCATTTACATAAACACAGATCCAATACTGAATAAAACCTATTTGCAGTAAACAAATAAAGAGTGAACAGATGGACTGCTCCAAAAATAAAAGAAAGACATAATGTTTAGGAGTAATGGAAAAAAAACCTACTGAAACAGAATTGATTAAGCTTTTCAGATTTATTAGCATTCTTTGATGTACCTCACTTCCCATGCACTCATTTTTTCCCATATACTGGCAGTATGTCTGAAGCAAAGGGCAAATTGGGCTGTTCTGGTAATATTCTAGATATTGTTGAAAGATACCATGAATGTAATGCCATTCACTCCACCATACTTCAGATGAGTTCGTTACATTTGGTGGTTTGAAAATCTTTGACTGTACTTTCAATTTAGTTGGCACCACCGTTGCATTGAACTTATGAGATGACTTGTTAAATTGTATTTCACAATCAAAACCACCATTAAATAAGCTTTGTAATAATTTACTGACAGGATGCATTTTGAAGACTTGCTTCTTCATTTTCATATGATGGTACTTTACTATTTAACACATTTTGCACAAAATAGTTTTGTGTAAGGCCTACTGTATCTGCGAATTTCTAATTAATTTTCCATGAATGTAGTTCACAATAGTGTAGACCACATGAACAATATGGTGTTTTCATTACCTGCTGCAGAGGTCTTGCATGTATTCTTGACTGAATACATATGAAGCATGATGGAAAATCATCCTCTTATGATGGAATAAATAATTATAAAAAGTGAATTTTTGTTATTTGGATTATGAATAGCATATGAGTTAGCTTATTTCCATCATCACATGTAAAATTACAGGGCTTCTGAAATTTAGTGTCTGAATAAATGTCAGACATGCTGTGACACCAAGTTCAAAAAATGTGCATTGCCAAATTTGGTTTTACGGATATTGTACTCCACTAGGTGCATCCTATGGGTTGCACAGTTACACTGTTTATAAATAAAGTTAATGCTGCAACTTATTATCCTTGCATATGCACCATCACGAAAGTTATCTCTTGCAAGTACTGAGGTGTGAGCCACTTGTGGCCCAGAAAACCATGCAGCACTGAAAATAAAAGGCTGCCAAACTCCAATTCACTCTCTTACTTATGGAAAAAAACTTACGTGACTGAGTAGAGAATTACAAAATGTGCCAGGAGAGGGAGTAAATAATTCCACAACTGTTTGCAATATGCCTACCACAGAAAAGATCATAATTGTCTTGGAGTGCATGGAGAGCCAGAAATCTACTATGATGTGTGTGTGTGTGTGTACACAACATTCCACGACTTCTTATTCTCCATGTATATGAAGAGATTTCTGGCTTTCTGTACATGCGAACAGCCAACATATAGCTGTCCATGTGGAAAACATGGTGTGTCCAGATTAATATGTCACTTTTAATGTTTATCCTTGACACCATTTTGTAGTGATCGATAAGGCCACTTTCAAAGGGAACGGAAGTGTTTAAACTGGAAAGGCAAGTTTGTTGGGATAATAGGAATTCGTGAACTGAATGTCATCTCTCTCTTGGCTCCACCGGTGATGATTGTGGCCTCCACAGTATGCCTTCTCAGGTCTGTGATGTGAAAACCTGGTGCCACTGTACAATTTTGGTACATTAAAGTACTGAGAAATATTTTCATACGCATACTTTACATTGTTCAGTTCACTGATGATTTTATCCGACAGGATTATTTCTGCTGTCCTAGATTTATGCACATACTTATTTCATTTGTCAAAACAGTTAAAAACCAATCTCTATGCTAAATGTCACGCATTCATTTGATAGTTAACTTTAATGGATGACTCAGTCATGATACCTGTCCCACAGAAACAGTGACTTTTTTTCTGAAAAAAGGTAAGCCGTATGTTAATTCAGGGTATGACTATCACCATTCCAAAGTTCATCCAAATTTGCCCAGCTGCTTCAGCGTGATTGAGTAACAAACATGCTAACTCCTCGAAGAAAGAAAATTTGCAAATTCTAGTTAGGTGCAGTGCAAATTTTATAATATTTGTACATGCAATAATGTCATCTGGCTTCATGTATGTGCCTGTTACCAGCAAATATGTTCACATATCACAATCAAATTCACCCTAACTAAAAGCTACCACATTCTACTTGTAAAAGCAAGATGTCTTTCTGTCGTACAGTGTTTAAATGACACCATCATCATCAGCCTTCAAATGTCTCAGAAGCTATTAGATACATCTGATGGTCAGTGGCTAAAATGAGAGAAGCTTTCATGGAAGTAAGGATTAAACACTTTGAGGACTGTATAAGCATTGAATTGTATTATGTAGGACATATTTAACAAAAGAAGCATGTTCACAAATATGATAAGAGATCGAAAGTCAAAGAGTAAATAGCTTTTTCTAAGAGTAACTGTTGTTCCACATTTCCTGGTATATCCTTCGAATCAATACTCTTTTACTACATACTTCTAAAGTATCCTACATGTAAATTCAGAGTATAAGCTGACTCCATTCCAGATTTCTTTCAAATCCATTCAGCTGCTTCACAGCAAAAGAGTAACAAATATACACACAAACTGTCACATTTCTAATACATATGGGACTCAGAAGTAGATTCAAAGCAAGATACGCTCTGCATAACTAATGCCTTTGGTTTGCACCAATCTTTCTCGTCCACCTTACAGTAATTAGCATGTGCGTATCACAATATTTATAGTCAAACAATGCAAATTACAGGCAGGAATATCAACAATGTAGGAAAAGACAGATTGGTACTTACCGTAAAGAAAACACATTAAACTGCAGACAGGCATGCTTAAATGACACATACATAGAGCTTTCCACCACAGCCTTCATAAGTCTCTCTGTAAGTGTGTTTCAAGTGTGGCTGTCTGCAACTTCTGTCTTTTCCTATATAGATAATATTTATATTGTTGCAAAATAAGTGAATACATGTTTGTATACCACAAACTTGCAAACATAGTAGCATCTAAAATTATAAAATCATCGTAGCACCACCAGAACTCGGTACAGAAACCAAATAGCTAGCACCACTTTACTGCTGACTGCTGTGACAACACTATCCAGAAGCAGCTAGTCATGATCAGTGCCGTGTCCCGAGACCATGCCAGAATTAAGCATATGAACTCATCCAGGGACAGTTTGAGTCAGTTGAAATGCAATCTATAAAGTATGCAGCAAGTGTGCTATTGGTTTTGGCTAAAGTGCTTGGGTGCACTGTAATTGGCAAAGCTCTAATACTGTGCGAACTGGATCTCAACTGCATTGCTTACTCGAAGACAACTTGTTCTGTTCATGGATTGTTCAGTAACAGAGCTCAGATTGTCTAATAAATCTGAGTTACTTTTTGTTAGTTTTGTGTGCAATGTGCCTTTACAAAAATGTCAATGGGAATGGGATCTGTGACGTGTGAGATCAGACTTAAACTGTTTGGTAATTAGGAGAGATTTTTTTGTGATTATCAAGGAGGAATTACAGCTACTACTAACACAAATCACATAGGGTTAATATAAACTAACAGCAGCAATACTGTGAGCAGTGCAAACATTACCAAATGTAACAGTAACACCTTCAATGCTGCCCATATTTAGCTTCTCCATCAAGTACTGGGATGGGTTACTACTGATGACTGCAGTTTTAAGGCTTGTCAAATTTCCGGCATGGAAAGACAAATTCCTAAACTGTATCACCCAATACAGAAACTAGAGGTCTTAATGAATCTGGTGAAACTTGAGCCGTCTATGGTATTTTCTTCATCGCAAGAATGTTTATCAAAAAAGGAACTTGGCAGCCAAGTTATAATTTTAGTAGTGGAGAAAGAGCCTAAATCAATCTTAGACAGACTGGACCACTGACCTAGAGGGATTAAGTAGAAGTTGCAATTTTAAAAGTTTGTGTGGGCAGAACTACGACAGTATTCAGTCACATTGTTGAGCATCTTACCCCCAACCTGGAGATGAGGAACCATGCACTGATGAAAATGGAAGTAATATGAAAAGCTCAGGCCTATGACATTGCCCATGCAGCATACAGTTTGTTTATGATGGAAGAAGAAGCTGCAATAGTCACCTCTCAAACACTCATTCATGCGAGACATCACGCCACTTCCAACAGCCACTCACATGTGTCATGGACTGACAACTACACAAGCAGCAACAAGACAAGTAAGCAGTAACACAGTTGCCCAACTGTAAACACTGCTACCAGTGCGTGCTCCCATTGAAGTGCAACATGCCAAAGGTGGGCAGCAGAAAAGGACACTTACAACAGGTATGCCACAGTTCTCATGCAAATATGCTCAAATCTATGGCAGTGAAAAACGTGAGTGATAATCTTCAGACGTGCAAACTTCTCGCAATGTAAACCCAGTAAACATACATTCATAGGAAAACATTCAGAGAAATTGTTGTTTGACACTGATGCCTCTGTCCCCTTGGTAAATCAACCCATTCACTTGAGTTTAGGGTCACCACCCATGCATTCAGCTGAGACACAGCTTTGGGCCTATTGAAACCATTGTGTACCCTTGTTACAAAAACTTTCAGTTTTACTCACTTGCAGTAAAGTCACTGGTTCAGTAAATTTTCTTGTGGTAGCTAACCCTAAAGTGAATAAGATTTTCAGAATAGACTGTCCACATTTTTGGATTTACGATTCATGAAACAATAAATGCCACGCAATTCAATGGACCTTGCACTCCCACAAATTCTCTGTGACAGATATGATCAAATTCTGTCACCTGGATTAAAGGAGGCAACTTTATTTCGAACCTTGTGACACTCTTAAGGTGACAGTGGCCCTATACTTTTTCAAAACTCACCACAGCCCCAGGCTCTAAGGGACACTGGTAAAACAGACTTGCTAATGATGATGTGTTATTGCCTATTCCCTCAGCTGGTAACAGCATGCATACCCACAGCAACTTGAGACTTTGTGGTGATTTTAAAGTGGCAATAAATTCACAAGTGGAAATGGAAACAAAGTGCCTACCTGCTACCTGCCTCTTGGATTAACTCTTTGCAACACTGAGCCACAGCATCTTCTTTTATATTTTTTAACTCCCTTGACTGCACAATCACAAGCTTACCTAGTGCTCAATATGGCAGATGCCCCTTATCGTTATATATATTACTTTATGTTTTGAAATCTCTTCAGCAATCCATATTAACAGCATTTTATGGAGCAATTACTACAGAGTATTCTAAACTGTACCACATGCCTTGATGGACCTTACAGTTACTATACCAGAGGACCATTTCCACAACCTCATACTCTTGTTCCAGAGACTGGCAGCAAAAGGACTTAAGTGCAATCTGTTGTGTTGTGGCCAGCACACATGAGGAAATTAGGTCCTACACCATACCTAATTGCCCTCTGTGGTTTTCTGTCAACTTAGAGGGATACCATGACTGATGGCCACAGCTCGGTGGGGCGGCTTCGAGGCTTCCATCATCACACCCACTCAAAGAATGCTGCTCCTGTCACAACAGCATCTCCCTTCTGGGTGGGCACGCTGACAGAGGTCCATCAGTTTGGACATTACCAAACTGGGATCCACAAGATTATCTCTGTCTGCTACAGGTCTATGATGTATACCAAGGTCTCCATCCACTGACTTCTACGGCACAACTAATTTCACATCCATCAACATGACTAATAGCTACCTGCTTCTCCACTCTCGGCGGACACTCCAGTCCTGTGGCAACTCACTAATGTTCCATTGAATCTAGTCCTGTCTCAGTATTGAGGAAGAACGCCTACAGACACTGAACTGCCAACTGTCCTGGTGGTGACTTATCTGCATCACACACCACCTGTGTCTTCTCCCCCAGCAGTCACTACTGTAGGAGAAGGGATTTCATGACACCACTATGTAAACCGAAAAGCTGGTGCAATATTACTGTTGACCACTGCAGTATTATTACCAAGAGAGCACTTGTAATCAGGAGTGCCCTCTCATGAGACCATGCCAGAATCCAGCATGTAAGTTGGCGCATGACCAATCTGACTCAGCTGTGATGTGATCTGTGGAGTGTGCAGTGAGTGTGCTGTGGGTTTAGCTAAGGTGTTTATATTCCTGGTTATTTGTTATTAGTGAAACTCTAATACCATCTAAAGTGGACTTAGTCTGGATTGTTTACTCTAAGACAGCTTTTAATGCTCTGGGAATATTTAGTAACACATCTCAAATTTTCTAATAAATGAGAGTCTCTACTAGTTGTGCATGTCACTAGCCTTTCCCAAAAAAAAAAAAAAAAAAGCTATATCTACCATTTTATAGATCAGAAAAATGTAGGAACAAAAGTAATTTTACTAATGTTTTATACGCATACAAAAATTTGTTTCGCTCATCTATCTAAATGCCAGTCTCATGTGAAAGTACAAAACAGCTACATGTTGAAAGTACAAAACAGCTACCTACATGTTGAAAGTACAAAACAGCTACCTACATGTTGAAAGTACAAAACAGCTACATGTTGCATGTGCAGAGGCTTCCTGATCTGTGTCTGCCTTATATTGAGGCATCTCCACTCAGATGCCAGAGTCATTTGACTGCCTGCCACTTGGATGCTTGTGTATCAGTTCTACTGTACTGATACTACGCATCTGCTTTCAGTACAAAAAAATAAACATGAGTTTTTGCATATATAGGGTGGGTATAATTAAAACTGCGCTTCTTGAGCCATTTCAGATGGTAAACTATTTAACATACCCAACTGTATAGAAATGATGTTCAGACTGTGTGCTGCAGGATTTGTGTTGCTGGTAGTGTTAGTGTCATGACTTTCATCAGGCACTGGCATTGGTACAACAACATAAGATTGACACACAAGCATCTGAGTGCATTACAGTTGCAGGCAGTCAACATGGATCTGGACAAGGTGAACATGGCTTTACTTGTAAAGCTGTTTTATCAAAATAGCAGCAGTAGGATTGTTGCTCTTTGTGAGAGCTGATAAATTAAAGGAATATGGAGAGGTCCTCTTTCCACATTGGGGTTGAGAAACATGATACAGATATTTGAAGCAACTGGTGATTTTGGAACAACTGGGAGAGGCTGATGGCCAGCTGTGCTACAAACAGTTGAAGTTACTGTTGCCATGGCTGAGAACACTTGACTCAATGTGTGATATTCAAGCAGTGCACAAGCTATGTCACAACAAGTGAACATTCCATGGTCCAGTATGTGAAACCTGCTGTGAACAACTGCGAAACGGAATATATAGTGGGATTCCAGACTGTCCAGGATACAGACGGTCACCACACTGAGTGAGCAATATCTGTAAACTGGATCGTAAATATGATACACAGTTAACAAATGTTACCTTCTCACACAGAAATCAAAATATGTTTCTTTCAATTATTCATTATTTCTCTTCTGCATGTACTCACAAATGTTTCCACGAAGTTTCACTGTCCAATGATAACTCGTTTTTCTTGGGGGCTCTCTTAAATAGCAACAGTTCATTATTATTATTTCTTTCCTTTCTCAGACGTTATGTCTGGTTAAAAATGGAAAGTGATGCAGACCTTGATCAAGCGTGACTTCCTTTTAACTGTGTGGTATATGTTACATTGCGTTTAGGAACTTTTGGGTAATTGAACATGTATCAATAATTACAGATTTCTGTAGTTGTATACATATGTTTGGATGTAGCTGTATTGCGTTGATGTACTGGTGGATATTGTGTGGTATGAATCCTGTAGTTGATAGTATAATTGGTGCAATGTCAACTTTATCCTGATGCCACACGTCCTTGACTTCCTCAGCCAGTTGGATGTATTTTTCAATTTTTTCTCCTGTTTTCTTCTATACATTTGTTGTATTGGGTATGGATATTTCGATTAGTTGTGTTAATTTCTTCTTTTTATTGGTGAGTATGATGTCAGGTTTGTTATGTGGTGGTGTTTTATCTGTTATAATGGTTCTGCTCCAGTACAATTTGTATTCATCATTCTCCAGTACATTTTGTGGTGCATACTTGTATGTGGGAACGTGTTGTTTTATAAGTTTATGTTGTAAGGCAAGCTGTTGATGTATTATTTTTGCTACATTGTCATGTCTTCTGGGGTATTCTGTATTTGCTAGTATTGTACATCCGCTTGTGATGTGATCTACTGTTTCTATTTGTTGTTTGCAAAGTCTGCATTTATCTGTTGTGGTATTGGGATCTTTAATAATATGCTTGCTGTAATATCTGGGGTCTATTTTTTGATCCTGTATTGCAATCATGAATCCTTCCGTCTCACTGTATATATTGCCTTTTCTTAGCCATGCGTTGGATGCATCTTGATCAATGTGTGGCTGTGTTAGACGATACGGGTGCTTGCCATGTAGTGCCCTCCCCCTCCAATTCACTTTCTTCGTATCTGTTTATGTTATGTGATCTAAAGGGTTGTAGAAGTGGTTATGAAATTGCAGTGGTGTAGCCGACGTATTCATATGAGTGATTGCCTTGTGTATTTTGCTAGTTTCTGCTCTTTCTATAAAGAATTTTCTTAAATTATCTACCTGTCCATAATGTAGGTTTTTTATGTCGATAAATCCCCTTCCTCCTTCCTTTCTGCCTAATGTGAATCTTTCTGTTGCTGAATGTAAGTGATGTATTCTATATTTGTGGCATTGTGATCGTGTAAGTGTATTAAGTGCTTCTAGGTCTGTGTTACTCCATTTCACTACTCCAAATGAGTAGGTCAATATTGGTATAGCATAAGTATTTATAGCTTTTGTCTTGTTTCTTGCTGTCAATTCTGTTTTCAGTATTTTTGTTAGTCTTTGTCTATATTTTTCTGTTAGCTCTTCTTTAACATTTGTATTATCTATTCCTATTTTTTGTCTGTATCCTAGATATTTACGGGCATCTGTTTTTTCCATCGCTTCTATGCAGTCGCTGTGGTTATCCAATATGTAATCTTCTTGTTTAGTGTGTTTTCCCTTGACTATGCTATTTTTCTTACATTTGTCTGTTCCAAAAGCCATATTTATATCATTGCTGAATACTTCTGTTATCTTTAGTAATTGGTTGAGTTGTTGATTTGATGCTGCCAGTAGTTTTAGATCATCCATGTATAGCAGATGTGTGATTTTGTGTTGGTATGTTCCAGTAACATTATATCCATAATTTGTATTATTTAGCATGTTGGATAGTGGGTTCAGAGCAAGGCAGAACCAGAAAGGACTTAATGAGTCTCCTTGGTATATTCCACACTTAATCTGTATTGGCTGTGATGTGATATTATTTGAATTTGTTTGGATATTAAGTGTGGTTTTCCAATTTTTCATTACTACGTTTAGGAACTGTATCAATTTAGGATCTACTTTGTATATTTCCAATATTTGTAGTAACCATGAGTGGGGTACACTATCAAAAGCTTTTTGGTAATCAATGTATGCATAGTGTAGCAACCTTTGTTTAGTTTTAGCTTGATATGTTACCTCTGCATCTATTATCAGTTGCTCTTTCCATCCTCGTGCTCCTTTGCAACAGCCTTTTTGTTCTTCATTTATAATTTTGTTCTGTGTTGTATGTGTCATTAATTTCTGTGTAATGACTGAAGTTAATATTTTGTATATTGTTGGTAGGCATGTTATGGGGCGATATTTAGCTGGGTTTGCTGTGTCTGCTTCATCTTTAGGTTTCAGTTAAGTTATTCCATGTGTAAGTGTATCAGGGACTGTGTATGGGTCTGCAATGTAACTGTTAAATAATTTAGTTAGATGTGAATGTGTTGAGGTGAATTTCTTTAGCCAGAAATTTGCTATTTTATCTTATCCAGGGGCTTTCCAATTGTGAGTAGAATTAATTGCTTGGGTGACTTCATGTTGCAAAATTATCACTTCAGGCATTTGTGGTATCATCTTGCACATATCTGTTTCTGCTTGTATCCACCGTGCATGCCTGTTATGTTGTACCGGGTTTGACCATATGTTGCTCCAGAAGTGTTCCATGTCTGTTATGTTTGGTGGATTGTCTATTTTAATGTGTGTGTTATCTATTGTCTGGTAAAATTTCTTTTGGTTTGTGTTGAATGTTTGGTTTTGTTTCCTTCTATTTTCACTTTTTTTGTATCTTCTAAGTTGTTTGGCCAATGCTTGTAATTTCTGCTTCTTTTCATCTAATTGCTCTATCACTTCTTGTTGTGAGATTTTCCCTAACCTTTTTCGTTTTTTTTCTGGCATTTCATTTCTTATAAATTGTGTTAGCTGTCCGATGTCTTTTCTCAGTTTTTCTATTCTGATCTGTAGCCTGTGTTGCCATGCTGGTTTTGTGGGTTTCTTCTGTGTGTTGGTTGGTTCTGATCTCTGCCTAGTGTGTATATTTAGTGTAGTGAGTGCTCCTATATAAACCAGTAGTTGTAACTCTTCCATAGTTGTGTTTTCATTTATTTTGTTGTGTATGATTGTGTTGATAGTTTTTATTGTTGTTTCGACTTGTGGGTTATTTGGCGGTCTATGCAAGAATGGTCTAATGTCTGTATTTGTGTCTTTGTATTCTATATATGTCAGCTGAAGTTTTTCTTCTATATCTAACATGTGTGTCACTTCGTGTTCTATTTGTGCTTGTTCTGGTGGCTGTCTTAAGATTTCGTTTTCCTCTGACTGTTTAATTGATGCGTGTTGTTCTTTGTTTGTTTGCTCTGGGATGTTGGAGTCCATTACTGTATTTTCTTCTTCTTCTGATTGCACATTATTTTGTTCCAGTATTTGTTGTACTTGTTGTTTGATGTTTTCTAATTCTGACTGGGGTATCCTGTTATTTTTTATTATTACACGGATCTGATCAGCTAGTCGTTGTTCTGTTAAAAATTTTAATTCTGGGTATCTGGTAATAAATGTTGTGTATACTTGTGATCTGTATCCAGTTGTGTTGGTTCCTAGGTTTGTTGCTTGGTAATAACAGAACATGAGGTGTCAATTAACTTCATCTGACCATCTCGTCCTCTGTCTGTTTTCCTTCTAGGGTGGTTGCAGGAAGCATATCCTGCAAAACACCTCTATTTGGATTTGACTCATTTTCCAGTTGGCTAGCAGTGTCGTTACCATTGTGGGCTGGCATAGGGTTCAAGCGTCGTCCCCGACCATGACGGCGCTTGTCCGAGGCTTCTTTAGTTCTGTCCTGAACCAACTAATCACACTAAAAGGGGGGTTAGCTCTATTAGTGGTTTGTTCTTTCCGTCGCCTTTTACGACTGGCGGAACAACATTATTACTATTACTATTATTATTATTATTATTATTATTATTATTATTATTATTATTATTATTAATGTGTGGGTTCAATAGGATCACACGAGGTAAATCAAGCAATGCCGCTTTTGATGGTTGGCCTTTCTCTGTCTCCAAATTTGTTTCATCCTTTCAGAATGAAGTCTCTTTCATCAGACCATGGTCTTCCAGTCCATTTTCTAATTTCAGTCTCACCAACTTTCCAATCAAATATCTTTTGGTGTGAATGTTTTTCTATCTGTAAAGTCTACCTGAGTTAGATCAGCTACTTTCAAATCCTCCTTAATTGCAGCAATCCATTTAATTGGCTCACTTTTGGCCTCACTTCTGTTTTCGTAGAATTCTACTATTTGGTTTGTCAATCTAGTGGTTGCCATTCTTTTAATGTGCCCATAAAATTTAAGTCTTCACTTTCTCATGTCACCATGTATGTCCTTATTACTTCTCAGCCTATTAAGTTTCTCAGTCACTAATTTTGCGGCCTAATTTTTACCTAATAATATTTCTTTCTTTTGAAATTCTTCAAAATCCCTCTTTCTACTTCAAATTAAAATTTCTGTTCCATAAAGACATTCAGGTTTGATTACATCGCTGTAATACCTAAATTTACTGACTTTAGAAAGTGATTTTTTTATTACATATATTTTGTGTTAATCTGAATGCAGCTGCCAATTTTTGACAGCAAACTTCGTTTGCAGCTTTTCCCAGACCGTTTTCATGTATGATTTCCCCAAAGTATTTAAATTGAGAAATCCTTTTATTTTTCCATATTTCATGTACAAAAACTTTGGTGCTTGTTTGTTGCATGTCATATACTACATGTTTTCAAATGATATTCGTAATCCTACTTTTACCGCAACTTCTTTAAGAATTTCTATTTATTTTTGAGCTTTGGTAATATCTCTAGTTACAACTGCTAGACTGTCTGCAAAGGTGAGGCAGTCTACTCTAATATTACTTCCACCTAACTTGATTGATTGATCTATATTTTTACTCTACTTCTAATCTCACCATTCTGTAATTATCTTTTTTGAAACACAGTTAAAATGCAATGGGAAGAGTCCATCAGTCTTTATATCAAATGATCCAGAAATTTCTCCCATGAATTTCACTTAATAGAGCTAATGTCAGTAAATGTTTCCTTAATCGGTGTTAGAACTTTATCAACTGGCCCTTGTTCCTTTAATATTTGGAAAAAGGGATTCATGATCAACTGAGTCGTAGGCCTTTTTAAAATCCACAAATGTACATATACAATATTGTTACTAGAAATCCTCTGGTGCCTAAGGATTAGTTTTAAATTAAGAATTTATTCTGGAAAGGGTCTGTCTGGTATTCACCAATTTTAGGTTCTCACTGTTCTTGGGCTCAATCAAGCGTACATTGCGAGAGAATTTTGTATGTGACCAGAAGAAGAGAGATTCCTTGGTAATTATTAACATCGGTTCTATTCTCTTTTTTATGCAAAGGGTGAATTAGGGCAGTTTTCCAGTCCTCAGGTATTTTCTCAGTTTGCCAGATATGTCCTATTAGTTGAGTGGTCTCTTTTATAGTGTAACGGCCAGCTGGTTTTAGTAGTTCTGCATTTATAACATCTTCTCCATATGCTTTGTTGTTTTTACATCTCTTAATTTGTTATTCATTTCAGTTTCATCAGGTTCTTTAGAGTTAGGGCTGGTGTTATTAGTTTGATGTAGCATTAAATTAGATGTTTCTTTCCTTACAGTTAGAAAGGTGTAGTATGTATTTTCAGTTTTGTTACAATTTCAATTTTTGAATGCATCATGCCTAGACTTGACTGCTTTCACAATACGCATTCCACTAAGGGTGTTTTTGTTTCTTTCAAACGAATTAAATTTAGTGCTGTTCTGATGTAATTTTCTTTTAGACTATGCCAATTGTTGGATTATTTTTTGTCAATTTTGCTTTTTAGAATTGGGGTCCTCCTCCCATGAACTATGGACCTTGCCATTGGTGGGGAGGCTTGCGAGCCTCAACGATACAGATAGCCGTACCGTAGGTGCAACCACAACAGAGGGGTACCTGTCGAGAGGCCAGACAGATGTGTGGCTCCTGAAGAGGGGCAGCAGCCTTTTCAATAGTTGCAGGGCTAAGTGTGGATGATTGACTGATCTGGCCTTGTAACATTAACCAAAACGGCCTTGCTGTGCTGGTACTGCAAACACCTGAAAGCAAGGGGAAACTACAGGCGTAATTGTTCCCTACGGCATGCAGCTTTACCGTATGGTTAAATGACGATGGCATCCTCTTCGGTGAAATAGTCCCGAAGTAAAATAGTCACCCCATTTGGATATCCGGGTGGGGACTACTCAGGAGGAAGAGAACAGATATTCTACACATCGGAGCGTGGAATGTCAGATCCCTTAATTGGGCAGGTAGGTTAGAAAATTTAAAAAGGGAAATGGATAGGTTAAAGCTAGATATAGTGGGAATTAGTGAAGTTCGGTGGCAGGAGGAACAAGGCTTCTGGTCAGGTGAATACAAGATTATAAATACAAAATCAATAGGGATAATGCAGGAGTAGGTTTAATAATGAATAAAAAAAATAGGAATGTGGGTACGCTACTACAAACAGCATAGTGAATGCATTATTGTAGTAAAGATAGACACGAAGCCGATGCCTACCACAACAGTGCAAGTTTATATGCCAACTAGCTCCGCAGATGACAAAGAGATTGAAGAAATGTATGATGAGATAAAAGAAATTATTCAGATAGTGAAGGGAGATGAAAATTTAATAGTCATGGGAGACTGGAATTTGATAGTAGGAAAAGGAAGAGAAGGAAAAGCGGCCTGGAGACACTGGAAGGTTTCAGATAGATTATATAATGGTAAGGCAGAGATTTAGGAACCAGGTTTTGATTGTAAGACATTTCCAGGAGCAGATGTGGTCCCTGACCACAATTTATTGGTTATGAACTGTAGATTAAAACTGCAAAAAGGCATGAATTTAAGGTTGGTTGGTTGGTGGGATTGAAGGGACCAGACTACTAGGGCCATCGGTCCCTTTTTCCATGAACTTGAAACACCCACAAATAATAAAAACAAACAATGGAGATGATAGGAGACAACACAGGACAAGAAAGACACAGACAGAGACCAGAATAAAGGAATTAAAATCACACCAAGTGTGACAGTGGTTGGTCCACCATAGAAACAAAAAAGGAAAAGCCAACCACCAAGAAACGCACTAAAAGCCCCAATCTAAAATCGTAGGTCAAAGGCCAGACTCGACACAAAAGAAAAGGACAAACACTTAGACCAAGCGAGGAAAACCCCCTGCACGAATAAAACTCAAAACTAAATCTGCCATCACAATGTCATCTGATAAAAGTGCAGGAAGCGTATCTGCCTGAGCAGAGTTAAAAGCGGGCAGTCCAACAAGATGTGGATCACCATCAAAGCTGACCCACAGCGACATAAAGGTGGGTCCTTGAGGTGCAATAAATAGCTGTGTGTCAACCAGGTGTGGCCAATGCGCAGCCAGCAGAGGACAAGAGAGTCCTTGCGAAAGACCCGCAAGAAGGAGTGCCACGCACCTGTAGCCTCCTTGATGGCCCGAAGTTTGTTGGGTGAAGGAAGGGTGCACCATTCTTCATCCCAGGTGCGAAATACCTTCTGCCACAAAACTGACCTGAGGTCACTCTCCGAAAGGTCAGTCTCCAAGGCTGGTGCACCGACAGCCTGTTTGGCCAGCTTGTCAACATGTTCATTTCCCGAGATGCCAACATGACCCGAGGTCCACACAAAGACCACAGAGCGGCAGCAATGGGCAAGAGTATGGAGGAACTCCTGGATAGCCATCACCAGATGAGAGCGAGGGAAACACTGGTTGATAGCTCATATATCACTCAGGGATTCACTACAGATAACGAAGAACTCACCTGAGCAGGAGCGAATATACTCTAGGGTGCGAGAGATGGCGAACAGCTTGGCAGTAAAAACACTGCAGCCAGCCAGCAATGAGCGTTGTTCATAATGATCCCCTAGAGTAAGGGCATAACTGACACAACCGGCAACCATCGAACCGTCAGTTTAGACAATGTCAGAGCCTTGAGACGCGTCAAGGATTGCAAGAAAGTGGCGTCGGAGGACCTCAGCAGGGAATGAGTCCTTCGGGCCCTGTGTCAAATCAAGCCGAAGGTATGGGCGGGGCACACAACACAGAGGTATACACAGAGGGGCCCGGAAAAGAGGTGGAAGACGGAAAACCTCAAGCCCAGAGAGAAGAGCTCTGATGTGAACCGCAATCGTACACCCTGATCGGGGCCGCCGTTCCGGAAGATGGACGACTGACTGAAGGAACAGGAGACAATAATTGGGATGCCCGGGCAAGTTACAAACTTGTGCAGCATAAGCGGCCAATAATTGTTGGCGCCGGAACCACAATGCAGGGACACCTGCCTCCACAAGTATGCTGTTGACAGGGATTGTCCGGAAAGCTCCAATGGCAAGTCGGATCCTGCTGTGAAGGATGGGGGTCCAGCAACCGCAATGCGGAAGGGGATGCCGAACTGTAAGCCAGGTTCCCATAATCTAGGCAGGACTGAATTAATGCCTGGTACAGACATAGAAGGGTAGACTGATCTGGCACCCCAGCTGGTGTGACTCAAGCAACGAAGAGCGTTAAGATGCCGCCAGCACATCTGTTTAAGTTGCTGAATATGAGGGAGCCAAGTCAACCGGGTATCAAAAACCAATCCCAAAAACAGATGCGTCTCCACCACAGCAAGAGGTTCGCCGTCAAGATAAAGCTGTGGCTCAGGGTGAACAGTGCGTCACCAGCAGAAATGCATAACGCAGGTCTTGGCAGCTGAAAACTGGAAGACAAGCGCTACATCCCAAGACAGCGCCTCGCGGATAGCGCCCTGCAGCTGCCGTTCAGCAGCTGCAATGCCAATGGTGCTAAAGTATAGGCAGAGGTTGTCAGCATACAAGGAAGCTGAGAGACGTTCCCACCGCCACTGCGAGCCCATTAATTGCAATTAGGAAGAGGCAGACACTTAAGACAGATCCTTGCAGAAATCCATTCTCCTTAACTTGGGAGGAACTATGGGAGGCTGCAACTTGCATGTGTAAGGAACGAAGCGCTGAAAATTTTGTATGAAAATCAGGAGCGGACCCCGAAGACCCAAACCATGAAGTGTACAGAGGATGATGTTGCCATGTCGTATTGTATGCCTTCTGCATGTCAAAAAAAGACTGCGACCAGATGCTGATGGCGTGCAAAGGCCGTACGGATGGCAGACACCAGGCACACCAGATTATTGGTGGCAGAGCGGCCCTTACAGAACCTACCCTGAGACGGAGCCAGAAGGCCCCGAGACTCAAGTAGCCAATACAAACTCTGGCTCACCATATGTTCGAGCAACTTTCAAAGAACATTGGTGAGGCTAATGGGGCAGTAGCTGTCCACCTTCAGTGGGTTCTTGCTAGGTTTCAACACTGGGATTACAATGCTTTCCCACCATTGTGACGGGAACTCACCCTCAACCCAGATATGGTTGCTAGGAGGCGTCGCTGGCAGTTCACCGAGAGGTGTTTGAGCATCTGATAGTGGATGCGACCTGGCCCGGGAGTCGTATCAGGGCAAGCAGCTAGGGCACTTTGGAATTCCCACTCACTGAACGGAGCATTGTACGGTTCAGGGTGGCACGTGTGAAGTGAAAGGCTCCAACGTTCTAACCACTCTTTCAAGGAGCGGAAGACCAGTGGGTAATTCACAGAAGCAGAACTCCGAGCAAAATGCTTTGCTAAGCGGTTTGCAATTGTGTCGGAGTCAGTACAGACTGCTCCATTCAGTGAAAGCGCAGATACGCTGACGGGGGTCCAATAGCCATAGAGTCGCCTAATCTTGGCCCAAACCTGCGATGAAGAGGTGGAAACATAACTTTCCCAGCACTCCTGCCTTCGTTGGCGAATGAGGCGGCGGGCTCGCGCACGGAGCTGTTTAAAGGCGATGAGGTGTGCCAATGAGGGATGCCACTTATGACGCTGGAGTGCCCGCCTGTGATCTTTAATCGCCTCAGCAATCTCGGGCAACCAACAAGACACAGTCCTTCGCCAAGGGGACCCAGAAGAACAGGGAATGGCAGATTCGGCACCAGTAACGATGCTAGTGGTGACCGAGTGAACCACCACATCAATGGTGTCATTGGTAAGAGGCTCAATAGTGGCAATGGAGGTGAACAAGTCCCAGTCAGCCGTATTCATAGCCCATCTGCAGGGGCACCTAGAAGAGTGATGCTGTGACAGTGTCAGATAGATCGGAAAGTGGTCACTACCACACAAGTCGTCACGCGCGCTCCATTGGACAGATGGTAATGGGCAAGGGCTGCATATCAAAAGGTCGATGGCTGAGTACGTGCCATGCGCCCCACTGAAATGTGTGGAGGCACCAGTATTTAAAAGAAAAAGGTCAAGCTGTGCCAATACTTGCTCAACAATGCTGCCTCGCCCTGTTGCCACTGATCCACCCCACAGAGGCTTATGGGCGTTGAAGTCACCCAGTAACAGAAAAGGTGATGGCAATTGGGCTATCAGCGCAGCCAGGACATGCTGCGGGACATCACCATCTGGTGGAAGATAGAGACTGCAGACAGTAACAGCCTGAGGCATCCACACCTGAACAGCAACAGCCTCTAAAGGTGTTTGTAGAGGGACAGACTCGCTGTAAAGAGAGTGAAGGACGTAGATGCAGATGCCACCAGATACCCTCTCATAAGCTCCCCAGTTCTTATAATAACCCCGATAGCCACGGAGGGCGGGGGTTCGCATCGTCGGAAACCAAGTTTCCTGAAGAGCAATGCAGAAGAAAGGTTGAAGGCTGAGAAGTTGTTGGAGCTCAGCAAGGTGGTGGAAAAAAACCACTGCAATTCCACTGGAGGATGACATTGTCCATGGTCGAAAAAGGCGTGAAGGGACCAAGGAGGCAGATTACGCCGCTGGGTCACCTGCTGCCACCAATTGAGTACTGATGGGAACAACATCCATCATGTCTGAAGGACCGGCAAGATCTAGATCCTCAGCGGATGCCAGAATCTCCACCACATCCTCAGATGCAGAGCTTGTAGGTAGCAGTGGAGTGGGTGCCACAGCAATTTCCTTGGTCTTAGGGGTCTTCGATCTCGTTTTCTCACACTGTTCCTTTGGTTGCCCTTGTGGGGAGGGCTTCTTTGATTCCGTCTCCGGGACTGAAGAGGACCGTGAAGCCCTACGACCAGCTACCTGGGGCTTCTTCAGCCCCTGGGGGGGGGGGGGGGGGTGTCTGGTTTGCCACTGGTAGGAACCTGGGAAGGGAGTGACCCAAGTGATCCCTTCCTAGTGAGAGAAGCAAAAGAAGACTTACACTCTCCGGCTTTGAAGTGGGGACTGGTGTCCCCGATGGTTGGGGGGGGGGGGGGGGGGAGGGGGGTGCTGCTCCTGAGGTAGGTGGTGCGGGAGCAACAGGGAGGGAAGTTCGCCCCCACCATCAAGGGAGCAGGTGCAGTCCTTCGGCTCTGAGGGTTGACTGTATGTGGTGCAACGGATAGAGCTGTAACAGGAGTGACAGTGGTGGCATAAGATAACGTCATGCGCACGGGATGAAGCCGTTAGAATTTCTGTTTAGCCTCAGTGCAGGTCAGTCAGTTCAGGGTCTTGTATTCCATTATTTTCTGTTCCTTCTGTAGAATCTTACAGTCCGGCGAGCAAGTGGGATGGTGCTCTCTGCAGTTGACACAGATGGGAGGCGGGGCACATGGAGTATCGGGATGGGATGGATGACCACAATCGTGACATATGAGGCTGGAAGCACAGCGGGAAGACATATGGCCGAACTTGCAACACTTGAAGCACCACATCAGGGGAGGGATATATGGCTTGACATCACAGCAGTAGACCATCACCTTCAACTTATCGGGTAATGTGTCACCCTCGAAGGCCAAGACGAAGGCACTGGTGACAACCTGATTATCCCTCGGAGCCCGGTGGACGCACCGAACGAAATGGACACCTCATCACTCCAAGTATGCATGTAGCTCGTCATTGGACTGTAAAGGAAGGTCCCTGTGGAAGACAATGCCCTGGACCACATTTAATCTTTCATGGGGTGTGATAGTAACAGAAACATCCCCCAGCTTCTTACAAGCGAGTAACGCCCGTGACTGGGCAGAGGATGCTGTTTTTATCAAGACTGACCTGGACCACATTTTTTACAAGTCCTCCACCTCCCCAAACTTGTCCTCTAAATGCTCTACAAAGAACTGAGGCTTCATGGACACACAGGATTCCCCATCAGCTCTCGTACAGACTAGATACCAGGGTGAATGTGTCTCACTGCCATTCATAGCCTTTCATTCCTCCCATGGTGTGGCCAGGGAGGGGAACAATTTAGGGTCATACATGTTTGCATTAAAGGGAGCCCTCGAACGCTTAGAGACTGCTGGTGGTTGGCCACTAGCAAGAGAAGATGTGCCACACTTCATTTCGTGTCATCCACCCTGATGCCACCTACTCCGACCAAGGGCCCTCCCCACAGGCGCCACCCAGTCACAGCAAGGGCCACTTGGCAGGATGGCCATTGCCGGGAGTCCCGATGCCCCAGCGAGATAGGCATCTGCTCCTTGGCGTATGTGGGGAGTTAATAGCGCAGGCATCAGTACAGCAATCCCTGTGTTGTAAGGGGGCTACAACCAACAGTGTACATGGCAACCCCACCAAAATGGACTGGTTACCATCCTGGATATTAGGTGGAAAGTGGTCCATGGTCGTCGTCAGCGCAGAAAGCGACACTGCAGACTGAATGGCGGAAATCGCACCCAGGAATGTATCCTCGTCCAAGAGATGAAGAGGGAGCGGGACTGCGCTGCAACGACGAATAAGCTGGCTAAAGGTCTCAATGCACGATGGACGCAACGCAAAAAGTAAGGCGCCCTTTCCAAGTTGGCTCACTCTTCGGAATAATTTTGAAATATGGTAGTCAAACCCAAGAGGGGACAATCACGTAAGGGCCGAAATGTTTGAGACTCATTTTAGTCACCTCTTACGACAGGCAGGAATACAGCAGGCCTATTCTTACCCCTGAACCTGCAGGGGGGAGGAATTTAAGGAGATGGGACTTGGAAAAACTGAAAGAATCAGAGGTTGTAGATAGTTTCAGAGAGAGCATTAGGGAATGATCAACAAGAATGGGGTAAAGAAATACACTAAAAGAAGACAGGCTAAGTTTGAGAGATGAAATAGTGAAGGCAGCAGAGGATCAACTACATAAAAAAGATGAAGGATAGTAGAAATCCTATGGTAACAGAAGAGTTATTTAATTTAATTGATGAAAGGAGAAAATATAAAAATGCAGTAAATTAAGCAGGCAAAAAGGAATACAAACGTCTCAAAAATGATATCGACATGAAGTGCAAAATGGCTAAGCAGGGGTGGCTACATGACAAATGTGAGGATGTAGAAGCAAATGCCACTAGGGGTAAGATAGATACTGCCTACAAGAAAATTAAAGAGACCTTTGGAAAAAAGAAAATCACTTGTATGAATATCAAGACCTCAGTTGGAAAACCAGTTATAAGCAAAGAAGGGTAGGCAGAAAGGTGGAAGGATGGACCATACAAGGGCTATGTACTTGAGGGCAGCGTTATTGAAACGGAAGAGGACGTAGATGAAGATGAGATAGGAGATGCGATATTGCGTGAAGAATTTGACAGAGCACTGAAAGACCTGTGTTGAAACAAAGCCCCAGGAGTAGACACATTCCTTTAGAACTACTAGCCTTGTGAGAGCTAGCCCTGACAAAACTCTACCGCCTGGTGAGCAAGATGTACAAGACAGGCAAAATACCCTCAGACTTCAAGAAGAATACAGTAATTCCAATCCCAAAGAAAGCAGGTGTGAAAATTACTGAGCTATCAGTTTAATAAGTCACAGCTGCACTATACTAACATAAATTCTTTACAGATGAATGGAAAAACTGGTAGAAACCGACCTCGGGGAAATCAGTATGGATTCCATAGAAATTTTGGAATATTTGAGGCAATATGACTATGATTTATCTTAGAAAATAGACTAAAGAAAGGCAAACCTACATTTCTAGCATTTGTAGACTAGGAGAAAGCTTTTGACTATGTTGGCTAGAATACTCACTTTCAAATTCTGAAGGTGACAGGGGTCAAATACAGGGAGAGAAAGGCTATTAACTATTCATGCAGAAGCCAGATGGCAGCTGTAAGAGTCGAGGGTCACAAAAGGGAAGCAGTGGCTGAGAAGGGAGTGAGACAGGGTTGTAGCCTATCCCTGGTGTTATTCAATCTGTATATGGAGCAAGCAGTAAAGGAAACAAAAGAAAAACTTGGAGCAGAAATTAATATCCATCGAGAAGAAATTAAGACTCTGAGGTTTGTCAATGACATTGTAATTTGTCACAGCAAGCAAGGACCTGGAAAAGCAGTTGAACAGAATGGACAGTGTCTTGAAAGGAGAATATAAGATTAACATCAACAAGGGCAAAACGAGTATAATGGAATGTAGTAGAATTAAATGAGGTGATGCTGAGGGAATTTGATTAGGAAATGGGACACTTAAAGTAGTCCAAGAGTTTTACTATTTGATGGTTGAAGTAGAGACGATATACGAGGGTCACTCCAAAAGAAATGCACACTTCCTAAGTTTCATATCAGCGCACACTCCGCTGCAGAGTGAAAATCTCATTCTGGAAACATCCCCCAGGCTGTGGCTAAGCCATGTCTCAGCAATATCCTTTCTTTCGGGAGTGCTAGTTCTGCACGGTTCGCAGGAGAGCTTCTGTAAAGTTTGGAAGGTAGGAGACGAGGTACTGGCAGAAGTAAAGCTGTGAGTACCGGGCGTGAGTCGTGCTTCGGTAGCTCAGTTGGTAGAGCACTTGCCCGCGAAAGGCACAGGTCCCGAGTTCGAGTCTCGGTCGGGCACACAGTTTTAATCTGCCAGGAAGTTTCTTAGTTCAACCTGTTCCCGCGGGTGGCGCCACCACAGCATGTCTTCAAGATGGCTGCTACACTTTACGTTCATCAGAAGCAACATACTGTCATAGAATTCCTGTGCTGTGAAAACAAGACAGTGGGGAAATATCCAGAAGAGGTTGAAAAAGGTGTATGGAGATGCTGCTGTCAATTGCAGTACCGTTAGTCGGTGGGCAAACAGGTTACATGATGAAAGCGGGCACGGCAATATTGAGGATTGTCCTTGCAGCGGCAGGCCTTGTACTGCACACACTCCAGACAATTGGTGACTGCTGACAGATGCATCACAATGAACAAATTGTCACACTATGTTGGGATAGGGGAAGGAAGTGTTTGCAGAATACTGAAAGTGTTGGAGTTAAAAAAAGGTTTGTGCCAGGTGGGTTCCCAGGATGCTGACAGTGGCTCACAAAGAAACAAGAAAAACAATATGCAGCGAACTTTTGGAACAGTACGAGAATGGTGGAGATGAATTTCTTGGATGAATTGTGACAGGTGATGAAACATGGCTCCATCATCCGAGGAGACAATCATTGGAGTGGCATCATGTAAATTAACTCAAGAAAAAAAAAATTCAAAACCACACCTTCTGCTGGAAAAGTTATGGCTACGGTGTTTTTTGATTGCGAAGGACTCTTGCTTGTGGACATCATGCCAAGTTGAACCACCATAAATTCTGATGCATATGTGACTACACTGAAGAAACTTCAAGCTCGACTGAGTTGTGTTCATCCACATCGGCAAAAGCAGGATGTTTTGCTGTTGCACGACAATGCACGGCCACATGTCAGTGAAAAAACCATGGAAGCGTTCACAAAACTCGGATTGAAAACAATGAAACACCTACCTTACAGTCCTGACCTGGCTCCATGTGACTATCATCTCTTTGGGAAACTGAAAGACTCTCTTCATGGAACAAGGTTTGAATATGATGACACTCTTGTGCATGCTGCCAAAGAGTGGCTCCAACAGGTTGGTCCAGAATTTTACCGTGTGGGTATACAGGCGCTGGTTCCAATATGGCGTAAGGCAGTTGAGAGGGATGGAAATTAAGTGGAGAAATGAAAATATTGCTCGTAAAGGATGTATCTACACACTGTAAAACTTTCAAACATGTAGAATAAAAGATGGATTTTTAAAAAAATAGTGTGCATCTCTTTTGGAGTGACCCTCATAAAATGTAGACTGGCGATGGCAAGGAAAGCATTTACGAAACAGAGGAATTTGTTAACATCGAGTACACATTAGTTTTGACAAGAAGAGAATAGAAGCTTTTGAAATATTGTGTTACAGAAGAATGCTGAACACTACATGGGTAGATCACGTAATTAATGAGAAGGTACTGAACAGAATTGGGGAGATGAGGAATTTGTTGCACAACTTGACTAGAAAATATTGGACAGAAGTGCAGAGGGTAAAAATCAGAGTGATACCAAGGCATGAATACACTACACGGATTCAGAATGATGTGGGCTGCAGTAGTTACTAGGAGATGAAGGAGCTTGCACAAGATAGAATAGCAAGGAGAGCTGCATCAAACCTGTCTCTGAACTGAAGATCACAACAACAGAGTTGGGGTTATTTTAACAGCATCAAATTTTGGGATAACATTTTTTTGTTTTGAAAAGTATTTTTTGGTTGAAGATTTACTTTTATTTGCATTAAATAATAGTCAGAATCAATATTAGCCAATTTCCAAACTTGGACATTTAAATTTCTTTGTAGTTAGGCTATGAAGTAGCTACATGATCAATCTGAAATTCCCAATAGATGTATTGGGTGCCCGCAAAGTTTTTTGTTTAGAGAGTTTTTTTTTTTAATTTGCTGACTTTTATTTTTTTTTTGCATGTTTCAATAAGTCTTTGGCCATTTTGGTTTGTCCATTTATGCGCAACAAATCCATCGAACAAAATTTTCTTGTATTTTTTTTTTTCTCTCTTTACCTAGCTGAGCATTAAAACCACCCATTGAAATTTTAACAGCATTTGAGGGAATTTTCGAGATGAAGCTTTCTAACATTTCCCAAGTTTCATTAACTTCTTCAGATTTTTTACAGTTATCCTCATTGACCGGCGTTCTTTATCTGTGAATTTACGAGAAGTTGTCATTAGTCTATTATTAATGGGCTTTATCTCAGGTATTAAATTTAACTCCCAGATGTGGTGTATAATTAAGTATTCCTTTATCATTTTTACTTAAAAAAATAAATAAATAAAAAATAAGAAAGAAACACAGTAGCTGCCAAAATCCATGGTGTTACTTACTGTCTGTCGTTCGTGTTTCTTGAAGTACCAAAATTTGATTCTTCTATTCCTTTACTGTATCTTGAGTCTTGCACCATAGGAATCAAGGGAGAGGATGCTGTTTGGTGGCCAATATCCTCTTCTTACTATATAACTGCACACAGGTATTAACCTGGTTCTTTATTTATATAAACAGGAAGCTACTTAACTTTAAGAGTGCATGTGTTGTGGTACAAGCTCTTCTCTACAGTCCATGTTAGCCTCACTGCTGGTGAAGTACAAGTCCCACTAAGCGATAAATGACAGACCCCAAACTAGGATGTGATTTAGTGCGCCAGTGACTGAGCTAGTGACTGAGCGACTGCGATATTGACTGAGACTGCCTGATCTGAGACTGTGCCCTCCAGTCAACGGCGGATATCTAAATACTTGCGGTCAAAAGGGCATTGGCGCTGCATTACTTGTGAGTGTCTTTGGTCTCTCTCCCGATAGGTGCACTTGATCCAGTGCCTACTATCGATCTTCTTGCTGCCTCTTTGCCGACCGGTGTGCTGGCGACAGCTTACGCCAGCACAGTATCTCTCGATATATGAAGTTTACTTGGTTGCAACAGTGTTTGTATATTAAGTGTTGCAAAAAATGTATTTGTTTTGGTTTAAGTTGGCCAGATTATTCTGACTTCCTCTGTTAAATCACACTGCATTTTAACCTGGCCACCCCAGAATCCGAAAGACCAGCTGCACCAGTAATACTGGCGGTGGATTAACCATCTGAGGTAATATTGCGATTACCAAAATGCTCCACGATGATTGCAACTGGTATCACGTTATGTAGAGTAGACTCACTGAGCGAACTCACAGTATTAAGACTTGACGGGTTAGTTCCAGAATATAAATTTCAGTTGCACCACTGGTGAACAGATGCTGACCACTTTGCCACATGCTAGAAGACAGAAGAAAAGTAGATCTGGTTTTGTTTAGCCTTGGTCTGGGACTGCTTATTCTGTATTCACAGCTGTCCACCATATTTGATGGAACATTCACTATCCACCATCTGTGATCTGTCCAATACCCTAGGTAAGGTCGGCTTCTTAGACTTTTAGTTACAAGATCTTCAAGCTACCAAAAGTTTAATAACTATCCTCTACACCCTAGGCTATATTTAGGATCTGGATATACCTAGGCTGAAATTGTGAGGAGGGCCCTACTAGAGGCATTTTCGTGATTATTAATCTGCAAAAACAGTATTTTAGAGTAATTTGTGAATTAAAAGCATTACAAAGCATTTAAGGTTGTTATTTAATTGCACAAAATTTTACAGTATAATTGTACGATTTAATGAAGTGAGATCAATGATTTAAATTCTTTCCATTTCTAAAATATTCGACATGATTTGTAGGAATCAATGATGACAACAGTTTTTTGAAAAACAAAAAAGGTCAATATTAATGTCTCTGTATATGTAAACTGAAGTCTATAAATGCCGGCTGACATCAGGAACTGCCGTAGGGATTTTTCACTAATAGCTACACTGATTCATGCAGAAGGTTTGTGTGTATAACTTATAAATGTTTTGTACAATTTGTGTGAATGACGATGAACTAAAGTTAAGTTGTGAAAATGATTCCACTGCCACCTAGCAAACAGCAACCATAATTTGAGAGAGGAACAGTAACTGGAAAGTGCAGAAAGTGTGATCAAATTTGCATTTGTTGTGTTGGTCTGAAGACTGAAAGGTTGAGAGATCAAATCCCACCTGGGGTAATTTTTCTCGCGGTGTCTTTTAACCTAGCATTCCTCTCTCAGTGTTATGGAGATCCACCAGAAATGAAATGTGGCTCGAACTCCACATTACACAGTAGCTCACCTTTCCCCAGGTGGAAAATTGGTCGTGGACATACAAATCCATTAGCAATCACAATGCACACTCTTAAACCACTGCAAATTCTTCGAGCAACAGGTAGTGAGCTATTTAAATTTGAAATATCATTATAAAATGCTACAAGTAAAATATTTTCCGAACAACTACTTTAGCAGCTTCAGCAACTTTGCTTCGTTTATATACGGTACATTCTTTCAGCAGCACAGCACATGACGCAACTTCAAGCTTCCTGCTTTTCTGGAATCAAAACTAGATGTGAGCAGGATGCTTCGTGTAGCATAATAGAGAAGTCTGCCATAGAGAGTTCATGACAAAGAATTGTGCAGTGAGTCTCAATGATGCATCTGTGTGTATTAAACTTAGAACAGTAGTGCTGTAACTTGAGCTACACATGTAGTTAGTGTGTGTTGTTCTTGTTTTTTCTTTTATTTTTGACACTTCAGTGAGCCTCCAATACATACTTAATTCGGCCTCCCCCCCCCCCCCTTCCCCCTCACACACCCACACACACGATTTGCGTTCAACATCCACAATGGAACACACAACATGTATGCCTTCAGACAACTTTCTTTGTGTGCACTGCTTGCAACACATAAGTTTTATGAAAATCAGGATATTCATTTACTTAATATTGTTCTGCCGGATGGGTAGGAGCGCCTGGTCCCTGGCACAAATCTGCCCGGTGGATTTATGTTGAGGTCCGGTGAGCCGCCCAGTCTGTGGATGGTTTTTAGGCGGTTTTCCATCTGCCTCGGCGAATGCGGACTGGTTCCCCTTATTCCGCCTCACCCAGTTACACTATGATGGCGATTGCTGCGCAAACAAGTTCTCATGTACGCATACACCATCATTACTCTACCATGCAAACATGGGGGTTTCACTCGTCTGGCATGAGACGTTCTCAGGTGGGGGAGGGGGTCAACCGGGGGCCGAACCGCACAACAACCCTGGGTTCGGTGTGGGGCGGCGGAGGGGTGAAGTGGACTGCGGTAGTCGTCGTAGGGTTGTGGACCACTGCGGTTGCGGCGGAGCCTCTCCATCGTTTCTAGGTCTCCGGTTAACATACAATACAATACAATATTGTTCTCTGAATTTTGTTCGGAACTCTATGCAGTGGGCCTGTGGACTTTATGCAGTGGGCTACCCATGCAAAGCTGGACCAAGTCACTAGTAATTATTATGAAATACAGGGTGGAGAAAAATTGTGTCACAAAATTTTAACCGTTGATAGCTGATGCCCATAGGAACCAAAATTACTAATGTTGTTTAGGTCAACAATGCACCATTTTTAAACTATGGAAACTTGGTGCCACATGCTCTGATTGGCCGTGGGATTGCTCTGTTGCCATTCGTTGGTTGACAAGCAGCGCTACGGTTGTCGGTTCACACATACCGTATTTACTCGAATTTAAGCCGCACTTTTTTTCCGGTTTTTGTAATCCAAAAAACCGCCTGCGGCTTAGAATCGAGTGCAAAGTAAGCAGAAGTTCTGAAAAATGTTGGTAGGTGCCGCCACAACTAACTTCTGCCATTGAATATATGTAGCGCTACACAGGCATGCTTTGCAGGCACGAAGATAAATACTGGCGCCAAAACCTCTGCATCAGTAAAAAAAAATGGAAGGCTAGATTTTTTTCTCCACCCCAAATTTAGACCACTGCATTTTCATATATTACCTAACGAAGTAAATACAAATTTTGTATTGTTGATCTTCGAATGTAGCAGCATTTCAATGTACTACGAAAATCCGACTGGCAAGACTGTTTGGGATGTTTGTCAATATGGCCAACTCTACGTTCTGAATTTTTTCCTACCTGTGAGAAGAGATGGTTGCTAATAGGAACTTTTATGAATTGTGAATCACATGCAGTGGGCCTATTCTTTTCACCATAAGAATAATACGAATATAAACATTTTGCCATGTATTCTTTCGTGTTTGCTGCTATCTCATTTAAATCCTGTCTGCCTAATAAACTACGAAACTAGAGTGAGACAACAGCAAATGCGGAAGAATATACATCTCATATCATGTTTATATTCGTATTATTCTTATGCCTAATAGTGATACAGTCAGAAATGAAGCACGGCAACTGACTAGATTCTTAAATCTAAGATGACTCTAATTTCTGTGCAGAATGTAATGTACTAAAGAGGCGTCTGCAAAGATTTTCAAATGGAGAAAAATTTTTGCTAAACTATCGTTGAGAACATCATCTATCATACGCAGTCTATTATTTGGTTCTTGTTGATCATTATCCAAGAAAGCAGCAGTGTAAGTAACAAAAAATTGCAGTCTCTTGCCACAGTTTCGCTAATGAGACAGTAGCGTGCACAAAAGCAAGCCATGCCGCAAGCGGCGACAGGCTGTAAACACTCATTATCAGAATGCGACAAACAATGCATGACACAGTACAGTAATGCATCTTCAGCTTAGAGTGACGTAAACACCTACAACAAAGAGAACGGCACTTATCAGATCAAAGAAAAATAAGCAATCAATTCAAACCAGACGAAGGACGTGAAAAAGGAAGGGTACCCTTATAAATAGGGATGGAGCACCTGACACATAGCAATGGCTACCTGGTAAAGCTTAACTGCTAAGCTTACGACTCGAATCAAACTACTGCAGCTTTATCGTCATCCGTTTGACCTAAATTGTGTCTCATATTACAATGGACCAACTTTGTTTCAATTTGGAGGTGCGGCCTAAAACTTTTCTCTCCCCTTGAATTTCAAGTCTCAAATTTCAGGTGTGGCTTAGATTCGGGAAATTTTTTGTTCCTTGATTTCGAGTCTCATTTTTCAGGTGCTGCTTAGATTCGAGTAAATACGGTACACTAAGAGGATTGCATTCAACATGCCGCCAGTCACTTGAGGGCAATGCTAGACTAGATCAAGCTTTAGGTAAACAATATCCTAGCTATAAAGAAGGCCCTTTTCAGGGCCAACATAATTTGTAAAAGACTTTCTGTACGTGAACTAACAGCTGTTGATGGGTTTGTTCCCTGTATGTCTTATTATGAAACTACACTGGATGTGTCGGGACCCTGGCGAATTCACCCCCAGGCGTCCAGAGTGGAAGGCTGGTGCGCCACCACCAAGCATGCAGGCCGTCTTGGATACATCACAATTTCTGGCAGGCATAGCATTCACGGTCATGTGTTGTCCAGAGCATTCGGCAACAGGGCAATCTCGCGGCCAATCAGAGCGCGTGGCACCAAGCTTCCTTAGTTTAAAAATCATGCATTGTTGACCTTCACAACATTAATAGTTTTGGTTTCTACCGGCATAAGCTATCCACGGTTAAAATTTCGTGACATAATTTTTCTCCACCCAGTATATATACATATACAGGGTGTACCATTTATCTTGACCACCACAAATAACTGTTTGTCCAGATGCAAATTACAAGATGTTTCAAGCAAATGTTCTTTAACCATCAGGAGGACATCAGTCAGTATGATTGCCTTTGTTGTAGCTTTGGTTTTTTTTTTTTTTACAAAGATATGAACAGCGGTATGCCTTTTAAATGGCACCCTGTATTTTTTATTCAGTAATTCACTTCCTCTCCTAAAGACCTATTCAAAAATGTATCAGTGTGTACCATTTACTGAAACACAACGTTATTAATTACATAACACAATATTGACGTTGATGCTCCCAGCGCTTAGTGCAGGTACTCAGGATAATGAAACACATCCACGTGCTGATGTTGACAGATGACAAATGTAAACATAAGTAGAATGCACATGCGTCATTCTGAAAACCATCGTCAATTGAAGAGTTGTGTGAGTAGAATGTACACCAACGAAGAGAGGGTAGAAATGCTACTCATCTATGGGGAATGTAAGTTAGCAGAACAGTAATTGCAGTACTATTTTCTTACGCGCGGTACATGTAGTACAATAGTCAAAACTCTTATCAACCATTATTTTATGAGTCTTAGCAATTCACCAACTGGACTGTCACACTTCTGAGAGGTTGCTACTGGTAATTTGACACAAGGGAGTATGGGATTTGAGGAGTGAATGGTGACTGAATTCATATGAGCTACACTTCAAAAATTCAGGGGAATAAGCAAATACAAAACAACAAGGCACTTTTTTTTGTTCATGTCAACCCCATATGAAACACATGACAGTGGCAGCAAATTTGTTGCACAGTCTACTTTGAATACCTGTTACCAAAATTTTCCTGGCTTCATAAAAGCAATACTGTCTCTCTTCCAACGATTCACATTTCAATCCCCTCCATATTTTTATTACTGTGTGTGTACTGACCTGGTATGATCCCAGCAGTGTGTCGTGAGGAAGAGCTACTAACAATGGAGTAATAGATGTGGGTCATTTGTGCAGGAAAGGCCTGAAAGGAACGGTTCACTAAACTGAACTGAAGGATCAACGAATGACTTCTAAGGGAAGATCATTCACCACTTCTTCAGTTATATCTCGTTCCCACCTCGGTCTTGTTTGGTTGGCCTTTTTCTTTTCTGGTCAGATGTTCCTTGTTCTAGTGCCACCATTTCTCATTCCATTAGCCTCATGTAGTCAGTTTCATGTTTTTTTTTTTTTTTTTTTTTTTTTTTTGCTCATTTGTTCCTTGTTCCTGTTCCACCATCTCTCTTTACCACCTCTGTCACTAATTCCTTGTTTCATTATACTTTTGTTCATTGTATTAGCCTGTTCTTGTTCAGTTTCAAACCTTTCACAAAATCTCAACTTGTAGTTCCCTGCAAACATCATTTATGCCCACAGAGAGTAACTGAGAACTTTGTTATAATTATGTATTAAAATCAGGACAAGTAGTCCTGACTTGCTAGAACTCACTTTTCAACATGCTAGTCTGTGTTTTTGAAAACAAAGTGCCCATACTTTCCATTTTAACTTTCATAAATACTATTTATCAATGGAAATGTTTAAGTTCCTAAATACAAGTTCAATAGGTTGTTCAAAAGTAAAATTTTAAAATTAAATGAAATGAATCTATCACAGCAGTTCCCCATATTGTATTCACTAAGACATGACATAAGGGCAGTGGGACTACCTGAAGTCCATTGTACTCTCAGTTTCCCTCATTCAAGTCACCAACTTTTTTTTAAATTTATGTGCATACAGTACTTCACGAATACTTCAAATTTTATAATGACAATTGTTTATTACCTACATATACTCATTTTTTATGGACGTGGAGTGTACGTTGTGAGAGAAAGAGTTTTCATTTTTTTTTAATTTGAATGAAATTTTTATATAACACCCTAATACATGGTGGTTATATAGCAAGGGCATACACAATGGTACACCAGGTGCCTCCCATCCCTTCCCTCTGGCCCTCTTGACCTACCTTGGAAAACTGATCTTCACAAGTCGAACTCACATCATGCTCTGCCACACAGACAGACAGTCTGAAATAAGGTGAAACATGTAAAGAATAGTGAATAGTGGCAAGTGCACCCGGAACCCATGAAATCTCGAAATTTTTTCGCTGTTCCCTGTGAAACTGACATCAGCCCCCCATGCACACAACACAGATCGGTACTACTAGTTTTATTTGACTTTTCAAAGCCTATCAAGAAATACATAATTATATTAAAAAAAGGAAAAGTTGACAATTTAAAATTAACAGTCCTGCAGATGACTTGTTACCACTGAAATAGTTGCAAAGATAAATGAGTCTGCCTATTTTTATGGGCAATACTCTGGAACAGATCCACTAGCACCTCAAATGTGATTACCTTTACAGGTCTACAGAATCCTTCCAACAAGTCCAGTTCTTCCATCCATTGATTTCATGTGTTCATTCAAGTCCATACAGCTTCACAGTGTTACTCTTAGATATTTTAATAATATAACAGGCTTGCGTAGTTTAGCACTAATTTTATTATAATTTAATTGGCATATTATTGCAATTATCCACATTCAAAAAGAATTACTTTCAGTATACCACATGAAACTAATTCATGTTATCATCATAAAGTAATGATACTTCCCTACTGACAATGTATCAGTGGCGAATAACTGGAGACCGGGCGGGGGGGAGGGGGGGGGGGGTTGCAAAAGGAAGCTAGCCGTGCCCCTTCAAAGGAACCATCCCAGCATTTGCCTGAAGTGATTTACGGAAAACACAGAAAACCTAAACAGAATGGCCTCCCAAATGCAAGTCCAGTGTGCTAATCACTGGGCCGCCTCACTTGGTGATTGCTTTATTATAATTCCAATCTTCCTCACAATGTTTACAGGGTGTTTCAAAAAGGACTTCACAAATTTAAAAATACATATATATTTATTGAAAGAAGGTATAGATCTGGGCTTAGTATTATTTTGTAGGGAAACACATCAATTTTTTTTACTTTAAACTGAAGATGTTGTATGCGGCTTCCACTGGTTATCCTACACACATCCCACTGGAAGTAATTTTTTTCCAAACTTACTGTAACATTGCAGGTGTAACTCGTTCAGTGTCAGCGTAAATTCTTGCTCTGAGTTCAGGTAGAGAAGCCGGGACAGGAAGTACAAACACGATATCCTTGATGAATCCACATAAAAAAAAGAATCGAGTGATGACAGGTCTGGGGAACATGGGGGCCATGCAATTAGCGCATCACGGTCAATCCATTGACCTGGAAAGTGGTCACTGAGAAAATCCCAGCCATCAGCCAGGTAGTGTGATGGTGCACCATCTTGTATGAAGTAAGCATTTCGTTCTTGGTCATCATTGTCGATCTGCGGTATCAAAAATATCCAGGTACACTATCCCAATGATGGTTCTCTCACAGAAAAAAAGGCGCCGTACACTTTGTTCTTGCTCAATGCACAAAAAACGTCCAGTTTAGGGCTATCACGAACATGTTGCAGTTGCTAATGTGGATTTTCACTGCCCCAAATCCTACAGTTGTGTGTGTTATCTTGCCAATTAAGTGAAAAGGCGACTCATCAGAAAAGATGATTTTTGTCCAAAGCCTGTTCATCCTCACATTATCAATTTAACATATCGGCACAGAAGTTCTTGTGAGCAATTTTATCAGTGTCTTTTATTACTTGTATGATCATCAAACTGTACAGTTTAAAATGCAAATGTTTTTTCAACAAACACACACACCAAGCAGTCATATGCAGTATTTGCATTTCGCTAGATGCGCGCCGAGTCAATTATGTAGGGCTGTTGACAAAATGTAGTCTCACTCACTCGATGACATTGTCAGATGTGCTTGGACGACCTGGTGATTTCTCGTGTCTTACTGAGCACATTTATGCCTCTCGTAAATTGTAGACCTACAACAAGGATCTTTAGCATATTTGGTATGGAAATTACACTGGACTGTTGTCTTCGACCTCGATTCTTCAAACCAAAACACACAGTTAGCACACTTGGGTCCAGTGTAGGCAGCCATCTTTAACACAACTGCCGCTAATGCTCATTATGGTGCAATTTGGCACTAGCGAACTACGCGAGACAAAACTTTATGTGTTTCCCTACAAATTGACACTGCAATCACCTCTGTAGGTACTATGAATTAATTTATATGAGTTTTCAAAGTTGTAAAGTCCGTTTTGAAACACCCTGTATTTGTAATTAGGTAATTCATTTCAGCCAGTGAAGATCATCTTCAGACCTAAGCAGAAAAGTGTTGGCATTACACATATCACACCATTTCATGTGATAGCACAGTCAGAATCATTGGCCATTTCAGCTTCATCAACAAATAAAATTACGTACATAATGGGCATAGTTACTGTGCCTCTCTTCATGTGCAGTATTCATGCTTCAATGGTGCTCATTACACACCACAATTTTATTTGTTTGACAAAGCCAAAATGGCTAATGATTTTGACTGCAGGAATGGAATTACAATAAAGCAAATATTTTCCTGGATCACTGAAAACATGTTCACGAGTAAGGCACAACTTGTAAAACCATTGGTTTGTTTATTGAAAGTGTGGTACTCTTCAATATAAAGGCAACAAGATATGAGGCACCTTGTTTTAAGTAAGTGCTGTTGTGAATTAACAATAAAACAAGTAGACTTTTCTTAGCAATCTTATTTTTAAATGAAATCCTGTACTTGAATCTACTTTCCTACATAAGTCCCACCAATATTAAGGCACTTATTATATCATACAATCAGCTGCTGAATCCCATTCTCCTATAAATCTGTTGCCTGATTAGACAACAACTGCACAAAGCACACTTCTTGACACTTGAGGAAACAGTTCACTGATCCAGTTTCACGCCATTAACACTAAGAAAATGAATCGCAGCTTACATTTCACAGTCACTGGGGTTCTCAATTGGAGGAGACATTTCAAATACTCACCAAGAAATGTAAATACATCACATATTGATGGGAATTATGTAGAAAAGTAGATTAAAGTACAGGCTTTCATGTGAAAATAAAATTGTTAAGAAAAGTCTCTCTGTTTTATTTTTATTTCAAAATGGTACTTTCTTACAAAACACGCCTCATATAAAAAGCTAACACTGTTGCAATTATGTCAGATCTATACGAGACAAAATGATTGTTTCAGGAATGCATAAATGTATTACTACTAATTAATGGTTTTTTTTTAACTAAAGAAACACTACAAAGCCTACGAGCTGGAAATTACATTAATCAACAACTTCTTTTACAAGTAAGTTAATAGAACAGTATACCTGGCATCAGATGAACATGTGGTAGATATCTCATAAAACCCCTTCTTTGTAGTAACAAAAATTGATCAACATTCATAGGTAAATTAAGGTCATCAATCATAAGTTGTGCTGCAGCTACCTCCAACATACCCATCATTTTTACATGAATTTTCCACGTGAACCTCTTTTTGTGTCTTGCAGCAATAGAATCAAAAACTTCTGCATATATTTTCTCAGAATCTGTGACAAACAACAATAATAAATCTGAATATTATAATAATTAATAACTTCAAATAGATATCTACCTGGTAATACGTTACACTCCGGCATAAGTTTTTGGTATAAAGCCTGTGCTTGTGTAATATACTCCTCTACTGTTATTGGTAACTCTAAGGCTTTAATTATATGTTCCGCCGCTTCTTTGCCCGTCATACCCATCTGGTGCTGCTTGATTTCCCACGTGAAAGTCTTTCCATATTTTTGGCATATCTCCTGTGTAGCAATGGTGTATATCCTCTCCGTGTCTGAAATGTTATCATTTAGAACTACTATTTAGTGACATTCTACTTTCATACCAAGGTATAAAAAACTGAAGGTAATTATGTTCTGTGGCATTCTTGTACTTAGACTATGAATTCAAAATGTTACAAAAGTTTCATGTGCACACAAATATGTATTATCTCCACAAACAGGGGTTACAGTCCTGATTTTCGCCTGCTTCCTCACAATACTACTTTGCTCTTTGTAGCTATTAATCAAAACAAATATTATGTAAACCTGCTTCTTGCATTACTATAATACATATGCGAGTTCCATGTTAGTAATGTTAAACTATTGATGCCAAAAGCAGAAAGTAGCTACAATACAAAAAAATGAAAGAGAGATTCTCATGATTACTTTAAAAATTGGTTGTTTTGAGCACTGCATTGAAGGGCAAATTTAAATGAAAACACAGTTGAAATTACAAGAATACAGAATGACTGGCCATTAAAGAAGGCTAAATTCTAAGCACTTCTAACTGAAACATCTAAAGTAGAAAATACTAATCCTAACTCGTGAAACTTTTAAACCTTACTTTAGAAAGGAAAAAAGGACTGCTTGGGGGGAAAAGGTGGAGGGAGGAGGATGTGTGGCAGGTCACTAACCTCTTAGGTTTAGGGTGAGAACTTCTAATCAGTAATCTGCCCCCCCCCCCCCTAATGTTTCCAACCAGTTCCTTCCCCCCCCCCCCCCCCCCTCCCACGCACTACCTCTTATTGTGTCATTTGGAGATAGATGTCTAATGTAACCTATGCTTAAGAATTACTTGAAACATACCAGCTGCATTAATTCTTTCCTGCCCAACAGCACTTAAAAGTCCCACCCTCTTTCTACTATCATAAAACAGCATGAAGCTGAATTCATGCAGCTGTGCCCTGTCATGACTTCTGTGTTCCTCTGCTGTAGCACAGGACACTATTTGACTGTGATAGCTCAACATCTCTGCTCACAGATGGTAGAGATACCGACTGTTGCACCCCTTTATTGTTCATTATGTCATAAGAATTTAGGAGCCCTGGTGATGTGATTAAAGGTAGATACCATGGATTCATTATGAACAGGAAGGTAGGGCAGAAAGTGAATTACTGCCAACAGTTCAGTGATAGCATTGTTCTTATCAGAAGCTACAGAAAACCAATGCCACCGTTGCCTAGTACTAGTACTAGTACTAGTACTACTATTACTACTACTACTGAATGCTCTGCTGTAAACCTGTTAGACAATGCAAGGATTAAACGTTATCGCAGTAAGTTATTTAGGGAACATTTATTGCATTTGTTGCAAGTTGTCATCACTGATGGTGGCAATCAACAACAGATTCTACATAAGCAATATAGCTAGCAGGCTACAAGCATTCTTCAAGTGGAAAGCATGTGTATGTGTCTACTGCAACCATCGCTTGGTACTGGCAACAATGCAATCCCACCATCATTTGTGAATTGGACAATATTACTACTCAGGTACACATGATGAAACCACAAGCACAAGATGTAGAGACAGAAAACATATGAGAATACTGACTAGGTAATTCACTATGCCAAGAAAGATGATCATTTAATAATCATGGAGGACTGAAATGTGGCAGTAGGAGAACACACAGAAGACAGGGTTATGGGAGGATATGGGCTCGCTAGCAGGAATGTGAGAGGAAAAAGATTGAGTTCTGCAATAACTTTGAGCTAGTAATAGCAAATACACTGTTCAAAAATCGCAAGAGTAGGTGGTATACTAGGAAAACGCCTGGAGACACAGGAAGATTCAAGATAGATTACACAATGGTCAGAGATTCAAAAAGAGATTTAAGGCATACAATGGAGCAGATAGAGGCCGAGTTCATAATTTAATAACAATAATGAGTAGAGTGAAGTTCAGACCTGCCAGGTTAGCCAAGAGCGCAAATGCGCTGCTTCCTGGACTCGGGTAGGGGCGCCGGCCCCAGATCAAATCCGCCTGGCGGATTACCGACATCGGCCGGTGTGTCGGCCAGCCTGGATGTGGTTTTCCACATTCCACTGGGTGAATACTGGGCTGGTCCCCACGTTCTGCCTCAGTTACACAACTTGCAGACACCTGAACACGTTCGCACTATTCCCTGGAATACACTAGACGCAGACAGCTGGGGGTACACTAATTCCGTCCCAGGCAGTACGGGGTGGCGGCAGGAAGGGCATATGGCCACCCCTTATAACTAACCTTGCCAAATCCATTCCCAACTGTGCCGAACCTGTGAAACTGTGGGACAAGGCACCAGCAAAAGAAAGAAAGAAAGAAAGAAAGAAAGAATGAGTAGTGTGAAGTTTAAGAGAATAATCCAGAAGAATCAGACAGAAATAGGATACTGAAATAATGAGGAATGATAACATGTGTTTAAAATTCTCTTAGGCTGTATATACTGTGATAATGAATACCACAGTAGGCAGCTCAGTTGAGGAAGAATGGACATCTCTAGAAACTGCAGCCACAGAAGCTGGACAGACACACACAGGTAGAAGGAAGGTAATAATATAGAATACTTGGATAAAAGAAGTACATCAACTGATCAATGAAAGAAATAAGTGCAAAAATGTTCAGGGGAAGACAGGAGTACAGCAATATAACTCACTCAGGAATGAAAATAAACAGGAAGTGCAAGGAAGCTAAGGTGACATATCTATACGAAAAACATGAAAAAACTGAAAAATAAACAGTTGCTGGAAGGTCTGATGCAGAATATAGAGAAAAGTGAAAACAACATTCAATGAAATTAAAAGCAAAGGCAGCAACATTAAGAGTGCAATGGAAATCCCAGTTTTATGTACAGAGGAGAGAGCAGATCAGTCAAAAGAGTACACTGAACACCTCTAAATGCACAGGACTTCTCTCTCTCTCTCTCTCTCTCTCTCTCTCTCTCTCTCTCTCTCTCTCTCTCTCTTTTTTAGGGCGCACAACTTCAAGGGTCATTAGCGCCCAGACTACGTTAAGAATGCACCGCGAGGCACAAGTTTAAAACAACAACTAAAAGGGAAAACACGATAAAAGACAGACTGACAGGCATAGGATTAAAAAAAAAAAAATGGCATAATCAAATGTCCTTAGAGAGGTTTGTCAAATTGATAAAACGAAGAACGTGAGCAGCTGCTCATGGGTAATCCGCTAAAATGGCATCGAGAGTACATGGCATGCCAAGATCAAGACGCAGTTTGTTAATATCCGGACAGGACGTAAAAATGTGGCGGACCGTCAGCAATTGCCCACATGGGCAGAACGGCGCCGGCACAGCCGTCAGCAGACGGCAATGGCTGAACCGGCAGTGTCCAATGTGTAACCGGGCCAAAACGACCTCCTCCCGCCGAGAAGGGCGTCAAAGCCGCGGGAAGAGGTTTCAACGCCCGAAGCTTGTTGTCCGTAAGTGCAGCCCAATCGGCATGCCACAGCGACAAACTGCGCCGACAAATTACCCTGCTACAATCCGACGAAGGGACACAACAAGAAGCTGTCCGAGGCTGGAGGACCGCAGCCTTGGCTGCGGCATCTCCAGCTTCGTTCCCAGTGATACCAACATGGCCAGGAACCCACATAAAGCTAACCGGAGAACCGACGTCCACCAGCTGCTGAAGAGAGCGTTGGATCCGGTGCACGAAAGGGTGAACCGGATACGGATCACTGAAGCTCTGGATGGCGCTCAGGGAATCGGAGCAGAAGACATAAGCAGAACGTCTGTGGCGGCAGATGTAAAGAACAGCCTGGTAGAGGGCAAAGAGCTCAGCTGTGAAGACCGAACAATGGCCATGGAGCCGGTATTTGAAACTTTGTGCCCCGACAATAAAGGAACACCCGACCCCGTCATTGGTCTTTGAGCCATCTGTATAAATGAAGGTCATATTAATGAACTTCGAACGAAGTTCGACAAAACGGGAGTGGTAGACCGAACCGGGGTTTACGTCTTTTGGGAGCGAGCTGAGGTCAAAGTGAACGCGAACCTGAGCCTGGAGCCAAGGTGGCATGTGGCTCTCGCCCACTCGAAAGGTTGCAGGGAGTGAAAAATTAAGGTGTTGAAGGAGGCGACGAAATCGAACTCCAGGGGGTAGCAGGGCAGAGACATACAACCCATATTGACGGTCGAGAGAGTCGTCAAAAAAGGAACGATAAGACGGGTGGTCGGGCATTGACAGCAGCCGACAGGCATACCGACAAAGCAGTATATCGCGTCGGTAGGTGAGTGGCAATTCGCCAGCGTCAGCATGAAGACTCTCTACGGGACTAGTATAAAACGCTCCGATCGCAAGTCGTAAACCCCGATGTTGTATGGAGTTGAGGCGGCGTAAGATGGATGGCCGTGCAGAGGAGTATACCAAGCTCCCATAATCCAGCTTGGAGCGGACGATCAACCGATATAGACGAAGTAGGACGGTTCGATCCGCTTCCCACGACATACCACTGAGAACACGGAGGACATTTAAAGAACGGGTACAACGGGCAGCCAAATATGACACATGTGGAGACCAGCTAAGTTTCCTGTCAAATGTAAGACCTAAAAATTTTGTTGTCTCCACGAATGGGAGAGCAACGGGACCGAGTTGTAAGGACGGTGGGAGAAACTCTTCGTAGCGCCAGAAGTTAATACAGACCGTCTTCTCGGCAGAAAAACGGAAGCCATTGGCGACACTCCAGGAGTAAAGACGGTCAAGAGAACGCTGAAGACAGCGCTCCAGGAGACGTGTACCCTGCGCGCTGCAATAGATGGTAAAATCGTCCACGAAAAGGGAGCCTGATACATCAGCTGGGAGGCAATCCATTATTGGATTGATCGCTATGGCGAAGAGAGCGACGCTCAAAACTGAGCCCTGTGGCACCCCATTCTCCTAGTGAAAGGTGTCTGACAGGACAGAACCCACACGTACCCTGAACTGTCGATCCATTAAAAAGGAAAGAATAAAAAGAGTGAGGCAACCGCGAAGACCCCATGTATGCATGGTGCGGAGAATGTCTGCCCTCCAACAGGTGTCGTAAGCCTTCTCCAAATCAAAAAACACAGCCGCGGTCGGGCGCTTCCGCAATAAGTTATTCATAATGAAGGTCGACAAGGTAACCAGATGGTCAACAGCAGAGCGGCGCCTACGAAATCCACATTGTACATTGGTAAGTAGGCGTCGAGACTCGAGCAGCCAAACCAAACGAGAGTTAACCATTCGCTCCATCACTTTACAGACACAGCTGGTAAGAGAGATGGGTCGATAACTGGAAGGCAAGTGCTTGTCCTTCCCCGGCTCAGGAATTGGGACAACAATAGACTCGCGCCAGTATGCGGGAACATGTCCCTCAGTCCAGATGCGATTGTAAGTACGAAGAAGAAAACCTTTACCCGCAGGAGAAAGGTTCTTCAGCATCTGAATATGAACAGAATCAGGCCCTGGAGCGGAGGACCGTGACCGGGCAAGTGCGTTTTCGAGTTCCCGCATGGTGAATGGGGCATTATAACTTTCACGATTCGAGGAGCGGAAGTTAGGTGGCCTAGCCTCCTCTGCCTGTTTGCGGGGGAGGAAGGGAGGGTGGGAAGGAGCGGAGCTCGAAACCTCTGCGAAAAAGCGGCCGAAGGCATTGGAGACATCCTCCGGGGCTACAAGGACGTCATTCGCGACCATCAAGCCAGAAACTGGTGAGTGGACCTTAGTGCCAGATAGCCGGCGCAGGCTACCCCAGACAACAGAAGAAGGAGTAAAACTGTTGAAGGTGCCTGTGAAAGCAGCCCAGCTGGCTTTCTTGCTTTCTTTAATAATACGACGACACTGAGCACGTAATCGTTTATAAGTGATACAATTCGCCACTGTAGAGTGGCGTTTAAAGGTGCGTAAAGCACGTCGACGAGCACGTAAAACGTCTCTACATGCTGCGGTCCACCAGGCGACCGGTACGCGACGTGGAGAAGAAGTAGGGTGAGGGATGGAATATTCAGCAGCAGTGAGAATGACTTCCGTGAGGTGTGCGACCTGACGATCGCAGCTTGTGAAGGTTTGATCCTGAAAGGTCGCCCTGGAAGAGAAGAGCCCCCAGTCTGCTTTGGAGATGTTCCAACTAGATGAGCACGGGGAGGGGGTATGCTGCAGGAGACAGATAACACACGGGAAGTGGTCGCTCGAATATGTATCAGAAAGTGCATACAACTCAAACCGGCGTGCAAGTTGGGTAGTACATATAGAGAGGTCTAAATGGGAATAGGTGTGAGATGTGTCCGAAAGAAAAGTAGGGGCGCCAGTATTGAGGCAGACAAGATTGAGCTGGTTGAAAAGGTCTGCTAACAGGGAGCCCCTCGGGCAGGATGCCGGAGAGCCCCAAAGGGGATGGTGGGCATTGAAGTCTCCAGTTAACAAAAATGGGGCAGGCAGCTGAGCAATAAGCTGCATCATGTCTGCCCTGGTAACGGCAGATGACGATGGAGTGCAAACGGTACAAATGGAAAATGTAAAAGTGGGGAGAGTAATGCGGATGGCAACTGCCTGCAGGCCGGTGTGCAATGTGATGGGATCGTAGTAAATACCATCGCGGACCAGCAACATAACCCCTCCATGAGCCGGAATACCTACCACAGAGGGTAGGTCAAAACGCACAGAGGTGTAGTGTGCCAAGGCAATTTGATCGCATGGGCGTAGCTTCGTTTCCTGGAGGGCTACAACGAGCAGACGGTGCAAGCGGAGCAGCAACTTCAAGTCCTCTCGTTTGGAGCGAATGCTGTGAATATTCCAGTGAATAAGTGCCATCGTAAGAAGAGAAGGAATATGAAAGAAGGGGTCACCTCGAAGGCCGCTGAGGGCCTGGCTTCGAGCGAGCACTGCCGCCGCTATCAGTAGGCGGACAGTCATTGTCCATTGGGTCTATAGGTTCATTGGCCATCTTGGTAAGATGGCCGGGAGGGGGAGCTTCCTCCGCCGGTGAACGGCCAGATGTTCGGCTACCAGCGGTGCGGCCAGGCGAAACGGATGACGGCCTGGGGCGGCAACCGCTGGGTGGCGCAGGAGAAGAAATGCGCCGTGGCGGAGAAGGAGAACTGTGCTTCCTATGAGTCTTCTTGGAAGGTCGTTTGGTGGAAGTACCGGTTGAAGGCTGGGAGGTCGAGGTACGTAGGAAGTCTGCACGGGACGGTTCCTTCTTGAAGGCCTGTGCATCTGACTTCTGGATCTTCGTCTTAGCAGAAGCTGATGAAGGGGCTGGTGTCTGTGGGGTGATGGGAGGAAGAGGAGACGTCGACCGCGCGATCTTAGCACTGGCCGAACGGACGACCGTGGTGCTGAAGGTCAGATCGCATGTCTGGGTTGCCACCTCCCTGGTAGTCCGAGGAGAGGCGAGGACAGTACTGTATTTCCCTGCTGGGAGCAGCGTGGGCTTCCTACTAGCCAATAGCTTGCGAGCAGCCGAGGTGGACACTTTCTCTTTGACCCGAATTTCTTGGATACAGCGTTCTTCCTTATAGACAGGACAGTCGCGGGAGGATGCGGCATGGTCACCCTGACAGTTCACACAACGAGGAGACGGAGGTGGACAGTCACCCTCATGGGCATCCCTGCCACAAGTGACACATTTAGCCGCATTGGAAGAAGACTGTCGAGTGTGATTGAAACGCTGACACTGGTAGCAGCGCGTAGGCGTCGGGACATAGGGGCGAACAGAAATAACCTCGTAGCCCGCCTTGATGCGCGATGGCAGCTTAACACTATCAAAGGTCAAGAAAAGTGTCCGGGTCGGTACAAGGTCATTGTTGACCTTTTTCATGACCCTATGGACAGCCGTCACGCCCTGCTCAGCGAGGAAAGATTGAATCTCCTCGTCAGTCAATCCGTCGAGGGATCTAGTATAGACCACACCACGAGACGAATTCAAAGTTCGGTGAGCCTCCACCCGGACAGGGAACGTGTACAGGAGTGTGGCCCGAAGCAGTTTTTGTGCCTGAAAGGCGCTCTCAGTTTCTAGTAATAAGGTACCGTTACGCAACCTGGTACAAGATTTGACAGATCCGGCTATGGCATCTACGCCCTTCTGGATAACGAAAGGGTTGACAGAGGAAAAATCCTTTCCGTCCTCAGATCGAGAAACGACGAGGAACTGTGGGGCAGGCGGTAGTACTTTTGTCACTGGTGGCTGGTGAAGTTTCCGTTTTTGGGCAGAAGTCGAGAGAGATGGATTGAAATCCATTGCGGAGGAATCCCCCATGATTGTCAGCGTCTCCGAAGGCGCGCTCCTCCCTTGTGGGGACCCTCTCAGAGGGCACTCCCGCCTTATGTGAATGTTTACATCTCAGGTCACACCTCCCGAGAAACAGACGGAGGGACCAATCGCATGGTCAGAAGGTATCAGCTCAGGCAATCACCCCTCCCTGGGCCTGGCCGTTACCAGGGGGTGCGTGCGTGCCTTACATGTCTACCCAGGGCGGGGGATTACGCATTACCCCGTCACCGGCTACGCGTGCGAACGCGTGGGTCGGCCTTCAGGCGCGCACAGGGAGGAAGGAAGAAGAGGAAAAAGAAGAGAGAGAGGGAGAGAGAGGACAGACTGTCTCAAACGCTGAGGCGGAGACCAGAGAAGGCAAGGAGAAGAAGGCAATGAGAAGGCAAGGAGAGGGCAATGAGAAGGCAAGGAGAAGAAGGCAATGAGAAGGCAAGGAGAAGAAGGCAATGAGAAGGCAAGGAGAAGAAGGCAAGGGAAAGAGTAAGGAAGATAGTGAGGTGGAGAAGAGCAAAGAAACGAACCAACCAAAGGAAGGAAGAAACGAGAAGTGAAAAAGCAAAATGACCGCAAATAGAGGTCGTGGAACCGTCCGTCTCCTGACGCAGGCGCTAACTACCCCCTTGAGGGGGAGGGACTCCTTTTAGTCGCCTCTTACGACAGGCAGGAATACCTCGGGCCTATTTTGATCCCCGGACCAGCAGGGGGGAGGACTTGTCTGATGGAATGATCAAAGAAGAAATGGGAGTTGATTGGAATACATAGGGGATCGAGCATTAGAGTAAAAGATGAGGGCTCCAGTATTAGTGTAACAATTTATCAGATATTTGGACAATTTGCAGTCAAACAAGACATAGGAATATGTAGCATTCCTTTGTAATATTGACAAATCACTGGGGAAGCAGCAACCAAATGACTACTCAAGTCTCTTTGTGGAAGACGTAACACATACCATCTGAACTGCAGAAAAATATCATCCACACAATTCCAAAGCCAGCAAGGGCTGATAAATTTGAGAATTGTTGCACAATCAGCTTAACAGCTCACGCTCCAAGTTGCTGAAAATAAGAGTATAAAGGAGAATGGAAAAGAAAACTGACTGTCAGATAATGACCAGTTCAGTTTTCAGAAGGGCACCAGAGAGGTAGTTCTGGTTTCACACCTGCTGATAGATGCCAGACTTCAGAAAAATCACAACATGTTCATAGGATTTGTCATAATAGAAAAACCATTTGACAATGTACAGTAGTGCAATAGGGTAAAAATCCACAAAAAATGGGTGTAAGTTATGAGGAAAGGTGAGTGATATACAAAATGTATAAGAATCAAGAAGAAGAACAAGAATGAATTGCTTTACATAAAAAGGCTGTAAGACAGGGATGCAGTCTTTCATCTCTACTGTTCAATCTATACAATATATCAATGAAGCGAATAAAAGATAAGATTCAGGAAAGGGATTAAAATTCAGGATTAAAAGATATCAATGACAAGATTTTCCATTGACATTGCCATCCTCAGTGAAAGTGAGGGCATGTACTGTGAGATGAAGAGTCTTGTGAACACACGCACACTATGGATTGAGAATAAACTGAAAGAAGATGAAAGTAATGAGTAGTATTAGAAATGTGATTAGTGAAACAACATCAAAATTAGTGACCACAAAGCATATAAAGTAATTCTGCTACCTTGGAAGCAAAATAACACATGATGGATGAGTATCAAACATCAGCCTTAATTTGAGGAAGAAATTTCTCATAACGTACATCTGGAGCACAGCTTTGTATGGAAGTGAATCATAGACTGTGGGTAAACTGGAAAAGAAGAGAATCAAAGTGTCTGAGATGTGGTGCTATGGAGGGTGTTGAACATTAAGTGGACTGATAAGATATGGAATGAGGAGATTCTCTACAGAACTGGCAAAGAAAGGAAGTTATGGAAACCACTGACAAGAAGAAGGGACATGATGACAGGGTCATGCTATCCTATCCTGTGCAAGTTTCTTCATCTCTAAGTACCTACTGCAGCCTACATCCTTCTGAATCTGCTTAGTGTATTGATCTCTAAGATTTTTACCCTCCACACTGCCCTCCAATACTAAATTGGTGATCCCTTGATGCCTCAGAACATGTCCTACCAACCAATCCATCCTAGTCAAGTTGTGCCACAAATTCCTCTTCTCCCCAATTCTATTCAATATCTCCTCATTAGTTATGTGATCTACCCCTCTAATCTTTAGCATTCTTCTGTAGCACCACATTACAAAAGCCTCTTTCTCTTCTTGTCTAAACTATTTATCGTCCATGTTTCACTTCCTTTCAAAAAAAGACTTCCTGCTATACTCTATTTCTCTTCTTCAGAAACACTTTCCTTGCCATTACCAGTCTACATTTTACATCCTCCTACCTCATCAGTTATTTTGCTCCCCAAATAGCAGAACTCATCTACCATTATAAGTGTCTCATTTCCTAATCTAATTCCCTCAGCATCACCCGATTTAATTCAACTACATTCCACTATCTTCGCTTTACTCTTGTTGATATTCATCTTATATCCTCCTTTCAAGATGCTGTCCATTCCATTCAACTGCTCTTCTAGGTCCTTTACTGTCTCTGACAGGATTACAATGTTATAGGCAAACATCAAAGTTTTAATTTCTTCTCCATGGATTTTAATTCGTACTCCAAATTTTTCCCTTATTTCCTTTACTGCTTGCTCAATATTCAAATTGAATAACATGGGGAATAAGCTACAACCCTGTCTCACACTCTTCCCAACCACTGCTTCCATTTCATGCCCCTCAACTCTTATAACTGCCATCTGGTTTCTCTACAAATTGTAAAGAGCTTTTCATTCCCTGTATTTTACCCCTGCCACCTTCAGAATTCGAAAGAGAATATTCAAGTAAACATTGTAAAAAGCTTTCTCTAAGTAAAGAAAAAATGAAGCAATATTAGTTTTGATTTCCTATCAACAATGAGGTCATTAGAGGCATAGCACATGCTTGGATTATTGCAAGGATGGGGAAGGAAATTGACCACGCCCTATCAAAGGGATCATTTGCCTGGAGTGATTTAGGAAAATCACAGAAGACCTAAACCAAGGTTGTTAAATTTGAACCTTTGTTCTCCAAACATGTATAAAGGTGAACAAGGAATAAGTGTCATGATACTAGAGGGAGCTGTAGAGGGTAAAAACTGTAGGGAAAGACATATATTGCAATTTATCCAACATATAACTGAGGACATAGTGTCAGGGTGCTACTATGAGATGAAGCGGCTGGCAGAGGAGAGGAATTCAGTCAGCTGGCTGATGGCTCAGGAAGGGTGAGGGGGGGCAGGGGGGAGTCATTGGATAGCACTTGGTGTTATCTACACTGTTGAAGTAGAATCCCAGTTTCCACCAGAAGATTGTAATTGGAGCTCATACAGAAGGCACCTGTGGCTAGCCTTACGCCATAACAATGAACTGTGGCTCACAGTCGCAAAGCTAAAGATGCTGTTGAATTACATACACAGCATTGGTAGGCTAATCGTGACAAGACCAGTGCTCCCTAGAAGCTTAGGAGGGTGGTGCAATTAGCATCCCAAAACATGGCTAACCAAGTGGATAGCGTCGAGCTTCCACATGCAGCTTGTTTTAAGTTGACAGACATGAGGTAATCATGTCAGGTTATAGTAAAAAAGAGGCCTAATCTATAGGACTCTGTGCCTATTTCCAGGTGTTTGTCTCCAAGTAGAGCTCCAGATTGGGATGGATCATTGAGCGGCAACAAAAATGTGGGACCCACGTTTTAGCAAGAGAAAATCAGAAGCTATGACAGAAAGCCCAATAGGATGCTACCTGTATGGCTTCTTGGTGTTCATGCACGGATAAGGCCACTAACTGTGATCTGCATATCTATACTACCACCAGCGGGTGGAAGCAATTATGGGGCCTTTGTAATCCACTGAAGGCAATAATGATAGTGTAACACTCAACATTGAGATCTGCTCGACACTGTTCACCTGGACTTATAGAAAACTAATGGGTGCACCAACTAACAAAAAAAGTGGTTGAATTGTTAAGTTATAGATAAAACCTCAAGAATCCCCAGTTGTGGTGTGTGGTTAAGGTGTGGTGATGCACGGCAGTATCATATACTTTATTCAAGTTGAAAAAGGCATTCCTAAGGTATTGGTGAAAGCCTTCCAGTTGGTTGTGTCCAACAGGACCAGGTGGGTAGCTGTGGTCCTCCCCTATCAGAAGAGACACTGATAGTTGGACGGACAACAGGCATTGTTTTTCAAAGATCCAGTAGAACTGACATGCTCCCATCTTCTTGTGCAATCTGATTAGCATGTTCTTCCGACTGACTGTTCTGCAGCTACCAATGGAAGTTGAGTTTTTCCTGTTTTTATGATTAGAATGTCATCACAGCGGAAGAAATTCACCACTAAGCCAGATACAATTGTAAACCTTGAGCAGGTAGCATTTATGATCCCTATTTAGGTGTGGAGTAGTTTTATTGTGTATCATGACAAGGTCTGAGGCCCATTGCAGGACAAGTCGAGCACTCCAAGAAAATCCCACTCAATCAGAGGCTTGGGGCAGTTTAAGTGAAAAAAAGGCATGCGCTTCCCATCTTGCTGTCTTTGTGCTTGGATGGTGGGAGGAAAGAAGACGAATCTGACATCTTAATATTACCTATTTTTCCGGATGGGAAACAGCAGTTGTTAGACTATCAGTAATAGTATTTCCATTCAGCCATTTTAATAATACCTGAAGGAGCTGAACTATGCATTCCAAGAGAATGCTCTCATCATTAGATTACTAATTCTCAGTTCATAACATTCATTAAATTCAATAAATAAAAAAGACATTGAACTGTGGATCCTCACCTTGCATGAAATCGTCCCCCTTCAAACATGGCAATCTCATAGCAAGCCCGGTCTTCTTCAGCTGTGGATACTAATATGACCACTTGATACTTTTTCTTGTGTCTAGAACTAGTTGTGGGCTGCAGTGGCTGAAGTACCAATGTGTATGTGCAGCTTGTGGTGTGTGTACAATTTTATGCAAGATGAGGATCCCTCTCTCTGGAAGTGCTGGAGAGTCTAGTAAAAATCATTTGGTCCTAAATGCAATGAAAGGAAAATTATGATGTTACCTCCAAATGGTAGAGAATAGGCAACACTTGCTCACAAGCAGCTAATGACGGAGGGATTAAGTATCTCCCAAGATAAAGAGACCACTTCTGTCAAATGTCCACAGCCTCCTTGAAGGGTAGATGAGCAGGTAGAAGGCAGGACACACTCTCGCCCTTGTAATGGGAAACCACCCCTAAATAAGGATGAACCTGAAAAGGCCACTGTCATAGGAAACAGAAGACAATTGGAAACCACTGTATTAAAGACTCATGTGCTATCCCTAGTGCCATTGGACAGTACTCTTAAGTATGGTTGTTACTGAGAAGATATACTCTGGAATACCCCCACTATTGGCTCTGTGGGTGGGTACTCAGGAGCACTATGGACTGAATTAAATCAAGATACAATGGGGAATTAAGGGAGGCCTTTCTATTGAGGACTACTGCATGAAATTTGAAGATGATGAACAAGAAAAGAAAATGTGGAGAGAGAAATGGAGAGGCATAATGTAAGTCTTTTAGGGCTACTTGGAATTCGGTGGGAAGGAGAAGGAAAATTTGAATGGTGTTATATATAGGAAACATCTTGACAAGAATGTAGTGGGGGTTATTACGATTAGAGACAGTGTGTTAGAAGTGAAATTAAACATTAACCATGTGAATACACTGATTATTCTATTTTAAATGACAACATCAGAAGCAAATGAAGAGGAAGTGGACAAAATAAAGGAGCAGATTGTGGAAATCTGTGAAGAAAATGGGAAAGAACAAAGAAGAACAGTAATGATGAGTGATTTAGAATAGCATAGTGGGAAAGAGAAGGACAAACAATGTAGTTAAAGACTAAGGACATGAAAAGACCACCAAATGGTGAGAAAAACTGATAGCTTTCTGTGAACGATTTGATCTCTGGATTGCTAATACTTGGTTTAAGCATCATCAATTAATCATACATGTGGAAAAAACCAGGTGAAAAAAAACCAGGTGAAATTGCTAGATATCAAATAGATATTGTTATAATCAATCAGATTTAAAAACCACCATTAAGATGGCTAAAATGTTACTAAATCCAAATGCTGATACAGATAATAATTTACTTGTTGCAAGTATCAGGACATGATTAAAGCATATTAAGACAACAGATAAAGAAATGGTATCTTGAGAAACCAAAGAATGAGATTTTAAAGACACACTGCTGTCACTATGTTGAAAATAAATTCGAGTACATAATAGGCAGAGCAGATGTCACTGAAGAGTTTAATCCATTCGAAATACAATATGGGAAGGATTAGAGATAGAAATTGGAGCAGTGAAAAGAGCAAGAATTAAGGGAGAGTGGATAACAGGAAGTATGTTGGATAAAATGGATGAGTGCAGCAAATGGAAAAATGGCAATTCGGAAGAAGGCAAAAGACAATACAGTGAATTAAGAAAATTAACTGACCAGGTTAGCAAGGATTGGGTGAGGAAACAATGTGCGAAAATAGAAGAATTTGGAAACAAGGAAAATATGCACCCAAGGAATGTTAAAAAAAAATGGGAAGAGGACAGAATGTATAGAAGAGGAGGAGGAATTTTGGATGGATTATGTGGAAGAATTATATCATGCACAGAGTGGCAACACCTGACTGGTTTTCAAAGGTGAGGTCCACAGCTCGTGGTCGTGTGGTAGCGTTCTCGCTTCCCGCCCCCGGGTTCGATTCCCGGCGGGGTCAGGGATTTTCTCTGCCTCGTGACGACTGGGTGTTGTGTGATGTCCTTAGGTTAGTTAGGTTTAAGTAGTTCTAAGTTCTAGGGGACTGATTACCATAGATGTTAAGTCCCATAGTGCTCAGAGTCATTTTTTTTTTCAAAGGTGAAGGGGAACACAACATGAAGACCAAGGTCCTAATACACTGAAATGGTAATTGGAGACAGCAATTTAGGAGCTTCAGGAGAAGAAAGCATTGAGCTTTGACAGAATACCATCCGAGACAATGAAAGCCTAAAGTCCAAATTCAATAGCCAGATTCACTGAAGCAGCAGACAGAATTTATGACACAGGAGTTTGATGTCAAGATCTACTTCAGACCATTCTAACACTTAGAAAGTGCAATGTAAAAGAATGCAAAGACTATAGGAAAATCAGTTTTATCAGTCATATTACAAAGGCTACAACGAGAGTCATACAAAGGAGAACTGAAATGAAAATTGAGGAAAATACTGGGGAAGAGCAGTTTGGGTTGAGAGTGCAAAGGAACAAAGGACACAATAGGTTGTCTGAGGATGATTGGGTAAAAGATGAGAGAAATGAACGAGGTGTATCAATTTGGAACAGGCTTTTGATAGGGGCAACTGGAGTATACAGCTGAGAATTTTTGATGATGTGGGATACAGACTGGAAAGAATGAAGAATAATAAAGGAATTGTACACAATGCAAGAAGTGACAAAGTAGGAAATGAGGAGATAGAAGAGATGAGAATTGGAAATGGTGTAAGGCAAGGACGTACACTGTCAAAAAAGCTATTCAACATATGTGAAAAAGAATTGGAGTGTCATGAACAACATACTAAAAATCCTGACCAGTATGGCTTGGGGGGGAGGGGGCACATTTAAAGGACACTTTTTTCACAAATCTTCTTGAATAACTCAAAAATTACTGCATCTAGCAAAAATGTTTCCCAGTGCAACAAAAATTTTCTCTCTAGGACCAATAGTTTCTCCAATGCAGGGGATGGAAAAAAAAAAAAAATCACTGTTATTAAAAGTAATGTTTTAATGTTATAAAATTTAATATTCCTTGTTAAATGAAGTGGGTTAGGAATTAATATTAAATATGCGTACTACAGCTAAGTGCAGTAGAGTCACATCAAGGGATAAACTGGATTTTGAGATTGTAACAGGGTGGAGAGATTGGGGAGGGTAGAAGCACAAGAGAAGGCAGTTGTCAGATTGTGGTCATGCACTTCCCTCTGCCACTGGTCTGAGTTGAAGAGTGAGCAGGTGATTTCCCACTGTCTATCCCACTAAGCAACTATAGGGTGTTTACAAAGTTATAACAACCCTCAACAGCATGCCTTATGAATTATTGGTGATGCAGTAAACAGAGAAGCCTGGGTTTGTTCATTTTCCACACAGTGCCATAAGACTAAATGGAATGCAGATATCAGTTAGTAAAAATACTAATGCATGAAACGTGTATAGACAGAATCTACATAAATCTGTGCACACTGTTCCACACTGCTAGAGGAAAAAATGATCCTTAGTCATCCTGTATGGCAGTTGTAATGAGGAAAAGTAACTTACTTGCTTGCTTTTCAGTTTACACACAGACTATACCTCTTCAATATTTCCTGGCTAATTCTCTTATGTCAGCAGACAAAACAACTTCACTGAGGTCGTGTCTACAAGGATGGTCCCATAAGGATGGTAATAAACCCAGAAAAAATCTTTGTTTTGCAAACAGCTCACCTTACTTCTCAACAGTCTCCTTTGAGTGATATACACTTGGTCCAGTGATCATTCAACTTTTTCATCTCACCTGAAAAATGGGTTCTTTCGAGCTCTGCAAAAGACACTCTGACTGTAACTATCATTTCATCATTTGATGAAAATTTCTTTGCTTCATGCCGAAGTTTCAAATTAGAGAAAAGGAAGAAGTCACTTGGGGCTAAGTCTGGTGAATAGCGTGGATGAGGAAACAATTCAGGCACTTTCACCATTGTTATTGCTGAGGTGCGGGATGGTACATTACCCAGATACAAGAGCACTTTTTTTTGCGTGGCAACCTTAGTCTATTTTCAGTCAATATAAGTTTTAAACAGTCCAATAATGAAGCATAACAGGGGCCAGTTAGGGTTCTATCTTTTTCTAAAGTAATATGTGGGGATTATTCCTTGGGAATCTCAAAAAAACAGTGGCCATAACCATACTAACTGACAAAATGGTCTTTGCCTTCTTTGGTGCACATTCATCAGCTTTTATCCACTGTTTTGACTCTGGTGTATGATGAATCCACATTTCATTAACAGTCACAAATTTACATGAAAAGTGTTGCAGACTGCTTTTAAACATCGCCAGCCATTGTGCTGAAATATTGTGCAATTGTCGCACCACATCAAATACAGCTTCTTCACAGCCAATTCTCCATGCAGGATATTATGCACTTGTTCAGCTGAGATGCATTCAGTCTCTGCAATCTCATTAATATTTATTCAGCAGTCTTGCATTACCATATGAAGGATTTTGTCAATGGTTTGCTTTGTAGTGACCTCAACTGGACAGCCGGAGAACACTTCATCTTTGGTGCTTGTCCAACCATGTTTAAATTCATTAATCCACAAGTACAATATTTAATAACAGCACGAAACTTGCTTTTCTCCATTTTCAATAACAGTCGACACGCTGAGCAATTCAGATGGCTGTCAATAATGACCTGTATGCTGTACACTGCTGAAAATTTTTTATATGATCCTTGGAATAATCAAGCTTCCAGACCATGAAGGCGCAATGACAATATTCCATTCTTTCACAGAAATTTACCAGACTTATCAAACTACCCACAGATATAGTCGAGTTACTTTCAGTTTATTAAATGATTACTTATTTGCAACTGTTAAGTGAGTTTTTATGTAAATTAGTTCCCATAAACAACGGCTGAGAAGTGTATAATTTCGTGTGCTGTTGACAATGACCTTTGTAATGTTGGTGGGAAATGGAATGGATTGGTAAATGTGCCATCCTGCTACAGTTCATTGTTGACAATATATTATAATCCATGTTTTTAGTCACTTAGTGGTGAAATAATGAATGCCCAGAAAGTTACTGTACTTCCCCACCATTATGTTACTGTAAGACTGCATAAGTCTCTCCCATTCAGGGACTGCTGACACTTGTAGAGTGGGTTGCACTGAGTGGAACCATTTACCACACATCTACAATGTATCTTACAAAGTGGGTCTAAATATATCTCATGCAACTGGATTAATCACGTTCAAGTCTAAAACAGCAATCTGCTGTAATCCATTGCCTAACTTAAGTTGAAGTATTTCAGTTTCATAACAGCTAGTGATTTACTTCTGTTACAGAGGGAGGTAATTAAGTCTCTGGGCCTCTTCTGAAGTTAGGAGAGGTAAGACTGGGGTGACACATTTGATACCCATCAATATCCAGCAATAACAAAGACAATGAAATCAACAGTGTCGAATGTATACTGTTTACATGTTACATTGGGGCAGGTTCATCAGTGTGGTAGATACCCGACATCTCCAATTGTTTAATATTTTACATAATATCTTAATTAATAATTGCAAATAATTACTTATTTACTAAACTGAGAATAACTCCATGACATAAACACAGGCTCAGTGAAGTTATTTTGTCAGCTCACATATGAGAATAAGACATGAAATGTTGGGAAGGTATAATCTGTCTGTAAACTGGAAAGCAAGCAGTGCTCATGGTGGAGGAAGTTTATTTTCCTGGAATAATGCTATTCTGTTGTTCTGGATGACTAAGAATGACTTCTTGTCTGGTCGCACAGAACAATGTACATGGGATTATGTAGATTCTGTCTGTATGTGTTTCATGCCTTAGCTTTATTAGTAACTGATATCTGTATTCTACGTAGTGTTAATGGACTTCATTGAAAACAAACACCAGTGGGCCCATATGTGCACTGCATCACCAGTGATTCATAAGGCACGCTTTAAAGAGTCGGTATAATTTTTGTGAAACACTCTGTAGTTGCTTCTTGTGGCATAGTGGTGTAGATAGAATGGAGAATCACCTGTCCACTCTTCAGCTTGCAGATCTATGAATGAGGGAACTGTGTGACCACAAGCTGACGAGTATCTTCCTTCGTGCTTCTAGCCTCCACCCCATCCCCTCCACCTGGTTACACCCCCAGAACCCAATTCATCCCTTAACATAGATCTACTGCACTTAGACATGGAACAGTCATTTTTAAAACTACCTTCATTTAACAAGAAATACTAATTTTATACCATTAAAATACTGCTTTTAAGAACCTGCGATTTTTCTATTCCTGAAACATGGAAGCTATTAGTGCTAGAGAAAAAATGAACAGGACTTTTTTTGTAGTTTAATTATGTACTGGTAAATACTTTTGCTTGAAGCTGCAGTTTGAGTTATTCAAGAAAAATGCAAAAGAATGAGTATTAAATGCTATACCACCCCCATGCTCATACCCAGCTGGTCAGGATTTATAGTACACAACATTCCTCCTACAACTGTACAAAAATATGTGGCTACAGCATTTTTTCCCCTATCTGACCTTGTTCTGGTCTTCATTGATTGGGCTCCAGGGGGAGTGGAGGTGGGGGGGGGGGGGAGTTAGATAACACACAAAACTATACCATCTGCTGCTTTCAGGTTTGGTGCCCTAAAAGACTGGGGTAGTATTTTCCCTATAAAATTGTTATTGGCAGAGTAAGTCTATTATAAATTTCATTTGTGCCCAATAAACACACATGCACATTGTTTTGATACACTGTGAACTGCTTGCCCACTAATTCATTAAAGAAAGGTAATAACATTCAATACTTAACATAATGTCAACAGAAAGGACAATAGAAAGTGAGCACAACACTGAATTACACTTATAAATGTTGCTGTCAAATGAAGCATCTTGGCATTCACCTTCATTAAGGGAAAATACAAACAATATACACTTGGATCATCAGGCAGGGAATACATACCCCTCCCCATTCAAAATGCTTATCTACTGCCTCAACCACTGAGCCACCTTGGCCAGAATAGTTACATTAATATTTCCTCAGCTCTTATGGAAGGACTCCAGCCAATTCACAAAATTTTCAGATATGTGGATACATTTGTGACATTGTCACCTAAAATGTAGGCCTATAACAGATCCCAATACAATCTTGCCAGTAAATATAACATACATTGGGCTAAAATACATGTAAGAAATTGGTGGTTCCTGCATTGTGTGTGGATGACGATTGGTTAACGCCAATTGGTTGATAGTATACAGCAGCCAATGAGAATTGCTGAATCCAATGCTTTCCTTTGACAGAACATATGAATTGATTACATTTGTTTTAAATATGGAGAGTGCCAAAGAAACTTTTACTGATCTGGTGATTATGAATTTTAGGGTTGCTTACTAATTTTTGCATTTTTTTTAATGACTAGAAAAACCAGAATGTGCTGACAAACTGACCTCTAGCAAAGGCCTAAGTTAGACTGTAATATGATAATTTGGTTGTGAGCTGGTGAAGCCAATAAATTTGGAAAGCTGGTTGTGGAGACAGACAGACTGACACACAGCGAAAAACGAGGCCTAAGTTCAGTGGGAATGTGACTGGCTGTGAGATAGTGAAGCCAACGAATCTAGAAGAAAAAACTTGGTTGTGGTAACAGACTGATCTTTAGCTTATCCTCAGGTCCAGATTAGATTGAAATGTGATGACTGGTTTGAATCTCAGCACAAAAATAAGAGTGCCATGAGAGACTGATCAATGTATAATGAGCCTGAGAGTTACATTTGTTGTTGGACTAACCTACTTTTATATCGAATTTCCGATTTTGCTGAAAATTTCAACAAAGTGGCTAAATTCTAAACTTATAACAAAATACTAGCTACCTTTACTTACAAAACAATAGGAAATTACTAACATGAATCTCATTGGCTATCTACATAGCAAACCATTACCAACAGCAGAACGCAACACAAAAGCTCATGCCACCACAAGTGCAGTTCCACCATACATTGTACCAAAGGTCCTATACGGCAATTTTCATGTGCTGGCATGTCTTTTGATCAGAGGAGGAAACTGTCAACAATGTGTGTGTGTGTGTGTGTGTGTGTGTGTGTGTGTGTGTGTGTGTGCGTGCGTGTGTGCGTGTGTGTGTGTTTTGTTTCCCTCCAGCACAGTAAGAGCAACTGTTTTCCACCAGTGAGCTGGTATCATGCATGCCACGAAAAGGTTACTGGTGCAGCTAGTCTGATAGATAACTAATGAGGAGAGGGATTACTAGTCCTATGTGAACATCTGTTCTGCTGCCATTAAACAAAGAGAGGATCATCTGGGAACTTTCACCTGAAATGAAAACATCCCAATGAGGATGACAGAGAAAGATTTTGAAAGTATTTCCTCTCACCTGGAGTACCAAAATCTTACACAGACACAGACAAACAGAATTGCAGTTGTCTAATATTAATGGAATCCAGGTGGTAAGTTCGCTTGAAACCACTGCTCATAGCAACTGAGAAAGGTAATTAGGTCAATCATCAAAATATTGCACCCCAACAGGGAAACATGAATTTTAATGGAAACCTGTAACGATACCAGCTAAGTAAACTTCATGTTCCAATAACATTACTACTTGTGTTCACATGTAATGTAATATACAATAGAATAGTTGCTTATTTTAGTAACCATAGCATAATAATGTACACTTGTGGGCATATGAGTTCAAGATAGTGAATCTGACTGCAACCAACTTATGTTTCCCATTGTAGAGGTCACAGAAGCACAGAAGTAGGCCTACTCACAAGCAACATCATATCAAGGATGTACTTAACAGTACATTTGCTAACAAGTCCGCTGCTGTGGGCAACAATGTGTTGATGACAGGGGCCACCATATACTAACGTGGATTTTAACAGTGGATAGGTGAACTAGTATAGAGTAAACCACTCATCAATTCACTCCTCGATGATGATGATAACGTATGTGCAGCCGTGTCATCAGCATCTGTGTCATTACTATGGAAAGAAGACACCACTCCTGAACAAAATGTGTGTGGCTGCTCATGACATGCCACAAAGCAAAAAACTATCTGGGCTAACCACCTATGGATAGAAATGCGTCACCTGGATGGATGAATCTCAGTACATACTGGTAAATGCGAGTGGCAGGGTACGAGAATAATTAAAACAACAACAAAAGGCACCCTGCTTGTCAGCAGGGCACTGTTCAGACAGGCTGTGGAGGTATTCTCCAGTGAGGAATCTTTACAAAGGGTGAAATGGGATCATCCAAAATGCTTGCCATTGTCTCACCAACAAATTGTGGGCATCCACTTGTTCAACTGCAGATCTGATAGCATCCCTCCTGAATTGTGCAATATTCATCTTAAGAACTTTCGTAGATGTTAGGATGCTAGTGTGAACCACTAGATCACCTAGTCTACATTCCAGTCAGTACATTTGGGATGCCATCAAATAAAATTAATTTATAAATGATACTGGTGGTTTAGATGTGGATTAAGTTACTTGAAGGAATGCAGCAACAAGACAGTTTTTAATATAGCTTTTTATTTATGCCAAAATGCATTTAGGGTTTTCACTCGTCTCAAATTTGTATAAAACACTTATAGTTTTGTAAAAACTATGTTTCTGTTGAGTTCATTTTGAATGCCTTTTACTCTGCAATCTGTTGTTCATAATCCACATTTACATGTGTAACATGCACCTTTAGCTCCACTGACAATGCAGCTTGTGCCAATGTATAAATGAAACTAAAAATGTGTGTATTGTGTACATAAATGTGAAACAAAGAGTTAAAAGTTATAGAATAAATGGCAGCTGCACCTTTCAAAATGCATTTGACAAAATGAAGATATAAATGTATTAGAACAACTGAAGAAGGTTAAAACCAGAACACATCTTGGCATAAAACTATGCAAAAAGTAGGCGGTGGCATTATTTCTTCAGGCCACCAAATTTAATCTGAATTATTTTTAACCTAGCTTTGCCCAATTTTCACAAATTGTGTGGGGCATTGAGTGGTCATGGATCAGGACGTTTCTTAAATGCTTTCGATGTTTTCATTTGACGACACTGTGTGTTACACACAACTAGGTAAATATGTGTCGCTGCTTCCCTGGGTTTTTGAAACTTCAGGGTTGGAAGCAAATGTGGAAGGCATCAAACGTCTTTCTTGCACAAACAAGGTTTCAGAAAGTCTATAGGCCCCTACTGAAATACTCACTTAGAGCTAATATACCTTTTGCCATGAATGTCCTTGTCTCTTAGTATCTTCAACTGTGACATGTGATGCTGCTACACCTTTAAGGAAAGCTGGTGATACATGAATGCTCAACAACCACTTTGCTGACCTACAGAGCAGTCTATTGGTATGGTTGCTGTAAAATATATATATCTCACTCACTCACTGCTTACAGCATGTGCATGTTTGCTAGCAAGCAGCAGACCTTCTTGCCAGTTTCCCTATCCCAGTTTTGAAGTCTTACACGTGCATCTACTCGGGTATCCTTCCACGTCAGCTCTAATACCCTCACTCATTGTAATTGCTAGTTACTTTACAAAAGAAATTAGGAAATCAGTGCAAATCAAATCACTTGCATAAAAATGGATGAAAGTGCAAAGGATGTAATAGTTCATCTGAACACTGTTACTGGTAATATCATGTTCCTCATCAGATGTCTAAGATAAAATTTTGTAGCCATTGGTAAAAATAAATATGAATAAATGAGGTAGCCTAGTTGCCTTTCAGTTGGTAGGTATGAAACAAAATGACGCGAAAGGTAAGAGTTACATAGTGCCTTGCATTTTTAATAGATTATGAACAATATATGGTACATTATATGCACCACACTATATGGCACTCTTTTGTCTATTATGTATCTACATCTACCTGAAATACAGCTTTTCTGAATTTACACTGGAATTTTAGTTTTTATAATATGGCACAAGCATAGCCAACTGGTTACCATAAAGGTAATTCAATTCCAACAAACTTTATTTTATATTTATTCACTTTTGTTGGCTTTGCCAACTCTCAACCAAATTTTCACCTTCCAATAACAACTGGGGCTTGGTATGCTACAAATCAATCAGTAACCACAACAGAAACTATAGGGGGAGAGGGGAAGTACCACACACTAGTGAAAGCCAAGACTAAGATGATGTTAAATAAATTTAATCTGTTAATGTGTATGAAGTCACATGCTGAGAACATTCAGATGTTACAAATTATACACCAGTTAGCACTTTTGCACAGGCTGTCACCATCCTCTAACTAGTCACATGAAGCCAGATCATACAACAGCCCCCCCCCCCCCCCCATCCCATGGTCGCAGCAAAAAGTTAGATTTTGCGACAGCACCGGTAAATTAATATGTATTGGGTCAGTTCTGTGTGGAAATGTGCTGGTAACAATGACCTGCAATGTTACATTTGTCTCGGATGATGACACAAATTAGAGTGAGTAAATCACCAAAGGCAAGGAGAATTAAAAACGGAACTTCTTCACGTGAATAATATTCTTTTGGGTCTCAGTTACACCTTAACATCAGAAGCTGATAGAAGTAACTGAACGTAACACTTTCAGATGACCACTATATTTTATGCTGCTGTGAAATGAAATCCACCGAACAATTTGAGATGAAGTATACTTAGGTATTTCTGATGTCTTTGTTTCAAGGGTTGAAACACGCGTGCAGCACACAATAGACGAGCAACTTGTGGTTGATCAATCGGTTTAACACAAATATTATTGACACCTTTATCATCATCTGAAATGGCCAACATGGTGAACAACTATACCTTTTTTTAAATTAAAACATAACACAAAATTTTGTTGCAAGAGGTTATTACTGTTTCCATTATTCTTGGTAAATGAAGATATTGTCGCTTTGTCACACTGTGTAATGCTAGTACGCCACATGAGAATAAAATGACACTATATTTATTCGTAAAAATTACCCAAAAGTGTTCCATCCATATCGAATATACAATGTGTTACTGGTTGGAATTTCATGTTTGACAGCTGTGTAAACCACACCTCTACAAAAAGCGGAGCGTGTACACAAACAAATATCCGCAGTAAAACACGAAGGCTGCACAGCGTCCGCTACAAAAAAATTTTATACGCTATTATCACATTAAAATATCGAAAACACACCACATGCGAACTTCACCCGGCAACAGCCGGAACAGTGTGTTTTATTTGAAGTTAATCGTAATTACGTAATCAGAGATGCTATGTAAGATGTCAACTAAAGGATTTATCTGTTAACTAACAAAATTACAGATACTGTGGGATAACTCCTGTAATGTTTCTTTTAGACTGATTTATTTCATTAAAAAATTCGTAATCCGTCGAAAGATATTTTAACAATAGTCTGTGGATATGTCCGTACCCGGGCCAAAGACGCTACGCTACATGGCTTCGACGGTGGCGCTACCTCTGGTTACGAGATGAAAACTATGGGCAGTCGTATCCATGTGCAAGGAGAGTGCACAGTAGTTGGTAGGGCGAGCTAGCGCGAGGTAGGTGCGGGCGGGTTAGTGGATGTCAAAAGACAGTAATGAGCGCGAAAACAATCTGAAGTGTTTATTTTTATCTTTAATGTCCGCACCGGTATATACATACCGGATATAAGAAACAGATGTATACAATCAATTTTAGCGCTCAATTTGATCCACAGTGACATAAAAAGATCTGATTTTGTTCTGACAACAGAAACAGACGCGTCGGCATGGCTGTGAACGGGTGTAATCGTGACATGAACAAAAAGTTTCGACAGCTATACAGCTTGAGAAGCGGACTTACTTTTGTGCGGGTGAATCTTTGTGTGTTATTGACACTGGCATTTTTACAAGGTACATTGGCAGGCGATATGAACTGCGCGAGTGTTCGTTACACTTACGAAGAAAAAGGCGTCAACGTCGGACAAGTTCCCAAGGATCCACTTTCTGGTAATTACAAAAGGAAGAGTTAAGTCTTTATTTTCATGCACATGAGTATGTAACACGTTTTCAGTTTCTGTGAGAATGCATTTGTCCACAACTTGTCTAAGACACAGTTGCATTTTAAAAAGTGCAGCAAACCAATCTAGTAGCGATTTTGACCAGCTGATTGCGGTCTCATGTGGACTGCTATACAATCATCTACGAAACTTAACTCCTACAGTAACGCGGGGTACTTCAGCAGTATATGGAATTCACTCAAGTTAATGGTCTTCCTACAAATGTAACTTAAATTGCAGGTCACTAAATTCACCGCGAAGAAAGAGTAGTTGCTAATCCTTACAAACATGCGTTACTGATCCCCAGGAAAAAGTAATTACAAAAAAATTAGCGTTTAAAATTATTTTCGTTCTGCAGGAGTATAAATCAGATTTTTGAGTACTAGACACTGATGCCCCACGCGATTGTTCACTTCCTATTCTATTGACTGAAATACTCAGAGATTGTAATTCCTTTTTCCCACTTTGTTAAAAGTAGTCGGCACTGTTCTTGCAGAGTCCACATGACATGCGGTTGTTGATTTCATGAATTATTACGCCTGAGTTAAGTTTTTAAAGGAACTTTTCCTAGTACCATGTGGAGTGATCGGTAGGCCTACTGATGGTGATATTCTACTGGTGTCTGTGGCCACGAAACATAGAATAATTGCGTGTATGAAACTGCTCATACGTAGTTTTTTTTCTGCAAACGAATAATTAGCGCATGCAGATTGCATCCAGATAAGAATTTAATATTATTTTGTGTCATACGTATCCCCATGTGCCTAAGTTTACTTGGGTCAATCTGTATTCTGTCGTAACTGTCAGATCTTTTCAGTAAATTGGCACGATCTTCATATCTTATCTGTATTTATTAATTATTCTTGAGCCAATAAAATATAAGATTGTATGATAGGGAGGGGGAATGTTATGAAAGAGCAAAATAATCAAGAAGCAAAGTGTATCTGAATGTTGGTTAAATTAAAATAAACATTTCGAGTCGATTGCAGTAAACACGTTCAATCTTGTCAGAATGTCGGCCAGAGAACGTATACGTTAAATGTATAATTGGTGGAATTCAGGATAGGACTAGCTTGCTCTCTGAAAAAGGCCTAAGGCCAGATCTGAGGGAACATAAGATTTAAATGCCCCTTTGAGTTCATTAAGGCCGGAACAGAAGCTATGTTACAAGTATGAGAAAAGCGTAACTGTCGTAGTACTTACTTTTCGTGGCCTTAAATGCGCTACAATTACTCGAAAATAATTTATCAAAGCCGCGTAAAAACGAAGTGCGTATTGCCAAATCTCACAATTTGATGCGAGTCCCGGATTTTGATGATCCGTTTTACTCGATATATCCCTGGGATGCCGCATTACGCATTATTGCGCGGATCGTCTGTCGTTTCCCAGTATGCTACAAATACAAGAAGTTCGTTTTAGTGTATCTGAAAGCAGGAGTGACTCGCTCACCGCTTTGTCAGAGTACTAAATTATCGCATATTGTAATTATCCGACGGGATATTATTGCATTATTTCCAGATCACCACTCCCTTTGACGGGCGTCTAGTGTTGCTAACTTTATCGTCAGGCAGGACAGGTTTTTAACCCAAGCTGCCGCTTGTGGCACCAAGCTAAAGCAACATCTGTATACAGTGTGTATAATAATTAGTGCCGAAAACTGACACAGCTGAAAGTATACAGTAGAAGCAAAAACTTCGGTCTGCAAACGAAACGTTTGCGAGTTAACTGCAAACGTGTGGTTACGGGCTGTATCAAATATTGTCCTATTTAGCACTAACATATTTGACTTGTAAGGTTTTCGACCAATTCTTCTGGCCTCAAATTTCACCCAAGACATACCTGAAAACGAAATACAGTACTATCCCGGTACGTTACATGTTTTTTTTCATGTAATTTATTTGGCCTTTAACTTACAGCATGAAGTCAGCTCACACTAACAAATATATGGGTAATTATACAACACAGTTATAGATTGATCCTTACCCAGTAGTAAATGTAAAACCGAATGTTACACAAAGCTTATATGGAGTCCATTGTCAGTAATACGTTGGTCGTAGGTATGGGTATCCGAAGCAACAGTGAATCTATACGTCGCGTGGAAAAGTCGTCACGCAAGGTGGCGACGGATGACCGAGCTTTACAAATTGATGTCAATTGATTGCAGTACTTCCATGTAGTCTGGTGCACCCGTAGAGGTGACATGCGTCTTCTTCACAATACCAAAAAGGTGGTTCTACGATGTGTAGTCTGAGATGATGATGATGGAATCATCCGTGGTTAAATTTGAGTCTGCTGGGAGGAGGGGGGGGGGGGAGATGTCTAGGCACTTATTTTGTTTATTTTGTAGAATAGGGGACCGACTGGCGAAAACTGTGTGTTTCTTGCCTACGCTTGTTTTTTTTCCCCATTCGTGTTGCCAGTCATCTGTTTTGCATCTGTGTAGGACAGATCAGTAATCAGTACTTGGGATCGTAGTCCAGGTGATGTATGCGGTCACAGCAGCTTCTTTGGCTAAGCGGTTGCGAGCTTCATTGCCAGTGATGTCACCGTGTGGTTTCACCCAGGCGGGGTTAACGGAATGGCCTTATTCACGCATTGTTTCCAACACTTTGATAAACCTGTATACAATGGCGATTTCAGAGTAACAGATGTTAAAAAATTTTGAGTGCTGTTAGAGCTGATAGTCACTGAGTAGGAAATATAGATATGCTATCATCCGCGAGCAGAAACTAAGTTGTAATATAACGACAAGTTGCGGTCATTATATTTGCCTCTGCTGTCAATTGAAGTAGCCCGACTGTTGACAACATGGTATGTCGTACGCCTACACACAGTCACTGGGTTTGGAGCAGTCACTATAGGTATGTGATTGTTCTCTCTGTATACTGCTTTAAGAACTGTGCCAAAGTTTTGTTAAGTAGCTGTTTGTACACAGTTTACCAGCGTTTGTTTTAGACACTTGCATTGAACGTACCTCTTCCTCCCCCTGTCTGTGTCCACATCTTCCTCCCACCTCTGTCAATGAACATCTTCCTCCTTAGCACACTGGACTCGTATTCGTGCGGACGACGATTCAAAACTTGCCCGGCCGTTCTGATTTAGGTTTTCCGTGATTTCCCTAAATCGCTTGGGGCAAATCCTGGGATAATTTCTTTGTAAGGGCACGGCTGGTTTCTTCTTCCAACTTTCCCTAATCCGAGCTTGTGCTCTGTCTCTAATGATCTTGCTGTTGTTAGGATGTTAAACAGTAATCTACTCCCCCCTCTGACCATATCATCCTCCCCCTCTTCCTTTTACACTAGCACACTACCCCACTACACCTTTCACCTGCTGAATGCAACTCCCCCTCTCTATTTCTTTCTCCCTTTCACTCTGACCACCCTCCTCTACCTGGGAAGCAGTTTCTTGCCCCCTGACTTACAGGCTGCCCCGCAAAGTTGGTATGGAAGACTGATACTCCCACACAAAATGCCTCTCGTGCAGGGCAGCCAGGTGCTAGAAAGAACAAGTTTTTGCCTGTACCTCCACTCCTACTAAAGCTGGGAGGTTATAAACCCCACAGTGCTGGTTCCCTGTGAAGCCCACTGGGGTTGAAATCGATTCTACAACAGGTGTGAGCCTATTATTATGTCCACTGTGGTGTCACCGCCAGACACCACACTTGCTAGGTGGTAGCCTTTAAATCGGCCGCGGTCCGTTAGTATACGTCGGACCTGCGTGTCGCCACTATCAGTGATTGCAGACAGAGCGCCGCCACACGGCAGGACTAGAGACTTCCTAGCACTCGTCCCAGTGGTACAAACGACTTTGCTAGCGATGGTTCACTGACAAAATACGCTCTCATTTGCCGAGACGATAGTTAGCACAGCCTTCAGCTACGTCATTTGCTACGACCTAGCAAGGCGCCATTACCAGTTACTATTGATGCTGTAAAACATGTACCGTCAAGAGCGATGTTCACCATTTATGGATTAAAGTTAAGTATTCCACAGCTACGTCCTTCTTTGCTAGTCTAATTTCCTTGACCTGTTCCAAACCACACGCCAGCCTGCGTGAGCTAAAACGCGTGCCTTTCGGCTTCCTCTCATACCGGGTTGGCTCTCTTGCCAATCCACCTTAGACAATTTCATTGGGAATGGGACGCTAAATCTATGTAGTGTAGGTGTTCTAATGATCTTCCTTGCAATCTCCTGAGTATCTAAATAGCCTTGGATACCTCACTTGTTCGAATTTGTGAACTGACACCTGATAAAGATGGTGTTTCCCCATGTAGTCCTGACATTTGAAGGCAATACTGCACTCATGTCTGCACTGAGTTATAAACTCTTTCAGACACCGCCGAATCATCTCGTAAATCTTGACATGGCTGTATAGTTCATTGCTCCAGTTAAATTTTATCAAGAAAAGTGTTGTGCACTTCACATTTTGAAATGATTCGGACAGCAGAATCCAGAGGATATAGGTTAGATGACCATGGAGGCCAAGGTACAAACTCCGTGTGATCTACCCATGTTGGATCATACAAGAGCTGGATGTTCCCTTTTGCCAGTAACAATAACCAGGACAAAAATTCGTACTGAAAACAGAGGCAACTTGTAATCACACATTCGTACTTATCACGCAAACAGCCGATGTTTACTGGAACGCTTTTGGTTTTGTCGTTTTACACTTCCGCACGTCAGTTTTCGCTATTGTTATTCCCCTGTATAGTTTTTAAAATTGTAATTTTTATGAATAAATAATTAATAAATCTCGTGTGGCATCTAGCACGATGCACATACTTTACTGTGACATTATTTCAGTGTCGGCAGTGTCAGTTAAAATTAGTGCTACCACCCCCCCGAACAGAGGTCACGCATGAAATCCGTGAACCTCTACCGTTCAGGTACGAAGGAAGATTATTATGTTTGAAACGACTACACAGAGTAAAGGTCCAAAGGACGTCCGCCCTCCACTGCGTCTGACTGCCGTGTAGCGGGCCCGGGTTCGATTCCCGGCCGGATCTGAGATTTTCTCTGCTCTGGGACTAAGAGTTGCGTTGTCATAATTTCACCGTCATCTTCGCTCAAATCGCCCCCATGTGGTGTCAATTGAAAAGACTCGCAACTCGGCGGACGAACTTCCGCAGGAAGAGACTCCCAGCAATCAATGCTATACGATCATTTCATTTCAGGCAGCCAGGGGCTGAAGAAGGGGGAGGTGCCACGACATGTCGCTTGTGTGGAAGAATGTTCCAGAAACAGCCTTGCCTTAAATGAAGACATATGCAAACAAGAGATTATACTGGTTTGACAAACAAAACAGCAAATTGCTCCAGTTAGAATAATCGGTGAAAAGTCTTAGTGGCTTTTATAACCAATAAAATAAGCTTCGATTACTTATGGTTCATAGCAAGAACTCTAAGGAAGAATACATCCGTCTAATAGGCATTTTACAAACCTTTTTCAGGGGCAAGTTCCTCAAATTTGTTCGCGTGCTTGAAATAGTCTGGAAAGCCCTCTGAGAAGAGATACATGTGGCGTGACGGTTAGTCAGTTAGCTGCACTGTAGCGGTATTGTATAACATTTCAGGAGGAAGACAAGAACCTTCTTGCTTCATATGGGAAATGTCTCAACATTGTGTGGAACTCCACGCTGAAAGATGACGTACTGTCTCAACTTTAACCCATAGATTCGGTTAGGATTAAAGGCGGCACATACGCTCCTCACTAGCAGACTTTCATTTTTGCATTCATACGTTCTCGAGCGGAAGAAGATGCTCATAATGTTTGCGTCCTCTGCTGTTAGTAGTTACGCCTTCGCGGACGAAAAATGTATGTAAATCGCCCATTTCATAGCGTCATCGTACTGGCTTGAAGAGTTATTTTTTAGCTAGCAGCAGTTTCCAACTGTTACACACAAAGTAGAAAATCCTGAATGGTGTCGCCTTGTCCGTATATTCAGATCCTTTCCTATTTTCTGTACGCTTCTGTGCACAGAAATACCGGTCTTACAATTTTTTCCTTCATACAGAAAAGTTACGAGGTATATTTTTATTTGATATGTTTATCCATGGACACTTGTAACAACAGTAGCAGACACGTCAAGAAGTACACTACAAAAATGCATATAGACATAGAGCCTAAAACAGGATGCTTGGACAGACATGTAAAGCCTGCTCATAGAAATGTCGCTTCAGAACAGGAATAGCGAAATCGCAGCCAATAACGCAGTAGAATTTATCACAGAAAATAGGGCAGCAGCGAGCATTCTTATAAGCTATGCTATGTAGGACTCTAACAGATTTAAATTTAGGTACTTCATATAGGCGACGAGCATACCAGAGTCAGGTGCTGCTTTAATTTACTCTCGAATGCGGACAACACTTCCATATTCATTATGTTGTGTGGAAGCTCATTGTAACAAGTACTTCCTGCACATCTTGGGCCTGTATCCGATAGTTTTAAACGCTTGCTTTTAACGTAGCAATCATTCCCATTTCTAGTGCTATAATCACGTATATATCGGTTGAAATTGGCTGAGCAGTGAAGATTTAAGAAAAGGGTGACTTCATATACACCGATCAACCAGAACCTTATGACCACCGACGTATTCTCGATATAAACCCATCCAGGCGATAGCGGTGTCACCTGGCGAGGAATGGCTACCAGTCAGACACACGCACGGTGCATATAGTATCAGTGAGCATGCTGTCCATGTGTAGAACAAGGAAGGCGCGCCACCTATCTTCAGTTTGAGCGAGGGTAGATCGTGATGGCCTGGCGGCTCGGCACGAGTATTTAGGAAACTGCTCGACTTGGGTGCTCGAGGAGTGCTGTGGTGTCTTCAACACAAGGTGACACCACGTCCAGACGTCATGGGTTTGGGCAGCCGCTCTTCATTAGATACCGGACGTCGCAGGCTGGGCAGACTGGTAAAAAAAGGGTAGGCGGTGAACTGTGGCGGAACTAACATCAGGCTTTAATGGTGGGCAGAGTAGAAGCGTGTCTGAACACAATGCGCCGGACACTCCTACCGATGGGCCTTTGCATCCGACGACCCCATGCATGTGCCAATGTTAACACTGTGACTGAAATGGACGCATGACCGTCGGCACTTAACGTTGACGCAGTGGCAGAGCGGTACATGGTCTTTGACTCCCGATACCTTCATCATGCAGATGGGAGGGCGCGAATCTGTCGTCTTACAGAGGAACACTTCCGTGACACCTGTACTGCGTGACGGAGACAAGCTGGCAGTGGCTCTGTTATGCTATGGGGTCATCTATGGGTCCAGTGGAGCTTCGCAAGGTGCCATGACAGCCAGGAAGTATCGTACATTGGTAGCGAACGACGTACACCTCCTCATGACGATCACGTTTCACGACGGCAGTGGCATTTTTCAGTAAGGTAATGCGCCATGTCATAGGGCCAGGAGTGTGATGGAGTGATTCGAGGAACCACAGTGGAGTGTTCCAATTGATGTGCTGGCTTGCCAGATCTGAATCCGATCGAACACATCTGGGATGTGATTTAACGTGACGTCAGAGCTCATCGCCCAGCTCACCGGAATTTACGGGAATTTGGTGACTTGTGTGTGCAGATGTGATGTCAACACCCTCCAGCGACCTTCCAAGGCCACATTGCTTCCATGCCACGACGTGTCGCCGCTTTTATACGTGGCAAAGGTGGGCATCATACTGGCTGTTAGGCAGGTGGTCATAATGTTCTGGCTGGTCTGTGTGTGTACGACACTGGGCAGTTATCTGCAGATCTTGAAATTTGCTTGTGTAAGAATTTCTAAGACATACGTCTAATGGCTATCTTTCGAAGCTTTAACAACCTTCATACATGTAAATTTGCGGCACAATCCCAGAACGAAACGCAGTAAGCGAAGTGTGGCTATGGGACCATAGTGCATTTGAATAGTGTCTTCGTTTACAGTGCTAGGCATTTTCGTCGTAAGAAATGTCAGGGCTTATTTTGGACTAAATTTTATCTGTGATTTCCCAAGTCAACTCTGCCATACTCAGGAATTTGTAAATGTTTTCCTCCTGTAGGTCTGAGTTTCCAAGACTGCCTAAGGCTGCCAAAATGGACTACTGCATGTACAAGGTTTTTCTTCCATTTATAAACATGTTGATACTGTCGAAATATTTTTTTTTTTTTTCATCTTCAGTAGTCAAGAAGCTTTAACAACTTATCAGCTTGTAACCAAACCTCCCAACAGGTTAAATAATTATGACATTCACATTTAGTGTAACCTCCCAGCAGTTAAATTCTCCCCGTAACCTCACAATAAAAATGTGACTAACCTCCCAATAAAAATGTCACTCACATATAACCTTTCAATAATTAACTGACTGTGAAACTAAACGGGTAAATCTGGACGTGAGCAGTGCTGCGTCATGGCACTGAAAAATCATTCTGAATAAATTGAAAATTCCTACCTCAATGTAGTCGCCGGATAACGCGTATATATCTGCTCCTATAAGAAATTTTTCTGGCACAGCCCAGTGCAATGCTGGCCGCTAGATTTGTCATGTATAAAAAGAAACAACTGATTTTTCTTGACGATAATCGGGATGACAATGGATAGGAGAAATTAGTAAAATCTTTAAATTCAGATGAGTGATTGTCAAAAGTTAATTTTATAAGAACGATTATTATTAAAAGTTTTTAAAAAGAAAATTTACGTGGGACTTGATATAACAATAGTACAAAACCAGTTGTTACAAATTACATATGCGCGTGGCTATGAATACTAATTCTTGGTTTTACCTTATACTACATCGCTCATGCAACGCCATCGCTCTCCACGACCGGCCCAACCGCCCGACTGTGAGCTATTACTACCACAGTGTTACTACTACTACTGCTGCTGCTGCCGCCGCCGCCGACACTGCTCTTACTGCAACCGACACTGCTCTCTGGTCTGCGATTCTATTGTAGCTTACATATCGCAGGCAGCGCGTGAGCAATCCATCGGTTACATCTGCTCGAGTGCGCTAGCAATAAATTCCTTATTCACGGACCTCTTACAGGCTGTGTCGCAAGAAGTAGTGAAGTGTCGTCAGCATAAACAGTGGTTTTGTCTATCAACAACGTTTAAATAATTTATGTAAATTAATAGCCCAAGTACTAAAACCTGAGATTATTTTATTTCTCATTTACTTATTCGTCCGTAGACCATTAAGCATAACAGTATCGGTCATTTCAGATAAGTTATCGAAATAATACGTACATATATAAAACATCAACAAAGAAGGATAGGGTTACATATGGAAAGGGCAAGAAGACGAGCATCGCCTCATCAACGGAACCATCGCAGCATTCACCTTAGCAACTCCGAGAAACCTTGGCAACCCCGAGTCAGGATGGCAGGACGGGAATGAACTCCTCTCCTCCCAAATGAGAGTCCAGTGCATAAAGACTGCCATAGCCACCTCGCTCGGAAGGAGAATGAAAAATACATAGTCCTCAATGCGATTACAACAGGCAAATTAAGTAAATCAGTGATATAACTAAAAGATGGATCTTAGAAATAAAAATATCCCTGAAAAAAATAAAAACACACGACAGATTATGTCACACTTCTGAAAAGGATAACGCGCGAACACAAGAAAAACTGCCGACATTATACCATACGTAGGCTAGCAACAGATACTTTCTGACAAGGGAACCTCCCCATCGCACCCCCCTCAGATTTAGTTATAAGTTGGCACAGTGGCTAGGCCTTGATCAACTGAGAAAACAGGAAGAAGTTGTGTGGAACTGTGAAAAAATAAGCAAAATATACAAACTGAGTAGTCCATGGGCCACATAGGCAACATCATGTACAACGTGAGCTCAGGAGCGCCGTGGTCCCGTGGTAGCGTGAGCAGCTGCAGAACGAGAGGTCCTTGGTTCAAGTCTTCCATGGAGTGAAAATTTTACTTTATTTATTTTTGCATGGTTATTATCTGTCCGTTCGTTCATTGACGTCTCTGTTCACTGTAATAAGTTTAGTGTCTGTGTTTTGCGACCGCATCGCAAAACCGTGCTATTAGTAGACGAAAGCACGTGCCTCTCCAATGGGAACCGAAAACATTTGATCGCAAGGTCATAGGTCAACCGATTCCTCCACAGGAAAACACATCTGATATATTCTATACGACACTGGTGACGGCATGTGCACCACATGACAGGAATATGTTGTCGACCCATCTAACTTGTACACTTGGCGATTCTTCTACCTTGCCCGATTTAGGTTTTCTTGTGGATGTGATAATCACTCCCAAAAAAGTGATGAAAACATAAGAGTTTCTCACATAAACTGAAAATAAAAAATTAAACTTTTCACTCGATGGAAGATTTGAATCAAGGACCTTTCGTTCCGCAGGTGCTCACGTTACCACGAGACCACGGCACTGCTGCGGTCCCAGCGTCCTTAATATTGCCTATATTGCCATGAACTACTCAGTTTGTATATTTTGCTTATTTTGTCACAGTTCCACACAACTTCTTCCTGTTTTCTCAATTGATCTGTGTTCAGTTTTTCAAGGCCTATCCACTGTGCCAACTTATAACTAAATCTGAGGGGGGGTGCGATGGGGAGGTTCCCTTGTGAGAGGTGGTGTGAGACCTTCATACTCGACTTCAAGGAATCCAGTTTATTGGCAATAATGTTATCAGTTTTGTGTTTTATCTGAGCACACTGTTTCATTTCACAAAAGATTTTATAACATTTGCTGAATTTCCTCTTACATCTTAATGATGGATATTTCTGCACCGTCTTATGATGCGTGCAGTCAAAAGCTTTAGCTAATCAGCTACGTTGCCTGTAATTTTTAATAAAAGTTACTGGAAAGATCGACAAATGCTAACTGTTCTAATGCTTCATGACTTAAAAGTCTCAAAAGTCCGTCATCGTTCTTGTGTCACTTCATAGTCAGGAATTTCAGCTTTTACGTCAAAAACATAAGAATGTTGCGAAGAGAGGAAATGCAATCACTTCTTTGGAAGTTCTTCACGAACAACCCGCTTTCATTGGTTTCGATCCTCATTGGAAGTCCTAAACAGTTAACTGCTGCGTAGTTTCGAACGAAGATACGAAATTTTAGGCTCCTGTTTCGATGTTACATATGAATTTTGTATTTCGTCACTCGAATTCTTTCAGCATTTGTTTTGACCAATTCACAAAAGCTTGTTGTTGAACTGTATTTAAGGTTTGCGGAATCCATAGAGCACAGATTTTTCGTCTGTACAATTAAATGTTCATACAGAATCGTATATACTGAAGCCTTCGATATGCGTGACACCTCTATCACACAATCAGTCACGTGCCGATACTCCTGCTCATAATGTGATTTTATTTTTTCAAACTCTTTTGGTTCGAACTTTACGGTATTCATCACAGGTAGAAACACGACCGCAACGAAATTCCACAAACCGGTTGCAGAAAGCCTTTTCTGAAGGTCGCAGATTGCCTAAAGTTGAAATAAATTGTTAGAGACATTGTTATGAATTAGGTCCTTAACAAAATCCTAAAACGTCATCCACAAAAACCCTTCGCATTACATTTATTTCTATAAACGCGCACTATAAACAAACTATTTGGCCGATCGGAGCTATATTGTTTTAGCAATAAGAAATACCGGTAGCAAATTTTAAAAGAATTGTAAAATACAAACTTTCACGGCCGAAAATACAGTTAATAAAATGTTCCCGGGCTATTATGCCGTGGTCGAATGGCTTTCACCCCAAATCGCAATGTTTCGTCCCTATCTGCGGAGGAAATTTTCAAGCAGATCATAGCTTCTTTGAATGTCCAATTCACACACTGGCAAGGGTGTGAATAGGACGTTCAAAGAAGCTACGATCCCCCTTGAAAATGTCGTCTGGAGATGGGGACGAAACGTTGAATTTTATGGTGAAATCTACGGCATAATAGTCCGGAACATTTTATTAATTTTTAAAAGAATTGTAATGCTGCATAGAAATAGACCCATCTACTGGTCAATAACTTAAATGGCTAACTTCGCTAGTTACGAGCACAGTCACTCTTTGCCGTTTGTAAAACCTGACGTGGATCTATCATTGGATTGTGCCCGGCCTAGTATCAAATTCCACAGTGAATTAGCATTCATTTGTCAGCATTTACGCATCATGTTAAAGCATCATTCACCGCTGCGCAAAATAATTTTGATGACTACTTTAGTGTTAAGTCACTTTTTAAATGGCAGTTGGATTATTTCTATGTACTTCGCGGTGTCTGCATTTAAAACATCGTAGTCGAAATGGTTTCAGTATCTGCCGTAGAAATCGGAACGTTGATTTTTCGGATAATCATTTGCTGACAGGACTATATTACTGAACGGTGCACGATCCCAGTTTGTAGGCTGCTAAACGAACGGCTTCCAGGAGCAACAAAAATTACATTTTCAACATTTATTGTAAATATTGGCCGAATTTAAAAAATTAAAATACAGCTATAATCCACTAATTGACTAATTTCTAACTAACTTCATACTTTATAAGTGAGTTATTAAGTGTGACGCTTTCACCAAAGTATACGTTACCATAATTGTGTTAATACACAGCACGTTTATATGGATTTATGTTCAGATACAGTTATGATGGTTATGTATGACGTTGGTGCAAAAATTCGTAGCGTTTTTGAAAGTTTAGTGACCACGACAACTACACGTAACAGAGAATTCAGTCATCAATCACATACTCTCCTTCACTGTTTACAACAGTCTGCCAATGCTGGGTAACTTTTCGATTCCATGAATGTAGAAATCATGTTTTTTGAGGCGAAGAACTCATCGAGCCATGTTCGGAGCGCATTTTCATCCGGAAAGGCAGTTCCTTGAAGGCTGTTCGATAGAGAGCGGGAAACGTGAAAATATGAGAGCGAAAGATCAGGTGAAAAGGTGGATGCGGAATGACTTCCCAACCCAACTACTGCATAGTGTGTTTATCAGTTTAACAGAATGCGGACGGTCGTTACCGTGGTGTAGCGTCACTTCACGCAGCCTTCCTGGTCGTTATCCTTGAACTGCGTCAGCAAGATGTCTCAGTTTTTCAAAGTATCAGCAGTGATGCTCTCACCTCGGAGAAGCAGGTCGCACTACACCACAACGCCACTTTTCCACCAGATACACTACTGGTCATTAAAATTGCTACACCATGAAGATGACGTGCTGCCGACGCGAAATTTAACTGACAGGAAGAAGATTGTGTGATATGCAAATGATTAGCTTTTCAAGCATTCACACAAGGTTGGCACCGGTGGCGACACCTACAACGTGCTGACATGAGGAGAGTATCCAACCGATTTCTCATACACAAACATCAGTTGACCGGCGTTGCCTGGTGAAACGTTGTTGAGATGCCTCGTGTAAGGAGGAGAAATGCGTACCATCACGTTTCCAACTTTGATAAAGGTCGGATTGTAGCCTATCGCGATTGCGGTTTATCGTATCGCGACATTGCTGCTCGCGTTGGTCGAGATCCAATGACTGTTAGCAGAATATGGAATCTGTGGGTTCAGGAGGGTCATACGGAACGCTGTGCTGGATCCCAACGGCCTCGTATCACTAGCAGTCGAGATGACAGGCATCTTATCCGCATGGCTGTATCGGATCGTGCAGCCACGTCTCGATCCCTGAGTCAACAGATGGGGACGTCTGCAAGACAACAACTATCTGCACGAACAGTTCGACGACGTTCTCAGCAGCATGGACGATTAGCTCGGAGACCATGGCTGCGGTTACCCTTGACGCTGCATCACAGACAGGAGCGTCTGCGATGGTGTACTCAACGACGAACCTGGGTGCACGGATGGCAAAACGTAATTTTTTCGGATGAATCCAGGTTCTATTTACAACACCATTATGGTCGCATCCGTGTTTGGTGACATGGCGGTGAACGCACATTGGAAGCGTGTATTCGTCATCGCCATACTGGCCTGTCACCCGGCGTGATGGCATGGGGTGCCGTTGGTTACACGTCTCGGACACCTCTTGTTCGCATTGACGGCACTTTGAACAATGGACGTTACATTTCAGATGTGTTACGACCCGTGGCTCTACCCTTCATTCGATCCCTGCAAAAACCCTACATTTCAGCAGGATAATGCACGACCACATGTTGCAGGTCCTGTACGGGCCTTTCTGGATATAAAAAATGTTCGACTGCTGCCCTGGCCAGCACATTCTCCAGATCTCTCATCAATTGAAAACGTCTGGTCAATGGTGGCCGAGCAACTGGCTCGTCACAATACGCCAGTCACTACTCTTGATGAACTGTGGTAGCGTGTTGAAGCTGCATGGGCAGCTGTACCTGTACACGCCATCCAAGCTCTGTTTGACTCAATGCCCAGGCGTATTAAGGCCGTTATTACGGCCAGAGGTAGTTGTTCTGGGTACTGATTTCTCAAGATCCATGCACCCAAACTGCGTGAAAATGTAATCACATGTCAGTTCTAGTATAATATATTTGTCCAATGAATACCCGTTTATCATCTGCATTTCTTCTTGGTGTAGCAATTTTAATGGCCAGTAGTGTACATAACATTATCTTTTGTGGATGCGCGCAGGGCTTTGTACGGGGAGTTGCTGTTTTGTTTGGGCTCAACCATCCCCTTCTTTTTCTTAGGTTACCATAGATACATTACATCTCGTCACCAGTAATGGTACAGGGGGGGAATGGTGTTGTCCACAAGACATCTGACGACGAGCAAGCAGTGATGCAGATATGGCCACCCGCTGATTTTTGTGATTTTGACTTAGAGCATGCGGTACCCATACATCAGATTTTTTAACCTTCCCGATTGCATGCAAATGTCGCACGATGTTGGAATGATCACAGTTCATCACATTGCCATTTGCCGAGTACACTGACGTGGATATTGCGGGTAAATGCGTTTAAACGATCTTCAAACCCCGAAAGTCTTCCTGAATGTGGATAGTCACTAATGTGAAAATGATCCTCAAAATGAGAAAGATTTTCGTGTCGTGCTTTGTCCAATGTCAATTTTCCATACACGGCACAAATCTTTCTGGCTGCCTCCGCTGCTGTCACCCCTCTAATGCACATGTCGGAAATGCTCCCGATTTCTCTACTTGGCACTTCATTTTCTAGCTTCCACAGCTCCAGTCACTATCTGCAAATGACACAATGGCAATTAGTCAACTCGAGTAGCAACAGTGAACTACAAACAAAAAATGACAATCGATAAATAAGCCTGTAACAACCGGAATACCAACATACAAAATAAAAACGCTACGAACTTAAGAAGCAACGTAATATGATATACGTTATGTTGTGTCGTATTTGATCAAAATGTATTTTTAATCCATCGATGTACACTGTTTCTCTCCTGTGACGATGATTGTTATAACTGAAACAGGTAGAGAATAAATATACAATTGCACAGCTGATGGCGTTAGCTTTTTTTTCCTTCAAAGTACAGGGTGATTATAATTAAACTCTCAAACTGCTGTAGAAATAACACCATTGGTCAGAATGACGTCAAATTGCAACGCATTGTTATCGGAGGAGGAGGAAAACGTACGGCAGAAGAAAAATATTTACAAAATGTAGCAATAGATGGCGCTGTAAGCATTATAATTTAGTAGTGGTCGACTACAAATGAATCATACAATAATGCCTAAGGCGTACGTTTGACGTTAAACAAACTGTACTAGTCAGTCCAGAATGAGATTTTCACTCTGCAGCGGAGTGTGCGCTGATATGAAACTTCCTGGCAGATTAAAACTGTGTGCCGGACCGAGACTCGAAGTCGGGACCTTTGCCTTTCGTGGGCAAGTGCTCTACCATCTGTACTACTCAGTCTGCATGGGTGTACACGTGTGATACTGTTAGTTACGTAAGCCTATCCACCACGGAAAGGTCATATCACATCGGATGGAAAAAGTCGGATTTTAATCATCCTGAGGCCAAAACCGTATAAAAATCATCAATCACAATCAAATCGGATTATTAATTTCCTTGTGACTGAAGCAATACATCTTAAATATGCTGTCCACAGTTTTATGCAACAAAGTGAAATCGAGAAACAGCATGTTCCATAACTGATCGAAGTTTTTCCGGTATCACGTTCAGAATGTGTTTCGTAATGCGTGCCTTTAATGTAGCTAAGTATACAATTGGAACACTGAACGCTTCACCTTCCTGATAGCCCCACAGATAGAAGTCACACCGATTAAGATCAGGTGACCTGGACGGCCAGGCTGTAGGGAAATGGCGGCTGATAATTCTAGTATTTTCGAAACGGAGCTTCAGCAGCTGCTTAACTGGATTTGCAATGTACGGAAGCGCGCCATCTTGCATAAAAATTATCCCATCCACACAGCCACGTTGTTGGAGAGCTGGGATGACGTGTTGCGCAAAAGACACTCGTAGCGATTACCAGTGACGGTACAGGTAACGGGACCGGAAGAACCTGTCTCTTCGAAAAAAAAGTGGCCCTATGATAAATGATGCTGTAATCCCGCACCACACAGTGATCTTTTCAGGATGAAGTGGTACTGGTTGATTTGCGTGTGGATTTTCCGTTGCCCATGTTGGACAATTCTGTGTATTGACATATACTGTCACATGGAAGAGTGCTTCGTCCGTCCACAAAATCTTCCACGGCCAATCATTGTCCACTTCTGTGCGAGCAAGAAAGTGTAAAGCAAAGGTCTTTCTTGCTGGCAGGTCAACAGGAAGCAACTCGTGCACATGGGTAATTTTGAATGGATAGCAAAGAAGGATGTTTCGTAAGATTTTGCGCGCCGTGCTCACGGGTATTTCCAATGTTCGGGCAATTCTCTGTGCATTACACGTTTGCACACCTCCACTCGTCTCCTCCTGCATTGCTGTGGCCACAGCTTCCACTGACGTCGAATCAATTCGTTTCCTCCCTCTACCAGGTTGCACACCAAAAGAACCTGTCTTTCCGAATCCTTCTCTGCAGACCTATGGTAGTCGTCGGACCAGAGCCTGTTTTCAAACCCTTCAGTGTCGGGAACTTCTGAAGAGCGACACGTACACAGTCATCATTCTAGTAATACAGCTTTGCAAGCAGCGCGCGATCCTGCATTGAGACATGGCGAACGTTGCAGACACAAAAGGAGGAAAAGCCGTGTACCCTGCGTGTTTATACCAACTTCAATGGGTCGTGCCCATGGCAGGTGTTATCATTTACGTATTCTGACACATACAGCACCATCTATTGATCAATTTTTACACCACATTTTTCTTCTGCCATAAGTTTTCCCCCTTCTCCAATAATATTCCGTTGCAATTTGACGTCGTTTTGACCAGTGGTGTTATTTCTACAGAATTTTGAAAGTTCAAGTTTAATTGTAGTCACCCAGTACTTAATTGCCGTACACAGTCGCCTAAGAAAAGTTTTATCATTTCTTGAAGTATGACTCTTTCCTACTGAAGCATCCAAGATATATGATCCCTGACGAAGTGGACTTGGCGCGGGTGCTTTTCTACCATAACCAATCACGTAACGCGATTATTTTTTTTATATTTTTTTTATTCAAAACCATTATAATTATACAAATATAACCCACTGCCTTAATTCATTAGTGGGTCCTAACAGTGATACATTTACATTAAATTTTGCAGCTTAGTGTACTTTTGGTGTGTGAGCTACAGTTAATGTTAGTAACGATGGGCATCTAATGTCTACTTGTACTGCTATTTATACCTAATTACTATTACTGATTTAATTATATGTGTATTCTGCAGCGTCACATGTGTGCCAGTGAAGAAGATATAAACCTACTTTTTCACGCCCTGCTCTTCGAGCTAATCCCGAAGAGCATGCCCCTGGCACTGGGCGGGCCTCGATGTTAAATTCGCTGCAGTCCCTATCTTAATTTCCTATAACTAAGTCCTACAAACTAACCTATCCTACGTCATGTCCGGTGTGTGTGTGTGTGTCACAATCAGTAGTTGTTCCCCACTCCCCCTAGTCCTGCACGTGGCGGATCCCAACTTAGATGTAGTCGGCCAGTCCACGCACAGGCGGTATGGGAATAGGGCTCTTGGACGCAATTGGTGGTTATTGTCGCTTATTGTTTACTGTATCTCTCCTAAATAGTCAATTAAAACTTTTCGAGATACCTCGTTTGCCAAGGTGTTTAAAGTCTGAAAAGTCTCCTCTCGTCTAAGTAGTTGGTATGTGTCACGGTTGGGTAGTCTGTCTCGCAGTGTGTTGGCGATATCATTGAAGAGGGGACACTCGTAAACTACATGCTCGGCGCGATTATTTGCACGCCTCTGTGGTAAAGCTTCACAGTTCTACGGGAGTGTGGGCTGCATTCAGTCCTGACTGACGTTGGTCATTTTGCGCTTCGCGGTTAAAAGCTGTCAACAGCGCTGCCAGCTTTCAGGAATCTTCTGCCGCCGTATCTTTAAGTACAGCCTCTACAGTGTTGAGTTGGTTGTCTTGGTGACATCGACGCCGGTACGCTGTGCGCTTACTGGCCAGCGGGAGGGCGCAGCCGGAGAGGATCGTCGAGGTCTGACCTCCGCCGTGGCTGTGTTCTTACTGGGTCGTGCGGGTCAGCGGCGAACGTGTTATCGGGGCAATTGTGACGAGCCAGCGCAGGCCTATAATCAGCCTGCTGCCCGCCATACAGCTAGCTAGCTAGCCAGCCAGCCACGCTGCGCTTTTGCTTAGGTCGTACCCCGACTGTGTCCGCGCCGTCTGGGTGGTCTCGACCTCTAGCCCCTGTCGTAGAGGCACGCTACGGCTTTACGAGGACAGAGTGAACGTATCATCGTCCTGGCCCTCAAGAGCTGATTTTTTTCCAGTATTTTTCAGTGAGTAGTTTAACGTTTTCTCCAGAAGCAAAACAAAGTGTATTAAGCAGTGTTGTTTAGCTACCAGGGGAGCATTAACCAGCGTGGTTCATTACGAAGATACGAACAGCAGTATGTCTCTCCCTCTTAAATAGCACCCTATATTTTTATTTCGTAATCAGCTTCCTCTCTCTCCATCACCTGTTTTAAAAATCTATCACTGTGTACCATCAACAAAACATGCCGTTCTCATCTCAATACACAATTGAATCTGATTTTCCAGTCCTAGCACATGAGCAGGTACCAGGCGGTAACGTAACTCGTCCACTTGCTGGAATTCGCAGTAAACGTATGGAGAGCAAAGGAAAATGTGCACTGATCATTCTTTTTCTGCTGGCAGTCTCAGTATATGAGTGATATTTCTACCTTCTCTTCCTTGGTGTACATTATACTCACATAAACTTTCAACTGAACACTGTAGCCTGAACGACCGGTGTACTATCCTCGTTTGCGTCCATTTGTTTACTGTCAACTCCAGCAAGTTTCCCATGTACCTGCACTGAGTGCTAGTACGGGAGAGTCAAAACAAATCCCTTGTTACGTTTTTAATAGCATGATGTTTACGTGAATCCTACACGGTGATAAATTTTTGACTTGTCTCGAGGAGAGCAATTTTCCCACCTTCGAATTCACCCATCACCGACGGAATGCACTGACGACCACACAGAACGCTCTTCTGACCGCCACTGACACTCGAAAGGAATTGAGGACACTGCTCATATGCCGTTCGTGGTCAAATACAACAGCGCAACCTGCAGTCGTGTCTAGCGTCTGCATTTATGTTCAAGCATGCGTTTCTCGTCATTTCCATATTTTTGCCCAACCCCTGTACTATGGCTTAAAGCCTAGTCTACACGTAGTGTTTAGTCGTCAGTCTTGCGTGATAATGCAAAACTGACATAAATCGCGCAGCTACACTACTCAAGCCCTCGATCAGTTTTTTGTTCAGTCTTTCGCTCAGTAGTTTCGAAACGGTCATGCAGGAAGAACTGTTAGTGACGACTGTTGCAGTATGTACTCTTAAACTGAAGAAGAAAAATTTTTACACCTCGTTCATGATGGTCCCGGGGATTGTTACTGAGGAGAGGGACATTCTCCCTTGCTAATCTGCTCCGAGAACGACAGCAGGAACCAGGAGGAGGCCGTGATTACTTACGTGTGGATACAGAAACGCACTGTAAACTGTTGAAGCTTGTAACCCCAGAAATTGAAAAAGGAAATGTATCATAATAGCGGCTATCAGCCCCCTCGAGAGACCCATTGTAACGGTAAGATCTTTAGCTACTGGCAGGAGCTAAAAGGACCTTGAATTTGCAGAAAATATTTTAGACAGACTAGGGTCTGCATAATTTTCGGACTACTTCCCGAAATTAGCAAAGTATTTAGAAATTCCTGGTAAGATTCAGGAATTATATAGATATTACTATTTGAGTTAGTAATAGACTGGCTAGCCCATTGTGCTACTGGGAGTTTTCCCTGACAATTAGAAGGAAAACTCTCTTGCTCTATACTTTCTCCTACGGAAGAGCAGCATTGTTAACAACTGTAAAGACTTTTGTTAATGCTTCCAGTTCAGCTTAAAAAAGTAACATAATTAATGAACTCTCGCGCAAGTATTATGTTACCCTATAAGATCACGTAATTTATGCGCTACGTCGTCATCTCTGGTGTTGCTTTTCGATATACAAAAAGGAAAATAAATCTAAGTACCACGGAGGAGGTATAAATTTCTTCCGTTCCAGCTCCAGGTCGCTTGGACGTTTTCATTTTCTTACTGTCTTAGCGGTAAACTGTTCCAAATGAACTGATCCTTTCGGTGACCAATTCTTTTGTTGCCTGATGATACATTTCCGCGTACTAATTAAATGAAGCGGCGTATGTCCAGGTTTTCTAGTCCAGCTACTGTAACCCTCAACATTGTGTATTGAACCGGGGACCTAGAAACGACGGTGAGGCTTTGTCCCGCCGTAGCCCTCAGTGGTTCACAATCCCACAACAGGCCACAGTAGTCCATCCACCCCACCGCCGCCCCAACCGAACCCTGGGTTATTGTTCGGTTCGCCTCCCAGTGGACCCTCTCCCCGGGGAACATCTCGTACCAGTCCAGCGTAACCCCAAATGTTTGTGTGGTACAGTAATTATGGTGTGCGCGTACGTGGAGACAACGTTAGCGTAGCAATCGCCGACATAGTGTAACTGAGGCGGAATAAAGGGAACCAGCCCGCATTCGTCGGGGCAGACGGAAAACCGCCTTAAAAACCATCCAGTCTGGTCGGCACACCGGACCTCGACACTAATTCGCCGGGCGGATTCGTGCCAGGGACCGGCACGCCTTCCCGCTCGGGAAGCAGCGCGTTAGACCGCGCGGCTAGCCGGGCGGGCTACCGTCAACATTGGTACAGCCCTACGTGCTCTGAAAAATTCAAGTGTCCAGTGTTGTAAGTTTGACATTGTCTTTCGCCACTACACACACTGAAATAAGTTGGAGCCTGTAGCGTCATCGAGAGTAGACTGGCAGCGGAGCGAAGTTTGAGCGATAAGATCAATGCGCGTGTATATGCACACACTTGTCGACAGTCTTGGATGAACACAAAGCTCCAGCAGTCTGTTTTTTTTGCAAACTTCATCCAGTTCACGCGAGACTATCAATCTTCCGCCCAAACGTAATGTTTTATTTGAAAAGCCTGGCATGGTAATGCAAGATTGGCGACAAAACGTTACGTGTAGGCCAGCCTTAAGACGACTCCTTGCCTGCAGACACAAGTGCCGGTTCATGCGCGACCGAGATGACGTGAAAATGACATTAAGAGTTTCAGCCAGTCAGTAGCCGGTGTGCGTATGTTTAGCTCTTCCAGTACCGGTCTCAGTTCCAAAGCTCCTTCTCCTCACAGTAGCGTCACGCTTTTCGAGCCGTTAGCACCGGCTGGCCAGGAGACCTGGCTGTGGCTCAGCGGCACCCTGTGTGGTCAGACTGCAGACGGCCCGGTGGCAGAAAGTCTGCGCTGGGCGGTCCCCGCGGCGGCCTGCGGCGGTATCCAGCACGCAGTGGCGCGCTCCGCTGGTCCGGAACACCGCACGGCCACACGGCGGGCGCGCTTTGCGTCACGGCGCAGTGCCGCCTGCCCTGGCGGGCGCCAGGGCTGCGTGCGTGTGTGCGTGCGTGCGGCTGAAAATCTCTTCACGCCAACATTACGGCGCGGTACCGCCCGACCTACGCACTGCCAAATGGATTGCAACCTCTTCTTTCTCTGTTTCTACTTTCAGATTCGAATGTATCAAATTTTCTACTCTGCATCCTACACGTACCAAATATTTCACTAAGTGATGACTCCCACAGTGCTTTGAAGGACTCGTGCACAGAGGATTCCCTACAAACTACATATACACTACTGCCCATTAAAATTGCTACACCACGAAATTTAACCGACAGGAAGAAGATGCTGTGATATGCAAATGATTAGCTTTTCAGAGCATTCACACAAGGTTGGCGCCGGTGACGACACCTACAACGAGCTGACACGAGGAAAGTTTCCAACCGATTTCTCATAGACAAACAGCAGTTGACCGGCGTTGCCTGGTGAAACGTTGTTGAGATGCCTCGAGTAGGGAGGAGAAATGCGTACCATCACGTTTCCGACTTTGATAAGGGTCGGATTGTAGCCTATCGCGATTGCGGTTTACCATATCGCGACATTGCTGCTCGCGTTGGTCGAGATCCAATGACTGTTAGCAGAATGTGGAATCGGTGGATTCAGGAGGGTAAAACGGAACGCCGGGCTGGATCCCAACGGCCTCGCGTCACTAGCAGTCGAGATGACAGGCATCTTATCCGCATGGCTGTATCGGATCGTTCAGCCACGTCTCGGTCCCTGAGTACACAGATGGGGACGTTTGCAAGACAACAACCATCTGCACGAACAGTCAGACGACGTTTGCAGCAGCATGGACTAGCATCTCGGAGATCATGGTTGCGGTTACCCTTGACGCTGTATCACAGACGGGAGCGCCTGCGATGGTGTACTCAACGGCGAACCTGGGTGCACGAATGGCAAAACGTCATTTTTTCGGATGAATCCAGGTTCTGTTTACAGCATCATGATGCTTGCATCCGTGTTTGGCGACGTCGCGGTGAACGCACATAGGAAGGGTGTATTCGTCATCGCCATACTGGCGTATCACCCGGCGTGATGGTATGGGGTGCCATTGGTTACACATCTGGGCCACGTGTTGTTCGAATTGACGGCACTTTGAACAGATGTGGTACGACCCGTGGCTCTACCCTTCATTCGATCCCTGCGAAACCCCACATTTCAGCAGGATAATGCCCGACCGCATATTGTAGGTCTTGTACGGGCCTTTCTGGATACAGAAAATGTTCGATTGCTGCCCTGGCCAGCACATTTTCCAGATCACTCACCAATTGAAAACATCTGGTCAATGGTGGCCGAGCAACTGGCTCGTCACAATACGCCAGTCACTACTCTTGATGAACTGTGGTATCGTGTTGAAGCTGCATGGGCAGCTGTACCTGTACACACCATCCACGCCCAGGCGTATCAAGGCCGTCATTACAGCCAGAGGTGGTTGTTCTGGGTACTGATTTCTCAGGATCTATGCACCCAAATTGCGTGAAAATGTAATCACATGTCAGTTCTATAATATATTTGTCCAATGAATACACGTTTATCATCTGCAGTTCTTCTTGGTGTAGCGGTTTTAATGGCTAGAAGTGTAGTTCATCCGTCCTGGGAATCGAGAATCTCAAAAGATTTTTGCATGTTACCAATATCTATACAGGCAAGATATCGATCCCGGAAATTCAAAGACCGTATCAAAATATCTACGGTATTTTCCGAAACTAGACCGTACATACGAAAAGAACCGACCGGGGACTTCAGTTTCTTGAGATATATATATAACTAAATAAAACATTTTAGTTTACGTAATAAAACATAACAACTTGCATTTTCTGAATGATAAAATACATGCAGTTCTTCCTAATATGGCCTTCCACATCGTTTTGCCCGGAGTATAGGAGCAACTGGACTTGGCATGGACTCAAGTCATTGGAACTGCTCTCTAAAAATAGTAAGCCGTGCTGCCTCCATAGCCGTCCATAATTGCTAACGTGTTTCTGGTGCGAGGTTTTGTGCACGATCTGACCTATCAATTTTGTCCCATAAACCTTCGATGCGTGATCAGATCTTCCGTTCGAATTGTACGAATATTCCTCAAACCAATCGCGAAACACTGTGGGCCGGTGACATGGCGCATTGTTATCAATAAAAATTGCATCGTTGCTTGGGAACATGAAGTCCATGAATGGCTGCTAGACGAACGTAACTATTTCCAATGAGTGATTAGTTCAAGTGGGCCAAAGGACCCAAGCAATTCCGTCCAAACACACCCCACAGCATTATGGAGCCACGGTCTTGCACAGTGCATTGTTAACAACCTGGGTCCATGACTTCGTTGGGTCCGCACCACACTCGAACCCTATCATCAGTTCTTACCAACTGAAATCGGGGCTCATCAGACAAGGTCACAGTTTTCCAGTCGTCTAGGGTCCACCCGATATGGTCACGAGCCCAAGAGAGGCGCTGCAGGCGATGTCGTGCTGTTAGCAAAGGCAATTCGCGTTGTTTGTTGCCGTAGCCCATTAACGCCAAATTTCGTCGCACTACGTTAACTGACAGATCCGTCGTACGTCTCACATTGATTTCTGCGGCCATTTCACGCAGTGTTGCTTGTCTGTTAGCAATGCCAACTCTACGCATACTTCGTTCTCTCGTTCGTTCAGTGAACGCCGCCGGCCACTGCTTTGTCCGTGGTGAGAGGTAATGCCTTACATTTGGTATTCTCGGCACACTCTGAACACTATTGATCTCGGAATATTGAATTCCCTAACGATTACCATAACAGAACGTCCCATGCATCAAGCTCCAACTATCATTCCACATTCAAAGTTTGTTAAATCACCTCATGCGGTCAAAGTCGCTCCGGAAACCTTTTCTGGCGAATCACATGAGAACAAACGACAGCTCTACCAGTGAATTGCCGTATTATACCTATTGCACACAATACTACCGCCATCTGTTCATAATATCACTATCCCTTGATTTGTCACCTCACTCTATGTTTGCATGCAGTAATATTTGTCTATTATTCTTTTAAATAAAACTTGTTCCATTCCATTGTGTACAGAAACCAGTTTCGAATTATTTTAGAATAAAGAATTTGGATGCTACATTATTGTCAGTGAGCCGTATTACCTTTCGGGACATCATCAGATTATATAAAAATATACCGAAGAGCCAAAGAAACTGGTACATGTACCTAATATCGTATGGTGCCGCCGCTAGCACGCAGGAGTTCTACAGCACGACGTGGCATCGACTCGACTAATGTCTGAAATAGTGCTGGAGGGAACTGACACCATGAATGATGCGGGGCTGCCCATAAATCCGTAAGAGTATGGGGGGTAGAAACCTCTTGCGAACAGCACGTTGCAGGGCATCCCAGATACCCTCAATAGTGGACATGTATGAGGAGCTTGGTGGCCAGCAGAAATGTTTAAATTCAGAAGAGTGTTCCTGAAGCCACTTGGCAGCAATTCTGTACTTGTGGGGTGTCTATTTTCCTGCTGGAATTGCCCAAGTCCGCCGGAATGTAAAATGGACATGAATGGATGCTGCCGATCGGACAGGACGCTTACGTACGTGTCACCTGTCAGTCGTATCTAGACGTACCAGGGGTCCCATATCACTCCAACTGCACATGCCCCGCACCATTACAGAACTTCCACCAGCTTGAACAGTCCCCTACTGACATGTAGGATCCATGGATTCATGATGTTGTCTCCGTTCCCGTATACGTCTATCCGCTCGATACAATTTGGAACGAGACTCATCCGACCAGGCAACACGTTTCCAGTCATCAACAGTCCAATATCGGTGCGACGGGCCCAGGCGAGGCGTAAAGCTTTGTGTCGTACAGTCATCAAGGGTACACGAGTTAGCCTTCGGCTCCGAAAGCCCATATGGATGATGTTCCGTTGAATGGTGCGCACGCTGACACTTGTTGATGGCCCAGCATTTAAATCTGCAGCAATTTGCGGAAGGGTTGCGCTTCAGTCACGCTCAACGATTCTCTTCAGTCGTCTTTGGTCCCGTTCTTGCAGAATCCTTTTCCGGCCGCAGCGATGTCAGAGATTTGATATTTTACCGGATTCCTGATACTCACGGTACACTCTTGAAATAGTCGTACGGGAAAATGCGCACTTCATCGTTACCTCGAAGATGTTGCGTCGCATCGCTCATGCGCAGACTGTAACACCCCGTTCACACACACACTTAAATTTTGATAACCTGCCATTGTAGCAGCAGTAAACAGTCTAACAACTGCGCCACACACTTGTCTTACGTAGGCGTTGCCGACAGCAGTGCTGTATTCTGCCTGTGTACATATCTCTGAATTTAGGTATGCATTCGTATACCAGTTTCTTTGGTACTTATGAAATCCATTCGTCATATAGCCTTATGAAGTGGAGAAAGGACCCAACAGTAACTGGGTATGTAATCCATCATTCATTTTGTGTTTTTATGACTGATGAATTACATATCCAGTTACCATTACATTCTTTTTTCACTTCATAAGGCTATGTGACAGATGGGTTTCATATCCAGCTATTTTTGTATACTCTGATAATGCCCCAAAAGGATAAAGGCGTCATCGACATTAAATAATTTCTCAATCATGGCTGTTTTTACTGTAAAATATTCTTTTGATGAATGCACTGTATATTCAAATGGAAAGACATTTTTGAGTGTGTCTAAGTAAAGTTTCACAAGTTTCATATTTTTTGCATTATTTTTACTGTGAAACCTTGCTTCTTGTCAAATTTCATTATTTTGGTTCAAAGCGAAGCACCCTATAGATTTTGATGAGTGAGATTTCGAGTATCAACATACATGACATAAATGGCCGTACCTTTTGTTCCAAGTGACTTAGCTTACAATTTTTACACCGCCAAGGGACCATAGACCTTAATGTGATAAATTTGTACTTCATACGTCTACGCGTTCCTGAAAAAAACTTGACGGACCAACCGACAACAAAGCGATCTTATAAGGGTTCCGTTTTTGCAGACTGAGCCACTGAACCCTAATTACGCTGACATATCCGTTCAGCAGGACAATGCGACGCCCCACACGTCCAGAATTGCTACAGAGTGGCTCTAGAAACACACTTTTGAGTTCACACACTTCCTCTGGGCACCAAATTCCACAGACATGACTGGGATTCCTTGCAACGTGCTATTCAGTAGAGATCTCCATCCCCCTTGTACTCTTACGGGTTTATGGACAGCTCTGCAGGATTCATGGTGCCAATTCAGTCCAGCACTAGTTCAGACATTAGTGGAGTCCATGCCACGTCGTGTTGCGGCACTTCTGCGTGCTCCCGGGGACCCTACACGATGATAGGCAGGTGTACCATTTTCTTTGGCTCTTCAGTGTGTAACAGATTATTATTTGTCACTGTTACAGAAAGATGTAAATGATAATGACTCGTTTCGACCAACAGAGGCTATATTTAGATCCTGATACAGTATGTTAATGGCGGTGCTGCTGTTCACGGCGGCAAATGTGACGTGTAACTTAAGGTGTCTAACAGATGAAACCGTGCATCAGTTACATGTTCTCGATCTCTGACTGAAATAAATCTGCAATTGTAGTTGAGTACTCGTTGCTTTATATCTTGGGAAAAAGTACATCTAAAGGGATACTCTGCAAATAACGCTTAAGGGCCAGGCAGAGGGTTCATCGAATAACCTTCACGCTGTTTATTATTCCAGCCTCGAACTGCGCACGGAGAAAACGAATACCTATATCTTTCCGTGCGAGTTCTGGCTACCTTATTTTATCATCATTTTTGTTTTTGCCTATGTAAGTCGGTGTCAACAAAATAGTTTCGCACTGGGAGTAGAAAGTTGGTGATAGAAATTTCGTGAGAAGATCCCGACGCAACGAAAAAACGCCTTTGTCTTACTGGCGTCCATCCCAAATCCTGTATCATGTCAGTGACTCTTTCTCCCATATTTCGCGATTATACAAAACGTGCTGCCCTTCTTTGAACTTTATCAATGTATTCTGTTAATCAGACCTGGTAAGGATCCACACCACGCTGCCGTATTCCTAGAGAGGACGGACAAGTGTACTGTAGGCAGTCTCTTTCGTAGAACTCTTAAATTTTCTAACTGTTGTAACCTCCCAACAGAAAAAAATATTATACTTAAAGCATTCACATTTAGTGTAACCTCCCTACAGTTTATTATTCTGTAACCTCGCAGTAATAACGTAACTAACCTCCCAATAAAAAATGTGACTCATGTATAACCTTTCAATAATTAACTGACTGTGAATCTAAACTGGTAAATTTGGACGGCAGCAGTGCTGCGTCATGGCCCTGAAAGATCATTCTGAATAAATTGAAAATTCTTACCTCAATGAAGACGCCGGATAACACGTATATATCTGCTCATAAAGAAATTTTTCTGGCACAGCCCAGTGCAATGCTGGCCGCTAGATTTGTCATGTATAAAAGGAAACTACTGATTTTTCTATACGATATTCGGGATGACCATGGATTGGAGAAATTAGGAATTCTTTAAATTCAGATGAATGATTGTCAAAAGTTAAAATTTTATAAGAAAGATTATTATTAAGAGATTTTTAAAAGCATTTACATGGGACTTGATATAACAATTGTACAAATTTAGTTGTAACAAGTTAGATACGCGGGCGGCTGTTTTTACCGTGTACTACATCGTTCAGGCACGACCGGCCCAACCGCCCGACTGCGAGCTGCTGCTGCTACTCCGACACAGCTCCTACTGCAGCCGACACTGCCCTCTGGTCTGCGATTCTATTACAGCTTACACATCGCAGGCAGCGCGTGAGCAATCCATCGAAATTACGTCTGCTAGAGTGCGCTAGCAATAAATTCCTTAGTCATGGACCTCTTACACTGTCCTACCAATAAAATGCAGTCTTTGGTTTGCCTCCCCCACAACGTTTTCTGCGTGTTCTGTTCCTTATAATCCATTAACATTTTATTCTCTCTGTGTTTCTGAGAAAGGGATAGGGCAGCAGCCTGGGGTTTGTCGAGATATATGCAAGTAAGAACCTAAGAACCACATTCAAGCAGGTGTCATGTGTAAGTGGAGCACTAGCTTTCAGAAAAACTGAGAATAGTTACGGGGGGGGGGGGGGAGGGGAGGGAGGTCAGAAGGAAAAAAGTTATCAACTTACGTACGTCTGGAACTGAAATCGTACACACACGTTGGCACCGTGAGACGTCATCGGAGCACGTCTTTTTTTATTATTTTTTATGCACGACATCCATATGGCTGTATGATATCTTGGCTTAATGTACTCCAATGAGAATGAAACAAGCCCCTGAGGGAAGGTACAAGATGCGTAGAATAACATCGAATAAATTAAAAATCTTAATTTTATCCGTTGTTTTTCAGTGTTTCGTCCGCGACTGTTTTACTTTCGTAAAATGAAGAACAAACCGCCTTCAATCACAAGTTGCGTTTATTTACTGCCTATGCATTTCGAGCCCTGGAGGCTCATTTTCAGGTGCTTTTTAGTGATTTACATCAGGTTTTTTAGTTGTTTGCCTGTTGATATTACATTTTTGTTACAACATGGTATATTGTAGATATGTTTAACAGCGTTAATAATATGAAACTAACTTGCAGTTTAACATTGTATGATGTCTGCTTCTGTTGTACAGTTGGTATACACAATACGCACCTTTAATTTTCCAGTACATACTGGGATATATACATAGTCACACACTTTTTCGCACATTGTAGTAGCAGAACGTAAACATGCCAAAGATTCTCGTTCATACAGATGATCTACTTCTAAAAATAATCGATTTTCTTGTTTCACATAAGATAATATGATGCAGTATTACTAGTGCACAGGTATTATTAAAATAATTATTTGGCACCATGTTGTAGGTTGTCAGCTGTTTGTATTATTATAGATTTGGTTCCTCAGGAAAAATAAACTTTTAAAGGTGTAGAAAAAATTGTGGCTGTTAATAATTAATAATAATAATAATAATAATAATAATAATAATAATAATAAATAAACGCAACTTGTGTTTTCTGATAACTGTCGGAAAATGGCTAACCCTTGACGGAATACTGACAGTATTGTTTCATTGTCCCGGTGTTTTTGTTGTCCTGCACAGTGACTATGCAAGATCATTCTTTTCGGCTTCATTTCGCTCGGTAGGGTTTCTGCTCTGTCTGTCTCTCTCGCCCTCGGCAGCCAGCTGAAAAGAGGAGAAAATGACGTAAACGCATCGAGTGGGCAGCAGCTCTGACAGAGAGAATTTTCATCGGGTCCCCCCTTCCGCCGCGTCGGTGGCAGTGTGCTCGCACGGAAGGCACAAAAATGCGTGCGGTAATCAAGTTTGGGGGGGTTCGCTCTTGAACCGCGCACGAAGAGATAATGAGGTTGAGGCGAGTGGGCGGGCAGGGGTGGGGGCAGGGAAGAGGAAGAGCCGGGAGTCTGGGCTTTGGTGGCCCCGCGGAGAAGCAATTACTGTGTGGGCGGCTGGCGGCAGCGGAGACTCCTTCCCAGAAGTCGCGCGCTTCTGCCGCAGGGCGAGCGGGCGCCGCCACAGCCCAGGGCCGCTTATTGTGCAGTAAACCACGGCCGCTGCAATCACGGGGTCTGACTCGCGTGGGCTGACAGCACACGTTTGTCCGCTTTCTGCTGGATACTGGCTGCTATTGACGTCCACCGCCTTTTCGCTTTCTGTAGCTACATCTGTATCTCGCCTACCGCTGCCCCTCCTCCGCACCCGCCATTTTTTCCTCGTTTCATTCACTAATATTGCGCTGGAAGAGATACTCTTTGTAATACTTCGAGCGAGGGCTAACGCATCTAATTTCATCTTCACGGTCTTTTTGCGACACATGCACTATCTGATCAAAAGTACCAAGAAACATTTTTTAGAGGACATTAATGTCCTTCCTTCGTCTTTGACAGCTTTAACTCTGCTGCGGACGTTTGCAGTGGAACACCTGGATGTCTAGAGGAATGGCAGCTCATTCTTCGTAAAGAGCCGAAACCAAAGGAGGTTGGACGCCGGCGTCTGTAGCGAAGTCAACGTTGTAACTCACCTCACACGTATTCAACTGGGTTCAGGTTGGAGCTCTGGGCAGGTCAGTCCGTTTCAGGATAGTCACCGTTCACGAACCATTATCTTAACAGATAGTACTTTATGGCAGAGTTCAGTGCCATTGTTAACACCAATCAACGTCTGCGAACTCATTCTTTACTGTGCGAAAGGAAGAAAATATGTTAAATATATTCATATCTCTGGGTATTTGTTTTCTTCAGCTCAAGAGGACCACACCCCAACCACGAAAAACACCCCATACTGTAACAACGCATCTTCCGTATTTGGGTAATGGCAATATACACTCATGCTCATAAATTACGGATAATGCTGATACATGGTGAAACAACGCTCTGGTGGACGCCTTGCGGGTTTAAATCACCTCGGGGTATGACCATGCGGTGCATTTGACTTGCGGTCGTCGCACGGTGGCGCAGGCAGCAGTCCACATACGCAGAGGTGTGTTGGTGCTTGTCAGACTACGGTACAGCGAGTAACTGTGCGGACGTTTTCAGACGTGCTAATGGTGACTGTGTGTTGAAAATGGCTCAAAGAAAGCATATTTGATGACGTTATGAGGGGTAGAATACTAGGGCGACTGGAGGCTGGTCAAACACAGCAGGTCGTAGCACGGGCCCTCCGTGTGCCACGAAGTGTGATCTCAAGATTATGGCAACGATTCCAGCAGACAGAAACGTGTCCAGGCGCTACAGTACGGAACGTCCACGGTGTACAACACCACAAGAAGACCGATATCTCACCATCAGTGCTCGTTGACGGCCACCGAGTACTGCAGGTAGCCTTGCTTGGGACCTTACCGCAGCCACTGGAACAGTTGTCTCTAGACACACAGTCTACAGACGACTGAACAGACTTGAATTATTCGCCCGGAGACCTGTAACGTGCATTTCACTGACCCCTGGTCACAGGAGAGGCCGTAAAGCCTGGTGTCAACACAGTAGATGGACATTGGAGCAGTGGTCCCAGGCTATGATCAAGGACGAGTCCAGATATAGTCTGAACAGTGATTCTCGCCGGGTTTTTGTCTGGCATGAACCAGGAACCAGATACCAACTCCTTAATGTCCTTGAAAGGCACCTGTATGGAGGTCGTGGTTTGATGGTGTGGGGTGGTATTGTGATTGGTACACGTACACCCCTTCATGTCTTTGACAGAGGAACTGTAACAGGTCAGGTGTATCGGGACGCCATTTTGCACCAGTATGTCCGCCTTTTCAGGGGTGCAGTGGCTTCAACCTTCCTTCTGATGGATGATAACGCACGGCCCCACTGAGCTGCCATAATGGAGTACATTGGAACAGAAGATATCAAGCGAATGGAGTGGCCTGCCTGTTTCGCAGACCTTAACCCCATCGAGCACGTATGGGATGCACTCGGTCGACGTATCGCTGCACGTCTTCAAACCCCTAGGACACTGCATGAACTCCGACAGGCACTGGGAGGCTATACCCCAGCAGTTACTCGACCACCTGATCCAGAGTATGCCAATCCTTTGTACGGCCTGTGTACGTGTGCATGGTGACCATATCCCATATTGGTGTCGGGGTACATCAGCAGGAAACAATGGCGTTTTGTAGCACATGTGTTTCGGGACGGTTTTCTCAATTTATCAACAATACCGTGGACTTACAGATCTGTGTCATGTGTGTTCCCAATGTGCCTATGCTATTAGCGCCAGTTTTGTGTAGTGTCACGTTGTGTGGCACCACATTCTGCAGTTAATTTATGGGCAGGAGTGTACATAACAGCAGGTTAAGTTCGCCAGGCTTCCCCAAACCCAAAAGCTTCCATCGGTTTGTCACGGGGTATAGCGTGATTCACCGCTCGTTATCACTAACCCACTGTCCAGTCGCGTTTCTCTTTATACCACCAAGTGTCCCTTAGCTCTGGCTACAGAAATGTGTTGGTGACGAAGAGTCTGTCGACCACTGCACCCCTTTCTTTTTAGCTATCTACACCCAGTCGTTGATCTAGTTGGACTGCTGGTAGAACATAGGAATTCACGAGAGATTCCTTCCGCTTTCCTCTGATATCATGCAATTTCTTACATCCACTCTTCGCGATGCTCGGAGGTCCCTGTCTCTCAGTACGTGAAGTCCGCCTCGACTTGGTTTAACTGCAGTTGTCCTTGGCGTTTCCACTCCACGAACACTTCACCAACAGTCGACTTTGTAGCTCGAAATGTCCCCGATGGATTTGTTTACTCAGTTGACATCCAATTTCTAGTCCACATCCGAAGTCACTGAGCTTTCCTGGCCGACCCATTCTGCTGTTAGGCCGGTCGGAGTGGCCGTGCGGTTCTAGGCGCTACAGTCTGGATCCGAGCGACCGCTACGGCCGCAGGTTCGAATCCTGCCTCGGGCATGGTTGTGTGTGATGTCCTTAAGTTAGTTAGGTTTAATTAGTTCGAAGTTCTAGGCGACTGATGACCTCAGAAGTTAAGTCGCATAGTGCTCAGAGCCATTTGAACCATTCTGCTGTTAAAAGTTGACTGCTGACAACACAATACTTCCTGATATCTTTTATCTGAGATTTGGTCAGTTTTGCATTTCACAGGGGTGTCAGGACACTTTCGATGAGATACTGTATGGCGAAGAAAGTAAAATCTTTAAATTTGATATTGATGATGATATCGTTGAGGCATAGTACATAGCTATAGCGTAACATTTCAGAAATTGCACTTCAGAGAAATAAAGCATCTGAAAACCATACATAACTTTCAGAAGTAATGCAATTAATTTAAGATCTACAACAGCAACACCCTCACAACTTTAACATAATTTTGCCGTATAAAATCGAAGTATGCACTCACCATTATCACTATTTGTCGCACTGCTGTTGAGAATGCAGATTTACAAACAATGGCTTTACCGTTGTGTGAATGAGGGAATGGTAGACCTACTTCTTTCGATCGTTTCGGCCTATGTACAGGATGTTCGTCTTACTGTTACTTTAGTTTACTTTGTGGAGGGTCCTCTGTTACTGTCTCCTACTACTACAGTTCTATTTTATCGATTCTACCAGTGGACTCACGAACCGTACCGCATTTAACGTTGACAGTGGGTGCTGTATGTCTGTGCATGTGCGCCCTAAACGTGACTGGAGTATTCTACACAGGCGCTCAGGACGCATAGCTGTCAACGTCGGCGAGAAGCTACAAAGCATTTTAAAGCTTAAAACATAGTATACGATCCTGTAAAAACTGGACGTTATTAATATAGATCTGCAGTTCTGTATCAGTTGTGTTTACCCTTGTTATCAATAGGCGTCATACAAATCAGTCTTGAAGTTGATTATTGGTTTACGTTTTCAATAAAACTTTGTCAGCTTACAATCTAGAATTCTGCAGCTACACACTACTGGCTCATGTGTAGCAGTCTACGTTAGTTAAGATTAGTTGGTCTAAATTGCCACTGGAAAGGCCTAGTTTCGAGCCCGGTATCGCTGTAGAATTTTTCCTGTTGGGAGACTGGAACGGGATGCACACAGCGTCGTAAGTACAACTGAGGATTCATCTGGATTAGACGTAACGGCACCGTTTTCGGAAACGGATGTTAACTGTCGGGGTAAATTGTCAGCTTCTGAAATAAACATTTCTGATAACTGTCGGTGTGCGGCTGCTGCTTTCGGCGACTCAAGGAGTTCTGTCCTTCAACGATGCATTAGCTGGAGGTTGAGCAAGCGGTCGGTAAGCATGTATCGAGTAGCACTGATATCGATTATGATAACATCGCTATGGTCGCTTCTTTTGCTCTTTCGGGCCAGAACGAGAGAGAGAGTCACGTGGTGGTCTTGAACCGTGTGCGTGGTGTGAAGATGTTTCGGAATCAGGCTAAGAGAACAAGTATAATTTGTGACTATAAAGGTGTTTGGTGCTGTGTAATCATTCCTGTACCTCACGAGACGTAATCCGCGGTTCGCGAAGTCAAAAACCACGAGAACAATCGCAAGAACATGATTAGATGCCCGCGAGCATCTCATCCGCGCTGGTAAATGAAACTTGGATTATCTATATTGCCACGAACGCCGCATCTGGATTGCAGTGTGGGATAATGTATTGTGGTGTAGTGTTACTGTATGTACCAGTGTATCAACTTATTTATTTTGTGAAGAGTGTAACAGTGCAGCCCTGTGTAGCGCAAGTGTTAAAAAATTCATCAATGGATGTAAAACTTGAATTTTGGTAATTGGCACTCCTTTGTTTTCCTTGTTAGTTATCGTTTATTACATCAATACTGACGCTGCTGTTCCTAGACTGCAAGGGAAGAAGCGAATGAAGACTGGATTTACGAGGTGAGTGGGTACAATTAGCAAACTCAGACGGAACAATAACCCCACCCTCCCCCATTCCCTTGCAGGTCGCTGTATAGGCTGATGTCATAAAAAGAAGATAGTTCAGATATATATTTCAGCACTTTCTGGCATCCCTTCTGAAGGTATTTGTATGGAGCGTAGCCTCATACGAAAGTTAAGTCGACGATAAACAGTTCAGACTAGAGGAGTTTAAAAGCTTCTGAAATATTGTGCTATAGAAGAATTCTGAGTATTAGACTGGCAGATCAAATAATCGAGGAGCAACTGAATCGAATTGGCAAAATACTTATGGCAACTCTTCACTAAAATGAGAGATCGGTTGTAGGATACATTGTGGGACATCGAAGAATCGTCAGTTTTGTGATGGAAGTAAGTGTGTGTGCGTGTGCGTTTTGAGGGGCGGGGGTGGGGGAGGGACAAAAATCGTAGAGGGAGGCAAAGGCTTAAGTGCAGTAAGTAGTTTAAAGTGGATGTGGGCTGCAGTAGTTACGCAGAGGCGAAGAGGCTTGCACAGGACAGGCTAGCGTGCAGACCAGCATCAAAGTGGTCACCGGATTGTAAAAACAAGTGGCACCCCCTTTGTCATTCTGTTTTTTATTATATTGCCTTACGGCATTTCCAACAACACACAACATTCGACTTAATGCGCAAATTCCCTAATAGAAGTAACACCGCATCAGTCTCGGAGGCCACACGATGCCGACCGGCCACCGTGTCGTCCTCTGTCGTATGTCGTCGTTTGGACGCATTCCCGGAGTGCACAGTATCAACAGCCCGCTCCGCTTTCGGGAGCTGGAAGGCGCTACTTCTCATTCAGCTAGATTAGATTCTCATCTGACCCCACCAGGCTGAGGGCACCGTTTTCCAATCCTATGCCCAAGGAAAAATCCTTTGCAGTCCCGAGAAATGAAGCCGGTTCCTCCATATGGCACTTAACACATGCTGTCGATCAGCCACGGACGCGGTCTAACGTCTCCAACAAAGCATTTTTAATTATTTCAGAACTCAGTTTAAAACGCTTGCCTTTTCTTCACATTTACTGCTATAGCTCACGCAGGGTACGGTGACCCATGCTCAGTGCCCAGTTTTCGTCCAAAGCGCTGGGCGAGTTCATTCGTTTGTTCGAAAGGGGAGGCCGACAAGTACAGTATTTTTCGCCTTTCGGCCAGTCAGCTGTGACAGAGTCGAGGCGCGCACCCTGCAATCTTTCTCAATCGATTTTATAGAAGCTATTCGACAAAAAAATTAATTTTTGCTTTACTTATAGCTTTATACGTCACAGTCATGATGTGCCCATCAATTTGTTAATGGACACAGTTATTGTGATATTTACGTAAAAGTAATAGACTACACGAAATTCGGGAAAGTGAGCAGTGTAAAGTAAAGGTCGCTATGTTTTTTGCGTGTGGTGCGTATTACATAACATGTTGTTGTAATAGGCTTTGGAAGTTCTGTCACCAATTTCGAGAAAACTGAACTGACGTTGCAAACTCATTTGTGATTGCGCCGCGTCAGCGATAAAGCCAGAGTGAAATATCCACAACATTCCTCATGTTTCATAAAAGTTTTGAGATATCGAAATGAGGTTTTGGCAAATCATCGACTGTGTTATTCCAGTAACTGCAGACCTTCACCAAGAAACAATATAATTTTTAAGGGCCGTCAATACCTGGTGAAAAGCGAAATACTGTTGGTTTTGGAACAACATACGTGAAGACGTTACACGTTTCATTGTACCGAGAATGTTTTTTCATAAGCTACTGACTTTACTTTTCTCATTTCCTCACTTAATAAACTTAATAACCACTGTCTCAGAATTCCCATAGTGCTCAGCTGCACATCATGTTAGTGAGGTAAACTCCGCTGTGTTTGGGCAAAAGAAGCAAATTTTGACGTGGCAAAGAGAGAAATGTGTAGGTTTTACTTAACATTCGTCACTCATGACGCTTCTCTGAAAGTTAAAAATGGTTAAACAAGCCAGGCGAAAATATCTCATTGCGTTTTCGGCGGAATTCTTCTTAGATACTAACGAAAACAGCGGTGACAATAGCGGGCCGGTGTGGCTGAGCGGTTCTAGGCGCTTCAGTCTGGAACCGCGCGACCGCTACGGCCGCAGGCTCGCATCCTGCCTCGGGCATGGATGTTGTGTGCTGTCCTTAGGTTAGTTAGGTTTAAGTAGTTCTAAGTTCTAAGAGGTGACAATAGATGTTTTTGAATGGTCACCATGCAAGTGCGGGCGTGGAGAGGACTCACTGAGTATTTATAAAAAAATTTGAGCGTCGGCTTCTGTTTAGAATGGCATTTCCCCAACGGCGCTCTGAGCGACCCCCACCACTGCCGCTCTCCGCACGCTTCCCCAGTGGACTGGAGCGGCAACAGCATTTTGCGCGCACAGTATTGGTAGCCCGCTATGAAGACAGTTCTCCCAAATTACCTACGAAAACAAGCGAAAAATGTCGATGGCAGTTGAAGTGGAGAAATGGCAGGAAAAATGAGAATATGATACCTGCAAGCGTGGTCACAGAACTCATTACACCTCAGGTCCCACGCAGCAGGCAGGCCTGCGGCCGTTGCAGAGTTCCGGCGCGCTCGCCGTGTCTCCAGACGGCAGCGAGGAGTTCCAGAATGGTTTCCCTGGTAGCGCGCGACCCCTCTGCTCCCTGTGGCCCCGCAGGTCTTCCCGGATGTCGCCGCCTGACACTTTTATGAAAGGCAAACAACTTCCGTCTCAGTTTCCCCCCGCCCCCTCCCGTTCAAACGTTTACTCAGGCAAGGTAGGAGGGCACGACGGCGCGGCTGACGCCCTACCTGCCCGTCTAGCGTCCCCAGCAGCTCTCCTCAGTCTTGGCGTCTGTCTCCGATCAGCGACGCTACGACGCTAAATGGATCGGGAGCGACAACCAAACTGTTCCGTCTGGTGTCTTGCGGAACATATACAACAAGTAAGGACCCCGATGCAGTTGGTAACGTTTCGAGTGAGCTGGCGTACTCAGTCGTCACTGCTCGAATGTAGTGCTCCCACATTACACTGCGCTGCTAAGGCCAAGTGGAAGTGGCTCACATTGTCTTCAAACTTCACAGCCGAATTTCTGTGTCTCGTGAATGTCAGATGTGAAACTGTTTGCGTGACTACGCGTGCCTGTAATTTTTTTTCACAAACTATAGTAAAAGTAAAACCGCGAATAGTACTCGCCCTCCACCTCCCCCTTTCACCCCCATCAAGCTACATGTTTCGACTCTGACGAACCAACAGTTTAGTGCCGACCGGTCACTATTTCATTCGCCGTCCATGACGTCACTCGAACGAGGTATGCAGAGTGTGGGCCAGTAAAACGCCATCTCCCAACCATTGTCGGCTTCCCCGGGCTTGATGCGCCTACTTACCATCAGTTGGTAAATAAATATACTATCGTTGTTTGCAACCGCCATATGGACTATATGACTGTTGATGAGTCCCGCTGCCAATTTGTCAGGTGCTCTACTCTTTATAATTTATGAAGACCGCCTTTCCCCAGTGAAACATTTTTGCACCTTTTTTTTTTTTTTTTTTTTTGAATGACGGAGGCTCTAACGTCCCACTGAGAATGGCTTGTGTTAGAAATGGAGTAATTCTGCGACGATACAGGGAAGAAGATAATAGAATCCACGTTTCGTTGAGAACCATGCTCAGCGTCGGTTTTGGATAAGGATGCGATAAAGAATCGTCTTTGACCTTATTGAAATAGGTGTACCTGTTTCCACCGGTAGTAATTCAGGGGAACGAAGGAACACTTTAGTAAAGATGAGCGCTCCAGGATTTGAATCAAGCTCCGCGTGTTGTGATTTGCAGAGGGAATCGGTAGCGACTATTTCAAGGAAGCATCAGGGCACTCATTGGTAATATTTTCAAGGGAAAGTATCAGTATCTTCAAAAGAATTCTCCTCTTCCCCTTCCCGAACACAGATCCATTGACTTAGTCACTACACATCACCTGTGTAACTGTCATCATACATCGTGGGAAAGGTGGCGATACACGGCGCCGACAAATGGTCTGTTCGCAAGTAGGACCAAGGAGACTGATACGTTGTCCACGTTAGACGGACGCGACATCACAAAGCACCTCGCACCCTCATTCTGTAAAAGTTTGTGCAAACTTTTGTAGTGTAACACAAGAAGTAACAACTGATCATTCTTCGTGTTGTTACCCATCCCGGCAAAATTTCATGAAAGTGAGTCTTCAAATACAAAACTGAGATGAGAACTTTCTACCTCAGATTTGAGTATGCCGTGTTACTGAAAAATTGAGTGATCGTTCAGTAATGTGGTGACGATATTGTCATAAATTCCTTCCAAATAGTCCGTTGCATATTGCCAGTATGTTACCTACAGGATATTACATGTTTTAAACTTTTATTTGTGTACGAAAAATACATTTGGCGACGCACGAAAAACTGCTCTCAAACACATCCAGAGTTGTCGTTTCCTTTATCTCCATGCTCTCAGTAATAATTTATTGGATTTTTTGTACTTGTTCTCTCTTCGTTAATATGTGTCAGCTCTGGCTAGTAATTTTATTTTGATGCTGGTACCAAAAATTATTTTTCTTCACTGTAACGCAAACTGAAGCTCACTTTTTAATAATACTTCAGTACGGCTGTTTGCTATCTCTGTCGAAAAGTTGAGCGTTATTAAAAAGACGTACTCTGCTCTGCTGCTTTTAATTCTGAGTAGATGTTGATTAAATTGGATCAGTTAATCATTGCAAAGAGAGCACTGCTGAGATACTTGCTCTTTCCATTTTCATCAGACATGAAGATATTGATTTTTAATGTCCTATCTTGTGTTAAGGGCTATTTGAAATGAGGCCTAACCGTAAACACCGATGAATTTTCGCAGGCAACAGGCGATAGAGATCAACAGCAATTTATTAAAGTTTCGTGGTTTGTGAACCCTGTCTCACTGCATGTGCTTGTTGCTGATCAAATACTTTTAACAAGGCGTTACTTTCTCCCGCCGTTGCAAATATGTCGATTATTACTATTCATAAAATATTTGTACCCGTATTTAGTGCCGGTACGAGCATTAAAACTTCGTATCTGTGGTCCATCGGTGTTCCTCATGTTCTGCTGCCTATAGAGCAAGTCGTTAGATATGCAACGTTGCCAGCCAATCATGGCTCCTCTTACCGGCCAACTTTAACTTGAAAGTCCGGACAGTCCTTTCTGCTACCTGCTAATATCCATTTTTTCACCAGGAGGTAGCATCTCCTACACCTGCGCTGAAGCATCCAAGTGGGAATTAGTGGACTAAACGTGTCGATCATTACACCACGCGTTAAAAATATCATAGAGCGAAAAAGCACATACTCTGACGTAAGTTACTTTGTAATGATACAGCTCCAGTAGTCGTATATAACGGTAACCGCAGACTACTTACTGAGACTACTAAACGTCTAAACCTGTGCACGGCCCAACTTGCAATTTGTGTACCTGTTTTCGATGGCAACAAAGTATGATAGTGAATATTTCATGTAATTATTAACCAAATTTAAAAATTTTAAATGCTGTTATAATTGAGTGATCAATCACGGCGCGAATATTATCCAGAGTATATTGATCCATTGTTTGACAATGAGGGCACTTCACAACTTCCAGCAAACTTTTCACTTCTTAAAACCTTCACGAAACACTATCTCGTTGACACCCCCACAAAATAATGAAAAGAAAAAAGTTCGAGTACTAGATTTTCGCTGTTCGTGGAGTAAAACAGCAGTATCAGATACGACGTTTATTTAATACTTCTTTACGACAACTCTATTCGCAATACATATCGCAGGCAGTATCTACGTATACCGTTGAATGCACCTGGAAAATTACTTTGACACCTAGTTTAGGAAATGTGGCGTCATAAGTATACAGATGAGTGAAAAACTAGCTCTTCTTAAAACGGAGGGCAGATGACCCCATACTACGCATCCAGTGAATAATCCAGAACTAACAAAACGAAAATAACTAGGGGGTTTTGTGTCTTCAACCATTAAGGTTTTACACATTTGACGGCAAATATTGACCGAATAAACTCATTTGTAAAGTAATCATATGGTTGAAGCTGTTAGGCACATGGGAGTTTCAATCCTTAAAGAATCCTAGATTTGGGGGGGGGGGGGGGGCGGCTGTGTTACTGCTAAGTGACTAATGCAGTCTCATATTGAAGGACAGTGAATGAAAATACCACCCTTTTCATACCGCATTAATAAACTACAGAGGCTAAGTTTATAGTGAGCGCACTTTGCAGCTTTGCAGAGTTAAGTACTGACAGCGGAACATGCATTTTACCTACGTTCTTTGAGGAAGTAGCAAATGGTGCATTCTCTGTGATTTTTTTTTTCAAAACAACGCAGATGAGGAAAGGAATAGAGCAGAATTAAGGTAGGGTACACAAAGGAGAGTAAAAACATTCACAAATAGCAGGACGCGGACCGACAACATTTCAGTTTACAATACTCCACATCTGTCCGCTACACTACAACTAACTAATCTTGTGCAAGTTTGCCTTTGATCTTATCATTTCATTTACGTTTTAACCGCCGATTTCTCATTTACTAGCATTTTATTGTAACAACATGTTCCAAGAACGACCCATTTTTGATAAATGCCACCCAAGTTGTAATTACAAGGGCACCAAATCCAAATACGAGTATCCCGTGACCACCAATATGTCCTTCCTCGTAACTTTGTTGTAACAAACAGTATCAAAATGGACGCGTTTTGGGGAGATCCTCAATGGGTCTTAAACAGCTCAAATTGGCTGGTTGTAACACCCCTAAAGTTCACATGAGAGTTGGAGGTCAAACAGACGTCACCCAAATTCTGATAGCACATCTTGCTTCTCCTAAAATTGAGCCCTAATCGCAGATGACGCGTAGTCGCGGTTCCGTTGATTCACCTCTGTAAATCTGTTAATAGGAATGTGCAAGTCTACTTTTCAGTAATGAATACGCAATTTTTAAGGTATTACAGAAATTTATTCTGCAGTTGAAGTTGGACATAAAACTTATCATAGTTGCTGATACAATTATCCTCCTACACACTTCCAAATTCAGTGGCAGAAATGCAGTCACAGAAGAATAACAAATGAGTTATTAGTATACATTCTGAGCGGTGAAAACACTTCCGCTTAGGCCACGAAATTCTTTCGCCAGTGACTTTTGAGCAATATTTAATTGAAAAGGTACCGACAAAAGGGCTTAATTTTTTCGTGTGCTATCGAGAACTTGCACGCGTTCATACACGCAGTCAATAGTTACTAAACTCGTCTGAAATAGTTACTCGCTCCCCGTCGGAGACGCCTGCTGTCATTCGTAACACCTGCTATGTCACGTGTAGTGACGTATGTGCCGCGGTCTGTCTTTCTCGTGGGCCTCGAACTGCTCGTCGTGACGTTACAAAACTTGGTCACTTCCCCGCTTCCAGTTCCATTGAGAGGATGGCTTAAGCCGGCGGCACACAGACCATACATTCGAAAGTCGAGTATGCCAAGTTCCTGACGTCTCAGCGTGGGAAACGCACGCTGGGGTGACATTCTGAACGTGAGATTGAACGTTGGCCAATGAGAGGGAAGAACGCCGTCTGTCACACGGACGCCATCTCTCTTCAGTACAGAGCAACGAGACGCCATATTACCTTACAACTGAACCCCCATTGGTATATATACCGTTCTAAGTATCAGAAAAGGGAATCTCTCGAAAAGCCGTCGTTAATTGCATGGTATGTTGCAATAAAATGACGGGAAATGTCATGTTGGTGTTTGAAGAATTATTGTAACCTGCGTATTATGAAAATCTGCCGTTCGGAGGCAACTGCACGTTGGTGATCCATCAATAACAAATTGTTCTTGGCATAATTTGTCATACTTAAATTACAGCTGATAAGAGAGCTACGATTAAAGCTTTCAGGAACTGTAAAATGCTACGTATAGCCATAAAACAATTATGGTTGGTTTAGCGCAGACTAATGTAAATTGCGATATGTTGGTAGTTCGCAACCCACTGCCTAACAAATTTTTTTACTAACTTATGTGTCTTTAATAGGTTCTAATACCTCATTAGTTTAATATAAGTTTATAGTACAACATTCGATTTTATGCGAATGTAAGTGCGTTCCTTTTGAGGAGTGAGTTTGTTAGATTGTCTTAATCTACAGGACAGCTTGCACTACTTGCAGCAACACATTTTGGCCTTCCTTCTTTCAAGTTTTGTATTTCATTTGTTGTAAATATTCTTCTGCTGAATAGGGACGGTAATCAAGTAAGAATGACCTTGGGATTTTACTAAAAAGTGAGAATGGTGAAATAATTTGTATTTTTCATGGAGAAGTATAGTAAATTTGTATCACATTCTTCGTAATTGAATACTGAAGTCCTTATTTATGTATATTACAAACCGAATAACGTGACTAGCATATGGACAATGGAGGAAGTTTGCGTTTTAATGGAGCTAACTAGAGATGGGTCGTTTGCGAACTAACGGGTCCAAAGGAACGGTTCACCAAGATGAACGGAACAAGCGAGGAACGAATTCCAAGGGACAGTCTGTCATAGTTCACATCGGCTTTCTACTTGCAGTTCCCGGGAATGGGAAACGTTCGGTCTCGTTCCAGCCTCAGTCCCGTTCCCTTGTGTCTCGGTCTCTGTCGCGGCTTTCTACTTTTAGTTCCCGGGAACGAGAAACGGTCGGTCTAGTTCCCGAACGACACGTCCGCCGGTCTCGTTCCAGCTTCGGTTCCGTTCCCGTCTGTCTGGGTCTCGGTGTCGGTCTCGCTCGGCCGGACTCGTCCTTCGCGTGGCCACTCGTCTCAGTTTCACTGCCGACTATTCATAGTTAGTTCAGTATCGAATTGTTGTTCGTTTCGTTCGATTCGCACGCCCATTCTAGATCTGTTTCAAACCTTTTTTGAGCTCTGCACTTACGGTTCTTTTTGTATTCTATTCAGTGTCCACGACCGGTAATTAAAATGTATTTTATAATTACGTAAATTGCATAAGTTACGTGAAATTTTTCATCTTTTCAGGTGGCAAAACGGCGTATCAACTTCACTATTTCGATAAACAGAAGAAGAAATGGCAAGAATTTATGTTATTACACACACAAAGGACGTCGGCATGGCACACACGAGTGGCCATTTTCGGTGTGTTTTTGATCCATGGTGAAAGAGCATGTTCATTGTTATGGAAGGCAGACAGACTTACAACCGAATGAAGCCCGCGCTGAGTTATTGAGTGTATGGTGTCACATTTTGTAAAGAGAATATGACAACTCCTACAATATTATTTCAGTGGTTCGGGGTGGCGCAGGAAAAATCGGACTCTAGTACCAGACTGCTCACTGTCGCTTACCAATCATCTGTTGTTTCGAAGTTGTTTGCATTGGCTTATTTGTTGTTTCTTCACTGCCTAATTATTAAATGTTTATCTGTTCTGCTCGTAGCGATCAACAAATCGTGTGTGATTGGCGAGCTTTCTGTGCTCAGGGCCGCCTTTCACTGCGATCAGCCACATACCGGTACAGTGGAATACCGAGATGTTTTGCAGATCACGAAAATTACAAGTGTGTGAGAATTCTGTTACGAATAAAAACTCTGTACCCCAGGGGGAGGCAAGTTCCCCCTCTTGGCGCCTTCCATCTTCAGCCGCCTATGCTACTAATTTTCAGTTTTTCATAACAACCATATACCAAGCACAATGAACGGTGAACGAGAAAAAATAAACGGTTCCCAAAAAAAGAGCGATCACTAGTGAACTAGTTCCCAAGCATGAACGACTTTGCCCATCTCTAGAGCTAAGAACAATACGCCCGTCCATTTCATAACCAGTGTGATCTACGAGCCGAATACTGCCGGCAACTGCTGCTGGATCGCGTATACCACGTAAAGGCAAACGTACTGCATGCACAAGTCGCTTCATTTCTGAGCGTTCGGTAGCACGGTGAACTCGGCAAGTTCAATGCTGACGTTCGACAGCACGGTCCGTGTGCCGACAGTTTAACTGGGATGCATTATGCTTCGTGGGGGTTAGTACATTCGCTGCGCGTTGGCGATGGTAATGAATATCGGCGGTGTATATTAATGGCTGGGTGGTCTCCCTGACCGTAGCCAGTTACTTCCGCTCCTTAGAAAGCGGACGCAGTTTTCCGTCCCCACGCCGGGGACAACGAGAGCGCCGGCTGGCACATTCGCGCCCTGGCGCGTGCGCTGGCAGCGTGGCCGCGGTGTGGCGGGGTGCGAGCAGACGACACGAGAGGAGAGAAAGAGGCTCTGGCGGGAGCGAGCGAGCAGGGGGGCCGCCACAATGGCGTCGCGAGCGCGAGGTGTGAAGTGGGCCCGGTCCGCGCATTAATACTCACAAAAGAACCCGCGCCCGGAAACCATTACACATATAGCCGCGCCGCCGCCACCCGCCGCGGAGCGCGAATTTTCCACAGCGCATTTGCACGCTTCAGAGTGTCTCCCCGCCTGCTTACCTCACGGCTGAAGAGTTCGTTTCATTTTGCGTACGTGCTCTCCAGTTTCGCTACGCCACTCGGGCGCTGAAGCATCGAATCTCCAGCCCAGACAGCCTTCTAAAATCACACGTCACCGGAGGAGAGCGTAAATGCCTTCGCGACACAATGGCGTTTCCCTCTGTAACGTGGCAGTTCTGACAAGACAGCCCGAGGCGGCCAGAGTTCGCGGGCAGGTGTTCTGTTTCGAGTTTTCAGATCTGTGCAGACTACAACGGAGCCACTGACTGCCGTTTACTCATTCATGTAATAATTTTTTAGCTACTTCCACAGACATACTATGCAAACCACAATGAAGTGCATGGCGGAGGGGACTTAGCGTGGAACCACATATTGCGGTTTTTTCACAGCCTGTGACCAACAGTCCAGAAACACTACAGGGCAAACAAATGCAACCTTCTGACAGTTGCTAGCGCTCCAAGCGTCTGGCATGTAGTAACAGACATAACTCCGCAAGCCACATAACGGTGTGTGGTCGAGGGTACTTCAGATACCATTAAGTACGGCATTATATCGACCGAGCAGCTGGTATTTTTAACGCTGTTACGTCTATATTTCCCGGTCACTGGTTTTTCCAATACGAATAGGAGAATGCGATTAATCTAATGTCAGTCCTCTTGCTATCCCCTAATATTTAAAATTCTCTTGTCACTGTGTTAGTTGCCATACTCCTCCAAAACGGCTCGATCGATTCTGATGAAATTTTACATCTACGTTCGGTAGGTCTGAGAATCTGTCGTAATCTATTTTTCATACCCCTAAGTGATAAGGGTGGTCCACCCCAAAAATATTTTTCTTATTTTTTGGAGAACTTTTTATTTTTATTTTTTTGTGATGTGCCATTAAAAAATACACACAATCCTAAATTTTCACCCTTACCACCAACCCCTATTTCTTAATAGCGATTTTAGTAATTTAATAATTTTCAACCCCAGTCAATAAATGATCAATTATCACTTCATGAGTTATCCCCGGCAGGTGTCCACCGGTGATAGTCTTTCACTATTAGATAGAAAGGTAATTGAAGAAAAAGTATCAAAAGCAACGACTCGAATACCCCTCTTTGAATCGACGTAACTAGACCGAGAAGTCTAACTAGGTAGCACGCGTCATTCGCCAAGCCGACATTTAGGCCTAGCGCACACGCATCGATTTTTATCCAATTTACAACTGAAGGTTGGATCTCCGGTTATTTTGCTTCGTAATTTGAATCCACCACGGCTGTGTGACGCCACGCGATTAGTCATTAAAAAATTAATGAAAAACGTCGAAGCCGTCATTTTAAATGGCAAATTCCAAGGTGAAAATATATTAGTATCACGAATCCCTATTATACCCACAGATGTGCCAATTCAATTTCCTCAAATTTCCAATTAGATTGGCATTTGCAATGGCTATCAATAAGTCTCAAGGCCAAACGATGTCTGTCTGTGGCTTAGATTTCAGGACACCATGTTTTTCACACGGACAGTTATACGTGGCATTCTCTCGAGTGGGCAAACCATCCAGTTTGTGTTAGCTAAAGATGGGATAGCAAAAAATTTTGTTCACTCTATTGCATTAAGGGATTGATATTGTTTTTAAGTAATATTGCTTGAATTATGGCAATATTACTTAAAAGGTTCACAGTAACAGACTGTTTATAGTCGTATTATCGAAAGTAATTAACACGAAAAATGAATTGTGAACTGAAAATGAGTATACTCGCGTGCTTGCCAAGCACTTTGATGGATAGCGTCGATTGTAGTTCGTTTTCCTAGTTTCTCTACGAATTTCAGGCTCATTTTGATATATTCAGGATTAGGCACGATCTTTAGAGTCTTGGATTGTAAAAAGAATACCCCGTTCGAAGAGGCCCCAAAAGATCCAATGGTACCGACCAATCAACGTGGTGCTCCCTGCCGCCGTTGGATAAGCAGCTGAGCAGCAAGTCGTATACTCCTAGCTCACTCATTTGTCACATAGTTTAATTCTTAATTTCTTTGCGTGTTTTTGGTACTTGCATTGCTTAATTCATAAATTTCTGGCGTATTATAGTATTTGAGAGTTGTAGCATCGCGTTTTAGTACCTGAATAGTGTAAATTCGTGTAGTCTCCTTCCACCGCCGAGCAGTGTCAGCAGTGCGCAAGTAGCAGCATTACTGCATTTACTAGGCAATCTTGTATTTTAATAACCGTTTAAATTTTGTTGATTTGTTTGCGCTCTCCGTAGATTAGTTCAGACGTTCTTTGCAAAACAGTTTTTAGCATGGATAGGGACTGCAACTGCTGTGTTCGGATGCAGGCTGAGTTGGCATCCCTTCGCTCCCAGCTTCAGGCAGTGTTGGCTTCGGTCACACAGCTTGAGGCTGTTGCCAATGGGCATCACTGTGGGGGTCCGGATGGGGATTTGTCGGGGACGACCAGCTCGTCCCACGCATCCCCTGATCGGACTACGACTGTGGTTGCCCGGGATACTGCCCGCATTGAGGCTGATCCCTCACCTGTGGTAGAGTGGGAGGTCGTCTCAAGGTGTGGCAGGGGGCGAAAGACATTCCGGAGGGCTGAACGGAAAGCCTCTCCAGTTTGTCTGACGAACCGGTTTCAGGCTCTGTCTCAGGCTGATACTGATCTTCGGCCTGACATGGCTGCTTGTCCTGTTCCAGAGGTTGCCCCTCAGTCTGCAAGATCCGGGCAGTCGCAGAGGGTGGGCTTACTGGTAGTTGGGCGCTCCAACGTCAGGCGCGTAATGGGCCCCTTAGGGAAATGGCAGCAAGAGAGGGGAAGAAAACCAATGTGCACTCCGTGTGCATACCGGGGGGAGTCATTCCAGATGTGGAAAGGGTCCTTCCGGATGCCATGAAGGGTACAGGGTGCACCCATCTGCAGGTGGTCGCTCATGTCGGCACCAATGATGTGTGTCACTATGGATCGGAGGAAATCCTCTCTGGCTTCCGGCGGCTATCTGATTTGGCGAAGACTGCCAGTCTCGCTAGCGGGATGAAAGCAGAGCTCACCATCTGCAGCATCGTCGACAGGACTGACTGCGGACCTTTGGTACAGAGCCGAGTGGAGGGTCTGAATCAGAGGCTGAGACGGTTCTGCGACCGTGTGGGCTGCAGATTCCTCGACTTGCGCCATAGGGTGGTGGGGTTTCGGGTTCCGCTGGATAGGTCAGGAGTCCACTACACGCAACAAGCGGCTACACGGGTAGCAGGGGTTGTGTGGCGTGGGCTGGGCGGTTTTTTAGGTTAGATGGCCTTGGGCAAGTACAGAAAGGGCAACAGCCTCAACGGGTGCGGGGCAAAGTCAGGACATGCGGGGACCAAGCAGCAATCGGTATTGTAATTGTCAACTGTCGAAGCTGCGTTGGTAAAGTACCAGAACTTCAAGCGCTGATAGAAAGCACCGAAGCTGAAATCGTTATAGGTACAGAAAGCTGGCTTACGCCAGAGATAAATTCTGCCGAAATTTTTACAAAGGTACAGACGGTGTTTAGAAAGGATAGATTGCATGCAATCGGTGGTGGAGTGTTCGTCGCTGTTAGTAGTAGTTTATCCTGTAGTGAAGTAGAAGTGGATAGTTCCTGTGAATTATTATGGGTGGAGGTTACACTCAACAACCGAACTAGGTTAATAATTGGCTCCTTTTACCGACCTCCCGACTCAGCAGCATTAGTGGCAGAACAACTGAGAGAAAATTTGGAATACATTCCACATAAATTTTCTCAGCATGTTGTAGTCTTAGGAGGAGATTTCAATTTACCAGATATAGACTGGGACACTCAGATGTTTAGGACGGGTGGTAGGGACAGAGCATCGAGTGACATACTGAATGCACTATCCGAAAATTGCCTCGAGCAATTAAACAGAGAACCGACTCGTGGAGATAACATCTTGGACCTACTGATAACAGACAGACCCGAACTTTTCGACTCTGTATGTACAGAACAGGGAATCAGTGATCATAAGGCCGTTGCAGCATCCATGAATATGGAAGTTAATAGGAATATAAAAAAAGGGAGGAAGGTTTATCTGTTTAGCAAGAGTAATAGAAGGCAGATTTCAGACTACCTAACAGATCAAAACGAAAATTTCTGTTCCGACACTGACAATGTTGAGTGTTTATGGAAGAAGTTCAAGGCAATCGTAAAATGCGTTTTAGACAGGTACGTGCCGAGTAAAACTGTGAGGGACGGGAAAAACCCACCGTGGTACAACAACAAAGTTAGGAAACTACTGCGAAAGCAAAGAGAGTTTCACTCCAAGTTTAAACGCAGCCAAAACCTCTCAGACAAACAGAAGCTAAACGATGTCAAAGTTAGCGTAAGGAGGGCTATGCGTGAAGCGTTCAGTGAATTCGAAAGTAAAATTCTATGTACCGACTTGACAGAAAATCCTAGGAAGTTCTGGTCTTACGTTAAATCAGTAAGTGGCTCGAAACAGCATATCCAGACACTACGGGATGATGATGGCATTGAAACGGAGGATGACACGCGTAAAGCTGAAATACTAAACACCTTTTTCCAAAGCTGTTTCACAGAGGAAGACCGCACTGCAGTTCCTTCTCTAAATCCTCGCACAAACGAAAAAATGGCTGACATCGAAATAAGTGTCCAAGGAATAGAAAAGCAACTGGAATCACTCAATAGAGGAAAGTCCACTGGACCTGACGGGATACCAATTCGATTCTACACAGAGTACGCGAAAGAACTTGCCCCCCTTCTAACAGCCGTGTACCGCAAGTCTCTAGAGGAACGGAGGGTTCCAAATGATTGGAAAAGAGCACAGATAGTCCCAGTCTTCAAGAAGGGTCGTCGAGCAGATGCGCAGAACTATAGACCTATATCTCTGACGTCGATCTGTTGTAGAATTTTAGAACATGTTTTTTGCTCGAGTATCATGTCGTTTTTGGAAACCCAGAATCTACTATGTAGGAATCAACATGGATTCCGGAAACAGCGATCGTGTGAGTCCCAACTTGCTTTATTTGTTCATGAGACCCAGAAAATATTAGATACAGGCTCCCAGGTAGATGCTATTTTTCTTGACTTCCGGAAGGCGTTCGATACAGTTCCGCACTGTCGCCTGATAAACAAAGTAAGAGCCTACGGAATATCAGACCAGCTGTGTGGCTGGATTGAAGAGTTTTTAGCAAACAGAACACAGCATGTTGTTATCAATGGAGAGACGTCTACAGACGTTAAAGTAACCTCTGGCGTGCCACAGGGGAGTGTTATGGGACCATTGCTTTTCATAATATATATAAATGACCCAGTAGATAGTGTCGGAAGTTCCATGCGGCTTTTCGCGGATGATGCTGTAGTATACAGAGAAGTTTCAGCATTAGAAAATTGTAGCGAAATGCAGGAAGATCTGCAGCGGATAGGCACTTGGTGCAGGGAGTGGCAACTGACCCTTAACATAGATAAATGTAATGTATTGCGAATACATAGAAAGAAGGATCCTTTATTGTATGACTATATGATAGCGGAACAAACACTGGTAGCAGTTACTTCTGTAAAATATCTGGGAGTATGCGTGCGGAACGATTTGAAGTGGAATGATCATATAAAATTAATTGTTGGTAAGGCGGGTACCAGGTTGAGATTCATTGGGAGAGTGCTTAGAAAATGTAGTCCATCAACAAAGGAGGTGGCTTACAAAACACTCGTTCGACCTATACTTGAATATTGCTCATCAGTGTGGGATCCGTACCAGATCGGTCTGACGGAGGAGATAGAGAAGATCCAAAGAAGAGCGGCGCGTTTCGTCACAGGGTTATTTGGTAACCGTGATAGCGTTACGGAGATGTTTAATAAACTCAAGTGGCAGACTCTCCAAGAGAGGCGCTCTGCATCGCGGTGTAGCTTGCTCGCCAGGTTTCGAGAGGGTGCGTTCCTGGATGAGGTATCGAATATATTGCTTCCCCCTACTTATACCTCCCGAGGAGATCACGAATGTAAAATTAGAGAGATTAGAGCGCGCACGGAGGCTTTCAGACAGTCGTTCTTCCCGCGAACCATACGCGACTGGAACAGGAAAGGGAGGTAATGACAGTGGCACGTAAAGTGCCCTCCGCCACACACCGTTGGGTGGCTTGCGGAGTATAAATGTAGATGTAGATGTAGCCCATAGGTGTCACTGGATGTGGGTATGTAAGCCCATGTGGTCAGCAAACCACTCTCCCGGCCGTTGTCAGTTTCCGTGACCGGAGCCGCTAATTCAGTGAAGTAGCTCCTCAGTTTGCCTCACGAGGGCTAAGTGCACCCCGCTTGCCACTGGCACTCGGCAGACCGGACGGTTACCCGCCCAAGTGCTATCCAATCCCGACAGCGCTTAACTTTCCTGATCTGACGGGAAGCGGTGTTAGCACTGCGACAAGGCCGTTGGCAGTCTTGAACAACAGCCGCTATTTATTCTTATAGAAGACCTTTAGACATTGTCCTTAATTCTGCGCCTTGCATCTTTACTTATTCTGCTTCCCAGCTACGATATTCTAGTACACGTTCTACAACATTTAGCACAAAACCCAATTCCTGTTCATTTTCGGCTACCAACACTGCAAGATCAATGACTCGTTTTGTGCTACTTTTTTGTTCTTGACAAACAGTAGTTCTTCAGTTCCCTCATTCTCTTTTCAGTGAACAAATAAAAATCAGTGGTGATAATGAACTTCTCATAAAAATCTGTCAGAACAGGCAATTTCAATTCGCTTTGAAGAAAGAGTATTGGTTTCCAATTCTCGCTATTATCGATATCATATTCCTTAAAAAGGGGAACATTATAAAAAGTCGTACCATAATTCTAGTGTCACAGAAAGCTCCGAAATACGATCTCATGTGCATTTTGAATGTTCTCCTACATTCGATATGTAACACCCATTTCGCAGTTGCTCATACTTGACAGCCGCTTGGCAGACCTGCAGTAATGAAGTTCCAGAAAAATTGAGAGTCCTGACTCATTCTTGGCCTCTGGTTTATAATAGAAAGTTTTAAATTTCTGAACATTGAAAAGAAGTTGAGAATTTTTGCATCACTTTGAAATCTTATTGAGATCTGAATGGATATTTGTAGAGCTATTTTGTAGGTAGTACGTCATTACAGCTAACTGCAGTATCTGCAGAAAATGTTGGGCTATTATTTCGCTTGGTGTGCCCGAAACTTTTCGACAGGATGCTACGTAATAGTTTTTCTGATTCTGTGTGCTAAATATGACAACAATGTTTCTACACTGCGATCAACATTTCTCCTGCCCTAGAGTATACTGTATTACATTGTCGATGTCCTCGGGCGGTAAAATTGAGAGCGGGGTGTGACCAGGATGCTGAATATTGATTGCTCACGACCCCTGCCCTGGCTTCCCTCCACGTCTTGCATTGGAAGTCAGCAGGGCATCACCTAGTAGAGACTGCGAAGTGAATTCAACAGTTACTGAGAGAGAGCGGCAAAAAGGCCATAAAACAAGCCTTACAAGTTAAAGCAAAGTCCTGACAGCGTCGTGTTATTGTGAGTGTGGAAACAGCCTTCCTTATTTTGAACAATATAGTGTTATTTCAGTAATACGATGCCAGAGTGGGTAATAAACTGCCAATAGTCGTGATACAATGCATACAGTGTTAGCATAGGCCAACTTGAGTATGGAATCTGATTCAAACGTAAGGAGTAGAGAACAATTTTCCAATTACAAACAGCAACAAGAATCTCGACATGAAATTATGCTACCCACGCGTGTCGTTATTGATGTATTACCACAAGCTTTCTTTTAAGACAAAATATCTAATTTACAGCACACTGCAAAATATGAGACTTAAGTTTGCATGAACCAAATTGAGTATAGCACCATCTACAGAAAGCAGTGAAACACTAACATTCCAAACGCTCGTCGGATGCAGTGAATAGAACCGAATTCACTTCCGTTCAGTCCAGTCTGTGTCCCAATATCGTCGTTCTGCGAGGACTTACACGCTAGGATTGCCCTCGGGCTGAGCTGTTGTGTGACCGCTACTGGAGAAGGGATTTCCCTACACCTGCTGTATGTACGAGAGGCGTTTTCCAAATTTCCAGTCCTCTCGTAACTCAGAGCGGGAATAGTTTCTTCAAAAATATAGCAATATTAGGATTTTGACGCCTTCTTTTACCTACATTTACTTCATTCACCTGAATATTCGAACCATTTTTTCAAGGTAGTGAGCGCGTACTTCATATTGATAGCATGCGCTGCTTACATCTGATACATGCATTATAGACTGCACATCACACGTAGTTTTAGCAAAGCACTTAATTTCTCCACATTACATTAATACTGTATACATCCAAATTCCCACTAAACTGGTACTTTCTATATCCGTATCTATACTCCGCTAGCCACTTACGAAGTGTGCCTGAGGGTATTTTGTGTACAACTGACGTTCCCCTACCTAACTCCCCGCCCTTGTCTGACTCAGTCGCGAATGGTGTGAGGCAACAGCGGTAGTTGGTAAGCCTGCGTGTGAGATAGAATCTCTGTTACCTTCATGGTCTTGGGAGGGATACACACATTCGTCCAAGAAATTCCGAGCCTGATTTTACTCCTGGCGTATAAGCGACGTCAGCGCAGTAACTACGCTGGCAGCTTGGACAAACAACTCTAAACAACAGATGTTTATTCGACCACTCAGATGTGAGCAGGCAGTGTTAAGTCTTGTTATGCGGCCGTAGTATGTCATCTTCGTTGTCACAAATCGCAATGGAGCAACACCTCCAAATAAATTATGCAAGACATTCTCCTGAATGTTTTGATGCAGAGAAAAGTATGTACAAAATTTGCTTTGCATATCTTGACTTCCGAACATAAACATGCAGTGTACGTCTGTCGCGACTAGATTGAAATACAAAACGCGGGCAGTTCTTATCTGGAAAAGATCATCATGGTTGGCGAGACTCGGCTTGACCAATACGAACCTACCGCAAAACGACAAAGAGCAAAAATTTACATGAAACGTCAACACCTTGACGATATAACCGACATCAAAGCTAGTGTTACACGAGAGTTATAGTTTCTCAGAGGATGACTTTTCCGATTGTTGACAGGATTATATGAACTTTCTGTGCGCCACACTCAAGTAGGCGGAGATAATGTAGAACACCAGAAGCACTAAAACCACCACGGTAACTTTCCTCTATTTTTTATTAATCCTGTTTCGAAACGTTTTGAGATGACAGGGTACGTATGAGAAACCAATATATAAACTGACTTTTCTACGAAATTTCACCTAATTTTAATAATAAACTACACCGTGATAGACAACGCTTCTCGTGTAAGTCTGCCACTGGAGTTGCATAAAGATCTCTCTGAGGCATTCGCGCTCACTACATATACCTGTGACGAAAGGCGGTGCATTTCCTCTATCTGCTACGTGTCTCATACTGACATAAATATTATAGGTCGAAAGGGGGTCTTTTAAATTACTTCCTGTGTGGTTGATTTCCAAGGTTCCGTGCCTCTATCGGTAAAAACGAACCTTTGTCTGTCTGTTTAGAGCCGTTGTTCTTAGGTACGGGGAGACGTGTCAAGTTGAAATTTGTCACATAATGAGGTCTACGGCCCCACGGTGGCGCAAAAAATTGAAACTTCTAAGTCCATGAAATAAAAAATACGGCAATTTGTCACATATTTTGATACTCGCAAACTGACGCTTCAAAACGTATAGGGTATTTCCCGTTGCTCTACAATGATGAAATTTGGCAAGAAATAAGGTTTCGCAGTAAAAGTAAAGGAAAGAAATCCGATAATTGTTGGTAATTGTATCGCACGAAAAAAGTATTTTCTCATTTGCTATCCGACGTCATACTTGAAATTCAATCAGCAATCCTGCATTTATGTTGATTGGGTCGAAGTGGTAAAAGTCAAACATCAGATAAGGAATGACTAGTCTGTGAATGTTTGTTTCACATTCATCTTGAAACGCCATATCTACGGGCAGTAATCGCTCCTGTATATATGATGATGATGGATAAATTCCGAAACGTGTCATATGAGCGATAAAGTCATTCCTTGGCTGACTTTTGACTTTTACCCTTGCGACCTAGTCAGTCTGAAAGGAGAACTACCGATCATTATACTAATGGTCGCCTGTTTCCTGCATGACTTTCATTTTCATATTCATATTATTGAAATTGAAACATTGTCGGAAATCATGGATCCCTGGGACCGGTATCTTCGCAGTATCAGTGTCGACTGAGGGCAAAAATGCTAGAGATTCTCGCTTACTGAAATGGATGAACTGTCTGTGCACACAATTTTGTACAGAACCTTCAGTGCGCGAGTCCTATTCGTCCTTAGCATTTTTTTTCAGTGAATTTGTTTGCATTTGCCTTTCCTACGAGTTCCGTTCGAGAATTCAGATTACGTTGCGGAATTGTCAAATTTTAATTATCGGAAGAAAAGTATCAGTACTTACTAATGTGGCTAACATTGGAAAGTTGCTACTCATTCATACTTCGTACTCGGGTAGGAATCCGACAGAATAGTCCTTGTAGGTGGTGGTGTTTATGGTAAATTCAGACCGTCACTGCAAATTCAGCTCCGTTAAGAGCTCGCTGAATTAATACCGGCAACGGCCCGTTAGGAACCCAATCCTCCTGCGGGTCTGCTACGTGTGTGGAGAGGCGCAGGTGCAGTTAAACGCAGAGGGCGAGCAGTTCTCCCTCTGGTGGCGCTGTCTAGCGCGGGACGACCCGGCGTAAATATAGCCCGGCTGGAAAGTGGGGGGGTGGGGGGGGGGGGTGGGGGGGGGGCGGGGGGGGGGGTGGGTGGGCGGGCAGGAGGAAGGCGTGTGTAGTCTGGCCGCCCCAGGGACCAACCGGGCTTTCATTTCCAGCGCGCTCCACGGCCGCGTTAATTTGCCGCTCTGCCGCCTCTAGCGCGGAGGCGCCACTGTGTCTTCAGTGCTCTGTGCAATCTGAAACACAGAGCAACTCCATAGACCCGGCAACTTCTGAGCGAAATAAAATGAAAATCTCATTTTAAAACTGAGTAATCGAAATGAAAGTGCGTCGAGTTCTGCAGCTTAACCCAACTAGAATGTAGCGTTGACCTCTCGAACAGAAAACTTTGCACAGTAATAGGACGAAACCATAGGGCACAATCGTCCAATATCATTGACATACGTTTGTTGTTGAAACTTAGGACATATTGTGAGCTCAAACGTAATGAAGTATCTCGAACCAGCATGGATTTCGAGAACACAGATCATCGAACTCGCTCCTCTATCTTATGGCATTCTGAATGCCTTGGATGAAGGCAGTCCCGTAGATAGAGTATTTCTAGACTCCCTCCAAGGATTTGACTACCATATCTACATTTATTATCGAAAGTACCCTCATATGGGGTATTAACGAAAATTTGTGACTGTGACTGACTGACTGACTGACTGGAGCATTTCTTGGGAGGGACGAGACAGCATGTTATCGCGGCTGGAGAGTCATTGACAGAGGTATAAATAATTTGGGGTGTGCCCCAATGAATTGTGTTAGGACCTTTACTGTTCACGTTTTATATTAATGACCTTGCACTTAATGTTAATAGTAACCTCGGAGTCTTCACAGATGATGCACTGACTGATAAAAGTTCCACGAATGTTCAGTCTGATCTTGATACGATTTTAAAGTGATGCAGAGACTGGCGACTTGAAGTTAATTTTCAGAAATGTAAAATAGTGCACCTCACAAAGCGAAAAGAACAGTGTCGTATGACTAAAATTGGAATAGGTCAATTCATAAGAATACCTGGGTGTAAGGATTTGTAAAGATATGTAACATAATTATCACATACTCTGTCGTAGATTAAGGAGGTAGCTGACTTCGGTTCATTGGTTGAAGACTAACGAAATGCAATCAGTGTACAAGGGAGACTGACTACAAAACACTTCTGCGACGCATCAGTGTTTGGAACCCGTATTGGTTCCGACTAACAAGGGATAATGACTATATACAAAGAAGAGCAGCGCGGTTGGTCTCAGGTTTGTTTGCCTCATAGGAGAGCGTCACAGAGAACGTGGAAAAGCTGATGCGGCATACGCTTTGAAGATCGATCAAGAACTATCCCATGAAAACGTGCTTACAATGTTTCGAGTCCCATATTTAAGTGACGAGTGCTCCAACGCCCCGTAGGGCCCGCGAAGACAAGATTCTACTAATTACAGCACGTGCAGAGATGTCGAAAGCAATCATTCTTCCCGCGCTCCATACGTGAATGGAACAGGTAGAAGCCATAACTGACAATGTAGGGAGGACACTCTGCCGTGCACCTCATGGTGTTTTGAAGAGTATGGATGCAGGTCTGATGACCGGAGCAGGTGTAAAAGTTCAGTAGGTGTAAAATAACGGCCATCCACCGCTGCAGTACGTTACTTTCTCCGGATCAGCTAGTACTATTTTTCAGTGTAGGGGAACAACTCTGTCCACTCAACACTTACAATGTTACACGTTAGAACCTGATAATATTAAAGTGATTTGTTTCGGGAGACAAGCTTTCATCTTCAGACTCACACTATCACAAGCTCCAGAATGTATCAGAATGTGGAATATTCACTGAAAACATGTCACGTTTAATGTGATCAGGTTTTAACGGGATTATCATTAAAAATGTTAAATCGTTAAATTACGACTGCGACCGTGCTTCCATAGAGCTACATATATAAGGGAGGGTCCGCCTACATGTAGTCACGACCCCCTCTCTACTGGACATATCATCATGTTATACGACTCCGCCAAGGACGGAACAAATGTTCTACGCGCAGCGGGCGTGTATAAGGCGGAGTGTATAGGCTGAGCAAAAATATTGATCACTGTCCACCACTAGACTGAATGCCTCCTGACGCGTTACAGGAATGTGAAGCGGGGCAGTCGAACTAACTGCGATTCGGGCGGCAAATCAGGATATCAGTTGCCATAAGCGACTTTGACAAAGGGTAGATTGTTAGGGCCCGGCGCATTTCGCAAATGAGAAAGCTGGTCAGTTTTCTGGTGCTATTGTCGTGAGCATCTATAGAAAGTAGCTGAAGGACGTGAAAGTACCAACAGACTCATTCCAGAATTTGGACGTCAGACTCTATATAAAGAGGATTGGCGGCTGTCTGTCGCAGGTCTGATGACAGTGTGCATTGCTGGTGTAGGCAGAAGTGTTTGTCAGCTCAACATTCAACGCACATCATGTGCATGTTGACCCAGCATCATCATTAGTTGAGATTACAGTGGGCACTTGATGATAAAGATCGGACTGTAGGTCAGTGGAAACTTGTCGCCTAGATGGATGAGTCACGCATCTTGTTAAACCTAGTCGATGGTAGTGTCTGGATACGAGATCATCCACGCGAAAAGCTGCTTAAAGCATGCACTGCGCCAAGGACGCAAGCCTGTTGGGGCACTCACCTGGTATTCGATGTGTCTTGTGGTAGTAACTGAAAACATCATGGCAGCTATCAAATACGTGAACATTATTGCAGATCACCTACGCCCTTGATGTCTTCGCCGACGGCGAAGGAGTCTTTCTGGACCTCTTAAAAGGCCAGACCCATGCTATAGCAGTTTTGGGAGGATGACAGTGAACTCGCGAAGATGTCTTGACACGAAATGCATCTGATGTGAATCCAGTGGAGCATATCTGCGACGCTACTGGGCGCCAGCTCATCCACAAACCATCAGCCCGTAATTTACGGAATTTTCGTGACTTAAGGATGGGTGTGTGGTGCCACGTACGTCTGGAAACCTACAGAGGGCTTTCCTGATTCATACCACCCAAAATCGCTGCTGTATTGCGTTCCAAAGGTGCATCAACACACTATTAATCAAGTGTTCGTAATTCTTTGGCTCATTATGTATATCGGCGAAACTAAGAGGCCAACAGTAACATGCATCCGGGAGCACGGCGACTATATTCGACTCTAGTGGTGCAACAAACTGGTAGTGGCTGAACGCTAGAAAACTGAGGCAAGAGGATAAAATTCGGTGTGACGTACATTCTAGCCAAGCAATAAGCATTAGTGAAATAATAGATCAGCGATGACTTGGAACGTTCGAACAATATGAGAAGACAGCAGCAGGCTTGCACCATCCTGCCTGCCAGCCAGCTATTAGCGCCCAGAAGGCCTACCGGCGAGAAACAACCGCTGCGCGTCTATGCTGCACTGATGACCCTTCTGCGTGTCGCCTTGCTGATACACTACGACTGACACCGGACGTTAATGTCCCGTATGAGAAAACGGCGCTCACAGTACTCCAAAACTTGTTCGTCCGTGACTGCCAACAAGAAACACAAATTTTCAGCAATTTTAATTGTGAAGTGACGCATTGGCCAAAAAAGAAGTCATGACGAAACGCAATTCGACCCTCGCCAACACAGTAAACCAGTTTCTCCATTAGTAGACACAGAGGAACGCCAGTACATCCGGGGCGGGGACGCCGATTTTACCGATTCAGTGACAGATCATTATACGACGTGGCTCTACGAGCAGAAAACTTACCTGTCAATCTAAATAACGCTTCAGATTCGCCGTTTCTCGTTACATCACCAGAAATGGCGAACTACAAATTTCGTGCATATTTCATCTGAAATGTCTTTGTGAGTGATTCAAACGAAAAGTCTGACGTGGGCAAATCTTTATACGTTCATTGTTCGTGTGGTTTGTCCTTTCGTTATTTCTATTCTAGCTGTTCCCGGCCACTCGTAGCTGTGGCTCATTTTGATTAAACGGAAAAGAACCGAGAAAGCGCGCGTATCTAACATGTATGAGAATTGGATATACATTCTAATCCCCTCGCGCCCTCTCCCCGCGCCCTCTCTATCCGACCTTAAGCATTGTTCTTGCCAATACAGTGTCTGTAGTAGTATTTCTAATAATAAGGCGATCAGTCATAAATACAACTCCTCTGTTTGCTATCAAAGTTTCATTATTATATATTTCATATATTATATACAGGATGTCCCAAAAACATACACACTCTAGGGACAGATTCCTTATACAGAAATAATTTAAAAATGTCTAATAAACAAGGGCTGTAAAATGCATACTTCGAGATTTATGCGCAATTGTTCATCTTCGCTACTGTGAAATACATCTCTTGTACTGAACAAGTGTTCATAGCTCTTAAGATATGCATTTTGGAGCCCATGTTTACCAGGATTTTTTTGGTTCATACTGCCACATGCCAAAATATCGAAAGCAAAGAGCTTGCATTAGAAGAGATTTTTTATAGTGTGGAATATGAACAAGTGCTCATATATCTTAAGGTATGCTCTTTAGAGCCTTTGTTTGTTAGACTTTTTTTCTTGTTTTGATGTAAGAACCTGTTCCATAAGGTTGTCGGCGTCACCCTGTATATGAAAAAGACACAGGCTTGTGTCCGTCTGCATGTTCATTAGAGTATTGTGTAAAAAACTGAAGTAAATCGCTCAAGAAATTCTTGGTAAAAACTTTATTTATACTAGAAACAGGTTTATAAAAATACGCGTGTATTTTAAAGCAATGTTGTCTCAAAGTTTAAAAACTTTCGGAAATCTGCGACTTTATACAAACGAACATTAAAATTTTTGTTTTTATAAAGTAATTTCGTCTCCATTCTGACAAGTCTACGCAATATTTTATGCCACAGGTGGATCAGATGTACCAGTGACCTGTTATTCTTTGAGAAGTGTAGATCCGCCAGTAGGTTTATTAGAGACGTCAGGTTTCGTTACGCGGTGATTAATGGAGCACATCCTGCTGGGCAGTGGATTAGCGCCGCCTGTTTCGCTGTAACATAAGTACGGGCAGCCATATTGATTACACACCAGGCTTAATTTGTTGCACTGCGTGGAAGAGGATTTCATTAAGCGTCGTTACCTGCTAGGCTGATGGCTACTGAGTGAAGTTGGCGTGATGAGATGAGCTACATTTCACTGATTCTCTGTGTACGAATATCGAGCTTTCGGAAACACGGCTAAATCCTACTTCACGCTGTCATTCCTGTTACGTAGGACGCAGAATCTGTTTTAATCAGGCCTGAGCTGCGCGACCGGTCCAACAGGCTTCGTTTGCTGCGGAGTCGAATCTTGGGATAATAGCTCCGTATTACAACGCGCTCATTTTCTGCACATTTACGCGTAAAAATCATTCTTATCTTAACAGATGAGGCGCTTTGCCTGCTCCAGTCCATTGAAAAAAGTTTTCATTGGTCTCCTCCTCTGTCCCGTTCCAACAGGCCGCTAACTTCCTCTTCCTTCGCAGTTCAGAGAATGTGGAAGAAAGGTCCACTAATACCCATACCCGAACTCCCCAACTTGTCCTTCGGGTGGAACAGGTCGTACAGTCCGCGCATAATACCGTGGTCGGTAGATGCGCAAAGGCAAATGATGCTTGGAGAGGGCGGTAGTGGTGGGTCATGCAGGCAGGCACTGTAAAGGAAATGCTGGGCGCCGGAGGGGAAGTGCCGTTCTAAACGGAAGCCTACACTCATATTTTTTTCATTTTGTAAATATTAAGCGGGGCCTCTCCTCGCCTTCACTTGCATGGTGACCACTGAAAAAGATCTATCGTCTCTGCATTGGTTAGTATCTAAGAAGAAACAAATGAATCAAATGGCTCTGAGCAATATGGGACTTAACATCTGAGGTCATCAGTCCCTAGAACTTAGAACTACTTAAACCTAACTAACCTAAGGACATCACACACATCCATGCCCGAGGCGGGATTCGAACTTGCGACCGTAGCGGCCGCGCGGTTCCAGACTGTAGCGCCTAGAACCCCTCGGCCACTGCGGCCGGCTCTAAGAAGTAGTTTCCTTAAATAACGTAACTATGCGGCGAACGGTCCGGACACTTGGATGGTGTCGTCCAGGATACCGAGCAGCATACATAGCACACGGCCGTTGGGCATTTTTATCGCAATAGCCATACATCAACGCGATATCGACCTTTTCCGCAATTGGTTAACGGTCCATTTTAACACGGGTAATGTATCACGACGCAAATACCGTCAGCACTGGCGGAATGTTACGTGATACCACGTACTAATACGTTTGCGACTATTACAGCGCCATCTATCACAAAGTGAAAAAAGTGGCCCAGCTAAAACATTCATATTTCTTTACGTACTACACGAATATCTAATAAAAAATGGGCGTTCCTATTTAAAAAAAAAACGCAGTTATTAGTTTGACCTATGGCAGCGCCATCTAGCGGGCCATCCATAGCGCCATCTGGTTTCCCCCTTCAAGCTAGAAAAGTTTCGTTCTTTGTAGTTTTTACGTTTGACGCTTACTTCGTGAGATATTTGGCCTGGTCACGATCAATGGAGATTATATGTGTGTGTGTGTGTGTGTGTGTGTGTGTGTGTGTGGCGCGCGCTTGAAATGGATGCCAGTAAGGCGCCTCTCAACTCCGTGCTGAAGGGAGATGGCGTGCATGTGACTTAGGCGGCGTTGTGCCGTCTCATTGGTCAACGCTCAGACGCACGCTCAGAATATCTGATAACGCTAGATATTGCTCTGCGCGTTCGGAAAGACTCCCGAACGTGCTATTACACGCTATGACATCAGAAACTCAGCATGCTCAACGTTCAGATGCACTGTCCGTGTGCCGATGGCTTTCCGAACAAACTAATGAACTCGGCCAGCGTTTAGGACGAAAACTGGACACTGTGCATCGGCCACCGTTTCCTGCGCGGATTTATATTAGGGCAGACAAGTCTTCTGCTTTTTGGAAAACGATACAGGTCTGCGGCAGTTTCACTGTCGTCTGAACTGTTCGAATCGGCTCACAGTAACATCTGCATTTTTTGGTTAGTAACTTGAGAAGAGTACTGCCTCCTACAGTCGACTTACTAGTGCCGTCTCTGATTCCTTAGCAAGAACTGCCAAGAAACCCAAAAGTAAGCAAGTACTCACACAGAAAAAAAATTTTCTGGGGTGAAATGGACAGATGAAACTAATTCAGATGTACCGAGGTCGGGGGAAAAATACGGAAACACCTCAAGAAATGCACGGTTGAACATAAATTCAGACGCCAGCCAGGGCTGCAGGTTGCTCATTAGTTTTCGACCAAACACGGCACCTCTGCGATGTCCTCAACACGTTGCGTCAGTCGTGGTCAGAACAGTGTCGTGGGTAGTTGAGTGCATTATGTCGGAGCTAAGTGAATTCAAACTTGAGCAAATAGTTCGTTCTCGTATGGCGAATACTTCCTTCACCAAGGAAGCAGAAGTGTTGGGTGTTTCAAGAGGCGCTGTATCGAACATTTATATTGTAAGTCACAACGCAAGTTGAGTAATCTTGACGGACGGTCATTGAAGAGGATTGTGACGAAAAATAAGAGGACAGCTATATAAGTGCCTGCAGAAATGAATGTCGCACTCGCGAACGTGGTCAGTACCAAAACACGAAGGGAGTTCCATATGGAGGAAACTGCAGGGCGAGCTGAAATTCCAAAGCCATTCATCACTGATGCAAATGTCCGCAACAATTTACATGATGCTGAAGCCATAAAACCTGGAGCTATGTAGCAGTGGGAGAATGTCTCTTGGTCGGATGAGTCTTGTTTCACACTGTTTCCAACTTGCAGCCGAGTTTACGCCACAAGAGCGAATCATGGCGGGGGTTCGGTGGTGATTTGGGCAGCCATACTCCATTAGCCCCATGCTTACTCCGCAAGATCGCATTATTGCCAAAGATTGTGACCATTTTGCTAATCATGTGTGTCCCGTGGTACAGTGATCGTTCCCCAATGGTGACGCTGAATTCTGAGACGATAGGGCTCCTGTTGACACAGCACGTATCGTTGAGGAATGGTTTTGTGACCACGAAGAAGTAGTAATGTCTTACCTGTCCACTTGTCACCAAATCTCAACATTACTGAATCTTCCTGCTCTACTTTGAAAATAGGAATGCGTGATCGCCCTCCTCCTCCTCCTCCTCCTCCTCCTCCTCCATCGTTACCAGAACTTGGTACTATTTCGCAAGAAGAATGGTAAATTCCCTTGAAAAGCCTACAGGATCTCTATTTATCCATTCAGAGACGACTGGAAGCTATCTCTCATGCCTAAGGGTTTCTTACACGGCGTTAGACAGGTAGTGTGTTGTTTTGGTGTTTCCATATTTTTAATCATCCCTTGCCCCCCGCCCCCACCCCACCCCTTGTGTTCCACACAAAGCTCATGTTATCTTCAGCTGTCCGTCTCCGTAGCGTAGCGGTAGCATTACTGCCTACCATGCCGGGGGCCCAGGTTCAATTCCCGGAAGGGGTCAGGGTGTTGTGGGTGTTGGGTGTGTCCTTCATCACCAATTTCAACAACATTGACTCGCAAGTCGCCGATGTGGCGTCAACTAAAGATAACTTGCAATACGGCGGCCGAACTCCCCCCGCATGGGACATCCCGGCCAGCAATGCCATACGACCATTTCATTTCATCTTCAGCTTACAAATATCTTCTTCAGAAAAGTACTTTGCAACTGAAGCTCGTCATTATATACTTTATGTTCTGTCATTTTAACTCATTTGCCTCTTCTAATTTTGTTATAAAAATTACATTATCTTTGTATCAGAATTGTCACTCTAACAATAAAGGTTACTAAAGTGAAGAGCTGGGATTGTAGCCAAGACTAACTCGTAGATGCTGTGCTTGTTACGGAGTTTGTGTTCTGGCAGTGAAGGGGTTTTCGGGAAGTTAGGCAGTTCGTCGCTGTTCGTATGAGAGGTAATTTTGGCAGCCGATGGTTGTCCATTCGTAAAGAGTACGGCGAACGAACTATCCATAATCGACAGTTGCATCGTTAAACATGGCGAAGATCTTCGTTTTTTCTCGTTCTGTATCTCTTTTGAAAGACTCCTCCGAAAAACATTATGCCAGTTGTCCCTCTACATCTTTTCTCGTTGGTTTTCCTTAACAATAGTGCGCTGGCAAACATAATTGCTGATGTGGCCGTAAATTTACAAAAAAAAAATGTGTAATTTGTACAGTGTTCTCCCAGAGCTCTAATTCTTCCATATATTCTGAAATAGCTTGCTCGTTTATTTCCAATATCGCGTGAAATTCGCATCCAACATAAGTGAAAGGGGTTACTGGATCTGTTGCAAAAATGTGAATATTTTTGTCGGGTACTGTTTTTGGCAATCCCTTCTGTTCTCGTATGTGACGCTTCACAATTTTAGCATAAGGCGAGCGTACTACGTAATGAACAAAAGTCTATGTATATTCACTGAGAACTAAAAGATCCTGACTCGACATTCGCATAATGCTTTGAAATAGTGTCCGTGACACGACATGTACGGAACTTTTGACCGTCCCGAAAGACAAATGTGTGTTAATTTTCATTTTCTCTGGACATTGTCTCCACTTTAGAAAACATGGCTGTGGAAGTAATAGAGAATATCTTCATCCTTCGTTCTATGATGCTCTGAAGTGAAACGATTTTCGGAAAGGTTATAGAAATCGAGGAGGGCTGGTTTTTGTAAAACACGGAACTAAAATTTTTTCTCTCAAAAACAAGCGCAGACAGAGTTCTCCAGTCTGACTATGTTGTCTGGATCGGGCTTACTACCGGGTTCACTCTCCGATGCGCGATTTCTTTGGCAACGAAAGAAGAGGCACATCCGTTACAAGACTGGATTCTTTCACAGCAGGAGTGAATTAATTCAGTTTTACGTTACATGCGTTTTCTCAAAACAACTCGGGGGAAATTCTGTATAGTGTCGCGATTTGCCTTATAACTAGGCAGTTTCCCTATCTAAAGTGATATGGCTCCACCAACCGTTAAACTCCTTTACTTATCCTTCGTTTGCTGCTTTGGTGGCTTGCGCATCATTGTTGTTACTTATTCGTTGGAACAGCTTGTGATGTGCATTAAGAAGCAGAGTGGAAGTTGTTCCACAAGTACTCATTACAGAAAAATTCGAAATATTAGCTGCATATCAAACCCGGGACATCTGCATTTGTAGCCATAGACACTACACTCTAGATCAGTGAGGGCTTGCTTGGTAGTCCTGTAGTGACGTGCAAATAATTCATATGCAAATAGCGTTATGGAAGATACGTTTGTTTTATATGTATGACGTCTGTTCTGTCGAATTCTCCGACAGAACAGATTCAACACGCTATTTTGATTCAGCGGCTGTGAATACCAGTGTTCAAGGAAACTTTTCCGACGGTGGCCGCATTACGGCAATGAAATTAATCAATGCGAGTCGAAAATTTATGCCTGACCGGGACGCGAACCCGGATGCTTCGCTTCTCTAGAACGGTTGCCTCAATCGCCTCGGCCAGGTTCCGTTTCTTCTCTCGGGTCGTTCTGCGAGCAAAGCGTACATGGACAGGGATACTGCACTGGCGTAAGACGGGTTGGGAATTTAGGTAGGCCGAAAGGCGTGTGGGGATGACTTAGGCGGTTAAGGCAACCGTTTCAGAGTAGCGGAGTATCTGGGTTCGAGTCCCGGTGTGGCACAAATTTTCAGCTCGCATCATTAATTTCAATCCCATAATGCGGTCCCTGTCGGAAAAATGTTTGTAAATGTAGAAATGGGGCAGTGCTTGGTTTGTAATAAGATTCCGGTACTTTAGCCTTCCGTGGCGGGAAGGGGGAGGGGGGGGGCTTAGACGTCTTCAAGACTTCCATTAACGCTTTTTTTAATCAGAGCTGCCGGTACGGCGTACCTGCGCGTATCATCTCAAATAAAATTTTCAATTTATTCTTCCAGCATTCTGCGTTTGATAAACCAATGCCCAGGCAGGGGCTTTCTCAACTGCAGAGAACTAACGAAGTAAACTTCATGTGGGCAGCGGAAAAGAGGGAAAGTGTGGCGCTTTTTCATGGATGGCAGCTGCAGTCTTCGGCTGTTCTGTTCTGGTGATAAAAGCACATCACGGTGCTTTCCTTCTTTATTTCACTTTCCACTGAAGCCGTCTCGTGCTACGTTTGCTCATTAGTAAAACGCAAAAAGCTGTTCCTGCAGCTTTGACACCTGACGCTGCTTCACAGACACCGTGAATGTGTTCCATTAAGGCCAATGTTAGGGACGACCGCATTTTGCTCTCTGCTTGTTCGGACCGTCAAAGAACCCGCTGAGACTACCTGATACAGCCTCGCCCTCTTTCTGGGCTGTAGCCCTAAACAGGCAATCTCTTGTGCCCGCTGCGCTAATGACTGCGCCCATCGTAAGGGTGATACCAGCCATAGCTGAAACGTTCTCGCTGTCCAGTTGGAGCAAGGAAGGCCGTTTGTTTGCTGTGAGCCAGGTATGTACCGTATATCTTAAAAGATATCAACTTGACTTTCGAAATGGGTTCCCCTTAAGTTGATTTCGGAAAGAACATGTCCACATTTTTGGCATTGCAGTGTCTCTGATTTTTGCCTTGCTCATGAGCGTGGTTGTCACTCCTCGAGGCGCTGGAGTTCTCCTGAAGCTATTGATTGCGTATTTACTGAAATCAAACGCTCCAGTTCCGCATTACAGTTGTTACGCGACCGGTTTCATTCCACTAAGTCATTCTCAAGTTTGTCAAGCTTTTATGCCGCGGGCAGTCCGGTCATATAATGGAATTTGGAATCAGTGTCGCTGGCAGCTGACATAGTCTAAAACTGTTTTGTTACTGATATAGTGGTGCTTGAGTTTCATGACAGATGAACCTAAGAGTATGGTAACCGAAGAAGTTTCCCGTAGAATCTGCTACTTTTTCTCGAGATAGTAGGCGGTCAGTATGTCAAAGTGGGTGATAGAGACCGGATTATATGCATCGTAAAAACCTTACAATATGCATGAAAAATGGTTAAAATGGATGAAAAGTGTCGAAATATGCAAGATCAAATAGTGAAAAGGCATTGCAGTTTCTGCGTGCATTGTATTTCAAAGTCTAACCTGTGCATATCAATTACGAGGAAGACCGTCGGCCACGTGTAAATTGGTACATTTAGAACGCTGATATTTTCTGAATACTTTCTGGTGGTTAGGGAGGTGGCCGTTCTGGGATTATTTTCTAAAGATTTGCTAAGTGGGGACGAATACCGTGCTTCAAGAATTGTTCCTCCTTTGCTATTGTTGTCGGTAACAAGCGGATGCGATGTGAGTCGCAGCGAAACAATCGATATGTGCAACACCAACTTAGAGATGTATCGCACGCAGAGAGGCACGCTCAAAAACTCTGTATGTTTTTTTTTAAAATAAAATATTACAATCATGAATTTTTTGCACAGTATTAACTTGTAATTAATATTTGACCAAAGCATCATTTAAAATTTGTTAAATTTTGTACTATTGTAAACATAAACGACCAAGTACTGTGCCAAATGCTTGGTAGTAAGATCGTGTCTTCGATTACTCAAAAACTTTTTATAAGGAGAAAAGGACCGTTCTACATCAACTGAGGTAACTAGGCAGTATTCGAATTTGGTTGCTGTGTTGGCACTTTTTGTCTTCGGAAAAAGTTCACCTGTCCCATGGATAAAACTATCAATTTGGCACAAGGGTTCAAAGCCTGGATTATTGTCCAAAATGTTTTGAAACTTTTCTTAAAGTTTTCTTGGGAATACTTCTGGCAATGAGGAGTTCAATAGAATAATTTTATTCATTAATTGAATAGATTTATTCAACGCAACACCTTCAGTTTCGAGCTTTTTAATACTTGCAGATATATGGAAAAAATGATTGCTGATCACAGCAATGTCTTTTAATACCGGAATCATTAAAAGCTTCATTGCACTGGCAAGATGCCAAAGCCTCTGCACTATCGAAGTCGTCTACTACCCCTCTGACGGCGTCGAAAGCTGGCAGCTTTCTATAGAAGGAACAGCTAAACTTATCACAGCATCCTACACTAAAGTCATTCTTACAACAAAACAAGCTTCTCAAAAGGAAGATACTTTACAGGAGCATACATTTCTTCGGGTTGTCGAAGGAGGTGACGGCGGTTTTTAACCGGGTGCCTCTATGTAGCACATTCTTCGTAGTCCCTATATTATGATTTCTCCAGTCGATGTACGAAATCTTACCGTGGACTTCAGAACGTAGATAGTTTGGACTTAAGCAAGTGGGATACGGAAGAGTATTTCTGAACTCCAACGCTGTACTTGGTTTGTTCCCTTTCCTAGATGTTTGTTTCTTTGGGCATCAGCTTCGCAGGCAATTGCTTGCCAAGTTTTGACTCTTAGCACTCCCACCAGTCTTTCGTTTCCTTTGCTTGTTTTTTCCGCTGCAGAAAGACAGCCTATTTGTCTGGCTTAATTAATTTGTGCTGCGAGAACTACACAAAGTAACAGGACGTGCCGCAGTCCTTGCCGCACTGTTTGCATTCATCCTCCATTGTCTCGTTGCTTCGCTGCATCACGTTGATTCATGCCCCGGAAATAAATCGGATCCTTGTTATCTACCGAACTGATGAAGAGACGAGGAAGATATTGGGATAGCAGCTATAGTTAACTTGAGAGATATTTTTGAGAGAAATTGTGAAAAAATTGCATAAAAGACAGTTAAATCTTACAAAAGTCATAACTGATACAGGATACACGTATCAAGGTAAAGTTCGTTTTTTCTGGTGCATATGGGAAAGAAAAAACAGTAACCGATAGTAAATGCGCCCGTTCTACTACTATTAACAACAATGTTAGTGACCGGTATCAGTATCCCTTATGACAGAAAAACGAATTATAGTTATCGAAACAGTAACAGGTCACCTGGCCCACTCGCAGCTGTTACAGACTTGTTCTTTACCTCTGTTCAGCTATTCTATCTAACGGGATCAAAGGACAAAGTGGTCTTTTTGGTGTCAAGGAGATGTTAAACTAAACCTTCATACTACACATGTTAGAATCTAGGGGGGTAATGAGTTGGGAGATGCATCAACCAAGGGAACCTGTATAATACTTACTGCGGAACAATGTGCTGACACCCACACGCAGTGGTTGAAGCGCAGGGTCATGGTTTATTGGAATAATAAATAACTGTAAATCAAGGACAAGGAGCTGCATCCGCTAAAGCTAACTACACTACCGTGGCGTATCTTCTTCCAGCCAATCAGAGGTGACAGTGCCCCTGACACGCTGCTGGGCTGCAACCTGTATTTTGACGCATACATTCATTCCGCAGGGATAAACCATTGCAGCTCAGTGCTTGTGGCCTACGAACATCGAAACGCTACATTCTGGTAGCATGCACTTACTTTTCTCGTGGGAGTTCAGTTCATGGTTTGACTAGGTGCTTACCTGTATTTTGAACAATGACTCCAAATGCTTCTTGTACATTTTTGATTTTCCTGCCCGTTTTCAGATTACTGCGAAGGAACTTTGTTTCCTCGTCAGATGGGTTCTGACGGCCTATCATAATCAATTGCTTACATTCGTCTGTTTGGCCTATTGGTTTAATTTACACATCTATTTAATTTATTAAGTTAATATATGTGTTTATAGTAGTGCTGTCATGTGACAGATCCACGACGACGACGACGACGACGACGTTATTCATCGACGCACCCATCGTGTCCTGGGTATTGACTGTTCTTATTTAATTTTGTTTCAGGTATTCTTCGCAACTTGTGCCGCATTTTCTATGTGCCAGTGATTTGGTCTCCTACAGTTCCAAACTCGTCACAAACTAACCACTTTTATTGATTTAAGGCTTATGGGTTAACACTACGAAGAGTTGGGCTGATTTGTTGAAGCTTCTATGCAAAATCTGGAAGTAAAGTGGACCATAACTGTCACTTTCGGTTACTAGAAAGGGATAGAAGTTTGTCAATTGGGTTAATTATTTAGCCAAATCAAAGTCCAGCATGTTACAGCATATAAAGTAGTAAGTAAGTGCTAGGTGAATTCTGCGTCTAGCGAAATAGAATAAATAGCAATGCCGGCAGATGGCTCTGACTCTCTTTGGCTCCCAACACATGTTTATGCTGCTATCTCCTGACGACTGACAACGGTTACTTGATCCACATGGAAGTTCATATTCTACATCTGGTACTCTTTTGAAAAGAACAATACACTGAAAAGCGTCTGTTGTGATGCCCTCTGGGTAACACTAGTCACGTTTTCTTTCTGTCACCTACAGTGTACTCTGTAGTAACGAAGAAGTAATCACGTGACGCACAATGCAATTGCAATACAACACTAGACTACCGTTCGGAGGACTGGGCTAAAAATCACGTGCAGAGATCCCACTTAAAGTTAACGCTGGGGTGATTCGTTTGAAAAGGAATCGGGTGATTTTATTCGTCTCCTTGTTCTGTCAAAGCTGATGCATTTTTATACACTGAAGCGCCGAAGAAACTGGTATAGGTATGCGTATTCAAATACAGAGGCACGTAAATAGGCAGAATACGGCGCTGCGGCCGGCAACGACTATGTAAGATAACAATTGTCTGTTTGTAGATCGGTTACTGCTGCTACAATGGCACATTATCAAGATTTAAGTTATTTGGACACGGTGTGACGGAAGTGCAACCCTTCCGCAAGTTGCTGCAGGTTTCAATGCTGGGCCACCGACAAGTGTCAGCGTGTGATCATCATCGATATGGGCTTTCAGAGCCGAAGGCCCACTAGTTCACTCTTGATGACTACACGACAGAAATCTATACGCCTCGCCTGGGCCCGTCAACACCAACATCGGACTACTGGTGGCTGGAAACATGTTGCCTGGGACGAGTCTCGTTTCAAATTGTATGGAGCAGATGGACGTATACGGGTATGGAGACAACTTCATGAATACGTGGGCACTGTATTTCGCCGGGGGACTGTCAAGGTGGTGAAGGCTCTGTAATGGTGTGGGAGGTGGGCAGTTGGGGTGATATGGGACCCCTGATACCAGTAGATATGACTCGGACAGGCAGGTGACATAAACGTAAGCATCCTGTCTAATCATTTGGATGCATTGATGTCCATTGTGCATTCCAGCATACTTCGGCAATTCTAGCAGGACAATGCGAAACCCCATACGTCCAGAACTGCTGCGGAGTGGCTCCAGGAACACTCTTCTGAGTATAAAAGCTTCTGCTGGCCATCAACTTCCCCAGACATAAACATTATTGAGCATATCTAGTGTGCCTTGCAACCTGCTATTCACAAGAGATCTCCACCCCCTTGTACTCTTGCGGATTTATGAACGGCGCTGCAGAATTTATGCTGTCAGTTCACTCCAGCACTACTTCAGACATTAGGCGAGTCCATGCCACCTCGTGTTGCGGCACTTCTGCGTGCTCGCGGGGGCTCTGCACGATATTAGGCAAGTGTACTAATTTCTTTGGCTTTTCAGTGTATGATATGTTTATAGACCGGACGTTTAACTCTTTTTCCTCCCTTTTTTCTTTCTTTCTTTCTTTTTCTTATTTTCTTTCTATCTTATTCTTTCTTTCTTTTTCTTTCTTTCTTTTTCTTTCTTTCCGCCCTTTTCTTCCTTTACGTACTTTCTAGTGTTTCGTCTCGCCTTGTCCTTCCTTTCATTTCGTCCCTTCCTTCCTTGTTTTCTCTTAATTTTGTTCCGTCTAGTCCTTTCTTCGTTTCCTTCGTTTTGTCTTGTACTGTCTTCCTTATTCAGTTTCTTCCTTGTTTGGTTTCGCACTTCCTAGATTAGTTTCGCGCCTCCTGGTTTAGTTCAGTCTGTCCCTTCCCTGTTTCGTCTGGTCCATTTTTTTCTTTCACCATACATCGATACTACACGAAAATCGCGAAATATGATGCTATTAGCTGTTGTGATACGTGATACTTAGTTTTACTGCAGCTGTTCCCTCTACTACATTTTTTCTTATGTGCTAACTATCGGCGACTGTTAGCAGATTCGACGTACCTTGTGCCAACGGCCCCCGCGAATAACACGACTGATACGGATTAACAGACGCTATAACGGAATCCTCTATAACAGCACCACCACCTCCGTCGTCGCTTCTGACTCGACAATACTGGCAAAACTCTTGCGTAATGGCAGCCGTGTGTCTGTAGCAGCACTCAGCAAGAGGGGGTGGCGGACACTTCCCGCGTCGATGGCGCAGGAATAATACGGACGGCGATACGGCGCTGCCTCGTGCCTGCCCTCTCCTCCAGATTGTCGGGCCGGTGCGGTCCTGCGCTGCGTAGCAGTGAGCTGGGCGAGGGGATACACGGCGCCCTGAGAAAATAATTTCTTCCGGCCAAAATAAACAGAGGAGGAGCAGCAGGAGGAACGGGGAACGCCGGCTCTGCTGCTGCGCGCCGATAAGTCAATAGGAAGTTAACAGGCCCCGGAAGCGCAGCCCGCCCCGTCGACATCCACTCCGTAATTGTGTTGACTGACTACTTGTTACGCACTACGTACGCCTCGACATCACATCCGCCGGCGGAACAACATGCGACCTATCTTCCGCCGGTTAACGTCGTTGTTACGCCAGAGCGCTTGAGTGAGGGAATACGCGCAGTGAAGTACCGTCTCACAACACATGCTCTTTTATGTGACTGCTGTTACCTCATTAGGCGTTAAAAACACCTTTTCTTTTCATGTGCAACCACTCGCACATGAAACTGTAAATATGTGAACCAGCATTCCATTTTTGCAAAATATCTGGTAGCTATTGTGTTAAACGCTGAAAAAAATAGAATGCTGAAACGTGGCACTTCCGGAAAGCAGAAAAAGGTGTGGACGGGGCCCAATCAGTTACCTTTGGTTGCACAGTAAATACACTTTAAGCAAACAATTTAAAAAAATTTTTTTAATTGACTGCAACACAAGCTGCACTGACGGCTGAAGGCCTTACTAAGAAGAATTCAAATTATTTGTCGGCTGAAAGTCACAAGCAATAGGGATAATTTAAACAAAATATTTTTAAACAAATAACACAATCATACCTAATAAAGAGACTGATCCACATACAGTGCTCAAAGGATCGACCTGAGAAAAGTCCCTACAGCTGCGTAAGCAGTGAGACAGGCAGCCAAGAGTTATCCCCACATAACAGGATGGCAACTTAAACTAGGGACAATTTAAATGCCGATCAATCCTCTTACCAAATTCACCTAACGTGTGATAGCCAGTACAACGATGGAACAATTCAAGCGAGGGCGAAGTGACACACAGCACTGCGTCTTCAGTATCCGGTGTCTAAAACATCGAAAGGCAGAAGGAACCACTACAAGCATCGTAGACCAAAGAAACCGCAATCCACACCGCAATCAAGGAGTCCGTGGAACTAAACGTCATGCCGGACAGCATCAGCAAGACGAGAAGTACACTGCTGCCAAAATACGCTAACCTCCAGGCTAGGCAATAATAAAACAAAATTCAAAAAACTAGTAACAGGCAACAGAAGACGGTTAATAGATTCCGCCAACTCGACACGCTCCGTTTGCTGCTGTTCATCTCATGGCGACGTTCGAGCAGCAACGCACGAACGAACAGCGTGATTGGCCGGCCGCGGTGGTCTCGCGGTTAAGGCGCTCAGTCCGGAACCGCGTGACTGCTACGGTCGCAGGTTCGAATCCTGCCTCGGGCATGGATGTGTGTGATGTCCTTAGGTTAGTTAGGTTTAAGCAGTTCTAAGTTCTAGGAGACTGATGACGACAGAAGTTAAGTCCCATAGTGCTCAGAGCCATTTGAACAGCGTGATCACAAAATAGTGGAGGTTTCACTACTGGGTTAGTGCGAACGAACAGCGTGATCACAAAATAGTGGAGGTTTCACTACTGGGTTAATGTTCACTCAACTCAAATGTCCTGGGTCCGGTGGACAACGAGGTTGTGGCCCTCGCAACTTCAGCCCCTCGATCCAGCAATGCCTGCATGCCGCCAGTGGTCCCGAGATGTCCTCGCGCTGCTGGACCTCTCTCCTGCTCCGTCCCAACCGAACTGCCGACACACCCGACCCGGAAAACACTTCACGTCCTTCCAAAGAAAGTACGGGTACTAGATATCGATAAACGCTGCTGCTGCCGCCACTCGCGGACAGACAACGCTAGCAAACGTAGTGGCGCCAGTACACAGAAGAAGAAACCGAGACACTACTACCCGTATTAAACGATGCCAACCTACCAACGGCACCAATGCGAGCCGCACACGGTGCAAATGCAATTGTTGTTGCCCGGTGGCTAAGGCGGTGTTAAGTTAGGAAAGTTTGTTTGAATGCCGGGAAAAGGCAATGACATTCAACGCCCACGCGCGCGTGCGCTTGCGCTTGCAGTTATTCTTCCCTCCCCAGCGAGTTATCGTTCATTATTGCCTCTGACACCTTAATTTCAGGTCCTGTTTCTCTTCTCATTTATACCCAGCAAACAAATCTGGACTGAATGGAATACTGACAGTGCATCGTAACAGGAAAACTCGTTCACGCACGTAAAAGTTGAAATCTGGGTGCAAATGCTCAAACAGCACAGTGTATTGTACCGACAACCAAAACACACCTACAGCAGCACATTGCTACGATAAGGGGAACAACTGGGAGTAGAAGTATAAAATGTTCTAAACCTTAGGAGCATGTCCACCCAAATTTTTTATAACTTGAAAACAGGCACCGCAACCCAGAGTAAAATCCATTTAAAATTGTCGTATTGTTGTTTCTCGAATGTGGCGACAGTTTAGAGGCCGAAACTGTATCTCGGAGACCAGGACAGGGCCGACGACGTGTGTCTTCAGAAGAGAGGACTGTTATTTGCCTGTAAGGCACGACAGTACCACCTTAATATTGCACGGCAAACTGGCATGGGAGCTCACAGCATCCACTGGACGTGTTGTATCTATGGAAACGGTGTGCAGAATGCTTAGGCAGAGTGGCCTTTATTGTAGAAGACCTGCTGTATGTCAACCTCCGACACGTCTTCACAGAAGGGAATGTCTAGAGCATAGTCATAATGCCACCCTGGACGGTGGAACAGTGGGACAATGTTGTTTGTGCCCGCCCAGTTGGCCGTGCGGTCTAACGCACGGCTTTCCGAACTGGGAAGGAGCGCCTGGTCCCCGGCACTAATCCGCCCCGGGTCCACCGGGGGCCGAACCGCACAATAACCCTGGGTTCGGTGTGGGGCGGCGGAGGGGCGAAGTGGACTGCGGTAGTCGTCGTGAGTTTGTGGACCTCTGCGGCTGCGGCGGGGACGGAGCCTCTTCGTCGTTTCTAGGTCCCCAGTTAACATAACAATACAATACAATGTTGTTTGTACAGATGAGTCCCAAGTTAGTCTGAATAGTGATTCTCAGTGGATTTTCATCTGAAGGGAACATGGAACACGATTTCGGGACGCAAACATCGTGGAAAGAGACCGATATCGAGGAGGATCCATAATGGTGTGGGCAGGGATGTTGCTTATCACTCGAGACCCTCTTCATGAAATTGTAGGAGTGAATCAGAAAGGTTCAAATGCTGTCAGGTGTTATGACGAGATCTTGGGACCTCATTTGAAGTAGTTGGGACGTGCTGTGGGCCCAGACTTCATGATGATGGATTACAATGATCGACCTCATGGAGCACGGATCGTTTTCTTGGGAACGGAAGATACTGCACGCATGGCACAGCCTGCTTGTTCTTCCGATTTGAATCCCATAGAGCATGCCTGGAATGCACTAGGGAGACGGCTTGCATCTCGTCAGCATTTACCAACCACTCTCCTACTTTCGAGCAGCTCTGCAGGAAGAAGGGTACTATTGCCTCAACACGAGATTGATATCATTCACAGCAAGCCGTGTCGTTCTCAGGCCTGTCTGTATTGCTGCCAGAGGTGGTCACACCCCATTCTGAGCACATTAACCAGTTCTCTGAATGTGTGTGCAGATGTGTTAAGTTGAAGAAAAAAAAAACATTTTTGTCTGTTATGCCTGTTGCAGTTGTTGATGTTCTGAATTCTTTACATTGTTTCTACTTTACTATGACTTGTTTATATTGTTTGGTAGCAAAATAACTGCAACTTTGGAAAATTTACGTTCGTTGCTTTAATTTTGGACACCAGTGTACATAATTAAGTTTGTACATACTCCTCAGAGCACCAGTCCTACTAGCACCAGGTCAATTTTTTCCACGATGGGGCAAGAGGACCGGCTGAGGGGCCGTCATGTGCCTGACACGGACAACCAGCCCAGTTAATGTCTGCTCTACAGGTTCCTCGAGGACAAACTGATACCTGCAAATCGTCGAGCTAAAACAGAATTCCATTCAAAATATTCATCTCGCGCAGGACCCCTCATTAACTACGACATCCACATCATCTGCAGGAGCGTTATCGCTTCCGCAGCGCAAATGGAATGAGCGCTTCTTTCTCGCTCCGCACCAAAACCACTATTCGACCGATACGCCCCAGACAAAGCGAGCGCTAAAGCTCGGACTCGCGCCGCCGCAATTAAAGCCGGTGTCTGTCCGCCCGGCTGTCGCGTAATGAGTGCGGCGCGTTAATTGCCGGCGGCAGGTGGCGGGCGGCGTCGCTGTCCTCGTCATTAGCGCATTCCCGCCGCGCCGCTTTTTGTGGCGCGCCAGCCGCCGCGCTGCTGCTCTCTGGCGGCGCGCCAGCGCCAGTGACGAGCTGCCGGACCCCTGGAGAAAGCATTCGCCCAGAGGGGGGGCTCGGGGCCCTTCAGTTGCGTCGACGGTCTCGCAAAAAGCACTCTCGGCTTTCTGGGTCGCCGGCTCGGGCGTACTGGAGGGCCAGCCCCGCCCAGAGCTGAGCGAGGCCCCTACTGGCGCCAGAGTACCGATGCCGCTCGGGCTATTACCCGTGACGACCAGGACCGAGCGTTTCGCTGCTTCCTACGAATCTTTTACCCTGCCTTATGACGCGGAAGTCGCGCCGAAAATAGTCTTACTGCTGCGTCCTTCCGGCGCTGGCTACGAGTCGCTGCGTGATGGATAAACATCGCGAAGAGGCTACCGCCCACTGTCAGATCCCCGCCGTTACATGGCCAGACTGCCGAAACGCTCTCTGCGACGCGCGGTGAAATAACGTCGCTGCCTCGTCAAAAGGAGTCGCTGTTTTGAGTCCCACTTTCGGGAAAGTCCGCGTCGTAAATGTACCGTCCAGCCTGTGTCTACTCTAGTTGTTGTGGAGGCAGTATTCTATTAACACCTCGGAAAAGTAGTGTTAGATGATCAATTTTTTCGAATGATACTACATTGTTCCAGATACCTTTTTAAGTCTCAAACATCTGTGATGTACACAGGGTGAGTCAAAAGGAGTTCACAACTTTGGAGTGATTCCGAAATTTACCGAGAACTTACACAAACAGTTGATGTATCATTTTGTAGCAAACAAGTTTCACGTGTCATTTTGGTTCATGTGACTACAATTTGTGATGCGGCAAACATCCAACCGGTAATCAATTTCTTCCGATACAGTTTGCAGCAAATCGGGCGTAGCTTGTGCAACGGCAGCTACGGCAAGAAAGAAAGAATGAATTGATTGTCGGTTAATAACGATCATCCTCCTTTACCTCCTCTGCATTACTGCAGATGACGTGTCACTGAGCACATTTGCTCTGTGCATGCAGTACCCGTGAGGCACCTAGTTGTTTCCACTGCACTGTGTGGCATACGAAGGTTCTGTTATAGTTCACTAACCTGCTGTCTTCATGTTGATGATGTCCCCAGTGCAGAAAACAGCACGCAGGTCGTAGGCTCTGTATCCTGAGGCTGAAACTGACTTTTAGCGAGGTTCTGTTCTGAAATAATGTATCACTTCTCTGGGATGCCACTCGCGTATTTTAATATAGCCACACGAGAAGATTACATGATCTAAATAAAACACCTTCTGATACAGCAAAGTACATGATCAAACACAATGTTTACGAAAATGTATCTTTACACTATTTGTGGCACGTGTCTGTGCCTCACGACTACCGGAGTGAATCTTTCAATACTGAACACTGGCAAACACATCCTGCGACAGACAACATGTCTGTTCTTCTCGACTGCCTAATCCAGAGTGACGAACAGCCCGAAACACTTCGCGCGCCATACCAGAAAAGGCGTGACCCGAACGCTGCCGAAGTGCTTCGTCTGCAATTTAGTCAGTCGTTTGTTTTTATTTAAAGTGTTTTAATAGTTCTAAAATGACTGATCGATCGTCAGCTGTTGATTGATATTTATATTAAAAAGTGAAGTCATTGAAATGAGTAATTTAACTAATAATAATAACTATACTTTAACGTTTTGGCGCCCTTGCTCCGAACACAGCAGCCAATCACAGACCAGTAGCATTATGCAGGCGGTCTTTCTCACGGGAATGGTACCGAATCTAACATCTGTCACAGGTACCTCACACCACATTTCGCCATCTATACACTTCTTGCATCTCCACTGCTCTGGGAACAGCTTCTTGGAGTCTAATATGATGGCTGACTAAGCCAGAAATATTACACAGAGTAGATCAGATTTTTCATGTCGGCTAAACTGTTTGGAAGGGGAGGATCATACATACGATTTTTAATGAAACCCCAAAGAAATAAATCAAGTGGTTTTAAGTCTGGGGAGTGAGGTGATCGTGCGATTGGCTATTCACGGCTAAGCCACCGATCTGGAAAGCCATTATCGAGGAAACCTCGCGCTTCCTTGAGAAAGTGAGGGGGGGGGGGGGGGGGGGGGGCGAACCGTCTAGCTGGTAAGAAACCATCCCATCTCGATCGTCTTCGTCAATGTGAGGAATTAAAAAGTTTTCAAGCTTATCCAACTTCATGAAACCAAAACACACAGCGAGCACGTTCCTCACTAATGAAGGTCGTCGTTTTAACCATACACTAGCTGGAGTTACTGACGACTGAATGGGGTACTGACGCACCACGTGAATCAAACTTGAGATTGTTGTTGTTGTTGTGGTCTTCAGTCCTGAGACTGGTTTGATGCAGTTCTCCATGCTACTCTATCCTGTGCAAGCTTTTTCATCTCCCAGTACCTACTGCAACCTACATCCTTCTGAATCTGCTTAGTGTATTCATCTCTTGGTCTCCCTCTACGATTTTTACCCTCCACGCTGCCCTCCAATACTAAATTGGTGATCCCTTGATGCCTCAGAACATGTCCTACCAACCGATCCCTTCTTCTGGTCAAGTTGTGCCACAAACTTCTCTTCTCCCCAATCCTATTCAATACTTCCTCATTAGTTATGTGATCTACCCATCTAATCTTCAGCATTCTTCTGTAGCACCACATTTCGAAAGCTTCTATTCTCTTTTTGTCCAAACTATTTATCGTCCATGTTTCACTTCCATACATGGCTACACTCCATACGAATACTTTCAGAAATGACTTTCTGACACTTAAATCAATACTGGATGTTAACAAATTTCTCTTCTTCAGAAACGCTTTCCTTGCCATTGCCAGCCTACATTTTATATCCTCTCTACTTCGACCATCATCAGTTATTTTGCTCCCCAAATAGCAAAACTCCTTTACTACTTTAAGTGCCTCATTTCCTAATCTAATTCCCTCAGCATCACCCGACTTAATTAGACTACATTCCATTATCCTTGTTTTGCTTTTGTTGATGTTCATCTTATATCCTCCTTTCAAGACACTGTCCATTCCATTCAACTGCTCTTCCAAGTCCTTTGCTGTCTCTGACAGAATTACAATGTCATCAGCGAACCTCAAAGTTTTTATTTCTTCTCCATGAATTTTAATACCTACTCCGAATTTTTCTTTTGTTTCCTTTACTGCTTGCTCAATATACAGATTGAACAACATCGGGGAGAGGCTACAACCCTGTCTTACTCCCTTCCCAACCACTGCTTCCCTTTCATGTCCCTCGACTCTTATAACTGCCATCTGGTTTCTGTACAAATTGTAAATAGCCTTTCGCTCCCTGTATTTTACCCTGCCACCTTTAGAATTTGAAAGAGAGTATTCCAGTCAACATTGTCAAAAGCTTTCTCTAAGTCTACAAATGCTAGAAACGTAGGTTTGCCTTTCCTTAATCTTTCTTCTAAGATAAGTCGTAAGGTCAGTATTGTCTCACGTGTTCCAGTGTTTCTACGGAATCCAAACTGATCTTCCCCGAGGTTGGCTTCTACTAGTTGAGATTGTTTGCTACAAAATGGCACATCTACCAACTCTGTAAGTTATGCCAATAAATTTTGTATACCATTCCGAAGTTTTTAAGTTATTTTGACTCGCCCCGTATTTGTAAACTGAAATGATGTATGAAAGTTTGTATCAAAGCTGGGAATCGAACCCGGGTCTCCTGATTACTAGGCAGAGGCGCGAATGAATACCCCGCCCTCGCACAGTCGCACGGCCTACCCTAACACGCCTTTCTCTCCTGTCTCCCTAAAGACATCATTCAAACAGAGGAATGAGAGAACTCATTTTAGCGTTAAGTTCACTACATTATTTCATTTATGATTATAACCACTCTGGCTGTGTTGTGGGATTGCCATTCACGAGTGGCGTGGTCAGACATATCTTTAATGCTGGCCTAAGCAAGCGTGTTGAACTACCTAGAAATGTATGCTACCCTTCTCCTAAAGTGCCCATAAAAAACAACATAGAGAGGACCTTCACAAAACCATTCAGTATGTGGAAGATAGTTGCAGTGAATTTTATGTGGACATTCTGAAGGACGCTTTGGTAGAACAAAATACCCAATTAGAGGACTAATATTATGGTGTTAAACGTGATTTTCATTCAATTTCCTTTCCAAAGATAATAAAAACATGGGTCATTTACAAGCATTAAAAACCAGTAAAATTGTTTTTTTTTTCTAATTTTACGTGTATTTTTCAAATTTGTTAAGAAGGCACAAGTCTGGAGTTTCTGAAATGTAATAACATTATTATTCTGCTCAATTTAAGAAACTTCAGATCAACCATTCTCTTTAAAAGAGGTATTTCTGTGTTCTGGAGTGGAAAATTCGGAGAAACCATTAAATGTAATAATTTTTTCCTTCACATCCGAAAATTCATTCTGATGGACATTTGCCCTTTCAACAAATGACTGTTCAGATGAGGATTCGACCAGTCATTTCTGAATGGGCAGTGCTTGAGTTGTAGACTTCAGCCGTAGTGTGTCAACATTGTCACAAATCGCAATAGAGCAACATCTCTACATAAAGTGTCAAAGAGTTGTCCAGAATGTTTTGAAGAACAGAAAAATGTGACTACCAAACAAAAACTATGCGAGGACGCCTGCCACGATATAACTGAAACGCGAAACTAGAAAACTTATCATGGGTGAGGAGACCTCGAGTTGCCAATACTGATGTACCGCAAAATGACAAAGTGCAGAAATTGACTTGGTCAACACTGTGTCAACATAACTAACACTTAAGCCAAAATGAAGTGCGAGTTGAACATCATCCCAGAGGAGGACATTCATGACAGTTCACTGTAATTTTATGGACGTTCAGTGCTAAGTAATAAGTGGCTCCGACTATGCAGAACACCCGCAGCATTAAAACCACCATCTTAACTTTCCTCTATGTTAACCTAGTTTCCAAACTTTCTCTAGCGTGACAGTGGCGCTGTAACCGACAGCGTTCTCTGAACACAGCGTAGTTTCCCATCATCTGCAGTCCTGGTGTATATTGAAATGCAGTACAGTAGCTCGGCGGTAGGGGAACCGAAACGACATGGCTCCGTTATAATGAGGTAACAAGTCATGAGATAACTCTTAATATCATGTCGAGCCTCCTTTTCCGATGGTTTCCATCGGAAAGGAGAGAGCCGATTCCATCACTGCCACAGTTTGAGCTCATTCTCTAGTAACATCGTCATCGCCAGGACCTTCCATCCATTGTATTATGCAAGAGCGGGATTCAAATCCCAATCCGGCCTCGTGTTTTAGGTTTTCGCAGGTTTGCTCCAAAAAGGCCGCAGACACCACCCTTCGTCTCTGGTTGTCCTGTCTCGGCTAATAATCGGTCAACAATGAGGTGACAAGTGATGAGATGGCCCTTGATAGTCGTGTGGCCCCTTGATAGTCGTGTGGCCCCTTGATAGTCGTGTGGGCCCTTGATAGTCGTGTGGCCCTCCTTTTTCCCGGCGTAGTGCAGCAACTCGACGTGGCATAGACTCAACAAGTCTTTGAGAAACTCTCCTACCTCTTTAGCCGTCCATAATTGCGAAAATGTTCCAGGCCAGGATTTTGTGCACGATTATCTCCCATAAGTATTCGAAGTGTGGCCAAATCATTCGTTAGAGTTGTTCAGAGTGTTTTTCAAACCAATCGTGAACAATTGTGGCCCGGTGACATGGCGCATTGTCGTCCATAAAAATTCCATCGTTGTGAAGGAACAGGTAGTTCATGAATTGCTGTAAATGGACTCAAAGTACTCGAACATAACTTCCAGTGATGATCGGTTCAGTTGGACATGAGGACCCAGTCCATTCCACGTAAACACAGCTCACATTATTATGGAGCCATCACATTCTTGCATAGTGCCTTCTTAGCAACCTGGGTCCATGGCTTCGTGGGGTCTGCGCCACACTCGAACCCTACCATCGGCTCTTACCAAATGAAATCGGAGCTCATCTTACCAGACTACGGTTTTCCAGTCGTTTAGGTTGCAATCAATGTGGTCAGGCGCTCAGGAGAAGCGGTGCAGGCGATGTCGTGCTGTTACCAAAGGCAATCGTTTCGTTTGTCTGCTGCCATAGCCCATTAACCCCAATGTCCTAACGCATATGTTCGTCATTCATCCCAAAGTGGTTTCTGCGGTTATTTCAGGCAGTGTTGCTTGTCTGGTAGCAGTGACAACTCTACGCAAACGCCGCTGCTCTCGGTCGTTAAGGGAAGGCCGTCGGCCACTGCGTTGTCATGGTGGGAAGTACTGCATGAAATTTGATACTCTCGGCACACTCTTGACACTGTGAAATGCGTCTAGCTCCAACTATCACTCCACATTGAAAAGTCTGTTAATTCCCGTCGTGCCGCCAGAATCACTTCGGGCACCTTTTCACATGAATCACGTGAGTACCGCCAGTGTACTGCGCTTTTATACTTTGCGTACGCGATGCTACTGCCATCTGTATATGTGCGTATCGCTATCCGGTGACCTTCGTTACCTCAGTGTATGAGGAGCACTTAGTAAATTCGCTTTCGGCAGCAGCGGAAAGGTTGCATCTGTGTCAGACCAGTCCAGGTGACTACAATAGCCACATAAAACTTATACTGACGGGTATATAGGTGGTGGTCATAGTAGTGTTGGTGGCTGGCGGAGACAGAGGTTGCCTGGCGTCTGCGAGGTGGCAGGTGAGTGGAGCCGGCCGGAGTGCGAGCGCTGACAGTGCTTGGGGCACGTGCCAGCCGTAACGAGCGGTCCAGCAGGCGCTTGGCGCGTGCAATCAATTGAGCGCATGGCGCCGCGTGCCTCGCATCTGGAGCGCAGCACAGCAGTCCGGAAGGGCCGTTTGAGGAAGGTCGGCACGCTCTGCCGTCCACTGCGACGCGCAGCTCACGGACTGGGGAGCGCGGGACGCAGGTGTGCTGCTCCGCTTACTGCTGCCGTTAGCTTGATGGCCAGTCGCGACTGGCGTGCGCCGTACTGTTACACAGTGCTAATGGCGAGAAATGGGTATCCAACACTAACCTTCATGTACTCGATGTACACTACTGGCCATTAAAATTGCTACACCGCGAAGATAACGTGCTACAGACGCGAAATTTAACGGACAGGAAGAACATGCTGTGATAGGAAAATGATTAGCTTTTCAGAGCATTCACACAAGGTTGGCGCCGATGGCGACACGTACAACGTGCTGACAGGAAAGTTTCCAATCGATTTCTCTTACACAACAGCAGTTGACCGGCGTTGCCTGGAGAAACGTTGTTGTGATGCCTCGTGTAAGGAGGAGAAATGCGTATCATCACGTTTCCGACTTTGATAAAGGTCGGTCTGTAGCCTGTCGCGATTGCGGTTTATCGTGTCGCGACAAAGCTGCTCGCGTTGGTAGAGAACCAATGACTGTGAGCAGAATATGGAATCGGTGGTTCAGGAGGGTAACACGGAACGCCGTGCTGGATCCCAACGGCCTCGTATCACTAGCAGTCGGGGTGGCAGACATCTTATCCGCATGGCTGTAATGGATCGTGCAGCCACGTCTCGATCCCTGAGTCAACAGATCGGGGCGTTTGCAAGACGACAACCATCTGCACGAACAGTTCGACGACGTTTGCAGCAGCATGGACTGTCAGCTCGGAGACCATGGCTGCAGTTACCCTTAACACTGCATCACAGACAGGTGCGTCTGCGATGGTGTACTTAACGACGAACCTGGGTGCACGAATGGCAAAACGTCAGTTTTTGCTGAATCCAGGTTCTGTTTACAATATCATGATGGTCGCATCCGTGTCTGGTGACATCGCGCTAACCGCACATTGGAAGCATGTATTCATCATCGCCATACTGGCGTATCACCCGGCGTGATGGTATGGGGTGCCATTGGTTACACGTCTCGGTCACCTCGTGTTCGCATTGACGGCACTTTGAACAATGGACGTTACATTTCAGATGTGTTACGACCTGTCGCTCTACCTTTCATTCGATCACTGCGAAACCCTATATTTCAGCAGGATAATACACTACCGCATGTTACAGCTCCTGTACGGGCCTTTCTGGATACAGAAAATGTTCGACTGCTGCCCTGGCCAGCACAATCTCCAGATCTCTCACCAATTGAAAACGTCTGGTCAATGGTGGCCGAGCAACTGGCTCGTCACAATACGCCAGTCACTACTCTTGATGAACTGTGGTATCGTGTTGAAGCTGCATGGGCAGCTGTACCTGTAAACGTCATCCACGCTCTGTTTGACTCAATGCCTAGGCGTATCAAGGCCGTTATTATACGGCCAGAGGTGGTTGTTCTGGGTACTGATTTCTCAGGATCTATGCACCCAAATTGCGTGAAAATGTAATCACATGTCAGTTCTAGTATAATATATTTGTCCAATGAATACCCGTTTATCATCTGCATTTCTTCTTGGTGTCGCTATTTTAATGGCTAGTAGTGTAATTAAGTTACTCTCAGTGTGAAATTCAACATAAACGTGTCCAGTTATTGTGGATCAAGCGACATTCTGGTGTCTCACGTAATGAGATAGCGGACCGCGTGACTGATGGCCAACCTTACTACACTTGCCTTCCACATACAGATTTTGTTGCTGGCGTGACGAAAGATTCATCAAGAATGGTCACATGCGTGGCAGATCTCACGACAGTCCAAAGGAAGACTTGCGCCGCAGTACAGCCGAGTATACCGCGAAAAACCTGGTTCTCCCAAGTCAAGCTATCTAATGTTATACCGAGCGAGGTGGCGCAGTGGTTAGACACTGGACTCGCATTCGGGAGGACGACTGTTCAATCCCGCGTCCGGCCATCCTGATTTAGGTTTTCCGTGATTTCCCTAAATCTCTCCAGGCAAATGCCGGGATGGTTCCTCTGAAAGGGCACGGCCGACTTCCTTCCCCATCCTTCCCTAATCCGATGGGACCGATGACCACGCTGTCTGGTCTCCTTCCCCAAAACAACCAACCAACCAGTCTAGATGTTATACCACTACCACGCCGCGCATCCGGCTGAGTCACGACTGTTACCCTTCACATCCTTACAGGACGAAAGTTGAGCCATCCCCATAGTGCGAAGACCATGTGATACTAGGATGTTCAGGCTATGACAGACAACGCCGCAAGTTTCTTCAGGCCATGATCAGAGCAGGAATACCTGAACCTACTTCTGTGACGGACCTTTTTCAACAGTTCACCACAACGGGCTACGTCAGGGTTGTCCAGTTTCTGCAAGAAGCGGATATCCGGTTAAGTCAGATTCAAAGGTTGGAACCTAAGAAGTTCTGACATGTGGACTGTGATAAGTGCGGGAATATACAGATTCTGCCATGCAATTTGCCTGTAATTAATTTAATTTTTAATGTGAGTGCTCTATATGTGATACTGTATAACGAATCTATAGTTTCTGACTTCTCTGGCTAAATGGTTAATGCCAAAGACAAATAAATTAAATTTCACTCCCTCCTGCACATTCTGTGCCACGTTCCGAGTGTCCAGTTGTACTGCCTGAAAATACCTCATATAAACCTCAGAATAATACGTTTCTTCAAGAAGACAAGTAACATTCTGCTTTTCAGCGTTCGTATCTGTTGCAGAGGGTTTCTGAATCTACGTTGATGGCCCTTCCACATCTATACTTCACAAGTCATCTCACTGTATGTGGCGGAGGGAACCTCTCGTATTACTATCTGATCTCCCCCCTCCCCTCCATGTCTTCGCTGTTTGTTTCGCAATGGCGTGTGGGAACGCTAATCGTAGGAAAACCTCCTTATTAGCTGTAATCCCTCGAATTTTCTCGTAGTGGTCGCTGTCAGAGACGTGTGCGAGGAAGTGATGTTGCCTGACTCTTCTCGTCACATACTCCGTAGGAATTTCAATAGTGCAGCTCTTAGAGACGAACAGCGCCTGTCTTACAGCGTCTGCCTCTGGATTTTCTTGACCATCGCCGCAGCGCTCTGCCGTCGACTAAACAATCCTTTTGACGAAACGCGCCTTCTGTCGTTTAGTCTTGGCTGTCTCTCATATTAATAAAAACTGATAAGGCCCCAAGACATGCGAAGACTCAGCAACCGGTAGAACAAGTGTTACGTGGTCCATTTCTTTCTTAGATGAATTATATTTACTTAGATTTCTTTGTATGAATCTCAGCCTGGCATCTACTTTTGCTACTGTTTTTGTGGTCATTCCACTTCAGGTGTGGCGGATGATTACTTCTAAGTATTTTACGATAATTTTTTCCAGTTTTTCCAGTTTCCAATGTTCTGTCACCTATAGTGTATTTGTACAGTACTGGATTTATTCGCCTATTTGTATTCAATGTGTTACATTTATTTAGTTCAGGGTTAATAGCTGGTCCCTGCACTAGTAATGAATTACATGCAGGTCGTCCTGTTAATTGCTACAGTATCCTGGCGTAGCTATCTTCTTATAGACAACAGCTTCTTCTGCAGACGGCTTCGTGCAACTTTCGAAGTTACCGACTAGATCATATACACATGGTCAATTCAGATTAAAGAGATAATCGCCTATGTTGGACGTTAAAGTGCAATAGCTCACGGACGGCAAGTGGCAGCACTAGCAGTGGAGAGTATTAAAAGCGTATCGGGGGATGGGGACGCGGAAAACACTGCAGTCGCTGCCGTAAGGCAGAAACGGAACGATTTATCTGACGTCCAACACGGCTTTCGTGCCAAGGGTGCAAGCATTTCTGAAACGGCTAAGTTTGTAAACTGTCCGTGTTCCGCCGTGTTTAGAGTATACCGTGAATGGCGCTATCCAAAACAGGCGCCGAGGCGACTGTGGTGCAACCGCGGGGCATAGATGACGGGGGCCACGCAGATGAACCAAGGGGCTACCAACAGGGTCTCCTCAAAGACCGTTCAGCGAACATTACTGCGTATGTGCCTGCGCGACAGACGCCTGCTTCTGGCACCTGCGATCACTGTTGGTCATCGGCGACGAAGGAATTTTTACGCCAATACCCCAACTGGTCGCCCACAGAATGGCGACAAGTGGCCTTTTGAGATGAATCACGTTTTATGCTCCATCGGACGGATGACCGTTAACGTGTACGGCGTGTAACGTAAGAAGCAAACACAGGAGGGATCATTGTGGGCTGGGGTATGTTGTGGTATTCTCTGGGCGATCTCGTCATTCTGAAAGGCACAATTGACCAACACGAGTATGCATACATCCTCGGGGCCATGCCCTTCCTTATATGCAGTTTCTCTTCGGCACGACGGCATCTAACAGCAGGACAGTGCAACGTGTCATACAGCTCGCAGTGTACGTGCATGGTTCGAAGAGCACCAGTATGAATTTACCATCCCCTGGCCACTATACTCGGCGGATATAAACCCAATCGGAAATCAGTGGGACCACCTTGATCGAGCTGTTAGCTCTATGGATTCTCAGCCGAGAAACCTAGCGCAGCTGGGAACGACACTGAAGTCGGCATGGCTTCACATCCCTGTCGCTATCTTCCAGAACCTCATTGACTCGTCCTATCCGTCTCCCAGCAGTCTGGTCTGCAAAAGGTGATAATCCAGGCCTTTGACAGGTGGACATATTATATATAATGTTGTAAGCAGTAACGGTCCTATTCCTATAAAACTACCTTGAGGTATTTCTCGAATTACCTTTACGTCTTGTAACCTCCTCCTCACTTATCGACCTTAATGACAGTGAAAAATTAAACCGCGTGTACCTAATGGAAATTCGGGAAAAGCAATCGTCACCGAAGTTAATCTGTCGGTAAAGAGGGAGGAAAGGGTTACATCTAAATGAAAGGAAAAATGCAAATGAAACTGGTGGAAATTAATTTTGAGAAGGGGTAAAGTTAATAAAGTAAGTAAATGTGTGGCCGTTACGTTAACAATTAACTAGCGGTAATTAGCTATTTGAGATTTGGGGGAAATTTCGGTCGCTAGTCCTATGGACAATTACTATAGTAACTGAAAAAGAAAGGTTATTACACATATAATTATCACTAGAAGCGTGGCAACTGAAGGTTGACACCTGTAGTGTGAAAACTGAAAGTTTGTCAGAAGTAATAAATTTCGCTACACTCTGACTTAATTTAGCAAAAGAATTAATAAAACCGGAAAATTGAAAGTTAATTTAGTGACTGAAATTAATAGTGAGCTTTGTTTCTGAAGCACATCGAAATTCAGTAAAATACGGTTAGTCTTGGGCTACCTCAACAATCATTTCAAAAGCTACTTGAATCTACGCAATTTAGAAATAAGAGATTTAACTTTGAACTTGAATTAAATGATCCTGAACAATGAACAATAGTAAAATTTAGTACGTACCAAGCTGAGCTGCAGTCACAGGTAAGCTAAAATACGGTAACAAAACTCGCACTCTTAATTTGTGCTTGTGTAATCTAAATAGTGTAGCCAGCTATGAATACCTTAACTGAACTTTGAAATTAAAGCAGTGAAATCGAATGATATTACTTTTATGCTTGCGTTTGAATTTCAACGACACTCGGGTTCATTCCGGAAAAGGAAGGGACCCTGCTTGGTAATGCAATTGGGACAATGAGCAACAAAGGTTCATGCTAAGTTGCTGTAATTTTGTGATGCAACAATTTTAAAAGCTGAGGTCTGCCATACAGTTCTAAAAATTTACGTGCTTCCAGTCTTCCTTGTTGGTTGATTCAAGTTTTAAAGTCGTCGGTCGAGGAGGTGGCGACAGTGACTCACTGTCGGCCGTCGCTGTTGCAGAAGCTGGATGTTGGCGCGCCTTCTTCTCGACACGGTCACCAGGCGAAACGGGCTCTTGATGTGCGCCAGCTAATGCTTCCCGTCCGCGACACCGTGTCAGAAACTATCATAGCAAGTCGAGCGCAATTACATGCTGCCAAACCCCGAAAGCGCGGCAACTCGCGGGAGCGTCACACAACACACTTGCTCCACCGCCCTACCCCAGCCAGACTCCCTCTGCTCTGCCCGAGCTCCACGAGGCAGAGTTAGCACTACCAAAGATCCTAAACACTTTGGTTCTCCACACGACCTATCGATGTATTCGTTCGATAGCATAGTTTTCCCTAGGCAGCACCCAGCGTAAAAATACAAATAATATTTACAAAACAAACCAAGTGTACCTTGACATAAATGCATATATATACATATACACAAATAGTAAAACAATTACAATATATAAAGACACAGAAACGTCATATCTTCAGGTAACAAAATAAGGAAAAAAATTTATAGTACTATAGATGTAAATAGGAGGATATGCATTTCCGGCGTTACAGTCTGTCAATATTGTTCCATAGTGAGGGACACGTTGTAACTGCGAGGAAATTTTAAATGCAGTTACAAACTGGTCCAGAATTTATTTATTTATTTATTTATTTATTTATTTTCTCTAAACGACAACGTGGGACGGTTAAAAACATTCTTGAATTCCAGGAATGCATCAAACTGAGTGCCGATGTCTAAGACGCTCTCGATGTCATGGAGGAAGAGAGCCATCTGAGTTAAGCAAGATCTCTGATGCCTAATCCATATTGAGTTTTATTTATTTGTTTACTTACTTAACCTGATCAGATTAGGGCCATCAGGCCCTTTCTTACATCGGACCAGTGTTCCACACATGCGGCATTTCGCACATCAGAGTTACGTCATGACAATAGTTTGAATAAGAAAAATTACATTATTCTAGTGACAATATGAATAAAGAGTAATGACAAAGACCTAATAAAGTAAATGCTGGCAGTATTTTTACAACAGGTGCTGTACGTACAAATTATGATAAAAGCAATAATAATAACAGTAAAAAAATTGAATAATAATGATAAACACGAGAAAAATTGGCAATAGTAATGAAGATTTGTGCAGATGTACATTAATATCTTGGTGTGTAAAGTAGATGTTTACTAGTAAAGCGAGTTTTGGGGAAGGGAGATTTAAGGAGGGGGAAAGAGGGAAGTAATGAGGTGAAGTGCATTCATGTACAGAGGAAGGCATTAATGTTGGTTAAGTAGATACGTCATTAACTGTTTTTTGAAGCCGGACATGTTTTTAAGTTCTCTAACATAACGAGGAAGGCTATTCCAGAGTCGGGTTCCCGCTACTGTAAAGGACTTGGAGAAGGTGACTGAGCGATGCAGTGGAACAGAGAGGATTTTGTTATGATGGGAACGTGTGTTTCTGTCATGTTGTTCCGACATAAGCGTTAAGGACGAGGAGAGATATGAGGGACAGCGTACATTTATAAGGCAGTAGATGAGACAAAGTGTATGGAAATCTCTGCGTTTGTCTGCACGCAGCCAGGACAATTTTGCATATGCTGGTGAAATGTGATCAAAAAGTCGAACGTCACAGATACATCGGACGCAGGTATTCATGACCAGTTCCAGACGTCGCGAATTTTCCTGAGAGAGGCCTTGTAGGATAATATCGCTGTAGTCAATGATTGGGAGTATAAGCGTTTGTACTAATTTCTTTTTCAGATCGAAAGGGAAGAGCTTTTTTATATTTTTGTAGGACATGAAGGGATGTTGATGCTTTTTTGCATACTGCATATAGGGGAGGTTTTCGTTCTCCAAAAACGTCATAATACGTGGTCATAAAAGATGATCCCTAATTCTACAACTGTTTGACGTCTGCGATGTATGATCTAGGCGCTGCAGTCAGGAACCGCGCTGCTACGGTCGCAGGTTCGAGTCCTGCCGCGGACATGGATTTGGGTGATGTCTTTAGGTTTAAGTAGTTCTAAGTCTAGGGGACTGATGACCTAAGATGTTGAGTCCCATAGTGCTCAGAGCCATTTAAGCCATTTAAGTCTACGATGTAGAATTTAATTTTGTGCAATTGCTCTTGAAAACGGAAGTGAAACGCGCTTTTTTTTCCAGTCGCTAGATACCCTTCGTTGCTCCAGCGACGTACGGCTTGAAGAGGAAAAAGTTCTAAATGATGATTGAGCATGCATGATTATGGCCCTCGTCGCTAGACTCGACAGGGTTTACAATAGAATCGTGCCTTGATACGTTGCTGTCACGACTTAGAGGGTAGGTGGACGAATACCGCAAGGGAAACGAATTCCGGCGGCAGACTTCCTCTCATATCCATTAGTAAACTGGCACTGAGCTGCTGCAGGATCTGGTGACGGTGGAGCAGCGTGCGTCCTTATGTGCTGACTGCCCCACGTACAGTTGACGCTGACACATCGCCACGCGTCTGTTTTAACTCACTGGCTGAAACGGCCTACTGTCTGGAGGCAGACTGTATCTCGTGACCCAGCAGAAGTGGGTGCACGGCGAGGCCGTGAGGGGTGCGGCTGCGCTGCCGTTCTATCTGGCTGTGTGTGACAAAGATAAGATCGCGGCCCCCGCTTATCTGGCCGTTACAAAAAAAGAAGAGAGAAAAGCCCGCCGTGAATGGGCTGAGCCAAGGCTGCCCTTGGCTGGCGAACGGCCCACTGGGTGCGCGCTGGCGCCGGCGGAATTTGCCTACTGGATTTGTGCTGCTACTGCTGTCGCTCATTTTGTTCAACAGCCTAATTGATAGTGCGGCGTGAGTCACGTGCGACGCAAATTCCTGTCCCTGACATTGTGCGGCAACCGATACACCCCACGCCAACCTACTCCTCTTACCAACTCCCTCGTCAGCCTATTGCATGCTCCGACTACTGCATAACGCTCCGACCCGTTGCCCGTACAGTACAGTGTAATACTATGAAAAGTTTGACACCAGCGTTCGTACTCCTGCCGCTACTGTAGATCGGGTAATGTCTAATTTGGCTACACTTTTTTTTTTTAGAAAGGAGATTAGTGTTTGTCTCGTCGACACCGAGGTCATTAGAGACTAAACACAACCTCGAATTAGGGAAGGAAAGAAAAAGGAAAGTCCTGTCGAAGGAACCATCCCTGTATTTGCCTTAAGCGATTTAGAGAAATGATGAACTTAAATCAGGATGGCCGGACGCGGGTCTGAACCGTCGTCCTGTCGGGTCTGAACCGTCGTCCTGCCGAATGCGAGTCCTGTATGCTAACCACTGCGCTCGGTACTTAGTCCTAATGATCAATTGTTTAACATGCGAGGGTGAATGTTTTATGTGAACGCTCTTACAGCTTTTTAAGTAAAACAAACATTGTTAGCACCCTACATCTTTATTCTTCGTGTTTGCATATTTGCATGCCGTCTGCCGCTAGAGGGCTCCGAATTGTAGTGTGTAACACGGTGGGGTGTGGGGTGTGAGAAACAGCGTGCTGTAATCGAGTTTCGAATTCGCAGAGTTCGTCCACACAGGGAACGTCCTTTGCTTGGACCACGCCAGACCACGCACGAGCTCTGCGACATCTGCAACAGTCCGACGCCTTGGGTCCGCGCTCACGATCACCATTCAGTCCCGACTTGGGCTCCATCCGATTTTCACCTGTTTCCAAAACTTAAAGAATACCTTCGAGGACTTCACTTTGATAGTGGTGAAGCGAGACAAGCAGAGGTGGGTCTGTGGCTCAGTCACCGAAGTCAGACATTGTACAGTGACTGTATCGACAAACTGGTCTCCGGTTCAGAGAAATGTGTTCATCGCCTGGGCGACTATGTTGACAAATAAACATGTAGACATGAAAGTTAAGGACGCAGAATGTTAACAGCGTTTGTTATATTTAAAAAAAATTTCATCTTTCACATAAAAGTTTCGGAGGCATTACTTTTAAGCACGCCATCGTATTTAATTTTTCTTTCACAACGGTTGGTATTTTTTTCTCCATATGAGGTGAGTGAGCGGCGTGACGGAATGGAGTTCGTCCGCTACAAAACACAGACGGGACGCTATTGCGCCTTTCGCGTGGGCGAAAGATGTGAAAGAGGACGAACTCCAGGACGCCGAGTACATTTTTTAACAAAAAGTTATCACAAAACGGGAATAAAAAATTGTAATTAGCTCCGTTGAGAAAATGTAACACACTAGTAGATTTTGCCAAAATTTATTATAAATTAGCAATGGTACAAAGATAACAGAAAGAACATAGGAACTGGAAGTGCTAAAAATAACAAGAGTTTGAACTGCTTGGAATTTGCTGCTGATCTTACTCCAATAGCTAACAGTTTTCAAGAAATCAGGCAACAAGTTAAATCATTTCAGGAAATAGCGCAAAGTTGGCCTGGGAATACCATTTAAAAAAAAATAATTATGCCAACTGACCCAACACCTGTAAACGATATTACAATAGAACAGGAAATCAAAACTGTTAGTAAATATTTGACTGGATTAGTAATTTACAATCCAAGTGAGAAACCATCATGGCAAAATAGAAAAAAATATTGAACAAAGGAAATTACATTACCAAAAACACATGACAAAGCCTATCAGTGGATGCAAAATTAAAACGTTATGAAACAGCTACACAACCAGAAATAAATTACGCTGTTGACACCATCTCCAAAACAATCAATACAGCATAAATTGACAAAATACTAAAAATAGAAAGAAGAATAATTAGTCCATGGATAAATAAAAAATCAAATCAAAGGGGCGTTTGAAAATCGCTTCAAATGGAGCAGTGTACAAGAATATATAACCACTAATGAGCACGATAAAGAAGAAGCGTATCTCATTATTTGGACATCTGATGAGAGCGCCAGAAAACAGGATTAGTAAGGGAGTAATAGAAAAATTGTGGAATAGTAAGAGCAACATTTAATGGATCGCAGAAAGTAAGGAAGATATAGGAGAACTCTGAATTACAGTAGATGAATTAAAAAAAAATAGAAAACCAGAATACGGTCACACACACACACACACACACACACACACACACACACACACACCAGGCTACAAGCGAAGATCAATAAAAGGGCTATAGGAAGTGTGACCTCAGACGAAGAAAGGAAGAAAATATCCGAAACAATGAAGTATTGGGCAGACAGAAGAGCAAAATACCCTTCATATAATAAATCATAACTCTTGTATAGCCACTGCACTGTTGAATGTCTTATTGAATTATTATTGAACTGTATTATTTAATAACAACCTGTATAAACCTTTGAATAACTGCCAAGGTGGTCCAGTGGAGGCCCTAAAATAAAAACAATAATAGATAATAAATTAGCAACAGGAAAACTAGTCTATTAACAGTGATAGAAAAGAGATCGCAACTAAATTTATTCCTGTTAGCTGGATTTTCTCACAACCGACTGAAACTGCTAATGAAAGAAAATCTCAGAAAAGAGAAACATAGTAGTAGGAGGTGGCGGATCGATTTTAACATAGAATAGATGGGAATGCGTTTGGAAAGGAGTCAGAGAACTCACAGAACACCCGACGTTGGGACTCTGAAATTACTCATTTACATCGAGATCCCCTGCACGAGGTGAACATAGGAGTGAGGTATGCAACAATAAGTACCAGATAGATCTTTTTCCACCAGTCTGTAACTTCTGATACATAATCATCTCGATAATTTTGTGCCTCCACAGCTGAATCTTATGATGGTACGACAATAAAAACCACCACCATTTTGATGTTCGTTTATTACTCGCAACCGGTTTCATTATATATAAAATATTCAGACGACCTGCTATTCAACAAGACACGCATAGGCCAGAAGCTATTCAGCCGTGTCGATGTATCCCTGCGCCCCTGGAAGAACTTCAAAATCTGCGCCGCGGCGATAGTTTTTTGATTGGTGCGTTACACAGACCACCAAGGCTCTTGGATTTCTGTGATCCATCCTACTTACAGATGAAGCTACCTTTACGAGGTGCGCCATAGTCACCCTTCACGACACCCACATGTGAGTTGCGGCGAATCTTCTTGGTGTGGTGGTCTTCTTGGTATGCTGGCAACGAACCATCATCGCCGGTTCAGCCTCAGTGTATGGGTGGGGATATTGGAGACCGCCTCATGGAATAAGTCACCCATCCACAACGCCGCTCCTAATTTATTCTCTCTATCTCTAATCTCTATCTCTAATCTCTATCTCTAATCTCTATCTCTAATCTCTATCTCTAATCTCTATCTCTAATCTCTATCTCTAATCTCTATCTCTAATCTCTATCTCTAATCTCTATCTCTAATCTCTATCTCTCTGTGTGTCTGTGTGTCTCTATCTCTTACTCTTATCTCTTACTCTTATCTCTTACTCTTATCTCTTACTCTTATCTCTTACTCTTATCTCTTACTCTTATCTCTTACTCTTATCTCTTACTCTTATCTCTTACTCTTATCTCTTACTCTTATCTCTTACTCTTATCTCTTACTCTTATCTCTTACTCTTATCTCTTACTCTTATCTCTTACTCTTAACTCTTACTCTTAACCTCTTACTCTTAACCTCTTACTCTTAACCTCTTACTCTTAACCTCTTACTCTTAACCTCTTACTCTTAACCTCTTACTCTTAACCTCTTACTCTTAACCTCTTACTCTTAACCTCTTACTCTTAACCTCTTACTCTTAACCTCTTACTCTTAACCTCTTACTCTTAACCTCTTACTCTTAACCTCTTACTCTTAACCTCTTACTCTTAACCTCTTACTCTTAACCTCTTACTCTTAACCTCTTACTCTTAACCTCTTACTCTTAACCTCTTACTCTTAACCTCTTACTCTTAACCTCTTACTCTTAACCTCTTACTCTTAACCTCTTACTCTTAACCTCTTACTCTTAACCTCTTACTCTTAACCTCTTACTCTTAACCTCTTACTCTTAACCTCTTACTCTTAACCTCTTACTCTTAACCTCTTACTCTTAACCTCTTACTCTTAACCTCTTACTCTTAACCTCTTACTCTTAACCTCTTACTCTTAACCTCTTACTCTTAACCTCTTACTCTTAACCTCTTACTCTTAACCTCTTACTCTTAACCTCTTACTCTTAACCTCTTACTCTTAACCTCTTACTCTTAACCTCTTACTCTTAACCTCTTACTCTTAATCTCTTACTCTTAAGCTATCTCTTGTCTCTAAGCTCTAAGCCATCTCTTGTCTCTAAGCTCTAAGCCATCTCTATTTATGCACTGACTTGTCCCCTCGATAAAACCGATACATCACTTACCACACAGTCAGTCCGTCCAGCGTTTCCAATGCTGATGTGGTGATCGGAGCCTGCATTAGCTGTTACGGTCCACCCATAACGCAACACCCTACAATGCTTACATCAACCGATTGTCTTGATATGTTAGAAAAATTAAGGGCTCCCTGCCAAATCGAACAAAACTACAAATAACCTATGTCATACATCGCCAATTCGTACACATCTGTATGAAGGATTGTATACCGCTGTGTACTGCTGACTAAATTGCAATGTTGATGTGGTAAAAACGTGGTCCTGTCTAAAATACAAGCTGAATGAAAATGAGATGTGATTAACTTGCTGGATATGTTCGCCCACTCGGATTAAGGCGTGAAAAAAAATGGTTCAAATGGCTCTGAGCACTATGGGACTTAACATCTGTGATCATCAGTCCCCTAGAACTTAGAACTACTTAAACCTAACTAACCTAAGGACATCACACACATCCATGCCCGAGGCAGGATTCGAACCTGCGACCGTAGCAGTTGCACGGTTCCGGAGTGCGCGCCTAGAACCGCGAGACCACCGCGGCCGGCGATTAAGGCGTGAATTCATAATACACTCCTGGAAATAGAAATAAGAACACCATGAATTCATTGTCCCAGGAAGGGGAAACTTTATTGACACATTCCTGGGGTCAGATACATCACATGATCACACTGACAGAACCACAGGCACATAGACACAGGCAACAGAGCATGCACAATGTCGGCACTAGTACAGTGTATGTCAACCTTTCGCAGCAATGCAGGCTGCTATTCTCCCATGGAGACGATCGTAGAGATGCTGGATGTAGTCCTGTGGAACGGCTTGCCATGCCATTTCCACCTGGCGCCTCAGTTGGACCAGCGTTCGTGCTGGACGTGCAGACCGCGTGAGACGACGCTTCATCCAGTCCCAAACATGCTCAATGGGGGACGGATCCGGAGATCTTGCTGACCAGGGTAGTTGACTTACACCTTCTAGAGCACGTTGGGTGGCACGGGATACATGCGGACGTGCATTGTCCTGTTGGAACAGCAAGTTCCCTTGCCGGTCTAGGAATGGTAGAACGATGGGTTCGATGACGGTTTGGATGTACCGTGCACTACTCAGTGTCCCCTCGACGATCACCAGTGGTGTACGGCCAGTGTAGGAGATCGCTCCCCACACCATGATGCCGGGTGTTGGCCCTGTGTGCCTCGGTCGTATGCAGTCCTGATTGTGGCGCTCACCTGCACGGTGCCAAACACGCATACGACCATCATTGGCACCAAGGCAGAAGCGACTCTCATCGCTGAAGACGACACGTCTCCATTCGTCACTCCATTCACGCCTGTCGCGACACCACTGGAGGCGGGCTGCACGATGTTGGGGCGTGAGCGGAAGACGGCCTAACGGTGTGCGGGACCGTAGCCCAGCTTCATGGAGACGGTTGCGAATGGTCCTCGCCGATACCCCAGGAGCAACAGTGTCCCTAATTTGCTGGGAAGTGGCGGTGCGGTCCCCTACAGCACTGCGTAGGATCCTACGGTCTTGGCGTGCATCCGTGCGTCGCTGCGGTCCGGTCCCAGGTCGACGGACACGTGCACCTTCCGCCGACCACTGGCGACAACATCGATGTACTGTGGAGACCTCACGCCCCACGTGTTGAGCAATTCGGCGGTACGTCCACCCGGCCTCCCGCATGCCCACTATACGCCCTCGCTCAAAGTCCGTCAACTGCACATACGGTTCACGTCCACGCTGTCGCGGCATGCTACCAGTGTTAAAGACTGCGATGGAGCTCCGTATGCCACGGCAAACTGGCTGACACTGACGGCGGCGGTGCACAAATGCTGCGCAGCTAGCGCCATTCGACGGCCAACACCGCGGTTCCTGGTGTGTCCGCTGTGCCGTGCGTGTGATCATTGCTTGTACAGCCCTCTCGCAGTGTCCGGAGCAAGTATGGTGGGTCTGACACACCGGTGTCAATGTGTTCTTTTTTCCATTTCCAGGAGTGTATTATTGAGCGAACTAATCGAACCAAATCGCGGACTACTTCTGTATGTCACCGCTAAAAATTAAAAGAATGTAAAATCTTGGTACGGAGGGTGCACCTGAGGGCGATGGTCGCCTTGAAAGGGGTACGCGCAGTAGGGTGGGCATTACAAACAGCCGATATAAAAATATTGGTCACTGGACGTGCCTTAATGTCAGGTAACAGTAGCGTACAATGGTTAACCATGTTGCATTTGGTGATGAATGTTAATTCGCTCTTGTAACCTACTCTCCTCGAGTCAAATAAACCTAAGTGCAACCATATAAAACCGTTGTTATTACCAAAGTTCCAGTCGTGTTATTTTGTGAAGTTCTGGAAATGAAAATTAAGATTTTGCATATAGACACCAGTAACAAAAGGCACTTATAATTACGTGATGCTAATTTAATTTCCATGTTCCATTTGTCGTTACTCGTTCCTAATTTCAGCTCATCTGAAAGCATCGATTTTACAACGGTCATATGTCTATGGCTCCATTTCGAGACTTCACGGTGATGTCAGAGTCTTTGCAGACTGATGATGCTGCTGTTCGTTTACATTGTAAGCGTATTATGTTTATGGTGGTGGTTAGTGTTTAACGTCCCGTCGACAACGAGGTCATTAGAGACGGAGCGCAAGCTCGGGTTAGTGAAGGATTGGGAAGGAAATCGGCCGTGCCATTTCAAAGGAACCATCTCGGCATTCGCCTGAAACGATTCAGGGAAATCACGGAAAACCTAAATCAGGATGGCCGGAGACGGGATTGAACCGTCGTCCTCCCGAATGCGAGTCCAGTGTGCTAACCGCTGCGCCACTACGCTCGGTATTATTATGTTTATGAATTGTATTGTTTGCCTGCATATGAGGTAAGGGCAGAAGGGCGTTGCCACCTTAATACAATGATAAAGTTTATATAGCAGTTGTTAAATTCAAATTTAGCGACTGTTAATGGCATTTAATTTCTTGTTTCTTCATTCGACCAAGTCGCAATACGACTCGTTTCGTGTTTCTTTATCATTAGCGTTTGTTGACACCGAAATTAACAGAGGAACACAACTTTTATTGCTGAAGAATCAAGCCTTGATCAAAGAGCCCGCAGAAACCTAACTAATAGTGCAAAGACAGGTCTTTAAAATGTTGACGACAACGGTTATTGCTTGTCGCCTCTAACTTAGCTTCAGAGGATTAATAATCATATCTGATACTGAGAAAGTCACACCTCCCTTAAAATTTAAGCTCTGACGAAATGCAAAGCAAAGGTTCCTCTGATTACAAAGTGTCGAGAGTTTCATTTGCAAAATTAAAAAGACAAAGAAGCAATCAAAATTTAGTAGACGAAAGGTAAAATTGTTAGCTACGTCTGTTTCTTGTTTCCTTTATTTTTTCTAATAATAGCGACAATGTGGTCTATGGTATCACAAGATACAGATATGGGTTTAATTTCGAGAACTAATTTCTGTTTCTACACAACAAGCTGAGTAATTCATTTCTTCCTAGACTAAAATGCGTTTCAGATTCCCAGACAGTAGAAAATGGGCGTCTTGAAGGGCGTAGAAAAAGTACCGCTTGCGAGAAGCCGTTTATGACAGACAACGTAGCGTTAGTCTTTAGGCTTACAATTATCCAAAAAAAAGTGTCACATGGAAAAAGAATAATTTAAACCACCATTTTTTTTTACCAGTGAATGATTATTTCTAGCGCAAACACATACTGACACTGTCAACTGAGATCTTCAAAGAATGTAGACCGCTTATGCCTCATCGGAGGGAAAAAATGTATTTCGTTAACATGCAGCAGTTGTGTTTCGGGTAAACGATAATAATTTTCTGTTACATGGTACACAACAAATACTTCAGCACGTGGCTGTTTACCATATACATTTCGACATTGACACTTCCCGTTAATACATTAGTCGGTCATTGCTGTGTGATTGGAATAGAAATGAAAATATGATAACGTGACAACTGAATGTTAGAGATATGTGAACAAACAAATTTTTACGGAAATGTAACACAAACAACGGAGCCACTGACGGACGTGATGGGTTCATTTCACTCATCGTGAGGATGTTGGGGCCGATGAAACCTTCGATGTTGAGACAAGGTTTCTACTTGTTAGCTTACAAAGGAAAAAAAAAACTGTAATGTGAAGCTGTTGAAATTCGTCAGTAAATGCACGTCGGAATGAAGTGTGCTGAACGAGGTTCACTGTGGCATTCGAAGTTGACGAAGAGTGCTACCAGTGTGTCATACGTAATCAGAAAGAGATTTCTAAAGAAGTAGGGCATTTAATTAGTTTCTGTGATTTACTCCCTGAAACTAATAGACCGATCTTGAGAGTGGGCAGAATTTTATTAGGATTACTGAAGTGAAAACAGTCAAGCGTTGTCTAGGAATAGAGGTTGAAAAAGGTCACGAATTCGTGAAAAACAATCAAGTTAGTTAAAATACATTGTAAATAAATTGGGAACGCCTTGGACAGGCAGAAAATAGGCGGGAAAGTAATGGGGCAGTGTCTACGTATGTTGAATTAACTGTAGATTCCGCGAAGATGAATGTGCCAGTAACTATCTCCTTCAACAACGCAGCACTGACTTTGAGCTTGTAGATGGCTTCCTGCGGATGAATTTAGATGTCGATGGGAAGTACTGCCAGAGATATGAAGAACGTGATGTGTTGGGTGCTGCAGACCGCTCTGTCGTATTGCAGAGGTAGTACGAACCAGATTCTAGTATCATCTTCATAGGCACAGAAATTACAAGCTCCGTGGTCATTCACTTTGAGTATGAAAATGATAGACCACATTGACAAGTTAGGATTCCAAACACAAGCAACTGCAGTTCTTCGCGGCGTTTTGTGAAAATTGTGAGACTATCTTGTTTTAAGTCTTCACTTAAGACAGAGCTCAGGGCTGGCTTTCGTTAGCACGAAACAAAAAGAGCCAAACAGCGTGCCACAGCCATGAGAGAGAATTTCCTTAAGCAAGAAACCTGCTCTGATGAAAAGTTGAAAAGTTAACTACTGCCTGAAAATAAGTTAGAGCATAGATTCATTACTAATCTGTGCTTAATTAGCTTATTCTGACAACTGATTAATCTTCAGATTCTTTTTACATTTTGCCTGTCTTACGCGTCAGTAATCTGATACTAGGTTGTGGTAAACCTGTAGCAAGCAGTAGCACAATTCTACTCTGGCATTTTAGTACCTTCTCGAATCTATTCCACATGGCTTATGTTTCAGATAAGTAAGCATAGTTGCTTGGAAGGAGAGACAGCATTGGTCGTATTTTTTTTGTTTTATTAACTGCAAAATCGATTTTCGGTCACTTAGTGACCATCTTCAGTGCTGTAATATATAATTTAAATTGGTAGGCACTTACAGCGATCGCATAATGTGATCGCTGTAAGCTTGTTGACACCAGTGCCGACCAATTTAAATTATATATTACAGCACTGAAGATGGTCACTAAGTGACCGAAAATCGATTTTGCGGTTAATAAAACAAAAAAATACGACTAATGCTGTCTCTCCTTCCAAGTATACCCATTATCTGGTCGTGGTGCACAGGACACTCCATGGAGCCGCCAATCAATAAGCATAGTTGCGTTACTGTATATACAGGACGTCGGGATTAAGCATTATTAATATAAAATCTAATAACTTGAAGTAATTGAGATATTTGACGGTATGTTTCTAGAAGTACGGCAACTCAAAATGCTTTTGTTACACATTTAATATACCTCGATATGCGGACCATTTATGACGCAGCAGACATCTGATCTGTATTCCACTTCTATCATAGTGTTTTGCAGCATTGCAGGTATAACATTTGCGGCAAATGCGATGGTGCTTATTTTGCAGCTCACAAAACGGGGTTTGGTACACTTTATTCTTGATAAACCCTCACAGAAAAATAAAGTGGAGTAATGTCTTGCAGGGAGCCAAGCAATCGACGGACTACCTGTTCCAATATAGCGATGTGATAACTCATGATCCAAGAAATTGCTCACAATGTTCGCAAAATGGCACGGTGCGCCATTTGTTGAAAGATGTCACGAGGAAGTTGCGGCATAGCCTACAGCTCCAACCTGTCTTCGTACGTTGTTGACTGTAGGCTCCACGAAGAAGAATGGCGGCATAAACCTGTCCTTCAACCATCCACACCACACAAGCACTTTGAGACCCACGTTTGCACTCTGTCACTACGGGTGTGGTTCGGGTCACCATATGCAGCAGTTGTGCGTGTTTACTGTGCTGGAAGTGTGGAATGCAGCCTCGTCCGAGAAACAGACGAAATCGAGGAATGCGTCGTTACCATTTTTTGTTGTTTTTTTTCAGAATTCGGTCGTGGACTGTCCTCAAGGTTGATTTTGTGACGAAACAGCAGTTTGTACGCCCGTAGACACAACCATTTATGGACGACGTGGTGTACTGTCTAACGAGATAAATGTAACAATCAACTTGCTCGTAGGATTGACGTAAGAGGGCTCCGCTGGAAGGACGTAATGCGTGCTTGGCGTGATAGCCCGACATGTAAAGCATACTCCTAGGTTCCCGAAGTCGCTTGTCCTTGATGGGTATGTTAAGTGGGAACATCATCAGTTCGTAAGTCAGTCATTATTCCGGCCGAAAATGACGTTGTACCGGTGTAACAGAATTTAGCTCCGCGACACAAAACACACGGAACACCTTTTGCTGTAAAGTCCACTTGGTCACTGACGCGCGTTTACATGATCACAGCAGTTAACAACCATGCGCACGCGGAACGAACTGCTGCAGGCAAATACAGAAGACATTTTGATTTCGCATACGTGTAGAAGCACACGGCCACTAAGCATTTCAATTGAGTCTTAAGTTATTACATTTTATTTTATTGCATGTTTAATCAGGACATACTGTATTGTAAGCTTCTAATTTCTGGGGCGCGTGGGAACAATTAGTATTTCAGGCCAGTATTACTACATCAGTGAAGAAAGGAAAAAAAACCATGAGGACCCTCTTCCCCTTCCCAAACTACAAATAAACGTTCTTCACAGCGAGACAGAAAGAAGGGCCAATTGATGTTTTTGAGGTAATTGGTGGATTAAAATTTGCATGCAATTGTAAGTCTTACATAGTTAAAACGAATTTTATTTTCGAAACCAGGTGGCTGGCGTGTGTGTGTGTGTGTGTGTGTGTGTGTGTGTGTGTGTGTGTGTGTGTGTGTGTGTGTGTGAGGGGGGGGATAGGGGGAGGGGGGAGGAGAGATAGAGAGAGAGAGAGAGAGAGAGAGAGAGAGAGAAAATGGTTCAAATGGCTCTGAGCACTATGGGACTTAACAGCTGAGGTCATCAGTCCCCTAGAACTTAGAACTACTTAAACCTAACTAACCTAAGGACATCACACACATCCATGCCCGAGGCAGGATTCGAACCTGTGACCGTAGCAGTCGCGCAATTACGGACTGAAGCGCCTGGAAGCGCTTGGCCACCGCGGCCGGCGATATATATGTTTTACCGTAACAAACTTTCATGAAGATTTTTTTTGTTAGTAGTACGACCTACCTGCCATTCTGAAAAACATTTTTGTTTCTCCTTGTGTCTTCAGCAGTAAGGCATAGCCGTTAACTAGTGTGGTTGGCTGTACGTGATATTTGTCATGCCTCTTGCAGGTTGCTGTTTGTCACAAAGTGGGACTGAGGACAATACGCCAAACGAGTCCTTACGTCTGCTTCCCTCTAATTCTCGCCTCCATGAAACGGACGCCGAAAAATTGTCATTAAGTAACACGGTTTGGAGTGCGCTAGCGTGTGAAAGCGAGTGGGTCCCCAATGTAATTAGAGGGTCGCGGGCCTGCCTCATCCAATTACCTTGCCCGGACCGCCGCCGCCATGACTCACCCAGCGCTCCACTTTCCACCCCCAGCCCCACCGCCGGGAATCTTCCCTCAGCGGAGCGGACGGCCAGATGCTGCTGACTCCATGCAGCTCGCCCTATTTGCTCATAATTTCTTACTCCATTTTCTCCGTCAACACATAGCTCGTTTCTATCGTCTCAGTTCTGCACATAGGGGGATTCCCTGGAACAACACGTTTGTATACGTGTTGGAGGCGTACCTACTGATGCCAAATTCTTTGGTAATATGGCAAGCAGTCGTTCGGCATGATAATGTTAAGAAAGCGTGTTTCTTCATTCGAGCGCGCGTGTATTGTTCAGTCACTCGGTCGTTTGACTTGGGTGGAGTCAGTCACTTTTTGAGTTGGTCGGAGGTAAACTGGAGGAGAGGCCTTACGCGGAACAGTAAGCAATAAAAGGAATGTAGACGATGAGTGAGGTAGAGAAAACGTAGTGAGAACAATAATGTTAATCAGTAACAGGGGTGACGAGATAGCCAATACGAGCACGGATTAATGAAGTGAGGTTCTGATTAAAAGTGGCTCAAGTTGTTACAGTTAACAAACGTTTGTGAATTATAATAAACAGTAACTGCCGTATGCGATGTTTCAAATAAATTTTGATGGTTCTTACGCAAGTGAAAGTGAGAGAGATGATAGAGAGAGGCCGGCCGGTGTGGCCGAGCGGTTATAGGCGCTTCAGTCTGGAACCGCGCGACCGCTACAGTCGCAGGTTCGAATCCTGCCTCGGGCATGGATGTGTATGCTGTCCTTAGGTTGGTTAGGTTTAAGTAGTTCTAAGTTCTAGGGGACTGATGACCTCAGATGTGAAGTCCCATAGTGGTCAGAGCCATTTGAACCATTTGATGAAGAGAGGATATACGTGTACACAATAAAGCCCTTCTCTCGAAAAATTCCCTCCTTCATACTTCCTCTGTGTTACCACAGATGACGTATCACTGATCTCATTTGTATTACGCGAAGTACACGCGAAGTGCCTAGTTACTTGCACCACCCTGAGTGGAATGCATAAGTTCTGAATAATTTTCACCAACCTCAAGTCTTCCACAGTTTGTCCCGTGCACAGAAAACAGTATGCAAGTTGTGAGTCCGTTATCTTGAGGCTGTAATAAACTGTTAGTGAGGAACTGGTATTGTATGAGTGATTAAATTTAGAATTGGTATGTTTCGGCGGGATGCCAGTCGCTTTTTATTAGCAGAATACAAGAAACTGCACACTTATAGTCCACTTTGTGAATCACAAATAATCTCAAGTCTTCACACTTCCATACAAAATAAACAAAGTAGTGAACTCCGTTTTTGCGTTATTACTATCAAACTTTTTAGTTTCATGTCTAGATGATCAAAGATTGGAAGTCTTAACTGACACCGACCGCGACAGGCAACATGTGTCCTCAGAGACCGCCGAACCAGCTCTGATCTTACAGCCGAATCAAAGCGCCCATCACCCTAGTTAGGCGCGATGCTAAGATCTCCGAAGTGCTTCGTCTGTCCTTTTGTTTAGCAATTGCTTATTATTCTGCTGGTAATTAACATTTTGAAACAATAAAATGATAGCCTACTATTGAAAGCTGCCTTTATATGAAAGGCACGTAAAGTCACTGTTTAGTTTTTATAATATTAATAACAGAAGTTTCGCTACTTCGGAATACAATAGCCAATGGCGGAGGAGGATTACAATGTAGGCGGTCTTTCTCAAGATACCTGTTTATTTGATACAATCAGTCGCCTGTATCTCACACCACATTACGTCATCTTACCAGTACTCCCTCCTCAGCTGTTCTAATAAGAGCTTCTTGCAGCTGAATATGATGGCTGTAAAGCTATAAATATTAAATTTTCATGGGGAACAAAGAAGGATGACTCTTAACGGCAGTGAAGGTGGTATTGTAACAATTGTACGTATTGCAAGTGCGAATAGACTATTAGAATTAAAATTCTTTCTAAATAAACAGCGTCTGATTTGTTAAACATTAGTTTCTACCTGGCGTGCTACTGACATACATTGCCAGAAAAAATTAGTACATCCTTTCAGCGGTTTTCAATTTGGTCAAGATTTATCGCTTCAACAATGCATATGGAGTACATGAAACGATTACAGTCACAGATCAGGAGCACACGATTCTGAGGCACGTAAGGTATCAACCCATGCTGAAGTACTCGTGTTAGTACGTGGTGTAGCCTCCAGCAGCAATGTAGGCGCTGACTCTGGCATACAGTCGATCGTACAGATGGCGAATACTATTCTGAGATAAGTTATGCCCTGCCTGATCGACCCATTCACGTACCTCTGTAAGAATTGTTGAATGACGTGTCGCGCAAGTCACTTCTCATCCCATCATATCCCACACGTGCTCGATTGGAGATCAGTCCGAAGATCGTGGTGACCAGAGATGTTGCTGCAGAAAACGTTGAGTTCAACGGACAGTGTGTGAGCGAACATTATCCTCTTGGAACAACACATCACCTTACTAACGTAAGAATGGAAAAATAGCGGCTCTAAAAACATTCTGCAGTTACCGAGCGCTGGTTAGCGTGCCCTCCAGAAACACCAAAGGTGACAGGTGTAGCTTATGGCACCCCTGACCATTAAGGCCTGGTGTGAGCTCATAGTGTTTTGCACGTACGCACTCTACCAGACAGCGCTCACAAGGTCTACGTCGTACGCGCAAACGTCCATCACTTGCGTGCAGGCAGAATCTCCTTTGATCAGTGAAGACCCAGCGCGCCATTCCATCTTCCAAGTGACCCTCTGACGGCACCAGTCCAGTCGAGAACGTAGCTGCTGTGGCGAGAGTGGAAGACGAGCTAGACGTGTGGGTGCCCTTAGTTAAACTGCGGATAACAGATTTGCGACAGTTTGTGTTTACACGTGTGTCCTCAAAAGCCCTCTAATCTATGCTGTGGTAGCTGTACAGCCTACTACTGCTGCTCTTATAATACGACGATCCTGGTGGGCGACTGTACTGCGTGGACGTACAGAACCTCGCCCTCGGAAGTGAGAATGTTCAGGTGACCACTGATACCAGCATTGCTGCCCAAGTGACGCAGCACGTCCAGCTTGTGCGGCAGTTCTCCGAAATGACCATCCCGTTCCTCAGAAAGCTACAGTTCGAACCCTTTCACACTCGTTCAATTGGCTGTAAAAAGAGAGCTCGCCTTCGTGCCTGGTTGAGTTGTTCGCTTCACACGTTTGCATCACACTCAGACGTCTGGCTATGAGCTTCCCAGTTAAGAGTCCGACACAGGTGGCGCTTGGGTAGCTATGGCACTATGCTGTCCGTTGACGGACGACGCGGAACTAACTGTATGCACTGGTTTTATTCATACGCAACCGATTTCGATGTTACAGTAGAGAATGTTCTGGTAGCAAGAGTGAGAGGTTTTTGTTAATCATGCCTTTTGAGTTCTTGGAACGTTGTTGTTGTTGTGGTCTTCAGTCCTGAGACTGGTTTGATGCAGCTCTCCGTGTGTGTGTGTGTGTGTGTGTGTGTGTGTGTGTGTGTGTGTGTGTGTGTGTGTGTGTGTAGCAGTTGCTCTTCAGAGTCTTTAATAATAAATAAACAGGTATACCACATTACAGTCCCATTAAATAAGCTGCAACACTGTTAAATAATGTGTTTTACGTAAATAATCATTAGTGCATACACATCGTCGCAACAAACGGACACACAAAAACGTTGACCACATGGGCGGTCTACTTGCAAAGACATTACTTTAAAGTCATTCTACTCTGTGGGTGTGTCGCATTATGGGAACAAGATTGTTGTTGAGATAATTTAGTTTCTCCCGTAAATACGATTAATGATTAAGTAACTGAAGCAGTATACTTTTTTCACTAATTGTATTGCAAAATTGATCATTTTAATTTTAGAAGGGACTGTCGGCACAAGTTCTACCCTTAAATTTGTAATACGATATTTGGCAGTATACGCCATACGGTTCTAAATACGTGACGGGCCCAAATAATATTTGATTAGTCAAACGGAGTCTGGCCTCGTGAACATCGATTGTCTGGCAGAAAGTGCAATAACGTAGAGTGTGCCTCCCAGATAATCCAGAAACGACAGACACTTGTCCCTAATATCAGTGTGACCACAGCACGCTGACTACTTGCTGACGATATCGTTGTAGACAGGGAGGTAAGCTCATTAAGTAGGAGCAAAGTTTATCTTAACTTGGCGTAGCGAACGGTACTTCACCTTAAAGTATATAGACCGACATTCAGGCGCATGAAAAGGCGTTCGAATAAAGCATTAACATTATGCAAATGGACCCTGTCACACTAATAAAAAATGTTTAACGTCGCTTAATGACAGTTAAATGGTACTAGCATATTAAAATATTTTTTAGGGATAGCGTTTACAAGATTTTAATTCATTGCGAGATAGCGCATCTTGAAATGAACCATGTAAAAGGCACTTGCAGTACCTTGAATGTCGCTAGTGTCGTGGGACTCTCACCAAGTCGAAATGAAGGAGCGGATTCAAAGAATTCAGAAGAGTGCTAATAGATTTGCAGCTGGACTTTTTAATTAGTAAAAGTGTAATTCAGATGGCCACAGAACTGAAATGGGTATTGGTGTAGAATGACACATATCTCGTGCGTAACGTTACGGCAATTAGTATTTGAAACTCCACAAAACGATTCCATTTCCGCTGTTTGGCACAAGGACTGTAAGAACATAGTGTTCATATCACTCCTCAATGTGTTGAAGTTCTGAAAGTGAATAAAACTACACAATTGTCGGTCGGAACTTTCGATGTCAATATAGTACAAGAGTATAGAGCACCAATCTATTTCTGAACATGAAAATGATAACTAATAACGGTATGGAGTATGTTGCACTAAAACAGTGGCGGGATACTGTCCACTTCGCTCGTTTTGAAGGCATTAAGAACGTGGCTCCCGCTTGTACGCCATACTCCTCAATTACATGGCAGTGTTGTGCATGTGATTTGTGCGCGGTCCATTGTAGCGTCTTCCTGGTTGTTCCATCTATCCAGGGGCAGGCGATGGACCTTGTTCGCTGTCGCACGCCCTCAAAGTACAAGTGAATGATCACGGCACGGACAGGTACACGTACTGGCTACGGGATTAAATCAGTTTGTCGCCGCGACAGCGCTGTAAACGGCCCTGCCACACGGCACGCCGCTACGAGAGCTGCATATCGGATCGAGCCGGCCTGTTACCTTCTAATAGGATCCCATTCTGTCATGTTACGTTCTCAGCGACGCGCGCAACCTCGCCAAATGGACTCGCCCTCTCCCCCTCCCTCCATCTGCTAGTTATTTATTCTGATGTTACCATTCCTGTAACCGTTCCTGTTTTCAGATCATTTATGTACGTAGTACTAAACTGAAGTTACTCGCCCCGTTTCCGTGTATGTGAAGGTCTATCTCACGAACTACAGTAGTCATTTTGATACGGTTTTTACTGATACGCACACTGATGAACGAGGAAGATTTGTAAATATAATTTATCACCGCTACGTCAGACAGGTCGCCCCGTCGTAGATGGTAAGTGGTACCAGTGCAAAGCGGGGACAGGTCGCTAGTGAGTTACCACTGATACGCAGCACACTTTAACTACGCTTCACACAGTACAACAACGCTCTCATATGACACAAAAAAACAACGAAAATAAGTGAATGAAATATGACAAAGTCAAACTGGAGCACGAGACCTGCTTTGAAAGATAAAATTTTATTCACAACTAGCCTAGGGCCCGCTGTTTTGCTCGCGTAGACTATGTGGTCTGTACAGATTTATTTTTTGTAATCTAATTTTCATACTGTTCACAAATTACAACACCTACTAAATTTTTCACACTGGGGAAATAGAAGCATGGTTTTTCTCGAATGTACTTCTGACGAAAAGGGATTCTGGTAGCAAGAGTGAGAGGTTTTTGTTAATCATGCCTTTTGAGTTCTTGGAACGTTGTTGTTGTTGTTGTTGTGGTCTTCAGTCCTGAGACTGGTTTGATGCAGCTCTCCATGCTACTCTATCCTGTGCAAGCTTTTTCATCTCCCAGTACCTACTGCAACCTACATCCTTCTGAATCTGTTTAGTATATTCATCTCTTGGTCTCCCTCTACGATTTTTACCCTCCACGCTGCCCTCCAATACTAAATTGGTCGTCCCTTGATGCCTCAGAACATGTCCTACCAACCGATCCCTTCTTCTGGTCAAGTTGTGCCACAAATTTCTATTCTCTCCACTTCTATTCAATACCTCCTCATTAGGTATGTGATGTATCCATCTAATCTTCAGCATTCTTCTGTAGCACCACATTTCGAAAGCTTCTATTCTCTTCTTGTCCAAACTATTTATCGTCCATGTTTCACTTCCATACATGGCTACACTCCATACAAATACTTTCAGAAATGACTTCCTGACACTTAAATCTATACTCGATGTTAACAAATTTCTCTTCTTCAGAAACGCTTTCCTTGCCATTGCCAGTCTACATTTTATATCCTCTCTACCTCGACCATCATCAGTTATTTTGTTCCCCAAATAGCAAAACTCCTTTACTAGTTTAAGTGTCTCATTTCCTCATCTAATTCCCTCAGCATCACCTGACTTAATTCGACTACATTCCATTATCCTCGTTTTGCTTTTGTTGATGTTCATCTTATATCCTCCTTTCAAGACACTGTCCATTCCGTTCAACTGCTCTTCCAGGTCCTGTTCTGTCTTTGGCAGAATTACAATGTCATCGGCGAACCTCAAAGTTTTTACTTCTTCTGCATGAATTTTAATACCTGCTCCGAATTTTTCTTTTGTTTCCTTCGCTGCTTGCTCAATATACAGATTGAATAACATAGGGGAGAGACTACAACCCTGTCTCACTCCCTTCCCAACCACTGCTTCACTTTCATGTCTCTCTGGTTTCTGTACAGATTGTAAATAGCCTTTCGCTCCCTGTATTTTACCCCTGCCACCTTCAGAATTTGAAAGAGAGTATTCCAGTCAACATTGTCAAAAGCTTTCTCGAAGTCTACAAATGCTAGAAACGTAGGTTTGCCCTTCCTTAATCTAGCTTCTAAGATAAGTCATAGGGTCAGTATTGCCTCACGTGTTCCAACATTTCTACGGAATCCAAACTGATCTTCCCCGAGGTCGGCTTCTACTAGTTTTTCCATTCGTCTGTAAAGAATTCGCGTTAGTATTTTGCAGCTCTGACTTACTAAACTGATAGTTCGGTAGTTTTCACATCTGTCAACAACTGCTTTCTTTGGGATTGGAATTATTATATTCTTCTTGAAGTCTGAGGGTATTTCGCCTGTTTCATACATCTTGCTCACCAGATGGTAGAGTTTTGTCAGGACTGGCTCTCCCAAGGCCGTCAGTAGTTCCAATGGAATGTTGTCTACTCCGGGGGCCTTGTTTCGACTCAGGTCTTTCAGTGCTCTGGCAAACTCTTCACGCAGTATCGTATCTCCCATTTCATCTTCATCTACATCCTCTTCCATTTCCATAATATTGTCCTCAAGTACATCGCCCTTGTATAGAGCCTCTATATACTCCTTCCACCTTTCTGCTTTCCCTTCTTTGCTTAGAACTGGGTTTCCATCTGAGCTCTTGATATTCATACAAGTGGTTCTCTTATCTCCAAAGGTCTCTTTAATTTTCCTGTAGGCAGTATCTATCTTACCCCTAGTGAGATAGGCCTCTACATCCTTACATTTGTCCTCTAGCCATCCCTGCTTAGCCATTTTGCACTTCCTGTCTCTCTCATTTTTGAGAGGTTTGTATTCCTTTTTGCCTGCTTCATTTACTGCATTTTTATATTTTCTCCTTTCATCAATTAAATTCAATATTTCTTCTGTTACCCAAGGATTTCTACTAGCCCTCGTCTTTTTACCTACTTTATCCTCTGCTGCCTTCACTACTTCATCCCTCAAAGCTACCCGTTCTTCTTCTACCGTATTTCTTTCCCCCATTCCTGTCAGTTGTTCCCTTATGCTCTCCCTGAAACTCTGTACAACCTCTGGTTCTTTCAGTTTATCCAGGTCCCATCTCCTTAAATTCCACCTTTTTGCAGTTTATTCAGTTTTAATCTACAGTTCATAACCAATAGATTGTGGTCAGAGTCCACATCTGCCCCTGGAAATGTCTTACAATTAAAAACCTGGTTCCTGAATCTCTGTCTTACCATTATATAATCTATCTGAAACCTGTCAGTATCTCCAGGCTTCTTCCATGTATACAGCCTTCTTTTATGATTCTTGAACCAAGTGTTAGCTATGATTCAGTTATGCTCTGTGCAAAATTCTACCAGGCGGCTTCCTCTTTCATTTCTTAGCCCCAAACCATTTTCACCTACTACGTTTCCTTCTCTCCCTTCTCCTACTACCGAATTCCAGTCACCCATGGCTATTAAATTTTCGTCACCCTTCACTATCTGAATAATTTCTTTTATTTCATCATACATTTCTTCAATTTCTTCGTCATCTGCAGAGCTAGTTGGCATATAAACTTGTACTACTGTAGTAGGTGTGGGCTTCGTATCTATCTTGGCCATAATAATGCGTTCACTATGCTGTTTGTAGTAGCTTACCCGCATTCCTATTTTCCTATTCATTATTAAACCTACTCCTGCATTACCCCTATTTGATTTTGTGTTTATAACCCTGTAGTCACCTGACCAGAAGTCTTGTTCCTCCTGCCACCGAACTTCACTAAGTCCCACTATATCTAACTTTAACCTATCCATTTCCCTTTTTAAATTTTCTAACCTACCTGCCCGATTAAGTGATCTGACATTCCACGCTCCGATCCGTAGGACGTCAGTTTTCTTTCTCCTGATGACGACATCCTGTTGAGTAGTCCCCGCCCGGAGATCCGAATGGGGGACTATTTTACCTCCGGAATATTTTACCCAAGAGGACGCCATCATCATCTAATCATACAGTAAAGCTGCATGCCCTCGGGAAAAATTACGGCCGTAGTTTCCCCTTGCTTTCAGCCGTTCGCAGTGCCAGCACAGCAAGGCCGTTTTGGTTATTGTTACAAGGCCAGATCAGTCAATCATCCAGACTGTTGCCCCTGCAGCTACTGAAAAGGCTGCTGCCCCTCTTCAGGAACCACACGTTTGTCTGGCCTCTCAACAGATACCCCTCCGTTGTGGTTGCACCTTCGGTAGGGCTATCTGTGTCGTTGAGGCACGCAAGCCTCCCCACCAACGGCAAGGTCCATGGTTCATGGGGGGAAGCTTGGAACAATATTTCCGTAGAAACTCATCCCCTAACGCACAGTTCTTCATGTGTAATAGAGGTGTCAAATACCTATTTCATTTATGTAGGTTTTGCTTTAGTAGCATTTTAGTAATGACTTATTTGCAAAAAAAACTTTCACCAGGTAGTGACTTAATTTCCAAAAAGCTGAAACATGTATTTCTTTGTGACCGAGAAACCAAGTACCAATTTTCGTAGTTCTAGCTTCAATATTACCTTAATAGCGACATTTTTTCAAAAGACTTTTCTTCCCATATTTCACTCATTACAATATAAGATAAACTAAAAAAAACTCCGTCCGAACAAATCTCAGAAGACCCTAACAGTTCTGGCCAAACGCAGTCATCCTCACCTTACAGGCGTCACTGGATGCGGATACACAGTCTGGAACCGAGCGACCGCTACGGTCGCAGGTTCGAATCCTGCCTCGGACATGGATGTGTGTGATGCCCTCAGGTTAGTTATGATTAATTAGTTCTAAGTTCTAGGCGACTGGTGACCTCAGAAGTCGCATAGTGCTCAGAGCCATTTGAACCTTTTATTTATTTTTTATTTTGTTGGTATGGAGGGGCGTGTATACAAGATTGTGACCCTATCCAAATTTCAAGTTATTATCCAGACGGTTTGGGCTAGGCGAAGAGTCAGTCAGGACAATGCACTTTAATATATTGTATTTAGATTGTCTTAATCACATTTAATGGACTTACTTTATCGGTTTCTATTCAGATGATTCTCGACGGAGCCAAAATCTTGTTGCAAAAGAAATTCAACAAATGATCATGAACCATCACCATGGTCACTTGAAATCAACAAGGTGATAGGCATAATTATTCGTAGCGAGATACTGTTGCTACTGATAACTAGACAAGAGTAGCTTGGTTGCAGTTGTCTGAAAACCTTGATTCACCACAGTCCCATTTTTCCACATATTGGATAAAAGCTTTAAATTGTTGTAGGTTCACCAGATGTGACAAGATAATTGTGAATAAAAAAAACTGTTACCATCGCGTTTGCATCGTCCCTAAAATGAGTCATTGCACTATAGGTCCCCTTCTGTCAGTGAAGACAGTTTCCTCTTAGTCTTCTGCGCCATCGAAGTGTGTGCAGTTGGCGCTACTTCAGGAGTCGTGGCTTAGGTGAGAGCTGGTTTGCCTACGGTATCATTATGCGTGCGCAGCTACTGACTGAATCACAATACCATTCCATTGGTGACATACTCTTGACTCCCTTCCAAGCAACAAGCATGCCAACTTCTAGTTATTTCGTCTTTGAACTACTACTTTTTCGTAACTATGCATCTGCATTGAAAGAAGTCCAAAAAAACCGTTCAAAGTTTTGTTCCTTTGCTCTTCATATGTACATTAAGAACATCATATTTCTTTACTTGAATGGTTGTTGGTAATCCTTGCCGTACGAGCTTTCATCCCTTATTTCACATGCAAGATTTCTAAGTAGTCTTCTATTCCCTTTAAAGGGCGGCCTGTTCAGTACACATGGTTAGCTATCGTTGACTTGTAGTAATTCCTATGTCATTAATCTATACTGCTATACAAGGAAAAGTCTAGTTCACACATACCGTATAAAGGGAAACGTCTTTTTGCAAAAATCTGGAAAAGTGTTAACCGATTTACTTCAAATTTTTATACGGTACTTCATTAAAGTTCGGACAGACAGAGGCAATACATTTTAATACTTACGATATATAAGCATATAAGCACTCTATCTATGGGAAAGGTTGTTAGGAAAAATCTCCAAAGCTTCTTCACATTTTTGTTACTTCGTTTCAAGATGAAAACGCTTTACGTTCTGTGCAACCGAACAACTGCGATACACTATCAGTATCGAAAATAAATTTACGTATTTTTCCTTAATCTTATTTGGGTGCTTTGGAAAATGTCCTATAAATAGTAATGCCGTTGCTGTTTGTCAACTTACTGTCTAATGGTGAATGAAATAGGGCGTTGCTGTTCGAAACGATTCACGCCGGCAGTCTGCTGGAGTGACTTAGGTAAACCACGGGAACTCTAAAGCCGACTGGCTTCCCGAGGATTTGTAACCCGCTCGTTCACGTACGTATTAACCATTATTTAAAATCGCTCTCCAGCTGAGAAAGAGCTGAAAGCGTTTAGTGCCCTACGCCTAATTTGAGTTACGGAATAGAAAACAATTCACTGTCCAACCTTTAACTGCAGCGAGGCTAATAAATGCGGGAATTTTACCTGAAAATATCAGAATACTAGAGAACCTATCAATGCTTCGCAATTGCTGATTATGTATGGGATTTGGAATACGTCACTCTCTCTGACCTACAGCCTTGTTTATTATTACGAGTGAAACCTTGATTTGGCATTGAAGTCACTTAAAATGAATGGGTAAATTGGTAGGGATCATTGGTATATGGGATATGAAAGAAATCACCTGCTGTTTGATCTATGAGGGTATTTTGTCTGCGAACAGGTGGGATTACAATGTTCCAGACGATTTAGATTTTGAGGTAGTATTCTAATGATAAACTGATACAACAGTCTCCGAGAAAGAAAACAAAACCGCACATTTTCTAAGTGTAGCGCTCCTCACCATTATCTTTCTCTCAGCCGATGTTAACGTGAAGCATTTACTTTGTTGTTTAAAGGATAAAGCCCATGTCTGCCTGAATGTTCATTAGAGAATTGTGTGATAATATGAAGTAAGTTGGTTAAGAAGTTTGAAAGATTTTTGCTAAAAATTATTAAATATAGCCTACGTTTCCCCAAATGTTTGTTCGAGTATCGTGTAAAATCTGAAGTAAATCGCTAACGAAATCTGAGATTTTTGGTAACAACCCATAACGACGACTTTTCATGTAGTAGCATAGATTAAGTTAACGAGCCGATCGTGCAGGAAAAACATTGGCATGTTTAATGTATGCCGCCGCCCCCCCCTCCACCCCTCCCGGTCGCAGACTTTGGCAAATAGTGACCGAACGAATCGGAGCACATAAAGTGTTGATGACTACAGTCCACCTACTAGAATAATAAAGATGCGCCCAGAGAAGAGGACCAAGCAACTCTGAACTGCCAGATGGAGATAAAGTATTATTTAAAAAGATGGCCTAGTCGTGGGAATGACAGATCCGCTCGCACTGTTGTCGCACAGCACAGATCGTAATTCTGCCTGGCTATAAAAAAGCGAGGATTCCGCTGTGCGGAGAGCAGAGCGCACGTGCTGCTGGCGCCAGCGAGAGTTAGTGGCGCGCTTTTTGCCCGCCCGGTAGGCGCCCGACTGCGGACCGCATGCCCAGATTCGTTTTAATTGGTTCTTTGTGGCCGCCAACTATGGTCCGGAATTGACCCGTAGGCCACAGGCCGAGTTCTCTTTAAGGGGTCAGTGGGCACACGCGCACTTCGCTGCCGCCTACTTGTTAGTAGCAAGTAGTCTTCTGGTACTGATGCACGCCACCTAGTCCTCAAGATCTCATATGATAGTTGCAGGCGCATTTCCCCTGCTGTTTGGCACGGCAGATATTTGCTTTTGTTTTTGCAGTATGTAGATGGAATCGAGCCGAAGAAATGCTAAACATAAGAAGTTTCATGCGACGTCCAGTGTCGTCAGAAAGCGTCAATTTCTTCCCCGCTACAAATATGATAATTCGTAAACCGAAATTTTACGAGCACGTTCGATAGACCAGTCCCAGATTAGTCTAGTGCTATATTTGTTTTATCGATATGTATAACCAGGGACAGTAAAACGCGAAGAATGACGAGTACTCAAGCAGCGACAGCACCGCCAAGCATGCAGCGCTACTTAGTTGCTGCTGCACTACTGTTTATTCTTCCTGCCTTACTACCCTTGTTAATACATATCGATACCACTAGTATCGCACTACACTAACTTGGGAGCCCTCTATCGAACGCGCACGTAAGAAATAATTTTGTTTACAGAGGAAAACAAACCGACGCTTTCTGTCGACACTGGGTGTCGCATGAAAGACGTGACGAGCAACAATTTTTCCGGCTGACTCCAGCTACACAATGCAGAAAGAAAATTGCAAATATCTGTCGAAATACCAGAGAAAATGCTCCTGAAGACTCTTAGAGGAATACGCACACAAGTCAACTGCCCCTATCGTTGGGTTTGATGCAACCTGCAACGCCTTACTGCAGGTTAATCGTCAGAGGGTGGGTGTTTGCAGATACTTATTGTTTTGTGTCAAGTGCTGATAGCTTCTGGAATCATAACGGCGTCATATAATCCCGGAACCTTTAAAAACACTATAAAGCGTCTAGTAGAAAGACCCGGATACAATTCGTCAACTATTTCAAACCCACTCTTAGTGTTCAATGTCTGCAATGCATGAGATAAAATACTTTTATTTCAGAATTCTGGAAGTTTTTGGTCCACTCTCCAAATACACACTTAGCAATGTGATACGGTGGTCGCGAGACTGGACTTTCATACTGGATAATCGGGTTGCAAATCTCCATCTGGCCATTCAGAGTAAAGTTCTCGTGGACTTCCTAAAGATCTGGGGGCGATTGTCGGGATGACTAGTCATTCATTCATTCATTCATTCATTCATTCATTCATTCAAATTCAGTCATTCATTCATTCATTCATTCATTCATTCATTCAAATTCAGTCCATTCATTCATTCATTCATTCATTCATTCATTCTAGTCTACGTTCGTCATAACAGTGGACCGTTACACTTCAGATTCCATTTAGGCACATGGTTGCAACAATTTTTAGAACGCTTTCTTTGCAGTACTGAATCTCAAACTAAGTTTAATAAACTTATCATATAACTTTTTTGTTTATTTCTGATACTTTCACTAGCATTTAGATAGCTGGCTTCGAGTATATGCACCCAGCCCTACATCTTCCTCTACTTCTGTCAGACGGTACTTTCCTGCCACTGAAAAAGAACCGCAGGTAATGGTGGCTCTGAGCACACGACCGATGTCATTCTCTATCTGTGTCTATTCTAAGCTTGTGCGTCATCTCTAATGAACTCTTCAGCGCCGGGACGGCGGTTCCCAATCATTCTCCCTATCAGAATATACTAGCGTCCACAGTTGCAGAAAGCTCCCAAAAAGCAACGTTACTTGTAAATATTATGTACCGAATGTAATAAAAGATTGGCATACTGTACCTCGCGTGACACTGCACAGACAAATGAGTCGTCGTATCGACAATTCAGGGAGGATGAAAGTGTTTTATAGCATAATAGAACAAAAATATTCCCAGCAGAAAGAATTACAAAGGTGAAAGCTGATGGGTGCATGAGCGTCGTCCGATATTAATATCGAGAGTGAATCTGGGAAACAGGAATGCAGCGTCCTCAGCAAATTCCACAGCCACCCAGAAGGTTCAAAAAATGGCTCTGAGCACTATGGGACTTAACATCTATGGTCATCAGTCCCCTAGAACTTAGAACTACTTAAACCTAACTAACCTAAGGACAGCACACAACACCCAGTCATCACGAGGCAGAGAAAATCCCTGACCCCGCCGCCACCCAGGGATCCTGCCCTAGATCCATCAGTGTCTGGTGGCAACCCTTGCTAGCCCGTGTTCCGATTGGAAAGCAATTTATTCCGTTCACAACTACCTCGATGCCAAGATACATAATAATCCAACCACTGGCTCTTCGACGAATTCATCATTTGTTGGGCAAAAATTCCTGTAGCTTTCCCTCCGTTTTTCCTTCAAATCGAGGAAGGTAATGCAAACAGCTTCTTCAAAAACTCATCCGTACATGTTCTGCAGCACGGTAAATGAACTATATACCTTGAATCTCCTCCGGTGAGTGATACACACTAACGAGGTGAACTCTTAAAGTGTCATCACCTGTTTTCCCAGAAACTTCCCTCAGTGGAAGAGGGGTCAAAATACACGAACATGTCTCGGATTATTCGCAGATGCTCGACCGATTCTGAAAAAAACGGTCAAATTTTTTCGATGCGTTTTCATGTATTTCGTTCTTTTCACCGCGAGGTATCCTCAAACGAAATGGTGACGCAGTGGTCAGTGTCGCAGCTTCTTAATTTTGGCCGCTTATTTGAAACTAGATTATTACTTTTATTTTTGTTTTTCATTTATATACTCATGTTTGTGGAAGATTCATACAGGAACGTTTTCCAGTGTGTGTTGATATAACAGAGTCCTTATTCTTCTGTTAATTGTACGTCAGATGATGGAATTAAAGAAAATAATGTGAAAATTATTTGAAATTGTTTTCGGTGAAATTCCTGTAGCGTATCGTGGTTCGTAATAAATTGCAAGCGGACGTTATGAATGGTTTGCCGTGAAATTATTCCAACAGGCGAAGTCTTCGGCAGTGTTATCTGCGTTCCTTTTCCGAGTGAGATTCATACGAAGAAATGACGCTGTGGCAAACCTACCTTCGCGTGATGCTCGTGGTGTTCGGAATATCTGTTTTTCGTAAATGTGTGCGCGATCAGTATCCTCCAAGAAATCGTACCAAATCTTCATGAAGAATAAACATGTGAATAAAATATGATTAATGAGAATAACGCCCTTGTATTCCCTAATTTGATTAGAAACATTCGTGTAGTAAGTCTACGAACATGGGTAGATAAATCACAATAGAAATAAAACAAATAAAAACAATAGGGTTTAGAAGACGGGACGCTAACCGCTAATGTCCTCACTTCGGCGGAGGATATCGCGCGGTAATACCTTTAAAATCTTGAGCAGTGGTTTCTCAGAAACGGTCGAGTAGCTACGGATAAGCAGAGACGCGTGTCGTGTTATTTGAACTTCTCTTCCATTCAGTGAAATTCCTGGGAAATCGGATGCCGGCACTTACCGTTCTCGTCGTAAGGTACAGGAACACAACTGGATTTTATCCATTCAAACGGAAGCGTGGATCGTTTCCTCAACATTGTGCATTAATGCTGCTATCTAAACACATTCCGATGAAGTTCCTTGCGTTGTCGTAGCATTACATCTTTTAATACCCTAAAAGAATGTTACGTGCATAAACGTTTGAAAGTGTAACATGTTTCCAATTTGCAAACACAAACCATCAGTTTAGTTTATGCCAACAAAGGTAGCTTTAAAATGCTATTACTCAAAGTAGTTCCACGTCATATACAGTGGCGTACTCGTAATTATGGTGTCTTGAGTTGTACAGTAGTGAAAGCCATTCCTCTAGGAAATTTAATGATGTAAGAGGATCGAAATAATTTCAGCCGAAAAACTCTGGGAGGTTGCACGGGAGACAAAACAAACATTTTTCTTTGTCGCAATTGCCTGTGAGCATTATCTTGATCTGGTAGAGGGCGTAATCGCTCTCAGTACTAAGATTTCGCGTAACATGGGGACGAATCAGACAACAATTGTTAATCCAGTTTACAGCGTGTGTACAACCGGGAACCAGATGATGATTACGATGATCACTCCCTGTGCAGAGAAAGTCCCCAACCCGGTCGGGAATCGAACCCGGGACCCAGAGGCAGCAACGCTAGCCACTAGGCCACGAGCTGCGGACCTGGAACCAGATGATGATCCACTTAGAGCATAGTTTTCGCAGCGGTGCCTGGAACAGCGTCAAATGCATCCTACACCTCCGTCCTCTGTGCTGTTTTAGATGAAACAACGTCCGGCCGTGATAGGGTCTTCAAAAACTACAACTCTCACGGTTTGAGTGAAGTTACTCCAAATGCCACATTTACACACGCTCACAAAGTGCGGTTCTGCCTGACCATATGGGCAGGTGTTGTTCGTAACTGTTTAATTGGGCTATATCTGATGCCTAGGCCATTAAAAGAAAGACATAATAATTTCTTCTCCAGAGTATTGCCAGAGTTACTGGATGAAGTGCCACTCGCTAGGGGACAACGCATGTGGTTCCAGCATGACGAATAGTCGGCACATGCTATTTGTCCGGTGTGTCGATTCTTCAACCGACAGTTTCCAGAAAAGTAGACCGGCAGTGGTGGCCCTGTGCCACGGCCTACTCGATCCCCTGATTTGACCCCTGTGGACTTCCTTTGTGCAACGCTGTTTACAAAAGCCCTGTTGAAGGAGAAGAGGATTTGTTTTCCCGGATAGTAACAGTAGCAACAGCAGCAGCAACAGTAGGAATTAAGAACACTACTGCAGCCTTTGAACGTGTTAGATAGCACATGAGCCGCCGATATAACCTGTGTTTAAAATTCAGCGGAGCAATTTTTGAACCTCTATTACAACTCAAGTAGTTTTGTTAATGCTCTTGTCTCTTGGTAATAAATAATTAATATTTGTTTCTGTTTATTTTTTGTTCTCACGGGAAAACACATTAGAAAACGTATTCTCATTGTCCCATACAACCTCCCAGAGTTTGTTAGCTTAATTTTCATCCCATATAAAAAATCGCCTTGAGTTTTCGTTTTAAATAATTTGAATCTTGTATTTCCGGTGCATGTAGGTAACTCTTCAGATAAAATTCCATTCGTTGCTACTAGCCTTTCTGTAAAATGAGTTGCAGATGTTGTCATCTGTATTTCTTATCTAGCGATGTCCTAATCTCTCTTACGTTGGTGTTCAATAGCGTTCTTGAATTTAGATCTACTAAGCGAAGGCTTGGTAGGACCCCAAGATCTTAACGAATTTGCATACGGAGACTTTTCTCGCATAGGGAGACTTTTCTCCACGCTTAAATACTCTCCGTTCGTGGACAACACACATTTTCATTATGTAACGGTTTATTGATGAAACTGTCAAACGCTTCAGGATGTTCACCAAAAGCGCGCACAAGGTACGTGTTCTGGTCCCTTTTCATTGTAGAACTTTCCATTCTGTGAGTCCTTATAAAGAAGTAAGAGTTATTACGGTATAGTGATAATTTTTACTTATGGACCGTCTGACAACAACTGAATAAAACACAATTTTAGTGCCATACGCGTTTCGCCTTTATTTTCTGCAAGGCATCATCAGTGGCAGGTTGCGTGGACAATTTCTTACATATTACGCTCCTGTTGCATTTTACGTGTTGTTCTTCTTCTTATGAACGCCAATTTGCGGTTTTTTTCCCACATTCCACAGCACTGTGAACTGAACGCTTGTTTTAATACAATGTTTTGGTTTATGGCAGTAAAATTGTTTTATTCAGTTGCTGTCAGACAGTCCATAAGTAAAAATTATCAATATACCGTAATATTACGTGCAACTGAGGAAGACAGGAATACAAAAGTTGAAGGTGTCAAGTAAGAGGTATGTCCAGAAATCATTTTCCGCCAGAGGAAAACTGGTGTCATCCCCAACAACGGAAAGGAATGTCATTTTTAATGTCTCCACCGGCAGAGATGATTCAGGGTACACATTCAGAGCATCAAAGATCGCGGTGGGTTAAATCCCCATTTGCAGTATGTTGCGGCGCGAGCTCATGAAAAGCTATCCATGGTGATCGTAACGTCAGATTAGGGCATAAAGAATTGCTACCTTCAACTAACTTGCCAGAGCAGCAGTCTACCTGGCTGAATTCACATTCTCCTTTCTCTCAAACCCATCGTCATTAACAACGCATGCGCCGTAGTCTGTTTTAGATACACTCAGACAACTCATTACTGCATCAAATACGACGATGATACCACACCTAAGAGCGCCGTGATCGTACGAGACAATATCTGTAGTGCGGCAGTACAATGTGATCGCTAAGTTATTTTTTGTTTCACATTGTAACATTTTTAAAGTCCTAATTTAGAGAGCAGCGCATCAAAGAAGGTACACATACAGAAATAACTTTGTTACAAAAAAGAAAAATCTAAGTACGGAGTAAGTTCTGGAAAAACCACATAAAAGGGTTGTAAACGAAAAGACAATGGAATAGAAATATTACAGCATTACTGACTTGGCGATTACTTGTCTGCAGTAGTAATTTACATCAGTAAGAGTTTCAACTGCTTCGCAGAGTGAAAATGCTTACAATAAGACAGACATTGAGAATTGCGAACTAAGAAACTAGGATGTTCTTTAGGCAAATCGTAGCTGTATCTTCCATAAACCTTTCGTGGACAAGTCCAGTGTTCGAGACGATGATTTAGGGGATTTAAACTTGAAGTGGTTTCCACAGAGCACTTTATTTCGTTTGCCTATTTTGTATATTTTCTATGGTTCTCAGTCTATACGCGAGGCACGTTTCATTCAAGCGGAATAAATGTACCATGAAAAAAGGTACATTTCAGTCTTCATTTACGTTAGTGAAATGGTGTATTATATTAACCTGATTTGTAGTATAAGGCTACTGACAAGGCTGCGTGTAGTACACTCTTTATTTCTCATTGGAATGTTCTTCAGGAGTACGTATATTCAAATCCCAATATGACCATTCATGTTTAGGCTTCCTGTAGTTTCCCTAAATATCTTCAGCAATTGTCGGTATGGGTCGTTGGAGGACTCGCCGATTTACTTCTTTCGCCCTTCCCAATCAGAGTTCATGTTCCGTCTCTAATTCCGCCATCCTCAAAGGGACCTGGCACCCTTATCTCGATTTCTCCATTTTTTACAAAATTTAAGAAGACAGAGTAAATCACAAGTAAGGCTATCTGTAGTCGTAACGTTTCGGCTTTTTTCGTTGAGCATGCCTGATATGCATTCCTAATGATTTAGAATATTCGCTAAAATAGCTAAATTGTTGTCACGTGGTAGGCACTTCACTCACAGTTTGTAGCAAAGTTAACAAACTCGGACAGCTTGTTGAGGCTGCATTCTTCATGGGATCTCTCCAGTTTCCTGTTTACACCTTTCACCGCGGATTATTATTATTATTATTATTATTATTATTATTATTATTGCTGTTTTTGTTTCTATTTTAATTGATTGGCTGACTCATTTTTATGATATAATGATGATACAAGTACCAAATTATCACTCAATTACCGATGTTCCCCTAGAACCCGATGCACTGTTCTGCACAAGTTCACTCCAACTGCCTTTCACAGTGGTCAGTAGAGCGGAGGACTCAGTTCGGGGTCGATAGGCTTTTCACTGCTCGTTTTGGGAAAATGTTGGTGTGCGATACCACAGGCATGATGTGTACTGACGCCTATTACCACGTGGCTTTTATCTCATCTGCCAGATCCCTTTATTTAGCCATTTTCTCTCTGCAGGAGTATCTCCAGTTACGTACAGCTATCCCCGTGAGGAAGCTACCTAGCTCAGCTTTATTACTCAGTATTACGTTAGGTTTTTACGACGGAGTATTTTATCGGTTATGCAGCGGTTCAAGTAAATTTTGAAATTTCCATTACCTACAACACTGAGAGGATCGTATGTGTAGTACGGAGTACTACTACGAGTAATTATTACTATTACTACTACTACTATTATTATTTCCATTTTTCTCAGACCTTAGGTCTGGTTAAAAATGGAAAGTGACGCGGACCTTGATCAAGTGTGACTTCCTTTTAACTGTACGGTATATGTTACATTGCATTTAGGAACTTTCGGGTAATTGAACATGTATCAATTTCAGATTTCTGTAGTTGTATATATATGTTTGGATGTAGCTGTATTGTGTTGATGTACTGGTGGATATTGTGTGGTATGACTCCTGTAGTTGATAGTATAATTGGTATAATGTCAACTTTATCCTGATGCCACACGTCGTTGACTTCCTCAGCCAGCTGGATGTATTTTTCAATTTTTTCTCCTGTTTTCTTCTGTATATTTGTTGTATTGGGTATGGATATTTCGATTAGTTGTGTTAATTTCTTCTTTTTATTGGTGAGTATGATGTCAGGTTTGTTATGTGGTGTTGTTTTATCTGTTATAATGGTTCTGTTCCAGTATAATTTGTATTCATCATTCTCCAGTACATTTTGTGGTGCATACTTGTATGTGGGAACGTGTTGTTTTATTAGTTTATGTTGTATGGCAAGTTGTTGATGTATTATTTTTGCTACACTGTCATGTCTTCTGGTGTATTCTGTATTTACTAGTACTGTACATCTGCTTGTGATGTGATCTACTGTTTCTATTTGTTGTTTGCAAAGCCTGCATTTATCTGTTGTGGTATTGGGATCTTTAATAATATGCTTGCTGTAATATCTGGTGTTTATTGTTTGATCCTGTATTGCAATCATGAATCCTTCCGTCTCACTTTATATATTTCCTTTTTTTAGCCATGTGTTGGATGCGTCTTGATCGATGTGTGGCTGTGTTAGATGATACGGGTGCTTGCCATGTAGTGCCCTCCCCCTCCAATTCACTTTCTTCGTATCTGTTGATGTTATGTGATCTAAAGGGTTGTAGAAGTGGTTATGAAATTGCAGTGGTGTAGCCGATGTATTTATATGAGTGATTGCTTTGTGTATTTTGCTAGTTTCTGCTCGTTCTATAAAGAATTTTCTTTAATTGTCTACCTGTCCATAATCTAGGTTTTTTATTTCTATAAATCCCCTTCCTCCTTCCATTCTGCTTAATGTGAATTTTTCTGTTGCTGAATGTATGTGATGTATTCTATATTTGTGGCATTGTGATCGTGTAAGTGGATTGAGTGCTTCTAGGTCTGTGTTACTCCATTTCACTACTCCAAATGAGTAGGTCAATATTGGTATAGCATAAGTATTTATAGCTTTTGTCTTGTTTCTTGCTGTCAATTCTGTTTTCAGTATTTTTGTTAGTCTTTGTCTATATTTTTCTTTTAGTTCTTCTTTAATATTTGTATTATCTATTCCTATTTTTTGTCTGTATCCTAGATATTTATAGGCATCTGTTTTTTCCATCGCTTCTATGCAGTCGCTGTGGTTATCCAATATGTAATCTTCTTGTTTAGTGTGTTTTCCCTTGACTGTGCTATTTTTCTTACATTTGTCTGTTCCAAAAGCCATATTTATATCATTGCTGAATACTTCTGTTATCTTTAGTAATTGGTTGAGTTGTTGATTTGTTGCTGCCAGTAGTTTTAGATCATGTATAGCAAATGTGTGATTTTGTGTGGGTATGTTCCAGTAATATTGTATCCATAATTTGTATTATTCAGCATGTTGGATAGTGGGTTCAGAGCAAGGCAGAACCAGAAAGGACTTAATGAGTCTCCTATTAGTATTATTACTAGCTGTACCCGGCCACGCGTTGCTGCGGTTCAGTCTAATTAAATGGACATGTGAGAAGAGAGAGATAGCACACGTTTCTGATAGGTATGGGAATTGCATATACGACCTAGCTTTTCTCTCCTGTCTATATCCATCTCCTCTTCTTTCTCTTCCTCCCCCCTCCCCCATGTCGTCCTGCGCCCTCTCAGTCCACCTGATTTCCGCTGTATCCACTTACCCTATCCCTGTGTCCATCTCTTCTCACCCCCCCCCCCCCCCCCCGGCCTTTTCCTCCGCACGGCTCTTCGGTCTTGTTTATTGTTACAGCAAATTGTTTTTTATTTTATTTCAATTGGATTACGGGACCTGCCCATACGGTCAATTCACGAGCGTAATCTCGATTACGACCTCACGAACGTAAGAACAATGCAGCACCTTGTCCCGGAGCGGAGAAAAATCTCTGACTCGTTCGGGAATCTAACATGGACCCCCTGTTTACCAATCCCCTACGCTGACCGCGCCGCTGCCGAGGAGGGCAAATTCACATTCTGTAGTACTCGTAGTATTCTAATCCTGAGCCGTTGAGCCAGAAATATAACTTCCTGTTTTATAAACAGTCTGCAAGGAAGAAAACAAAAAAGCTATTGTTGTGTATACAATTTACGTTAAGAAAGTAAGTAATGAGAATATATATGGGAGAAGTAATTTGTCTAACGGTTCAAATGTTCCGTTATCGTGGTTAAAACTGGCTACGACAAAGTAAACAAAACAGCACATTTTTGCAGCAGAGGATTTTCTTTCTCTGAGTCGGTTTAAATAGAAAACCACTACATGGTTGTTCAAAAACTGTATAGGCTATGTCAGTCGGATTGTTTAATAGTGTATCGTTTAAAATTTGAAGCGAATCTGTCAAGAACTTCTCGTGATTTTGGCAACAAAATATATTGCATATCTATTTACATATATGTTAAAACAGGTATATGAAAGCGTGAAGCATAATCGCATGCACCACTATCAAATCTCAAAGCAATGTGTGAAGAACTTCCGGGGATATAAAATTTTGAAGAAGCGAACATCTAAATTTTTATTTATATAGGTAAATGTTAGTGGATGTGATAACGTGTTAACACTTCGCAAAGATTCTTTAAAAATATATTGAACCTATGATATTTGGCAGCTTTCTTCTCTTAGCTCAGGCACTGTACAAATACGTCTACCTACGGTGCAAAACTTACAAAAGAGGTAGGGCAGTGGTCTCGCATTCGGGAGGACGACGGTTCAAATCCCCGTCCGGCCCTCCTGATCAGGGTTTTCCATGGTTTCCCAACATCGCCTCAGTCAAACGCCGGGATGGTTCGTTTGAAAGGGCGCAGCCGACTTCCTTCCCCATCCTTTCTTAATCAGAGCTTGCTCTCCGTGTCTAATGACCTTGATATCGACGGAACGTTAAACACACTTTTTTTTAAGACTTGAAAATGGGTACTTGAAATCCTAAACTGCTCGTTTAATAAAAGTTGCTGTGGAAGTTCTACTGTTTTACTACCGTGGTCGTTTCCCTGTAACAAGTATGAATTGCCGCCTGTAGTCCAAACTGCAGTTGCATCGACGCCATAAAAACGCGATGAAAGGACGGTTCAGTGTGCTGCGGAGGAACGAGCTTATTTCCCAGTGACCCGCGTCGCTTCGGCTACCCCACGCTCCGCCGGAAACAATTACTGCTGGCTGCCGAAGCGCTCCGCTACCAAAACTCATAATCGATTGCTGTAAAACTCCCGCCGTAATGAAAAGGCTTTGTCCCGCCTCCCGGGCGGAAGCGACAATGGCTGCGCAGTTACAACCCTCCACGCCTCGTCTAACGGCCCATGCGCCCCCTCCCAGGTCTTAGAATTAACCATCGGAGGCCACGCCAGGCATAAATAATACGTTTTGTAAACAAGCACGTAGGAAATACTAATTGTATGCGGCACAAGTTGCTTCCTGCGCTGTCGTTCAAACCTTTCCCTTTGTTATTTCAAATCGTAACAATTCAAATTCTTTTTATTTGCTTTCCTTTGATAAAAGCTCCTTGTTGTAAATTTTAACGTCATTCTCTTTGTGAGCGTTTGAATTACAGGAGATGGTTACCTTTTTCACTCTTTCGACATCTAGGTCATTCGACATTAAGGTGATCAAAGTCAGGGGACAGCGATATGCACATATACAGATGGCAGTAGTATCAGGTACACAAGGGATAAAGGGCGGAGCTGGCGTTTGTACTCAGGTGAGTCATATGAAACCGTTTCCGACGTAATCATGGATGCACGACAGGAATTAAGACTTTCAAGGCTTAATGGTAGTTGGAGCTACACGCATGGGACCTTCGATTTCAGAAATCATTAAGCAATTCAGTATTCCGAGAGTCACAGTGTTAAGGGTGTTGCAAGAATACCAGATTTCAGGCATTACCTCTGACCATTGACAACGCAGTGACCGGCGGCCTTCACTTATCGACGGAGAGCAGAGACGTTTGCTTAGAGTTGTTAGTGCTAACAAACAAAGTGGGTGAAATAACTGCAGGACTAACGTATCCATTAGGCCGGTACTACACTATCAAATTTCTTTGTCAAATATCTTTGTCCAATATCTTTGTCAGAGATATTGGATGGTGTAATAGCGAACTTTGTCAAATGTCGTCCAATATTTGATCAAATCTAGGGCCTCGCTGTAGATTTTATCAAAGAAATCGCTTGTCTTCTGTTCACTGCACTGTGACATGTTACCAAATGGAGCGCTAGCATCGCTGCAGCATTCTGTCGTCTGTAGTGTTTTAATAAACATTGCCGGTAAATACAATTGGTGTTTACCAACAACTACAAAATTAATAGAGATGTATGAAGCTGATGAGGCGCTTTACAACGTGAGGCACTCTTAATACAAAAATAGATTAAGAAGATTGGAGACCTGACCTAACCTAACCTAACCCAACCCTCTCCTGTAGCAAGGAATCGGAGTGTTACAATGAGCCTGTCTTCTGCAGATGTAGCAGTTCTTAAGTGATATGAGGATACACTTCACTGAGCACATTCAGAAATGTATGCTCGTCCATTCTTAAGTAATTGATGTACGACTTGACGTCCTTCACTATAAGCCCACGTAACAAGTTTTGTTTAATGCTTTTATCGTGTCGTCGTAAAACCTACGGCTTCACCCAGGTGTGTTTCCTTTTTTCCCCCGCTTCTCTTCCGCATGTGCACACAGTGCAATTGTGGTACATGCAACTGCTGCGGTTAATAACAAGTTGTTGTTGTCAGCCATCTTTAACTTTGACGAAAAACATGATGACAGTGTAACCTTCTAGCGCTACATCAAAGATCTTTCTCAAATATATTTGACGGAATATTTGATCACATCTTTGACAAAGAAATTTGATAGTGTAATACCGGCCTTAGGACAGTTCGTGAACTTAGGAATTAAAGGGCTATGGCAGCAGATGACCGACGTGAGACCTTTGCCATCAGCACCACATCACTTACAGATCCTCTCGGCGGCGCGTGACTGTATCGGTTGCACTCCATACGACTGGGAAACAGTGACCTGGTCACACGAGTCGCGATTTCAGTTGGTAAGTGCTGATGGTAAGGTCAGTGTGTGGCGCAAACCCCACAAAGTCAAGTTAACGAGGCACTGTGCGAGCTGGTTGTGGCTCCGTAATGGTTGCACTGGGTCCTCTGGTCGAGGTTCGAACCTGAGCAAGATAATTTTATTCCGTTGAAATATGTTTCTGAAATTCAATTGAACTGTGATACACAAATGTACTACATAAATACGAAAACCTCTGCCGGACCGGGTCTGGAACCCGATTCCCTGCTTACGAACTGAGAATATGTTGTAACGTCCCCTTAGAAAAATTTGTAAATGACAGTGCTGGAAAACCTCTACGTTATTTGATTTTCAAATAGCTGAGCAAAACTGAACGTACTCCGACATATTTCTCTCTTTACTTATTCTGATCATCATTGAACTGACACACAATATTTTTAGCGCAACGCAATCTGACTTTCAATAATCCCTACAAAAGAATGGCCCTGACTAACAATAACCTATACCTTTCATGAATCACTTGCCTCACAAAAATCTTCGTTACTCGAACTACTGCAATACACCGAGCACCAATACTGTCAGCTAAATAAAAGATTCTAACTACTGAAGGCACTAACTACTTATAGGCATAGTTAGCAAATGAAAGATTTTGATATAGAACAAACAATGTATTTACCTTACTAGTGTTCAAAAGTCATAATATATATATCAGTTCATGACATCCAGTCTTACACACGTCCAGATCGTCCGCTCTCAAAACTCTACCATCTCTCTTCACACATCCACCACTGCTGGTGGCTCACCTCCAACAGCACAACGCTACGCACTGTTCACATCGAACTGCCCAACACTACAGTAGCAACAATGCAAACCAGCTACAGACTGCATACAGCACAGTCAGTGATCTTCATACAGAACGCTATGTGGTGTTACCAACATAAAAACCTAAACAGCCTACTTACAGCTCTCAAGGTTAGCCTCTATGTTATTTTTCTCTGAGCCAGCCGGCGCTCCTAGCTGCCTGTTACCTATGTTGTCGCGCGTCGTTACTGGGATTTGGAGATCTAACTTCTACAAATTCACCTTTCCGAGAAGGCCCTGCCCTGTTTGAATCCCGCCAGTTCTGATTAAATTCTGGTCTCTTGTTATAATTATATCGTCTGTCGTCATGTCGGTAGTTTCTGTAATTTCTTTCTTGTCGGTTACGTGGTGGAGAACTTCTCCCTGAGTCGTAACTGCGCGGTGGACCGTTGCGTCTGAAGTTACTCTGTCTCCCTTGATAATAATTGTTCTTTCCCATATTGTCTGTTTCTCTGATTGTCTCTGCCATAGTCATGACCGCGGAGAGGTTATCTTTCCTTGTAATTATTATTACTCTGCCAACGGTTGTCATACGGGTGGTATATGTTTTGGTCACGATTTGCTTTGCAAGAATAGCCTTGTCGTGTCCAGTTATTATTTCTGTCATCGCGGAATTGTGACGGATGGGACCTGTAATTGTTGTCCCTGTTTTCGCGTCCCGCGATTGTCAGTGTCATTTTCCAATTCTTGTAACAGTCCCTGAAAAGCTTCAATGTCGTCTTTGCAACGTCTTGCCAAAATATGTCGTAAATGTTCAGGCAATTTGATTAAGCAAATGCGGATGAGTTCTCAGGGGCTGTATGGGTTTGAAAGATAATGATTCTTATGTAACATGTCTTCGAAATATTTGACAAGACTAGAAAATTCAGATTGTTCAAAATGTTTCATCATGATTATGCTTTGTTTTACGCGATCTTCAGTAGCTTGAGACCAATATGCTGAGGTGAAGGCATGATAAAATTCTCCTTCACTGTCACAATCGTTAATGACCGATCGCATCCTTACAGCTCGTTCATTCTGTTAGCAGCCACACATAAATTCTAATCTGTGCTCCAGTGACCAGCTGGGAGGAAAACAATGAGAGAATTGATGAAGCCACGCTTGTGGATGAATGTCGTTGCCAGAGTTCGTAAATGTTTTGAATTTACGTGTAGTAATGAACAGCTTATAGTCGAAGTCATCGTGACGGTGAGTCGCATATCGATCATTGTTACGTCTAAAAATATGGAATCAATTTGACATCCCCTGTCGATAGCGCTCATTACTTCATGACTATAAAGAGCTAGTTGTGTTTCAGAAGAACGATATTTTCTGAATCCGTACTGACTATGTATTAATACAGCGTATGTACTGCAAATAGACGTTAATGATATGGGCCTGTAATACAGCAAATTACTACTACTCCCCTTTTTGGTATTGGTGTGACTTGAGCAATTTTCCAGTCTTTCGGTGCGTATCTTTCTGTGAGCGAGTGGTTGTATATAATTGCTAAATATGGAGCTATTGTATCAGCATAATTTAAAAGGAACCTGACTGGTATACAATCTGGACCGGGGCCCTTGCCTCTATTAAGATACGCTGCTTTGCTACACCGAGGATATCTACGTTTCTCGTCATAGCAGTTGTTCTTTATTGGAATTCAAGAAGTATGGTTATCGACGTTTGTAAGCGAACCTTAATGACTAGTTGCAGCTGACTTATGGAACGCGCCTCAGTTTTCAATCAAACGTAAACATTGATCACCTGAAGCCACGGACCGCAGGAGGATGAACACCGTTGAGCCTTTTTGAGGCGCTGACCTGTCGTTGCAGTGATTCCAAGCTTCCAATTACACACTATCGCAATTCATCAGACATATGTAGCGTATTAGTAATTGAGCAGGGATTCGCGTATCAACACATTGCAGAAAAATCTTAATACAGTTACACAATGACTGTTGCGTTTCTGGTACTGTGTGTATGAGACAAAGTTTCACCTTCCTGTCTAATGTACCGCTTGCAAAGGATTTTTTACAATACAATTTTATTCGTTAAAAAGCACAAATCAGGTAACTCATCTCGAGAATGACTTCTCGTTACCACTAAAAGCGCGCGCGCGCGCGCGCGCGTGTGTGTGTGTGTGTGTGTGTGTGTGTGTGTGTGTGTGTGTGTGTGTGCGCGCGTGCGCGCACTACTGGCCATTAAAATTGCTACACCAAGAAGAAATGCAGATGATAAACGGGTATTCATTGGACAAATATATTATACTAGAACTGACATGTGATTCCATTTACACGAAATTTGGGTGCATAGATCCTGAGAAATCAGTACCCAGAACAACCACCTCTGGCCGTAATAACGGCCGTGATACGCCTGGATATTGAGTCAAACAGAGCTTGGATGGCGTGTACAGGTACAGCTGCCCATGCAGCTTCAGCACGACAACACAGTTCATCAAGAGTAGTGACTGGCGTATTGTGACGAGCCAGTCGCTCGGCCACCATTCACCAGACGTTTTCAATTGGTGAGAGATCTGGAGAATGTGCTGGCCAGGGCAGCAGTCGAACATTTTCTCTATCCAGAAACGCTCGTACAGGACCTGCAACATGCGGTCGTGCTCTATCCTGCTGAAATGTTGGGTTTCGCAAGGATCGAATGAAGGGTAGAGCCACGGGTCGTAACACACATGAAATGTAACGTCCATTGTTCAAAGTACCGTCAATGCGAACAAGAGGGGACAGAGACGTGTAACCAATGGCACCCCATAACATCACGCCGGGTGATATGCCAGTATGGCGGTGACGAATACACGCTTCCAATGTGCGTTCACCGCGATGTCGCCGAACACAGATGCGACCATCATGATGGTGTAAACAGAACCTGGATTCACCGAAAAAATGACGTTTTGCCATTCGTGCACTCAGGTTCGTCGTTGAGTGCACCATCGCAGGCGCTCCTGTCTGTGATGCAGCGTCAAGGGTAACCGCAGCCATACTCTCCGAGCTGATAGTTAATGCTGCTGCAAACGTCGTCGAACTGTTCGTGCAGATGGTTATTGTCTTGCAAACGTCCCCATCTGTTGACTCAGGGATCGAGACGTGGCTGCACGATCGCTTACAGCCATGCGGATAAGATGCCTGTCATCTTGACTGCTAGTGATACGAGGCCGTTGGGATCCAGCACGGCGTTCCGTGTTACCCTCCTGAACCCACTGATTCCATATTCTGCTAACAGTCATTGGATCTCGACCAACGCGAGCAGTAACGTCGCGATACGATAAACAGCAATCGCGATAGGCTACAATCCGACCTTTATCAAAGTCGGAAACGTGATGGTACGCATTTCTCCTCCTTGCACGAGGTATCACAACAACGTTTCACTAGGCAAAGCCGGTCTACTGCTGTTTGTGTATGACAAATCGGTTGAAAACTTTCCTCATGTCAGCACGTTGCAAGTGTCGCCACCAGCGCCAACCTTGTGTGAATGCTCTGAAAAGCTAATCATTTGCCTATCACAGCATCTTCTTTCTGTCTGTTAAATTTCGCGTCTTTTAATTAATGGCCAGTATTGTATATTTCGAGCAAGCCACAATTTTGAGGTAACACATGCGTTATCAAGCAATAGTGTCGAGAAACTCCAACCGCAACAAGACAGCGTCCCCCTTCACGGTGTAGAGCGCTTAGCCTGCCCGAGCACGCCTCTGTGGGCCCTCCCACACAATGTGGGTGGTGGTTTGTTGAGCGCCACAGGCACACAATGGACTGTGGCCTAGGTCCCGCCAGTGCAGGGCTGCCTTTGTAAGCCCATGGTCGATGCGGCTGCGACTGAGCTGCATCCACAAATTTCTCTGCCGAAAGAAACCCGGTAGTCTAACGTGCGGTGTCAAGCAACTCCACGCTTCTCTTCGCCGTTAAATTCCAGCTCTTCTTCAAAATTTACAGTTACAGTTACAGTTATAAACTAGTCGCTGATCTGGCTCACAAGTAAAAGTCCGAATATTGAAATTAGCGAGGAAAATGTGGTCTTCTTTGGCTTTGGTTGTCCCGTTTGCATAAGAGTAATTTATCAGCGATTCAGTGGAGGGAAATACTGACAAAGAGAGAGAGAGAGAGAGAGAGAGAGAGAGAGAGAGAGAGAGAGAGAGCTAACTGAATGGTGTGGAATTCAGTGCCTCACTGATATCCCTCTGTACATCGAAATTGCTTGTATGGAATCTCCTTCTTACGGTCCCCATTCTCCTCAAACACAGCCGTAAAACGTGCAAGTTCTTGGGTTAAACTATCCACGTCGGAAAAGACATATCTTCCGTGTGTCAGTGTCCTAACGATGCCATTGCGTTGGTACAATTCTTATCATGCAGACATCAATCGATGTATGTCGGCTTTCGGTGAACAGTATGTCCCAGAGTACCATCTTATTTTTTATAATCCATTACATCCAAAAATAGAAACCTTTGGCCTCCAGGGCAAATCTAATGCTGGGATAAAATCGTTAAGTCTGCTGAGACACGTCCCTGAAGCCAGATAAAAAGGTATCGTCTGCGTATTTCCAGAAGCACGTTGGTTGCAAAGCTGAAATGCGCAATGCCCAATCCTCGAAATTCTCCTTGACTCAATTGGCGACTATGGGCGATTAAGGACTACCCATAGCCAGTCAGTCTTTCCGTTTATAAATGTTTCCATTAAATAAAAAAGACGTGGACGTGAGCACACGACGACAAAGCTTCACTCTCTCTCCATCCCCCCCCCCCCCCCCCGGGGGTTCCACAACTCTTTTGTGGATACGTGCGTGGCGAGCACGGGACCCCGAGCTAATGTGGCCTTCCTTCCTTTCCGGGCTGCATACCTTCCCTTTACGCATCCTTCCCTATCCCGCATCTTCGCCCCCCCTCCCCCCACCTCTGGCTCTTTCCTTCCCTTTCTCCCCCTCTGGGAGTATGGCTTGTGCCTACGTCCGGAGACGGACGCTCGTAAATGTAACGCATTCTTCGCCTTCTCTGCTTGTATGTACTTTGTCCTTCTCTTTTCCTTACCTCTTCTCTTTACCCTTTTCTCCGCTGCGGCGTTTGAGACCTCTCTTCTTTCCTTTCCCTTTCTTGGTTTTTCCCTTTCTCTTTCTTCCTCCCTGTGCGTGTCTGAAGGCCGACCCACGCATTTTTGTGTGTAGCCGGTGACGGGGTAACGCGTAATTCCCCGCCTCGGGTAGACAGGTAGGACACGTACGTACCCCCTGGTAACGGCCAGGCCCAGGGAGGGGTGATTACCCGATCTGATACCTTCCGAAAGGGCCGATTGGTCCCTCCGTCCGTTTGTCGGGAGCTGTGACCTGAGGTGTGAACAATCACCTAAGGCGGGAGTGCCCTCAGAGAGGGGGTCCACAAGGGAGGAGCGTGCCATTGGAGATGCCAGTAATCATGGGGGATTCTTCCGCAATGGTTTCCTCACCTTCCATTATGTCTGCTCACAAGCGTAAGTTCACTGAGTCTCAGCCACAGACAGTTCTTCCATCGTTGTCACAGTTCCTTGTTGTTTCTCGGTCTGACGAAGGTCACGACTTCTCCACGGTCAACCCTTTCGTTATTCAGAAAGGTGTCGACGCAATTGCAGGTCCTGTAAAGTCTTGTTCCAGATTACGAAATGGAACCTTGTTGTTAGAAACACAGTGCCCTCCAGGCACAAAAATTGCTGTGTACTTCACTGCTCCACACCTTCCCTGTCCGGGTTGAAGCGCACCGCACTTTAAACTCCTCGCATGGAGTCGTTTATACACACTCCCTCGATGGATTGTCTGACGAAGAAATTCAGCACTACCTGTCTGACCAGGGCGTAAAGGCCGTTCATAGAATTATGAAAAGGGTTTACATGAACATCATTCCAACCCACACTGTCTTCTTGACATTTGACAAAGTTCAACTCCCATCGAAAATCAAAGCAGGCTATGAGATAATTTCCGTTCGCCCTTACGTCCCAAACCCTACGCGTTGCTATCGGTGTCAGCGGTTCAATCACACCAGCCAGTCCTGTTCCAATCCGGCCAAATGTGTTATGTGTGGCAAGGATGCCCATGAGGGTGCTTGTCCACCTCCATCCCCTCGCTGCATCAACTGTATGGGTGATCACGCTGCTTCCTCTCGAGATTGCCCCGTTTTTAAAGACGAAAAGCTCATCCAGGAAATCAGAGTGAAGGAAAAGGTGTCGACCTTTGCTGCTCGAAAATTATTCGCCAGTCGACAGCCCACCGTGCCTCAGACAGGAAAATACAGCACTGTCCTTGCTTCTCCTCGGCCAACAAAGTAGGCGGCCACGCAGACTTGCGACATCACCTTTAGTGCCACGGTCGTCAGATCGGCCAGCGCAAAGATCGCCCGTTCAATCTCACCACTTTCGCCTGCCCACTCTATGACTCACCCTTCATTGGGTTCTGCTAAATCTCGAGCTCAAAAGTCAGACACCAAGACTTCGGAAAAAGAGCATACTCGTGAAGATTTTTTACGTACCCCAACTTCACAACCATCGGTTCCTCCTTCATCTAAACATCATATTTACAAGAAGGCTACTAATAAACCCAGTTCATCTCCTTCTCCGCCAAGGCGTGTCCCATCTACAGCACCACCTGGCGGAAATCGCCCTCGGCCATCTTCTGTGTCGCCAAGACGCACTGCTGGCGGCCGATCAACCGGCTGATCGCTGGTGGCAGGAGCTGCTCCTGAACAACCTATGGATCAGGATCTTCTGCCTTCGGCTGAATGCCATTCCATGCTGTCGGTCGCAAGCTCCGAGCAGTCGTTGAGTTGACGGCAACCTTGGTCACATTCCTACATTTTCTGTTCACCCTATGTCCATTATCCACTGGAATATCCGCGGCATTCGAGCCAATCGGGATGAATTGTCGATCCTCTTACGATCGTACTCGCCGGTCATCTTCTGTCTTCAGGAAACAAAGCTGCATCCCCATGACTGCTTTGTTCTCCCCCATTTTCAGTCCGTCCGATTTGATCTCCCCTCTGTTGAAGGCACTCCAGCCCATGGAGGACTCATGATTCTTCTCCATGATACTCCCCATTATCACCCAATCCATTTAAACACTTCCTTCCAAGCTGTCGCCGTCCGTCTTTCCCTTTCTGGATATACCTTTTCTCTTTGTACTGTATACATTCCATCGTCTACACCAATGGCACGAGCTGATCTCCTTCATCTTCTTGGTCAGCTTCCACCCCCCTATTTGCTGGTTGGGGACTTCAATGCCCACCACCCGCTTTGGGGATCTCCACATCCTTGTCCACGTGGCTCACTATTGCTAGACGTCTTCCACCAAGCGGATCTAGTTTGCCTCAACACTGGGATCCCTACATTTTTGTCTGCCTCCACGACAAATTTCTCTCATTTGGAGCTTTCGGTCGGTACTGTTCCGATAGATCGGCGCTTCGAATGGTTCGCCCTTGATGATACACACTCGAGTGACCACTTTCTATGTGTCCTTAGACTGCAGCCTTAACTGCCATACATGCGCCCGCGACGCTGGAAGTTTGCCCAAGCTGACTGGACATTTTTTTCGTCTCTAGCGACATTCGATGACCGTCACTTTCCCAGCGTCGACGATGAGGTCACACATATTACCGACGTTATTCTTACAGCTGCGGAACGTTCAATACCACGCACCTCCGAATTGCCCCGGCGCCCCCCAGTTCCTTGGTGGAACGAGGCGTGCCGTGACGCAATACGTGAGCGGCGACGTGCTCTTCGCGTTTCCCGCCACCATCCTACTTTGGCCAACTGTATCCGCTATAAGCAGTTCCGTGCGCGATGCCGTTGCGTCTTCCGCGATAGCAAGAAGGCAGGCTGGGACTTCTTTACTAGCTCATTTAACACCTTCACTCCCTCCTCGGAATTTTGGAGTCGGCTTCGACGGTTATCAGGCGCGCCTAGTTTCTCCCCGGTCTCTGAGCTCACTGTCGCGCATGATACATTAGTGGACCACGTCGCAATTTCTAACTCATTGGGTCAGCACTTTGCTGAGATTTCGAGCTCTTCAAATTACCCGCGAGCGTTTCTCCCGAAGAAACGTGCAGCGGAAGTGCGACCTCTTGCTTTCTCCTCTCAACATCGCGAAAGCTACAATACTGTTTCCTCCATGCGGGAACTCCAACATGCACTCTCTTCTTCTCGCTCCTCCGCCCCAGGACCGGATGGTATCCACGTCCAAATGTTGCTGCATTTATCAACCCATAGTCTGCGTTACCTCCTTCGCCTTTATAATCGAATTTGGACCGACAGTACTTTTCCCAGACGATGGGGGGAAGCTATCGTCGTTCCTGTTCCGAAACCTAGAAAGGACAAACATCTCCCCTCTAGCTATCGCCCCATTTATCTCACGAGTAGTGTATGCAAGGTTTTGGAGCGTATGGTGAATTGCCGTTTAGCTTGGTGGCTGGAGTCCCGCAGTCTTTTAACACCTGCCCAATGCGGATTCCGAAAGCATCGTTCTGCAGTTGACCATCTTGTTGCTCTCTCCACTTATATCATGAACAATTTTCTCCGGAAACGCCAAACAGTAGCAATATTTTTTGATCTGGAGAGAGCATACGATACCTGTTGGAGGACAGGCATCCTCCGCACACTGTTCTCTTGGGGCTTTCGAGGTCGGCTGCCCCTTTTTCTTCGCGAATTTATGGCAGAGCGCACATTTAGAGTGTGGGTGAACACTACTCTCTCCCGTACTTTCTCCCAAGAAAACGGGGTACCCCAGGGCTCCGTGCCGAGTGTTGTACTGTTTGCCATTGCCATAAACCCAATTATGGATTGTCTCCTTCCTGATGTCTCGGGCTCCCTCTTTGTGGACAATTTTGCGATCTACTACAGCTCTCAACGGACCGGCCTTCTTGAACGACGTCTTCAAGGATGTCTCGATCGCCTCCCCTCTTGGAGCATCGAAACCGGCTTCCGTTTTTCTCCCAGTAAGACCGTTTGTGTTAATTTTTGGCGACGTAAGGAGTTTCTTCCACCCTCCTTACATCTAGGACCTCTCAACATTCCGTTTTCGGACGTCGCTAAATTCTTGGGTCTTATGTTTGACAGAAAACTGTGCTGGTCCTCCCACGTTTCCTATCTTTCGGCTCGCTGTATGCGATCCCTCAACACCCTCCGTGTCCTGAATGATACCTCCTGGGGAGCGGACCGAGTGGTCCTTCTCCGCCTCTATCGCGCCTTAGTGCGCTCGAAATTGGACTATGGAAGCATAGTCTACTCCTCTGCTCGGCCGTCTATTCTTCGGCGTCTCGACTCTATCCACCACCGTGGATTACGTTTAGTGTCTGGAGCTTTTTACACCAGCCCTGTGGAAAGCCTTTATGCTGAGACAGCTGAACCTCCGCCGTCCAATCGGCGAGCAGTCCTTCTGAGTCGTTATGCTAGCCATCTGTCTTCCATGCCTGCTAATCCAGCCGATGACATTTTTTTCGACGCCTCCTTTGATGTAGGGTATTCAGGCCGCCCCTCCTCCCTACTACCACCGGGAGTCCGCTTCCGTCAACTGCTCCATTCTCTTTCCGTCCCCTTTCCTAAAACCTTCTTGACAACTTGGGGTACAGCACCACCTTGGCTCCGTCCCCGGATCTGCCTGCTCCGTGACCTTTGTCAGTTTCCCAAGGATGGTACCCCTTCACTTGTTTATCGTCGGGCATTTTCTGCTCTATGTGCACAAATGAAAGAAGCCACATTTATTTACACTGATGGCTCAAAAACATCGTTTGGTGTAGGGAGTGCCTATATTGTTGGCGACACCCCAAATCAATTTCGGCTTCCCGACCAGTGTTTGGTTTATACTGCGGAGCTTTACGCTGTTCTCCAGGCTGTCCACTACATCAGCCGCCATCAGCGGATACAATATGTTATCTGTTCAGATTCTCTCAGCTCTCTCCTCAGTCTCCAAGCTGTTTACACTGTCCACCCTCTGGTCCACCGGATTCAGGACTGTCTGCGCTTGCTCCACCTGGGGGGCGTCTCGGTGGCGTTCCTCTGGCTCCCGGGACACGTTGGTATCTGTGGAAATGAGGCGGCCGATATAGCGGCCAAGGCTGCAATCTCTCTTCTTCGGCCAGCTATTCAATCGATTCCCTTCGCCGATCTACGGAGCGTTTTATGTCGTCGTGTTGTTCTTTTATGGCACGCACATTGGTCGACACTTCCCCATAATAAATTGCGGGACGTGAAAGCTCTTCCTTGTGCTTGGACCTCTTCCTCCCGAACGCGTCGTCGGGAGGAGGTAATTTTAACTAGACTCCGGATAGGGCACTGTCTTTTTAGCCATCGACATCTTTTAAGCGGCGATCCTCCCCCACTCTGTCCCCACTGCTCTCAGCTGTGGACGGTAAGACACCTTTTAATTGAGTGCCCCTATTTTACCCCATTACGCGCCCGTCTACAGCTGTCGCCTGATATATCGTCAATTTTAGCAGATGACACGCGCTCAGCCGATCGCGTTCTCGAGTTTTAGTGCCAGTGAAATGACGTCAGTCATTTGAAGCTTTTTTTGGGACAACCAACCCCTTTCTGTAGTGGATTTGTAAGCCTTCCTTCTGCTTTTAGTTTCTCCAATTTTATGACTTTCGTTCCCATTGCTGCTGGTTTCCATTTTCGGTTTTTACCTGTTTCCTAAGTCACGGACCGGGCGCTAATGACCATAGCAGTTTTGCGCCCTAAAACTAAAACAAAAAAAATCTCTCTCCATCCATTTTTTCACTAACCAAAATGAGGGACTCTGCCAGAGGAACTCAAGTCATGAGGCAATTACGACACTGCTCAGGAAACCCAGTACTGTATATTCTCGGTCAGCGTGTGAATGTATTCGGAATGGAAATGCCCAGCTTTTGTTGGGACAGCCTTACTCTGTGCGTAGATAAACTTGAATCGACAATTTCGCTCTGTGCAATGCTCGACTGCCAATCGCTTAGTTATTCTGATACAGGTATGTTTGGTAATACGAGGGGCATTCAGTAAATTAACAGAACAGGTGTTTTTCTCGGCCAATTTTGGTTGAAGAAATCCGGAATTTGTTGTGGGACATCGTTGAACCCGCTTCAGCCCCTATTCTTCTAAGAAGTCTCGTAGGCGGCGCCCCTATACGTAGCTTCCAAAATGGCGTCTTAACAGAGGTGCTTCTAAGCAGAGCGTTGTCTCTGCGTTTCTTTGGCGGAAAACCAGGGCATCGCAGATATTCATACGCGCTTGCAGAATGTCAGAGGAGGCGATGCAGTCAAGAAAAGCGGTGAAGAAAAGCGCGATGAGTTGTTGGGCTAGGCGTCTGTCATTATCGCAGCAAGGTCGCACAAACCTGTCCTGTCACCGCGTACCGGCCGGCCGCACACGGCTGTGACTCCAGCAGTGTTGGTTCAAATGGCTCTGAGCACTATGGGACTTAACATCTGAGAGCTTCAGTCTCCTAGACTTAGAACTACACCACTGGCCATTAAAACTGCTACACCGCGCAGATGACGTGCTAAATACGCGAAATTTAACCGACAGGAGGTAGATGCTGTGAAATTTAACCGACAGATGATTAGCTTTTCAGAGCATTCACACAAGGTTGGCGCCTGTGGCGACACCTACAACGTGCTGACATGAGGAAAGTTTCCAACCGATTTCTCATACACAAGCAGCAGTTGACCGGCGTTGCCTGGTGAAAGGTTGTTGTGATGCCTCGTGTGAGGAGGAGGAGAAATGCGCACCATCACGTTTCCGACTTTGATAAACGTTAGATTGTAGCCTATCGTGATTGCTGTTTATCGTATCGCGACATTGCTGCTCGCATTGGTCGGGATCCAGTGACTGTCAGCAGAATATGGAATCAGTGGGTTCAGAAGGGTAACGCGGACCGCCGTGCTGGGTCCCAACGGCCTCGTATCACTAGCAGTCGAGATGACAGGCATCTTATCCGCATGGCTGTAACGGATCGTGCAGCCACGTGGGACGGTTGCATGATTACAACCATCTGCACGAACAGTTCGACGTTTGCAGCAGCTCAGTCACCCGACGTGATGGTATGAGGTGCCATTGGTTACACGTCTCGGTCACCTCTTGTTCGCATTGACGACACTTTGAACAGAGGGCGTTACATTTTAGATGTGTTACGACCCGTGTCTCTACCCTTCATTCGATCCCTGCGAAACCCAACATTTCAGCAGGATAAAGCACGACCGCATGTTGCAGGTCCTGTACGGGCCTTTCTGGATACAGAAAATGTTCGACTGCTGCCCTGGCCAGCACATTCTCCAGATCTCTCACCAATTGAAAACGTCTGGTCAATGGTGGCCGAGCGACTGGCTCGTCACAATACGCCAGTCACTACTCTTGATGAACTGTGGTATCGTGTTGAAGCTGCATGGGCAGCTTTATCTGTACACGCCATCCAAGCTCTGTTTGGCTCAATATCCAGGCGTATCACGGCCGTTATTACGGCCAGAGGTGGTTGTTCTGGGTACTGATTTCTCAGGATCTATGCACCCAAACTGCGTGAAAATGTAATCACATGTTAGTTCTATTACAATATATTTGTCCAACGAATACCCGTTTATCATCTGCAGTTTTTCTTGGTGTAGCAATTTTAATGGCCAGTAGTGTACTTAAACCTAACTAACCTAAGGACATCACACACATCCACGCCCGAAGCCGGATTGGAACCTGCGACGTAGCAGTCGCGCGGTTCTGGACTGAAGCGCCTAGAACCGCTCGGTCACAGCGGCCGGCAGTAATGTTGGAACGCGCGGACACACTCATTCGAGTAGATCGACAGATCACCAACGATCACTTCGCTGCACAACTGGACGTCTCTGTTTGTAGCGCTGACACAGTCGTGCATGATTTAGGTTATTCAAAGATGTGTGCCCGCTTGGTTCCTCGCCGTCTAACAGAAGACCATCATACAGGGTAACGAAGGATCACTTGAGTGGAGTTGCTTGTTCGTAACGAGGCTGATGGTAACAATTTTTTTCTCGAACACCGTCACAGGTGATGAAACATGGATTTATCAATTCTAACCGGAAAGAAAACGGCAATCCACGTAGTGGCTGCATACTAACTCTTTTCCGAAGAAAAAATTGAAAACCGCACTCTCAGCCGGTAGTCATGGCGACGGTCTTCTGATACTGTGAAGGGATCATTCTGTTTGATGCCATCCCTCATCGTGCCTCGTTCATCACTAAAGTGCGTTGTACTACCCCAAGGAAGTTGGAGAAACGACTTAGTTAGTGCGTCGCCACAAAAAATGCAAATGAACTCCTACAAGACAACACAAGTCAGCGCAGTCGAGAGAACTCCGCGTTGGACTGTTCTTCCTCGTCCAACCTACAGCTCGCATCTTTCACCTTCTGACTTCCAACTGTTTGGCCCAATGAAAGCACTCCGCGGAATTATGGGGAGGTTACTGATGCAGCAAGACGTTGGCACCGACGTCGACCAGTAGAGTGGTACCATGCGGATGTACAGGCCTTCCCAGTAAGATGGCGTATGGCCATCGCATTGGTCGAAGATTATATTGGAAAATGTTTTGTAGCCAAAAGAGTGGACAACGATATGGTATATTCTAATGCTGAATAACTCCAACTTGCTTTCAGAAAAATAAAAAGGTTGCATTACTTACTGAACGCCCTCTTAAAACAGCGGCTGCGAACACTGGCTCCACATGTGGTGTTGAAATTGCCTGATGTAACTGAAAACGGCAACCGCCAGAAAAAATTGAAATTAATGCAATTAAAAAGTAATGCCGTTGCAGCTCCAAAAAGGCTCAAATAAAAATGCTTCTTTCCTCGATTTCTACCTTTAAGTCTTCTCCCAAACTCACTGAGAAGAAGCGTACTGCAGCATAAAGACATGTGGTAAATTAAATGGCCGCCGCGACACGACATTTAGGCTGAGTCTGTCAACGTTCCAGAGGGAGGCAGGCAGGGCGGTGCCGGGTCCGTGTGAAGCGCTGCAGGTGAGTGCGACACGGGAATTCGTTTGCCGCCGTCCAGCGCAGCCCAGCCCCCAGCGCGGACAGAGGAGCTGCCGCCGCCTGGCCAGCCTCTGAATTATTGATGAGCGCTGCTGGCTCGTCACCACCACCAGACACCCCCCTCCCTCCCTCTCCGCCCTGCTGCCGCCTCTGCCAGACACGTGTTCCTTAGTGCACAGCAGCGTCTCCACCAGTTGCTCTCGCTACGTTCCTCCGCGGAAACGAAGGGAGGCCAGAGTTCACGCGCTCTGTCGCGTCCAGGTGGGGTCATTAGAGCCGCACTAGTTCGGTGCTTCAAGTTTGAGTTGGTCTGTTTGACTAATCCGTCCGGATGTTCGCTTGAAAAGATTTCCGTGAATCATAGGGAAGCTGTAAAACAGAATGATTCGACACGATACGAATCTCGAACCTGCCGAATACGAGACGTTTGTCGTACTTCTATCGCGATTTGTACCCCTTTTCAGCTGATAACCTTAAAGCTGTCGATGATGATGATGATGATGATGATCTTGTCGTCTTCATTCAGTTTTGCCAATAGCGCGCAAGCCTCTTCGTCTCTGCATAACTTACGCAGCCTACGTCCGTTTGACCCCCCGCCGCCACGCGCGCACACGCGCCCACTTTTCCATTACCAAACTGTATAACATGGCTCAGGATGTGTAACTATAAGTTGGGGTGGGTGAAACACGTAAATTATAACACCCTTAATATACTGAAGCGCCGAAGAAATTGACATAGGCCTGCGTATTCAAATACAGAGATAGATAAGCAAGCATAATACGGCGCTGCGGTCAGCAACGCCTATGTGAGACACGTGTCTGCCGCAGTTGTTAGATCGATTACTGGTGCTACAATGGCAGGTTATCAAGATTGAGTTTCAACGTGGTGTTGCAGTCGGCGCACGAGCGATAGGACACAGCATCTCCGAGGTGGCGATGAAGTTCCCATGCGAACATTTCATGAGTGTACCGCGAATATCAGGGATCAGGTAAAACATCAAATCTCCAACATCTTTATGGCCGGAAAAAAGATCCTACAAAAGCGGGTCCAACGACGACTGAAGAGAATCGTTCAGCGTGACAGAAATCCAATCCTTCAGCAAATTGTTGCAGATTTCAAGGCTGGGCCATCAATAAGTGTCAGCGTGTGAACCATTCAACCAAACATCTACCTCAGCTTTCGGGGCCGACGGTTCACTCGTGTTCTCTTGTTGAACTGTAAGACACAAAGCTTTACGCCTCGCCTGGGTTCAACACCGACTTTGGACTGTTGATGACTGGAAACATGTTTCCTCGTCGGACGAGTCTCGTTTCAAATTGTATCGAGCGGACGATCGCGTACGGACCCATGGACCCTGCATGTCAGCAGGAGACTGTTCAAGGTGGTGGAGGCTCTGTAATGCTGTGGGACGTGTGCAGTTGGAGTGATATGGGATCTCTGATACGTCGAGATACGACACTGACAGTTGACAGGTACGTAAGCATCCTGTCTGATCTCCGGTATTCATTCATGTCCATTGTGCATTCCTACGGACTTGAGCAATGAGAGCATGACTAAGTGACACCGCACACGTCCAGAATTACTACAGAAAGGCTCCAGGAACACTCTTCTGAGTTTAAATACTTCCTCTGGCCACCAAACTCCACAGACATCAAAACTGAGCATATCTAGGATGCCTTGCAACACGCTGTTCAGAAGAGACACGCAGCCCCTAGTACTCAGACGGATTTATGGACAGTACTGCAAGATTCATGATGTCAATTCCCTCCAGCACTACTTCAGACATTAGTATAGTCCATGCCACGTCGTGTTGCGGCACTTCCGCATGCTCGCGGGGGCCCTACTCTATATAAGGCAGGTGTACCAGTTTCTTTGGCTATTCAGTGAATATACAGTGTGTCCTATTTCCGTTAGGACTTTTTGTGTGAAATTACAAACTGCAGTGTTACTCCGTGGAGAGCTGCAGCATTGCTATGCTTGAAGTTTCGACAACAGCCGTGTAGACGGCCAAAGCACACATCCTGGCCTGACGCTCGTCGGAAAATGGCGGTGGAGCATTTTGTTTGGTAGCTTTGTTTGGTAGTTGAGTCTGTCCAAAGGTTCCTAAACTTTTCCTCTGACTTAATACTTTGAGAATGCTGGTACTCTGATGGAAAATCTTGTTAGTTTCGATGAGTAAAAAAAATTCTAAAAATGAGAAATTTATTTTATTCATTGATTACTTCAAAGTATAACTGATAACAAAGAAATCATAAAATTAAAAAAAAATAGATAATGGGAACCCCAGGTGGGAATGTCAGCAATGTAAGGAAAATATAGATTGCTACTTACCACAAAGATAAGTTAAATTGCAGGGAGGCACCATTAAGACCCAAATTAGCTTTCGGCCACAGCCTTCGCCAGAAAAAGTAACACACACCATTCATTCACACAAGCAAGCACGCCACACGCACACATGACTGCCAACTCCGATAGCTCGGACCAGAATACATTCTGCCGGAGTTGGCGGTCATGTGTGCGTGTGGTGTGCTTGCTTGTGTGAATGAATGGCGTTACTTTTTCTGACGAAGGCTGTGGCCGAAAGCCAATTTGTAAGTGTCTTTTAATGGTGCCTGTCTGCAATTTAACTTGACTTTACTGCAAGTAGCAATCTATCTTTCCCTTACATTGTTAAAAGAATAATTAGACTAGTCGAAATGTCGAAGACGTAACACCATGTAATTAAGATTTTCATGGAGCACTTCTTCACTTCCCGCGGAACACCAGTGTTCTGCGGAACAGATTTCGGGAAACGCTAGCATCTTTCCTGCCGAAATTGAATCCTTCCAGTATTTTTGAGATGTTTTTGCTCCTGCTGTCATAGCAGAGTGAAATCGCTGATCTAGTAAGATAACGGAGAAAGATAAGTCTTTTGGTTTCAGTTTGTTACCTTCAGGTAACGTACACTGGTTAATTATTGTGAGTTGTACTATGCCGGCTGTTGGGGGCTACAGTTTTTTTTTTCCATCACGAAACCACATTCGGGCGCGTAGACGGAGATGCCCTGTCTTGTAGTAGAGACGCAAGCGCGGGTCGTTCGCGCCGCCCTTGTGGTCGTCTGTTGAGGGGGCTGGCACACCGCGGGGGCAGCTAGTGCTGCATGTAATCGCGGGTGACGGGGGTCCGCCAGTGATCGATACCAGACGGCGTACACTGTCCGGCCGTGACGTCAGCACAGCTGTGCGCGTCACTCAGCAGTGATTTGTTTGGCGGCGCCCCCTCAAAGCGCTCATTGTTGCGAGGCCGCCCGCTGCGCGAGAGGTCTCTGGCTTCGGGCACGCATGCACAGGTCCTCCGAAGAAACTCGTACAGTTCGGCTTTCCTAAGTACCCCGGTATCATCTCCATAAGCTGCGTACACTATGCATCTGGAACATGTTGCAGTTGTTCTCGTCTACAGTCCAAAACCGGTTTGATGCAGCTCTTTGCGTTAGTTTAGCCTGTGGAAATATCTTATCTGTACTTCAGTCTACATCTATTTTAACCGGCTTACTGCAGTCGATCCTCTTTGATCTTTCATAATTTTATCCTCTCTCTCTCTCTCTCTCTCTCTCTCTCTCTCTCTCTCTCCCTCCCTCCCTCCCCCCCTTCTTCTTATTCCTTAATGCCCTCAATACGTGTTCTGTCAACCATGCCATTCTTTTAGTCAGGTTTTGTCTCCGTTCGTTTCAGTACATTGTTAATATACCAGAGGTGTAGAGGTAGCGTCTTTGCCTTGTAAGTAAAATGTCCTGGGTCTCGGGTTGGAAGTTAAATTCTGAATAAAAGTTAACCTCAGTGTCGGCCGAAGATTTCCGGCATAAGAAGTCACCTTCGCTCTGCCAACGGCCTTGTCAAAGAGGTCGGAGGAGGGGACTGAGGTTCAGGACACTCCATGTCCTTTGGGGTGGGACACTTCACCAAAAAAAAGGTGGAAGAAGCAACAGTGCCAACGTGTTCAGGGCGCAGAAGGCAATGGAAATCATTGCATTAAAGATACACAAGTGTATTCAAAGGACACGTTGTCTGTAACTGAAAAAGTGACATGATCACTTTTTTTTTTTTTTTCCATTCGGATCTCGCGGAAGGGTTTGACAAGGACTGGGGAGTGACCATGAGAAAAAGATGGAATAACCAACGAAAGGGTAACGTTCCACGGCTTGATGTGTGGAATGTCAAAATTTTGAACGTGGTAAGGAATCTCGAAAATGCGAAAACGCAAATGCAAAGGCTCAGTGAAGTGGAGTGAAAAGATACAGATTTCTGGTCAGATGAATATATGTAATACCAACAGCAGTAGAAAACGGTATAACGGGAGTAGGATTCGTTACGGATGGGAAGATAGGACAGCGAGTGAGTTATTGTGAACTTCGGATTTACGACGATGACTACTACTACTACTACTACTACTACTATCGACACGATATTGCAGTGCCTGTGTTATTCCGAATTACGATGCAAAGTTCCTTCGGAATAACACAGGCACTGCAATATCGTATCGATAGTCTTTCTCGTTGTCGTCGTCATTCCGAAGACTGATTTGATTGAGTTCACCATGCTACTGCATCCTGCAAGCCTCTTAAACTCCGAATAATTACTGCAACCTACATCATTCTGAACCTGCTTGCTGTATTTATGTCGTAGTCTCCTCCTACGTTTTTCACCCGTCAGACTTCTGTCCAGTATTAAATTGGTGATCACTATTTCTCAGAAGTTGCCCTATCATCCGACACCTTCTTTTAGACAAGTTTTGCCAGTTTTTTTTGTCTTCCCAGTATCACTTTTGAAAAGCTTCTATTTTTGTCTAAACTGTCTTTGTCCAAGTTCCACTTCTATTCGTGGATACACTTCAAATGCCTTCAGAAAAGGCTTCCTAACACACAAGACTATGATTAATGTTAACTAATTTCTCTTCTCGAGAAACGATTTTCTTGCCATTGCCAGTCTACTTTTTATATCCTCTCTTTTTCGGCAATGATCAGTTGTTTCTGCCCAAATAACAAAACTCGCTTACTACTTTGTCTCTCAGTTTCTAATCTAATTCCGCAGCATCTCCTGATTTAATTAGACTTCATTCCATTTTCCTCCTTTAAAGACGCTATACATTCCGTTCAACTGCTCTTCCAAGTCCTTTACTGTCTGACACAATTACAGTGTCACTGGAAAACCTCAAAATTTTTATTTCTTCTCCTTGAATATTAATTCCCACTGCAATTTTTCTTTGGTTTCCTTTACTGCTTGCTCAATGTATAGGTTGAGTAACGCTGGGTTGTAAATAGTCTGTCACTCCCGGTATGAAAATTGTCACGTTACTGGTATTGCTATCGACACATGTTGCCGGGAATATCCACAAAAAATTTTCGGCTAAAACTGCTATTGTGTGGAGCAGGTAATATGACCGTTATAGTGATGCTTAGCGATTCCAACTAAATAAAAATAACCCAAGACAATCGATCGCATGATTTCCAGTTGTTATTTCAGTCGTTATCGTAGACATATGTTTAACGAACAGTGTCTTCATGTGAACAAAGTAAAATTTTGGTCTTAAAGAAGCAGCTTGAAAACTGATACATTAGTTATGACTATTTCTTGTACCTGGAGAAGTCTTGTCAGGCCACACTGCTGACACGTCCACAGTAGGTGACATAGTCTGGATTGCGTGGTAGTCACAGTATCTTCCCTTAACCATCAGGCGACTTCGTCTCCGTGCCCTGTGCTGATGACTTTTAAGTATGCGACGGCTGTGTTTGCTAGCTTGATGTTGTTAACTTTGACACTGTGACCGGGCGTTACTCGCATGACTTGACTCAAACTAGTAGAACGATGTTTGTAGAACATGTTTTATATGCGTGTATTGTAAATACGAATGTAAGTTAACGTTTCCTCAAGGACCTTAACACTGTAATGAGTGTCTCACTTATTCTCTTGTTTTAGGCACCGTATTTTTGTGTCTTGATCTAAAGGTGATCGTTTAAGCGGTTGAAACTAGTCATCACTGTTTTCTACTTCGCTATCTCGGCCAAATAAAGTTTTATTAAATCTGCAACACTCAGGTTTACAGATGGCTGTCTCCATGTTAAGTATGTGAGGTAATTAATTTCCCTAAATCTGCAAATGCCATAAACACAGGTTTGCCTTTCTTCAGTGCACGATGAATCGCAAGGTCAGTATTGTCTCGCATGGTCCTACATTTCTCCGGAAACCAGACTGATACTACCAAGTAGGTGGCGCAACGGTTAGCACACTGGTCTCTCATTCTGCGGCACACGGTTCAAACCCGCCTCCGACCATCCTGATTTAGATTTTCCGAAATTTCCTCTAAATCGGTCCGGGTAAATGCCGGGGTGGCTCCTTTGAGAGGTCACAGCCAACTTCCTTCCGTATTCTTGTGATAATCCGAGCTTGTGCTCCGTCTCTTACGACCTCTATGCTGGCGGGACGTAAAACCTTAATCTTCCTTCTGTCCCTCCTCCAAACCGATCTTGCCCGACGATGGCCCCTACAAGTTTTTCCATTCGCATCCGTAATTGGTAACTATGACTTACCAAATTCCCAGTTCAGTAAAAGTCACACCTGTCCGCACCTGCCTGCAGATGCACCCGACGGTATCCTCATTGGCGCAGGATTTTATCCGCACAGTACCGGGTGATCAAAAAGTCACTATAAATTTGAAAACTTAATAAACCACGGAATAATGTAGATAGAGAGGTAAAAATTGACACACACGCTTGGAATTACAGGGGGTTTTATTAGAAAAAAACAAAGTTCACAAAAATGTCCGACAGATGGCGCTGGACAGCAAAACGTCAGTGACTGCCACCGTGACGGTGAGAGGTACGCCGATATGTTACAGAATCGCATCATCCCGAGCCTGGTTGATAAACACCTGCTGGAACGTACGATGTTTATGCAGGATGGCACTCCACCCCATATTGCTAGACGCGTGAAAGATCTCTTGCGCGCGTCGTTTGGTGGTGATCGTGTGCTCAGCTGCCACTTTCGTCATGCCTGGCCTCCCAGGTCCCCAGACCTCTGCCCGTGCGATTATTGGCTTTGGGGTTACCTGAAGTCGCAAGTGTATCGTGATCGACCGACATCTCTGAAGACAACATCCGACGCCAATGCCTCACCATAACTCCGGACATGCTTTACAGTGCTGTTCAGAACATTATTCCTCGACTACAGCTATTGTTGAGGAATGATGGTGGACATATTGAGCATTTCCTGTAAAGAACATCATTTTTGCTTTGTCTTACTTTGTTATGCTAATTATTGGTATTCTGATCAGTTGAAGCGCCATCTGTCGGACATTGTTTGAACTTCTGTATTTTTTTGGTTTTAATAAAACCCTATGTCATTCCAAGCATGTGTGTCAATTTGTACCTCTCTATCCACATTATTCCGTGATTTATTCAGTTTTCAAATTTATATTGACTTTTTGATGACCTGGTATATACAGGGTAAGCGCAAAGTCTTGCCCTGATCATAAAAATTTATGATAGAATAACCGTTTGACATAATAAGTAACATTTGACGCCGTTACATAGGTTAGTGTTACTAGTTTAAGACCACTTGCGTTAGTAAACCTCAACGTGTGCTCCCTTGGTAGCTCGGAGATTGTCGAGGCGGTATTCCAGTTACCGCCAGGTGTTTCGTAACATGTGTTCTGTCACAGTACCCACAGCAGCTTATATCCTAGCCTTCACTTCGTCGACGTCAGCAACTGGTGGGACGAAGACTCTGTCCTTGATATAGCTCCAAAAAAAAAAAAAAAGTCAAGGAGCGTAATGTCTGGAGAGCGGTGTGGCCAGGGTGTTGGACTGTTCCTTCCAGTCTACCGATGCGGACATTACTCCCCTCTGTAATTGTTATAATCAGGGCAAGACTTTGTGCTCACCCTGTACAACTGCGGATATCCGTATTCACGCAGAGTCAGACGGGCAGCAGCGGTTGCCGGGGCGTCGCCTGCGGCAGGTGCTCCGCGCCGCCACCAGACTCGGCGGCGCCGGTGGCGGTGGCGGTGGCGCGGCTGTATCGACGCGGACAACAGGTGTGGCCAGACGGGAAGGCGCCGTGAGCCGTGCCGCGCTGCACAGACGCGCCGCCGTCGCCATGGAAACCGACGTCGCGTCTCCCTGCCGCAGTCAGTGACGCCTCCTGTATCTCCATGCAGCCCCCGCTGTTCCGTACCATCGCCACCTTGTATTTAGGGGTACATTCTTTTGAATCTACGAGGGTTGGACAGAAAGTAATGCACTGCATTTTCTTTTCTCAGCCGAAAACTATGCTACGAATGCAAAACGTTACATATATATTATTTTAAGTCTCCTGAGTGAGCGCACCAAGTTTGTCACTGCCGACAGATAGCGTAGCTGCAGGACAGTTTAAAAATGGCGTCCGTAGGTGATGTACGTTACAAGCAACGTGCCGTCATGGAATTTGTCACTGCAGAGAAAGAAACAGTGAGGAATATTCGCAAACGCTTTTGCAAAGTCTACAGAGCATCTGCTATAGACAGATGTACAGTTAGTCGCTGGGCATGGAGGGTGAGGTCACCAGAAGGCGGCTCGGCGGAGCTCCATGATTTGCAGTGGTTGGGGAGACCATCCACGGCTGTCACACCTGACCCTGCCTCCTCGGACTTCCACTTGTTTGCACCATTAAAGGACGCCATTCGTGAAAGACATTTTGAGGACGATGAGGAGGTGATTCACACAGTGAAGTACCGGCCCCACCACCAGGACAAGGTTTGGTACTGACAGGGAATACACGCCCTTGTTTCGCGCTGGAGGAAGGCCGTAGAGCGGGATGGAGATTCGGTGGAAAAATGGTGTGTGTAGATAAAACACCGTTCTTTAGTGTGTGTGATTCTGATTATGTTCAATAAAGAATTGTTAAAGGAAAAAATGCGGTGCATTACTTTCTGGGCAACGCTCGTAGCTTTCCCTGTCTTGAATCGGAAGGCAAGAACGCGTAATCGATCTCGAAGTCTCTGCAATTAAAGAAGACTGTAGCGTAGAAACTGTAACAGCGTTGTAGAAAAACGTGTTCGTTTACGTGACGGTTGTTTTACGCGAAACGAATGTTGAAGCACGGCTTTTTCACTTGAAAGCGCATCTCGTAAGCGATCTGCCCTTTTTGAAATGCTGTTGCCTATTGTGAGATACATAAAACGTATCCGGACTTCAAATACTTTGTCATATTATAGATGGCGTTCTGATCCGTGTAACAATAATGAACGCAATCTAACTGCAACAAGACAAATGAAAGCTGATTGAGCAGAGTGAACTTCTGTTAATAGCGCAACGTAAAATTATTAGGCGTAGTGTCAGCAGATCAGACTTAAATAAACCTGAAAAATCTACAGGTTGATTACAATTAAACTTCCGCTGCTTGAGAGGGCCTCCATGAAATACGAGTGATTGGAGGGTGACTTAACTTCGGGGAAACATTTCTGACGACCTGTGGAAGAGAAGTAACGAATAAACCATTGAAAGATACATATTTCAATTTCCACCTGAGTGGGTTTACATCTGGTCGTCTTGGTGGCTACGTAGCTAAGAACGATCGGCCAATGATTTGGTTTACTCCTGTGAGAAGCCGACGGCTAATTGCTCAACAAATTGTTGAAGTTTCTGACGCCATGGCTGAGAATGGTGGACGCAATATGCCATTTTCAAGCAGTGCACTAGCTGTGTCAGTGCAGCTGAACATTCCATCGTCCACCGTTCGAAAAGTGCTGCGAACAATTGTGGAATGGTATTTGTACAAGCTTTACGTTATGCAGCAATTTCTGCCACATGACGAACACATTCGAGTAGACTTCGCTCTTCTGTTTTCACGACATGGGCCTCACAATATTTTTTGGAGTGATGAAGCACACTTCACGCTCACTGCAGCAGTGAACACACAACTGTGGCATTAGGGGATCACAACGTTCAACTTACGTTCATGTACACGTGAGTGTGTTATTGCTCCACGGCACAGATCGTGATCGGTCCACTTTGCTTTAAGGAACTCGAACGCCAATGACCAAGGATATACAGCGAGAACGGCACACATTAGTATGATTTCCGTCGTCAACATATGATCCCAGCTGTGCTGGAGAGCTTTATACTAAACTGCTCCTATGCACGATGGAGCTCCCCCTAACATAGCTCTTCAGGTCATTCGGTTACTCCGTAATACGTTTGGAGGAATCGAATGATTGGCCGATCGTTCTAAACTGCGTTGCGACCAAGATGACGAGATTTGAACCCTCTCATCCGAAGATCAAAATGTGTTTCTTTCAATAGCTTATTCGTTATTTTTCTTCCGCGTCTCCTTGCATATGTTTCCACAAAGTTCGTCATACGATCACTCGTTCTTCATGGGATCCTCTCAAGTAGCCAAAGCCCATCTGTAAGCACCCTTAAATAAGATTCCAGCAAAAGTAAACATGTACTGGGAACACGATTCAAAGTTGGTCCAGTGCTAATTTGCTCTGAAAGATTTGGGTATCCCTGTTTATAAAAATTTTAAAAAAAGCTCGAAAAACTCTTCGTGAGTGCTTCTGAAACACCGAATAAGCATACTTCGGCAGAATCACATTCAGCGCCTCTCTCAACAGCGACAGCGTCAAACCTCTCTTACTAGCTGCAAAATTCATGTAAAGAACGTGGAGTCGTAATGTTTAAAATCGGGTGCGTTACCTGTCATTGGAAATATTAAGCGAAATGTCAGATGCCTCTGCTAGGTGACATAAAGGGAGCGGCTCGCAACACGCTGTCATGCAGTAGCGGCAGAATTAAAGTAATGCCCATACACAAAGTGCCAAATCCATGACAGAGGAGTTCAAATGAAAGAAATGCCATTTCCAAGAAGTAAATAAATTCAAAAAGCCATTGGGCGGCGCGTGACAAGTAAACCAGCTATGCAAACATCAGAGAACACCAGAAAGCTGTACTGAACATGTTAGAACTCAAGGCATAGATTATTTTTGGCGACAACCATTTAGCGTCTGAATTTCAGCATTCGAAGCGCGAGCTCAGAGAAAATGGTTACAGCAAGGGGGAATTTGCTAAGGCATTCAGATGCCGCCGTCGAAGGACGCCTCATGAATCGTCGATAGAGGCCAGCTGAATTCCTCGTATACTGTGGGTCCACTACGAGCAAAATAGAACGCGTGTTGAAGAGACGTGGACTGAGACCTGTGTTCCGGACCGCCTCCTAGATAGGAGATAGGTTACGCCCCATTAAAGGCAGCCTGGCTTTCAGAGTTTCTGGCGTATATGGTACCACCTGAGACTGTGCTATCATTTACGTAGGTTAAAGTATTTGCATTGTTGCCAAGTGATGTCAGCAGCAGTCGCTTCATATCAAACGAAGGGAATTTGACGAGTCGGCCGTGGCTGGACATCGTCCAAAAAATGAGCATAAAATACAATTTGAAAAAACTCTAGTTTTGGCTCAAACACCATTATACTGGGATTCTGCTGTTGAAGAAGCGTCCGGAATTACTATAAACAGCAACAGTTTTGAGACCAGTGGTACACACTTAATAGGGAATGGCGGCGGACTTCGGGTACTGAACGGAAGCAAAAATGTGGGCTTAACGCTCATTGGGACACGACGGCTGCAGTTTCAAACGTGGCTCCGGCCACTCGCGCCATGTGACGTCACTCGGTCCCAGGCGAGGCCCACGAGAAAGACAGGCCAGGCGCTTACGTCACAGGATGTTGACACTGCTGGTCTTACAAGTGCCAGCAGCCGTCTCTGGCGCAGAGCGAGTAACTACTTCAAACGGGTTAAATAATTCTTGACTGCGCTATTAAATGCATGCGGCTTCTCGATAGCGTACGACAAAATTAAAATCTTCAGTCGGCACCTTTTCAATTGAATATTGATTTCCCGTGGGTGCTGCACGAACCCGAGCGTTCCCGAAGTACAGCGGACAAGCTTACTAGTATGATGCCACAAGATCTCTGCAAGGCCCATATATCTGTTTGGCTCCGGTCTCGTGGCGAGCACGTGCGCCATCCCGGCCGTCTGTGGAAGGTTTCGGACGGTGCCATTACATCTATATAAGAACAGTTAGACACATAATGTGCATCCAAAGGACATGTGGCCTGTAATTGAAGAAGTGTCATGATGATCTCTCCATTGGCAAAAGATTCCGGAATAGTCCCCCATTCGGATTTCCGGGAGGGGAGTGCCAAGGGGGAGGTTACCATGAGAAAAAGATTGAATAATCGACGAAAGGATAACGTTCTAAGAGTCGGGGCGTGGAATGTCAGAAGCTTGAACGTGGTAGGGAAACTAGAAAATCTGAAAAGGGAAATGCAAAGGCTCAATCTAGATATAGTAGGGGTCAGTGAAGTGAAGTGGAAGGAAGACAAGGATTTCTGGTCAGATGAGTATCGGGTAATATCAACAGTAGCAGAAAATGGTATAACAGGTGGAGGATTCGTTATGAGTAGGAAGGTAGGGCAGAGGGTGTGTTACTGTGAACAGTTAAGTGACCAGGTTGTTCTAATCAGAATCGACAACAGACAAACACCGACAACAATAGTTCAGGTATACATGCCGACGTCGCAAGCTGAAGATGAACAGATAGAGAAAGTGTATGAGGATATTGAAGGGCTAATGCAGTATGTAAAGGGGGACGAAAATCTGATAGTCATGGGCGACTGGAATGCAGTTGTTGGGGAAGGAGTAGAAGAGAAGGTTACAGGAGAATATGGGTTTGGGACAAGGAATGAAAGAGGAGAAAGACTAATTGAGTTCTGTAACAAGTTTCAGCTAGTAATAGCGAATACCCTGTTCAAGAATCACAAGAGGAGGAGGTATACTTCGAAAAGGCCGGGAGATACGGAAAGATTTCAGTTAGATTACATCATGGTCAGACAGAGATTCCGAAATCAGATACTGGATTGTAAGGCGTACCCAGGAGCAGATATAGACTCAGATCACAATACAGTAGTGATGAAGAGTAGGCTGAAGTTCAAGACATTAGTCAGGAAGAATCAATACGCAAAGAAGTGGGATACGGAAGTACTAAGGAATGACGAGATACGTTTGAAGTTCTCTAACGCTATAGATACAGCAATAAGGAATAGCGCAGTAGGCAGTACAGTTGAAGAGGAATGGACATCTCTAAAAAGGGTCCTCACAGAAGCTGGGAAGGAAAACATAGGTACAAAGAAGGTAGCTGCGAAGAAACCATGGGTAACAGAAGAAATACTTCAGTTGATTGATGAAAGTAGGAAGTACAAACATGTTCCGGGAAAATCAGGAACACAGAAATACAAGTCGCTGAGGAATGAAATAAATAGGAAGTGCAGCGAAGCTAAGACGAAATGGCTGCAGGAAAAATGTGAAGACATCGAAAAAGATATGATTGTCGGAAGGACAGACTCACCATACAGGAAAGTCAAAACAACCTTTGGTGACATTAAAAGCAACGGTGGTAACATTGAGCGCAACGGGAATTCCACTGTTAAATGCAGAGGAGAGAGCAGATAGGTGGAAAGAATACATTGAAAGCCTCTATGAAGGTGAAGATTTGTCTGATGTGATAGAAGAAGAAACAGAAGTCGATTTAGAAGAGATAGGGGATCCAGTATTAGAATCGGAATTTAAAATAGCTTTGGAGGACTTACGGTCAAATAAGGCAGAAGGGATAGATAACATTCCATCAGAATTTCTAAAATCATTTAGGGAAGTGGCAACAAAACGACTATTCACGTTGGTGTGTAGAATATGAGTCTGGCGATATACCATCTGACTTTCGGAAAAGCATCATCCACACAATTCCGAAGACGGTAAGAGCTGACAAGTGCGAGAATTATCGCACAATCAGCTTAACAGCTCATGCATTGAAGCTGCTTACAAGAATAATATACAGAAGAATGGAAAAAAAAAATTGAGAATGCGCTAGGTGACGATCAGTTTGGCTTTAGGAAAAGTAAAGGGACGATAGAGGCAATTATGACGTTACGGCTAATAATGGAAGCAAGGCTAAAGAAAAATCCAGACACTTTCATAGGATTTGTCGACCTGGAAAAAGCGTTCGGCAATATAAAATGGTGCAAGCTGTTCGAGATTCTGAAAAAAGTAGGGGTAAGCTATAGGGAGAGACGGGTCATATACAATATGTACAACAACCAAGAGGGAATAATAAGAGTGGACGATCAAGAACGAAGTGCTCGTATTAAGAAGGGTGTAAGACAAGGCTGTAGCCTTTCGCCCCTACTCTTCAATCTGTACATCGAGGAAGCAATGATGGAAATAAAAGAAAGGTTCAGGAGTGGAATTAAAATACGAGGTGAAAGGATATCAATGATACGATATCAATGATACGATTCGCTGATGACATTGCTATCCTGAGTGAAAGTGAAGAAGAATTAAATGATCTGCTGAACGGAATGAACATTCTAATGAGTACACAGTATGGTTTGAGAGTAAATCGGAGAAAGACGAAGGTAATGAGAAGTAGTAGAAATGAGAACATCGAGAAACTTAACAGGATTGATGGTCACGAAGTCAATGAAGTTAAGGAATTCTGCTACCTAGGCAGTAAAATAACCAATGACGGACGGAGCAAGGACGACATTAAAAGCAGACTCGCTATGGCAAAAAAGGCATTTCTGGCCAAGAGAAGTCAACTAATATCAAATACCGGCCTTAATTTGAGGAAGAAATTTCTGAGGATGTACGTCTGGAGTATAGCATTGTATGGTAGTGAAACATGGACTGTGGGAAAACCGGAACAGAAGAGAATCGAAGCATTTGAGGTGTGGTGCTATAGACGAATGTTGAAAATTAGGTGGACTGATAAGGTAAGGAATGAGGAGGTTCTACGCAGAATCGGAGAGGAAAGGACTATGTGGAAAACTGATAAGGAGAAGGGACAGGATGATAGGACATCTGCTAAGACATGAGGGAATGACTTCCATGGTACTAGAGGGAGCTGTAGAGGGCAAAAACTGTAGAGGAAGACAGAGATTGGAATACGTCAAGCAAATAATTGAGGACGTAGGTTGCAAGTGCTACTCTGAGATGAAGAGGTTAGCACAGGAAAGGAATTCGTGGCGGGCCGCATCAAACCAGTCAGTAGACTGATGACAAAAAAAGAACAGTCAGCCACAGCAGTCAGTGATTTCAACCCCTGATGACGATGGCGGAGATAACTATCGAAAACTGGAGTATTTTATTCGAAATGATGCGGCTTCTAAACTGAGGAGATTTGTATAAGAACAAAGTTATATCTACATCTACATTTAAACTCGGCAAGTCACCCAACGGTGTGTGGCGGAGGGCACTTTACGTGCCACTGTCATTACCTCCCTTTCCTGTTCCAGTCGCGTATGGTTCGCGGGAAGAACGATTGCCGGAAAGCCTCCGTGCGCGCTCGAATCTCTCTAATTTTACATTCGTGATCTCCTCGGGAGGTGTAAGTAGGGGGAAGCAGTACATTCGATACCTCATCCAGAAACGCACCCATCGAAACCTGGACAGCAAGCTACACCGCGATGCAGAGCGCCTCTCTTGCAGTCTACCACTTGAGTTTGCTAAACATCTCCGTAACGCTATCACGCTTACCAAATAACCCTGTGACGAAACGCGCCGCTCTTCTTTGGATCTTCTCTATCTCCTCCGTCAACCCGACCTGGTACGGATCCCACACTGATGAGCAATACTCAAGTATAGGTCGAACGAGTGTTTTGTAAGCCACCTCCTTCGTTGATGGACTGAATTTTCTAAGGACTCTCCCAACGAATCTCAACCTGGCACCCGCCTTACCAACATTTAATTTTATATGATCATTCCACTTCAAATCGTTCCGCACGCATACTCCTAGATATTTTACAGAAGTAACTGCTACCAGTGTTTGTTCCGCTATCATATAATCATACTATAAAGGATCCTTCTTTCTATGTATTCGCAATATTTTACATTTGTCTATGTTAAGGGTCAGTTGCCACTACCTGCACCAAGTGCCTATCCGCTGCAGCTCTTCCTGTATTTCGCTTCAATTTTCTAATGCTGCAACTTCTCTGTGTACAACAGTATCATCCGCGAAAAGCCGCATGGAACTTCCGACACTATCTACTAGGTCATTTATATGTATTGTGAAATGCAATGGTCCCATAACACTCCCCTGTGGCACGCCAGAGGTTACTTTACTTTTTTTGGAAAAAACAGTTGACCTGTGTAGCAGCTGCACTGTAAATAGAACCACCCGGTAGTTCTCCGAGGTGAATTCCATTTTTTAAGATTTGGGTAGGCGGTTCATGATAGCAAATACTGGAATCTGTTCTTTCAGTGTTACCAGCGAGGAGGAGAACAACATGCATTATGGAAGAGGGAAAGGGAGCGATTGTCCCTGCCGCCGAGGTACAAACGCGGCGAGCCCACTCTCTGTCGGGGCTAGAGCACAGTAGGAAGGCTGGGCGGGCGGGCTCGACGGCCACTTTCTGGGACCGCGCCGCTGGTCGATACGAGATGGCTGGCTCTTTCTACCTCTACCAACTCCTTTGTCTTTTGTCCGAGAGACCATCGATCTCTTACCAAATAGCGCCGTTATTACTCTCTCTCTTCTGGCCACCAGCAATTCAGGGAACTGTAGCTGCCATCTATACACCTTGCAAGACACCTCCGATCCACATAATGCTGCGGTATTGATAACTGGAAATTGAAGGCTGTCATTCTGACTGTTGCTTATGAAGAGTTCGTTGACATACTTACACTCTTCGACAGTTAAATATTGCAGATGTCAAAGCTGCCATTGTTCTGTATTTTAGCAGGCCCTGGAGCTGTATAGCTGTAGGCCGGTTGCGTTTCTGTCGAAAACAGTCACAGCCAGTCACGCATTGTCTGTATGGTTCAGAGACAGTAAGCAGAGTGCGCAATCTTAACTCTTCGGAACTAGTCTATATCGTGTTAAAACACTAACGATGGCAATAAACTACTAGTAGGCCCTATATTAAAGCGTGAAATACATTTGGCGCTAGAGGATCATTTTTCTGCGATATGTATACATTCTCCGTACATAGCATGGAGCTCAGGATGAGTTCGCGGTACGTAAGACTTTTTGTGAAATTCCGTGTTCTACGGACATTTGTGTAGCGAATGAGCTACACAGAAAACTTAGACGCAATTCATATATAGCCTATGGAAAAAATTCTCCTGTTGAAGTACTGCCGGCAGCTGTGACCGAGCGATTCTAGGCGCATCAGTCCAGAACCGTACTGCTGCTGCGGTCGCAGGTTCGAATCATGCCTCGGGCATGGATGTGTGCGATGTCGTTAGGTTTAACTAGTTCTAAGTCTAGGGGACTGATGACCTCAGATGTTTAGTGCTTAGAGTCGTTTTGGAGAAGTACTGTGTTGTAATTTAGTTAATCTTAAAGTTAAACTTTTGATATACACTCGTGGGTATTACTTTCTTCATCACATTTAGTTGGAAGTGAGTAAATGATGCCAACAGTTTTCGTCGACAGCCTCTGGACAGTCCACATGATTGAGCAGAAACGACTTATCGAAATACCAGTATGGATCAAACTACTTAACTTCAATTTTTTTGTGTCGGATTAGGATTCTAATCTGAACCTTGCATCCTGCAGGCAGGTCTTACCGGTTGAGCTATCCAAGCGCCACTGTCAACTCGCCTTCACCGCCTCCATTCTGCCAGTACTTACGTAAGATCGTTCCTTGTGAGCGGCAAGAGTCTCGCTCTTAGTTGCGAATCGCCACGATATTTTAATGTCTGGTAGCTTCCGTGTTAGTACCACCCTACATACTGGAACAGTACGACGTGCTGACCGACCCTGTTGCGGAGAAATCAGTGGTCGGGTTACAGCATTTGCGTTTCCAGTATAACATTTGAACAGTTGAGAGTATGGTACTATGGCTTCAAGCAGTGACATTTTTCTAAGATGCTGTGGACTCCTGTACATCATCGAACGTGGGAAGCAGCTTCACATCTGCAGTCACCTTAGTGGGGTCGCCATCATCATATTTCTGTGGAGGTATTGTAGCCAGATAGTACAAAGACCTTCAGAGATAATATTTTGTATGAAAACTGACATGTAGGGAAAAATGAAATACCTGAGATGAGGTATGAAATGACATGAAGGATTCAACTTGCAAATTCACTGTGACAAACTGCACGCTTATTTCTAAGTGGGGAAAATGGCGCAATAATTAAAAATAGTTACTATTGTTAATTTGTAAAATAAAAATACATACATAAGATAATATTAAGTGGTGAAACGCTTAATAGCATAAGTTCGATCGACATTTAACGAATACTATTTTCTATTTTTTATGTAGTTCTTAACACTTACCTTACTGTGAAATGAAGCCAAAAATTAGTAAAATTCTTATACCCGTTTCTTCTGTTACAGGTGAGTGTTGGGAATCTTCTTGCTGGCTGCTCACATAGCCCGCCCTGTTACGTGGTTTGGACTGTCTGGTAAATATGGACTACAAACCTGAAAATAAGTGTATTATCCCTTCTTGGAGACGAATGGGAGCGACTGTTGGTCGAGGCTGTGTTGCAGTCCAGATAATGTCACGCCCCTGCGCCGAAGTTTTTTATTCACTAAGCACTAATAAAATGTTGCTAGGAATAAATGATACTTAGCGAGAAATATACTTCTAAACTAATATGACTTAAAAAGAAAGGTAGCAGCTAACAACATACTTTGTATACGTTAGGTTCTCCTGTCTCATATGATGTGTAGGACAGCGTGACACATCGGCCGTCCCATGGTCATTCATTATATCTCATCAGATTCGCCTTATTCTTCACAATTTCGTCGTTCGATAAGATGCTACCCAACTATTAGAAATAACTTACCTTGCCGTCCACACCCTCCCGTACCTGAGATTAAATGGCTGTGCAATGTACTCTATAGCACGCTGTCAAGTAAATCCCATCTGAAATAATGCTATTTGTTCCTTTCAAAAACCTCCAGGCTTCATAGATTCCGTTGACTTTGACTGCTTCATCTCGCATCACTAGATGTGACTCATTCAGCCGTCTAACATTCGCTATCGTTCTTCTACCGCTGCTGAACCATGGGAGTCCCTCTGGTCACCTACTTCCGGTTCCCGCTTCGACAGCTGACTACAGCTGCTAGGAACATTGCCTCCTCATTGGTTTGAGATTGATTCTATTACTGTGATACGATTACAAAAAATTTTCGCCCTCTCCGTGTGTTAATGACACTTCATGGCGATAGTTTTTATAGTGACTGTAATCTCTTCCAGAAGTTGACTATCAGCTCAGTTCGCCTACTTGCCCAATTGTCCACAAATCTCTTGGTCCCCTTATGCTGACACACGACTCGTCTGGACACCATCTGCTTCGAATGTTCATGTTCGAAAGACAATTCACTTGGACTCACTTCAACCGTTTCAGGATTCACTCACTTTCGCCAATATCTGCTCGAGAATCCCAAAGGTACTCCTCTCCGCTGCAAAAAGGCGTTACACGGTGTCCATTTCCGTGCAGAGTAAAAAAGGGCTGACCACGAAATGAAGACTATTCACATTACGTGGTACTAAGCTAAAAACTACGGCCGAACAGCCGTCAGAAGACCTAATAGTACCAGCCGACTGCCGTGTTATCGCAGCCAATAGGCATCGCTAGATCCAGCTGTGGAGGACGTGTGGTCAGCATACCGCTCTCCCGGCCGGTTTTCGTGACCGGAGCCGCTATTGAAGAAGCTCCTCCGTTGGCGTCAGAAGGGCTGAGTGCATCCCGCTTGCCCACAGCGGTCGGTAAACCCGGACGGTAACGCACCGACGTGCTAGCCAAGCCCTACAGCGCTTACCTAACGGGAAACAGTGTTATTACTGTGGCATGGCCGTTGCACACTGACGTACTACATGGTGTCAAAGTCTTCCATATTTTGAGAAGTGGCAGTATGGACCAAAACAAGACGAAAATGACCAGTAAACATGAGCTCTAAAATCCATACCTTAAGAGCTATGAGCGTTGCTAACCTTCGCTGCTATGGGATACATCTCTCTTATTGCAAGCTCTTTGCAGTTACGAACGAACTTCAAATATGGTAAACAAATAAGGATAGATTCCTCTGTTCATGGGCACAGTATGCAGTAAACTTTAGTTAGTATGGTTACTGTAAACTGTACATTAATCTTAATGGCACCAGTTTGTGTTCTGAACAGTTGGTGAGATGCTTTTACGTTGTAGTGCAGGACAAAGCGTGCCTTACTCTCAACTGGCACCATACTGAGCACGTTTCTTTGCGATGGCTCACGAGTGCAGCTTGTACGTAATAACAAGCAGATTACATTAGAAGCTTTGCTGTTTCACTGACTGTGTCCTCAAAACTTCGTTTGTTCACTAAATTCTGAAGGACGTTCGTGATGGCAAAGAGCTTGCATCGGAAGAGATGTTTCACAGTAGCGAAGAAGAAATAATGCTGATGGCTCCAGAGGTATGCATTTTAGGAGCAAGTTTACTGGACATTTTTCTTGTTTTGGTCCATACCATCACCTATGAAAATACGGAATCCTTTAACAGTCTGTATTTGTCACGCAGTTCGCGTGATACTAAATTCGGAATGTCGTAACGGCTGTGACAAGTTTAATAGAAATCCATTCGACGCAAGGACACGCCTGTAGTAAACAGCTCGTCCGCTGCCGCTGAATTTAGCCAGCAAAATAATTCGTCAGAGTATGAGGGCCCAGATCAGAGTGGAAATACGCAGGTCGCGCATTAATAGAAGACACCAAATATCTCCTTAGTAATGCCACAGTCTAACATAAGCCACGACAGTCCGTCTCTTTCTTGTTACCCACAGCGATAGCAGCGTGCCAAGCGGCCAGCAAACGAAACTTCTGAATACGATATTGTATGAGTGCGAATACAATCGTTTATGTTGATTTGTAACTTACTTTATATAATAGGGTCATAAAAATCGATGTTGTTGTTGTTGTGGTCTTCAGTCCTGAGGCTGGTTTGATGCAGCTCTCCATGCTACTCTATCCTGTGCAAGCTTTTTCATCTCCCAGTACCTACTGCAACCTACATCCTTCTGAATCTGCTTAGTGTATTCATCTCTTGGTCTCCCTCTACGATTTTTACCCTCCACGCTGCCCTCCAATACTAAATTGGTGATCCCTTGATGCCTCAGAACATGTCCTACCAACCGATCCCTTCTTCTGGTCAAGTTGTGCCACAAACTTCTCTTCTCCCCAATCCTATTCAATACTTCCTCATTAGTTATGTGATCTACCCATCTAATCTTCAGCATTCTTCTGTAGCACCACATTTCGAAAGCTTCTATTCTCTTCTTTTCCAAACTATTTATCGTCCATGTTTCACTTCCATACATGGCTACACTCCATACAAATACTTTCAGAAATGACTTCCTGACACTTAAATCAATACTGGATGTTAACAAATTTCTCTTCTTCAGAAACGCTTTCCTTGCCATTGCCAGCCTACATTTTATATCCTCTCTACTTCGACCATCATCAGTTATTTTGCTCCCCAAATAGCAAAACTCCTTTACTACTTTAAGTGCCTCATTTCCTAATCTAATTCCCTCAGCATCACCCGACTTAATTAGACTACATTCCATTATCCTTGTTTTGCTTTTGTTGATGTTCATCTTATATCCTCCTTTCAAGATACTGTCCATTCCATTCAACTGCTCTTCCAAGTCCTTTGCTGTCTCTGACAGAATTACAATGTCATCGGCGAACCTCAAAGTTTTTATTTCTTCTCCATGAATTTTAATACCTACTCCTAATTTTTCTTTTGTTTCCTTTACTGCTTGCTCAATATACAGATTGAACAACATCGGGGAGAGACTACAACCCTGTCTCACTCCCTTCCCAACCACTGCTTCCCTTTCATGTCTCTCGACTCTTAGAACTGCCATCTGGTTTCTGTACAGATTGTAAATAGCCTTTCTCTCCCTGTATTTTACCCCTGCCACCTTCAGAATTTGAAAGAGAGTATTCCAGTCAACATTGTCAAAAGCTTTCTCTAAGTCTACAAATGCTAGAAACGTAGGTTTGCCTTTCCTTAATCTTTCTTCTAAAATAAGTCGTAAGGTCAGTATGGCCTCACGTGTTCCAGTGTTTCTACGGAATCCAAACTGATCTTCCCCGAGGTTGGCTTCTACTAGTTTTTCCATTCGTCTGTAAAGAATTCGTGTTAGTATTTTGCAGCTGTGACTTATTAAGCTGATAATCCGGTAATTTTCACATCTGTCAACACCTGCTTTCTTTGGGATTGGAATTATTATATTCTTCTTGAAGTCTGAGGGTATTTCGCCTGTTTCATACATCTTGCTCACCACATGGTAGAGTTTTGTCAGGACTGGCTCTCCCACGGCCGTCAGTAGTTCCAATGGAATATTGTCTACTCCGGGGGCCTTGTTTCGACTCAGGTCTTTCAGTGCTCTGTCAAACTCTTCACGCAGTATCATATCTCCCATTTCATCTTCATCTACATCCTCTTCCATTTCCATAATATTGTCCTCAAGTACATCGCCCTTGTATAGACCCTCTATATACTCCTTCCACCTTTCTGCTTTCCCTTCTTTGCTTAGAACTGGGTTTCCATCTGAGCTCTTGATATTCATACAAGTCGTTCTCTTATCTCCAAAGGTCTCTTTAATTTTCCTGTTGGCGGTATCTATCTTACCCCTAGTGAAATAGGCCTCTACATCCTTACATCTGTCCTCTAGCCATCCCTGCTTAGCCATTTTGCACTTCCTGACGATCTCATTTTTGAGACGTTTGTATTCCTTTTTGCCTGTTTCACTTACTGCATTTTTATATTTTCTCCTTTCATCAATTAAATTCAATATTTCTTCTGTTACCCAAGGATTTCTACTAGCCCTCGTCTTTTTACCTACTTGATCCTCTGCTGCCTTCAGTACTTCATCCCTCAAAGCTACCCATTCTTCTTCTACTGTATTTATTTCCCCCATTCCTGTCAATTGCTCCCTTATGCTCTCCCTGAATCTCTGTACAACCTCTGGTTCTTTTAGTTTATCCAGGTCCCATCTCCTTAAATTCCCACCTTTTTGCAGTTTCTTCAGTTTTAATCTACAGGTCATAACCAATAGATTGTGGCCAGAGTCCACATCTGCCCCTGGAAATGTCTTACAATTTAAAACCTGGTTCCTAAATCTCTGTCTTACCATTATATAATCTATCTGATACCTTTTAGTATCTCCAGGGTTCTTCCATGTATACAACCTTCTTTCATGATTCTTAAACCAAGTGTTAGTTATGATTATGTTGTGCTCTGTGCAAAATTCGACCAGGCGGCTTCCTCTTTCATTTCTGTCGCCCAATCCATATTCACCTACTATGTTTCCTTCTCTCCCTTTTCCTACACTCGAATTCCAGTCACCCATGACTATTAAATTTTCGTCTCCCTTCACAATCTGAATAATTTCTTTTATTTCATCATACATTTCTTCAATTTCTTCGTCATCTGCAGAGCTAGTTGGCATATAAACTTGTACTACTGTAGTAGGCGTGGGCTTCGTATCTATCTTGGCCACAATAATGCGTTCACTATGCTGTTTGTAGTAGCTTACCCGCATTCCTATTTTCCTATTCATTATTAAACCTACTCCTGCATTACCCCTATTTGATTTTGTGTTTATAACCCTGTAGTCACCTGACCAGAAGTCTTGTTCCTCCTGCCACCGAACTTCACTAATTCCCACTATATCTAACTTCAACCTATCCATTTCCCTTTTTAAATTTTCTAACCTACCTGCCCGATTAAGGGATCTGACATTCCACGCTCCGATCCGTAGAACGCCAGTTTTCTTTCTCCTGATAACGACATCCTCTTGAGTAGTCCCCGCCCGGAGATCCGAATGGGGGACTATTTTACCTCCGGAATATTTTACCCAAGAGGACGCCATCATCATGTAATCATACAGTAAAGCTGCATGCCCTCGGGAAAAATTACGGCTGTAGTTTCTCCTTGCTTTCAGCCGTTCGCAGTACCAGCACAGCAAGGCCGTTTTGGTTATTGTTACAAGGCCAGATCAGTCAATCATCCAAACTGTTGCCCTTGCAACTACTGAAAAGGCTGCTGCCCCTCTTCAGGAACCACACGTTTGTCTGGCCTCTCAACAGATACCCCTCCGTTATGGTTGCACCTACGGTACGGCTATCTGTATCGCTGAGGCACGCAAGCCTCCCCACCAACGGCAAGGTCCATGGTCCATGACACCACATTTGTCATATTTTTGTAAGCGTCCAGGAAGGTCACGGACGTCACGATAAAATACCAAAAACAACAAAACTCTTTCCCAACACGGAAGAAACCAGTTCCACAATATTGTTTCTAAATGTCAACCATAAATGGCAAGAATCTTCAAAACACTCGCATTTGAAACTAATTATATTCACAAAAATATTCGTGTATTGGAAAAGAATGAAGTAGAAGAATGGGCGAACCATTAGACTCCATAAAAGGTTTTTAGGTGTGAATGGAATTTCCTATCATAATACGAACAGGCAACAATCCATATACGTTCGTCTTATGCATTAAGTATGTTCTCTTGCTTTCAGTGGAGTAAGCTACAATTATGTAGGTATTCGTAAATATTTCTTCGGGAGTAAGTTGCAGCTTATGTTACTGAAATATTGAGGCTAGGTTGTTTTCGCATTTATTTCACATTCATTCATATCTTCTGATATTACACAGACTCTTTGAGGCATAACCGCTTGGAGCCTTTGTGTCGCTCCAACTGTCAATGGTAACAACTTTCCCAGTAGAGACTGTCGTGACTACGTGTATTAGACTGTGGTAGTGCAAGCAGAGTTGGTGCTCTCTTTTTCTGATTCTACGTTCATCCCAGAAAATTTTATCCTTCTGTGTGACTTACTGCAATCTCGATGGGAAGCTGGTTGCTAAATCGTTTTTGTAACTTGAATGGAGTCTAGCTGTAATTCGTTTCATGCGTGAGGATTCTAAGTTTGCGAAACAGTGTGTTATTGAACGCAGTGCTCCAGAAGCTGAGGGGAGACACTCGATTGTCGGCGGCGACGTGCAGCGAATGGAATCGATGGTAAGCGGGGCAGGCGTGAAGTGGAGTGAGGTGAAGTGCGCCCGAGGACCCCGCAGAGACAAGCCCTTGACACGCGCGCCGCGCCGCGCCGCGCCGTGCCGCTCCTCCAACCAGGACCACCCCCTCCTCTCACCTCCCCTCTCGCAGCACGTTCAGTGCGCCGTCCGTCGTAACACCTCGTTTGCTACGAACTCGCAGAAATTTAAAAACCCTTCCAGCCTTCTTTCCGTCCGTCCTTCGGCCACGTTGCGCCTTTTCACAGAGAGGTGGAAGTTGTCGAGCCTTCTTTATGCGATTCACGGTGCTCACGCTAGCGAGCGCCAGCACACCGGGGCTTGGCGCATATTCAGAGCGGTTTGTTTCGGAGCGCTTTTTCTCTAAAGACACGTTCTTGCTCGTCCCGGTGGCTATCACTGAATGGTCCATGTAACGCGGGCTATAAAATACAGCAAAACGGTCTCTCTCTCTCTCTCTCTCTCTCTCTCTCTCTCTCTCTCTAGAGAGAGAGAGAGAGAGAGAGAGAGAGAGAGAGAGAGAGAGAGAGAGAGAGCGCACTTACTTCATTCAGCGCCCGGTATCGACGGAAACAAAACGATTTGTGAAGCGGAATCCTACAGCCCCCGTTAGATAGACCGGTCCCAAATTCGTCAATTCTGATACTTGTTTTATCGATATGTGTTAACACGGGCAGTGAAAGACGAAGAATAACCAATACTCCAGCAGCGAGACAGCAGCGCTTTTCAGTCACGGGTGTGTGTGTGTGTGTGTGTGTGTGTGTGTGTGTGTGTGTGTGTGTGTGTGTGTATGTGTTAGAGAGAGAGAGAGAGAGAGAGAGAGAGAGAGAGAGAGAGAGAGAGAGAATGAAAACAACTGTTGAGAAAAAAATGATACATTGCCCCGTTTCAGAGTTAATTAGCATTGACGTTAGCCAATCAGGCCTTTGCGTGCGCAGATTCAAGCGGCCAGCCGGAGAACGTTTCGTTTGGTTTCCTACAACCGAACGAGAAGGCGGTGCAAAACTTGGAAATGGGGCGGTGATGGAACCCTAGGCAAAGGATGAAGATTCTCGTGCGCTACCATCTGCGTTGTGAGAAATGAGATAACTTTCATTTCGGCGCATGTGTTGATCAGGAGTACGATGCAATGTTCGTTCGAAATGGCTCTGAGCACTATGGGACTTAACATCTGAGGTCATCAGTCCCCTAGACTTAGAACTACTTGAACCTAACAAACCTAAGGACATCACACACATCCATGCCCGAGGCAGGATTCGAACTTGCGACCATAGCGGTCGCGCGGTTCCAGACTGAAGCGCCTAGAACCGCTCGTCCACAGCGGCCGGCTCAATTTTCCTTCGGATATCCATGCATGTCTCTAACACAACGAAACGCCATGCGATATGAATCCACACCCGTCTCTAGTTTAATGGCGGAACGGGCTTCAGTAGAGAAGAAATGACGCATGCGCAGAACGCCGAGCCAGGGACGGCAGCAGCAGATCGGCGTGCACGAAGTTATTAGAGTACACATCACGATGACAGACGGGCGCGTGCTGACAACGTGTTTGCCATTGGAACTGCGTGCTGTTACCCGGTATGAATGGGCACTTAGGACTAGTGTATCCGTCATCCATGGTCGCCTGCAGAAGAGGTGATGTCAAATGGTAGACCGCTGATGGTGCACGTTCAGAGAAATAGGGCAGCGTGTAGAGGACGAAGGTCGAAGTGGGTGTTTCTCCATATTCACGAATGAAAACAACGTTGCTAGTGTACAGGACATGGTGTTAGCGGGCAGGCGCAAAACTGACTGACGTGGCGTCCACACTGCGTATTGGCCGCGCTCGGGCCAATCATATGCTCCATGATGTGTTGGGTTACAGAAGAGCGTGTAAGTAGGGTGCCGAGAACAAGACCCACCCCCTCCCCCCTAGAAACCAATGCCTAGGTGGAGCGGGCCGTGCGACGATTCCTTGCATCGCAAGGCACAAAGTTTTACCAGAGTAGTTTCTTCATACTTACTGCACGGTACGACAAATGTCTCCATGTCTGTGGCGACTATGTCGAAAAATAGTGCAAGGTGTACAGTTCATGATGCCATAGGATGTGTTTTTTGTTGATAATAAAGTTTCCGTGTGAAAAACAGTGAATAAATTAACTTTCGGAGCGTCCCTCATATATATGTAATTCTTTTTTCTGGCCTTTATCCCCTATCTTCCTGGGCTCGGCATTTAAACTATTAGATCTGGCACTGTTGGTCATAATGTGTCGCCATCCCCCGCCCACAATCTTGGAACGCAATCTGTGCGCCCCCACGTATCTGCGTCTGGTGTTACTCCATTTTAAAGTGTGTAAACGTATTTTAAATGTCTAAATATTGGCGAGTCCTGCAACTGAGTCGGGATGTACGTACCAGCTCAGGGGCCACGTAGCCGGGCGTGAGAAACCGCCTGGAAGCCACATCCAGGATAGTCGGCAACGCGGCCCCCGCCGTACATCAGCAGGGAAGATTCGGTCTGGGACCGGCGCGACTCCCTGAATCGCGGAAGTGGCGTGCTGAGAGGCGTGGTGCCATCCTGGCGCGTCAAACATTGCTAAGTAGGAACAAACTGCAGGAAACGATCCCTTATAGGATAAGGACCAAAGAAAAAGATCATAAAAAAAGGAACATGGGCGGAAATGGCTTCCAAGCGAGGTAAGAGATCTTTAGTAGAGGATGGTTTTCAGTGATTGAAATGGCATGAGAACACACCAGGCAAGTGGGAACGTTCTGTCTGTATTAGGGCACGTTTGAACTGACTTAACCTTGCTAGTGGATCACGCTTAGTCTGCGAATGTAGAGTTGGAAATGCCGCAGTATCGAACATTAAACACCAATGATGCTTTCACAAAAAAATGTTCAAATGTGTGTGAAATCTTATGGGACTTAACTGCTAAGGTCATCACTCCCTAAGCCTACACAATACTTACCCTAAATTATCCTAAGGACAAACACACACACACACACCCATGCCCGAGGGAGGACTCGAACCTCCGCCGGAACCAGCCGCACAGCCCATGACTGCAGCGCCTGAGACCGCTCGGCTAATCCCGCGCGATGCTGTCACAAAATTTTCAAATGTACCTGAATGGAGACGAAGTATTGCAATGGAAAACGATGAAAATGGTACTAAACCAGAATTTAGACACTATAATTTACATATGATTGATTGCACATACGTAGCTATAGACAATAAACGAACAGTTGGTTTGTGAAATAGCTGTCAAAATCAAGAAGGAACAAGGGAAGTAACACTGTTTTTAAAAAGCGACTGACTTGTACATTTCAAATATAGGCATGGAGTTAGGGAATTACAGATCCACAGTGAAAAGGAATAAGCTGGATACTGCAACAGCTGAATATCTCAAAGGGTCTTTCAGAGCATGATGCATAAGGGGGGCTACAACATACCTAATGTAAGAATAGAACGTCAGCTCCTGGTTTTAAGGCAAGCAAATCACGCATCGTTGTAATTGCATCCGAATGTGTTTCTAAAGAAATCTAGGATGGAGACAAGAATTTTTTATAGAATTGTATGATACTGTATTTATCCGCGAAGTCAAAAAGCATATTTGCAACTGGGGATCCTGCAAATGCTTCATTGGTGATTGATAACATCCCCTGTCATCTTTCAGGCCTTTCGCTTGAGAGAGAAATCTAACACATCAAAGATTTTTTTTTTCTCCCGACGTTAATTCAGTTCTCCAATCGGTGGACCATCACCTTAAAGCTACAGAAAGTCATTGCAGCTTGTGACACTGATCGGGGAACAATATGAAAAAAGCAATTTAACATTATTACAGAGAGATTGGCTTGACGGATGCTATAAACATGAGAGTTGAAGCTTAGCCTACTGTCAAGGATTCAACACTATTATAAGCTTGCAGTAAGATCTTTTGTGCAGATAAGCGTATTACTGTCCCTGAGTGTCTCTTTATTGCAACTGGCAATGTCAATTGATCAATATTTAGGATCTGAATGAAGAGTACTACCGGGAAAGTTTCTCAGACTAGCTCACAAGCGACTTCTATCACGTGTAACGGACAAAAAAATAATTGCGAGTGTCGTCCATAACCAAGACCCTTACGATGACGAGGAAGAGGCTAGCCACGAAGACAGTGCTGAAGGAGGACCATCGCAGAAGTTCTTCACTACCTCGACACCTCAGTAACGTTGCTAGAACAAGGATGTGAGGCTTCTCACTTGCTATTTTTAAATCGTTTGCGAGAACTTCATTCAACGAAATGAGTTCCAGCACTGAAACAAAACAAATTTTCGACTTTTCCTAAACATTAGTAACCCTATTTCAGTGGCTATTTTGTACTTTACAAACTAGGTTATTCAGTCAGTTCCCGTATTAGTGTTTAATTCAGTGTTTCTTTGTTTTATATTTCTATTAATACTTTTCAGTCAAGTCATTTTCGAAAACGTACAGTCAATTACTCGAACACTCACCGTCAGTCCCCAGCTGTTAATAGTAGTTAAATTTCATGCCAAAATGTACCGTTGGAGGTATATTCTAAACACTGAGAGCCTACAGATTGTATATTATTATTTTTGAAAAAAATCTTGTTGCATATTTTTTCAGCATGGAATTTTCGACATATTGTTTTATGCAGGCCATGTTTTATTCATTTCACCATTTGAATGCGCATATAAATAACCGGTCATGCCATTCGTGAAGTGTCGGATTTTTTATGTTACGGGAACAGGAACTGCAGCGACATTCTCGTCGTCTACACCGAGAGAGAGAGAGAGAGAGAGAGAGAGAGAGAGAGAGAGAGAGAGAGAGAATGAAAACAACTGTTGAACCATCTCCAAAATGTGGTCGTGTGTTATATCGGTGCTGTACACACATCGATTGCGACAAGTTAATCAGTCATATTGTAGGACAGCCTAGTATGTGCAGACTTCTCCAAACATTTCATGAACTGTCACAATATTCCATGTTTCTTGAAGTGCCAAAGAATTTGGTACTTGCATAATTCCGAATGAGGAAAAAAATATTACTCGTCTCAGCTGTCACCAGATTCCATCCCGATAGCAGCATAATGAGCTATAATGCCTTGATAACAACTTCTTAAACTACTTACGATGTTCACAAGCAAAATGCAAGCTTTATAGCTTCTCTTTTACTATCGGGCTGTGTAGTCAATTAGCAAAAATAATTACGAATTTGCGCTTTCCTCGAAAAATAGCTTATCCAGATTAAGAATACACTCGTTCAAGATTTCGTTCACGAACCACGATTTTTAAGTTTGCCATGTAGTAGATTGGCAATATTCCAGCATTTTTAAAATAATGCGGTTTTAAACAGTGACAAGTAAGAAAACTGTTCAGTTCCATCCGAATACCAAGTAATGAGTAATCAACGGTAAAACAATCTAGTTCCGTTGTGCAATACATCGTCGGCGTCATATTTCTACTCTATTGAAGGTAACACAGACTGCAACCGCCGGCCGCAGTGGCAGAACGCCTCTAGGCGCTTCAGTCTGGAACCGCGCGACCGCTACAGTCGCAGGTTCGAACCCTGCCTCGGGCATGGATGTGTGTGATGTCCTTAGGTTAGTTAGGTTTAAGTAGTTCTAAGTTCTAGGGGACAGATGACCTCAGATGTTAAGTCCCATGGTGCTCAGAGCCATTTGAACCATTTTGAACAGACTGCAATCAATGTGAATTCGTAGTCCGTGAAACGTGGTTACCTTTACAGCGCACATTTTCAAACGCGATGTCGTACCTTTTATGAGTACGATCCAACCAGCCTGGATTTGCATTAAATTCAGTACCTATTCGTTTCGAAATTTCATATTTTTCCAGCATAAAGGCGGTGGTACGGGATCGTCCTGAGATCCAGAATTTTTTGAACAAAACAAATAACGATGACTCTACACCTTTGTGTCTATACGTTCTCATTCATATTCTTATGGCACATACATACTCCGTTCAAACATTGCCGTAACTGAGTTAGTTTCCAATTCCTGACTCTTGAACGATTACAGTTGTCAACCTCAGTTTTTGATAAGCTGCCTTATGTGGCTCCACCTTCATTTTAGACGAAATAGCTGTTTCTTTTCGCCGTGATCGCTCTACATTTGTTTACAGGAATCATGACAGACAATTCACCGACTTCGACACATCCGTTACCGATTTCAAAAACCGACTGAAGTGTTGCGACACTGGCAGCATCCAAAGACAAGCGGTAACATAGCAACACTAGCAACCACTGACTACTTCGTTCGGTCCCATACAAAAGACAATAAATCTGAGTGACGATGACGTCGCAGCTGCAGGAAGCAGATAAACTCGTTCGTCCCGAGAATCGAATAATGAGTTTTGTTCCTTGGCAAAGGAAAGAAATGAATGTAGATCAGTACAGCAGTATTGTTTAGTGTGAGCAGATCGTTCATACTCGTATTAATCGTCTTCATGTTAAATGTTTTCCTATTCTATGATATATTGTGAATTAGTGATATCTCTGAAGAGGAGGCCTGCTCTTCTAAAAAGCATCAGTTTTAAGTTGATGAATTTTGAGATATTTGACACTGTAAATGTAGTTGAATCGTTACAGTCTCTTAAATTAGAACAAAGACCTCGCTTCTACCTATCTGTAAACAAAAACAAAGGGAGAGTGTTTTTTTGCTAGATGATAAATGATGTGTTGCGACGTGAACATCTCTGTGGTGTAGAGTCGTCATCGTTGTCAATGCTCAGAATTAGTTTGGCACCAACAACTGCGAGGAAGTAGAGGGGGCAGGAGCACGCGGAAGGCACGACACGCATTAAAAAAATCTCATCATATAGCAATCACCAGCAGTAGACAAATTTTTAACCCCCACCACAATAGCAATTTACGACTGCACTGTCCTTCAGTTTCAAATAGCTTGCTGCTCCGTGTGGTGTCATTTCCTAAGGTTGCAGAAGTTGTGGTTTTGTTCATTCTTTCCCTAGGTGGTTGTTAATGTTGTCGTTGTCTTTCTGAACTATGCTAGGAGCACGTTGGTCTTGGGTAGGGGATTGCCCTCCAATCTGTCGGGGCAAATGGTATGCGGCTTACGTAAGAACATTAAGGAAGCTTCGTAAATGAAAGAAAGCGAAACGTGCATGGCATAGAAACAAAAAGGCTTTTATTAAGTTGCGTAGAGGGACTACATCTCTAAGGCGATCATAAGATTATAAAAAAGAAAAAACTTATTGCTGTTCCGCTCCTCTTCATTAACACTACGTTCGAATGAACTGTCGCATCTTCGAATATAAGCGAATACTTGTGAAGACTCTAATAGGAAGACCCTTATCAGTAATTCAGCCCATATGAAGTTAATCTCAGAAATTTTATCATCACCATACAAAAGAAATATCTCACTGCAATATAATTACTGCAGTACTGATGCAGTGGTTTTTGTATCGCTGTTGTTTCTCACAGTAACAACAGTGTTGTTCGAAGTTAACACAAATATTTTTTTTGCTGTAGTAAAAACACACGTTCAGAAGAAACAGAACAGCTTGAACGGCTAGAGATAGGTCGTTCATATTCACAGGAAATGCACATTAGTGTGTTCCGCAAAAATGATTAGCATTTCAGTCACTTCGGTTCAACATGTGTCCTGTTGCCTAGTAGGCACATATCCGCCATGGGCGCTGATAACTTGTTCCATGCCTGATGGCATCGGCGCGTGTAAGGCCGAATAGCGTCCTGTGGTGTAGTTATCCATGCTGCATTCACGTTATTCCAAAGTTCATCTGTGGTGTTTGTCGTTGGGTCACGGCGCTGCACCCACCATATACCACACATTCTCGCTTGGTTACAAGTCTGCTGATCTGGCGAACCAGGGCAAAAGGCTGACATCCTATGACACCAAGAAGGTACGTCTTCATGCAGCAGTATGTGTACGCACATTGCCGGCCGGAGTGGCCGAGCGGATTTAGGCGCTGCTGTCTGGAACCGCGAGACCGCTACGGTCACAGGTTCGAATCCTCCTCTGGTATGGATGTGTGTGATGTCCTTAGGTTAGTTAGGTTTAAGTAGTTCTAAGTTCTAGGGGACTGATGACCTCAGCAGTTAAGTCGCATAGTGCTCAGAGCCATTTGAACCTTTTCCTTTTGTCCGCGCATTGAGGCCATCACTTTCAAAGAAACAGAAACTGGATTAGTCCGAAAACACCACCTGATTTTATTCTTGTCGCCAGTGACGTCGAACCATACACCATTACCGTTAGGCGTTTCTGCACATTCGACAAAGGTAGTCCGGTAGAAAAACACAGGGACGGAATATCACCCTTTAAATTGTACGATGTGTTCCACTGTCCATTTATATTGACTCTTCGGTTTATAGCGACTGCGAGAGCCGCAGGTACATTTTAATGGTGGGTGTTGTTGAGCCGGGCAGATATGATACGAAGTGCTAATCATTTCTGCAGAACATATTAATGTACTTGTCCTGTGGATATGAGCGTCTTATCTCTAATCGTTCAAAGCCTTCTGTCTTTTTTTTTAACTTGAGTGTATTAGGTTGATGAGGAAGTATAATAGCTTAATTATTCTTCTTCGTCTTCAGTGTAGCACGACCATACAAGCTCTTATTACCCTGCTTGACACCTACTAAGGAACAACTGCCAGTTGCTAGGCTCACCCTACCTAAACACTCAACCAATGATACTAAAAGGAAATACGAGAGGGTTGGACGTGTTAACTGCAGCGAAGCCTTTACACGAACGCTCTTTACGCATTCGACAGTTCCTGTAGTACGGTGTTCAACGAAGATTGTTGAGGAATCGAGTAGTGCGATATCCCTTGTGATACGGCGACATCGTTGGAGTGCTTCCGATCGTGGACGAGCAGTTGGACGGCTCGAAGCCGGTCAAAGTGCCATCATCGTGGCCACAGTAATGGCTGTGTCCAAAAGTGTCAGTTCGTCATGAAACTAGGCTGTTGAAGGTGGAAATGCTATGCGAAAGCATACCGGTGGTCGTAATGGACTGCCCCATTGCAAGAGGATCGATACATAGCCCTAGTGGCGTAAAGGAACAGACATCTAACGCATAGACAGATCGCTGAAGACCTTGCAGGCGCTGCTGGTACACGTCTCTCTGCCAGAACCGTTTCGCGGCGATTAAATCAGGCTGGTTTGTATGCTCGGAAGCCTGTTAAATTTACCCCACTTCGCACTTAAATCTCGCCATCGTTGAGCAAGAGTGAGTTTGTGTAGCAAGCGTGTTGATTGGGGTTAGCCACAGTTGTCCAGAGTGATGTTCCGACTAATCCCACTAAATTGCGGCAAGTCATTCTGGCCACCTATTAGTGTGGAAAGAGAGGGAAACGCGTTACACACAACTAAATGCTCATGAACGTCATCAATATGGCGTAGGCGTTACGCTGTGGGCAGGCATGATGCACACTGGCCAAACACCGTCCCATGTATTTGCGCGATGAGGCGTTACAGTACGGCGATACTGAAGGGAGATTATTCTGAATCGTATCGGTTTTTTATGGTGCGGTAGGTCCTGACTTTGTGGACAACAAATTCCGCCCACACAGGACCTCAGAGGTAATACCTCAGAGGTACCAGACGCCCTGGAAAGCGAAGACTTGTAAGTGTGAAATGGTCTGCGTACTCCCGGGTCCTAAACCCTATAGAGCATGCCTCTGTTTCCCAACGAACATCTCCTCCCCGAACCATGCGAGAAGTATAAACCGACTCGACAATGGAGTGGGACACTATCCCGCCAAACTCGCCGAAAACCCGCAAGTGAAGAAGACAACGCTACAAACACAAGCAGCAGCAGCAGCATGATATTAACTAAGAGAGGTCGCGACGCAAACAGACGAACAGAAATCGCGAGTAACGGCAATTATGGTTAACCGAGCAGTACAAGTGTCTAGTGTTTCCAGAGAAGCAGCCAGCAACGACCTACCAAGAAGCCCAAATAGTCTAATTCTGCAGCTGCAGAAGATACCACGTAGACAGCGAAATCCAAGAGAAGGCGCTGGAATCAAGGACACCAGAAAAGCACCAATAAAGCACCAATATGCATCCGTAAATAGAAAGCCTAATATAAGGCACCAAGAAGAACGCAACGCAGAGAAAATCGCGCTTGCGCTAGGGCGACAAAATAGGTGGCAGCGCTAACATTTCTGGCCGGGTTTAGGAGGTTCTCATTGACTGTAAGGTGAATACTGGAACTGATTCCACAAACTTCTCCAAATAAATTCCCAATTGGGAGACCCAAGTTACACTTCCTCTCTCATAATGTTCTGACAAATGAGAACCTAATAAAGAAAATAAAACCTTGTAAATCCACACGGCTGACAAGGGTACCCAGCGTGCCCCATTACAGCCGGCTCCTCCCTGTAAGGGAGAATAATGAAAAGTGCAAAAATAAATAAATAAGTAAATCTCCTAAGGATTCCTCAGTCGTTCGGTACCCAGCATATATAACAAGTGTCAAATGGGCATTAGGAGGGCTTACTCCTTACGGAGAGTCAGACATCAACCTTAATGTTGGGAATCAGACCTACGTTAAACATAAGTTACTTTCTTTCTGTTGCTCTGATTTGCCATGTCATGAAGTCTGTGGCATTTTTCGTTACACTACACCTATTATTAAATACCGTTTCATGTCGCCCTTCATTGCCTGTGATTATTCCTGTCCAAAAATATTTCTGTTCCTTAGCAACTGTTACGCAGTGTAGATACAAGCAGTGACGTGGACGTACATACATGCACATATACATACCGTTGAAACGTCATTGGATCGAAAGCTACCTCTATGAGAGCGGCACGAGTCGGATTCGTTTTCGCTGGGACCCGAAAAAGTTGACGTGTAGTACTCAGCGGTTGTTTCGCAGTTTGCCGCGTGATTCACACCGGTTCACGAGCAGCGTGTAAAAGGCCGCTGAGCGGCGGCGGTAATTGCGGTTTTAGCCGGCCAGAGCGCGCGCGCGGCGCAGCTTCAGGTGTGAATGGGCGCACGCTAATACGGTGGACGCGCGCGCAGGTATCGCGGGCCTGCATTATGCTAATGGCCGCACTAACACAGCGCTGCTTTATTGCAGCGAGGCGGGCGGCGGTGCGGCGTTTCGTAAATCCGACCTGCTAGAGCCGGGAGACAGGGGGGTAAGGGGTAGGGGTACGAAGGTGTGGTGTTTGTTGGCCGGGCTGGGCCCGGGGCGCCGCCACTGTGGCCGTAATTAAAGTGCGTGCAATTTACGCGCGGGTCGCGCTCCTCTCATTACGGCGCGCCTGTGAGCCCGCCACCCGCAGGGCAGCCGCGCCGCGCCACTGCCGCTATCTGCTCTGCCCCGCTCCTCTGATAGTCTCCGCAACTACCTCGAGCACGGGCGCCCGCCTTGATGTCCGCTCAAAGCGAGCCGCCGCAGCCGCCACCGTCCTTTGTCACTGGAGTCTTGTTAGCGACAAGACAGCGTGCGTACTTTGTCGTCGTCCTCCCCGCGCGACTCGCGTTCGTCGCCCGGTAACGAACCTGGAACCCACACTGCTGCAGGCGCCCGTACATCACTTGGGTGTAAGATCTACATCAAGGGCGGTGCTAATCACTCAGACTTCCCTGTATTACATGTACCGGGTGTCCCACAAAGTGGTTTGCACTGTTGAACTTCTATAACTCGAACAAAAATCACAAACTAAAAAAATGTCTCGTAGATGATCACGGCATTGCTGATGTTGTTTTACTGTTGAAGATGTTCAGAATCTCCTCCGTCGGCAGCAGTAGAGCGTCTGCAACGTCCGGAACAGTTAGACATACACGTGTTACGGTTACCATTGGAATCGGCTCACAGGCAGTCACAATCGCCTCTCATGTCATTCAGCGTACAAGGCTTCGTGGCGTAGACGGTATTCTTCAGGCTTCCACGCAGAAATAAAGCCAACGGTTTTATATCGCGAGATCTAACTGGAAACTCAACACTTCCTCCTCGGCCTCTCAAATAATGTTCCATCCATAAATTGCTGCACGTCACGATGATAATGAGACGGTGTACTATAGTTTTGGGAAAAAATTGTCATCTTTGTACAGTTGAACAGCTGGTACAATTCTTTCCAGCAACATGGTAGGTACTTTACACCAGTCACTGTTCGTTCAAAAAGGAATGATCCTAAAAGTCCTGCAATAGAAATATCACACCACGCTGCTCGTCGGAATGTCACGTGCCTACGCGATCGCTGTTACTCCTCTGGACTGTCTTGTCAAAATTTGTGTATACGTTGTTCATCATTGCCCCCTTCCCTTCAATCTTCTTTTCCATCTCCATCATAATGTCGGAGTTCGCCGCTATTACGTGGAACATCCTAATTGGCGTATTCATCGTTAGGTTGTATATCGCCATGACCGAGGAAAGAGACATTATGATCTGGCACGTCACAATCTCAGTTTCTGGCGAGCACAGGGATAAGAGTTACGACGTTCCCAACTTCATTATTAATCACAGTGCTTGATGACTGTTGCGTCCGTATGATCCGTAGAATCTTGCAGAATGGTCTTCGTGTATCACTAGTTTATGGCTTGCGAAGTCTCCTGATTTAATTATGTTTGGTATTTTTGTCACCCAGAACCCCAGCATAAACACCTGTGCAGTTTCTGGAAGAACAGTATGGTATGCCTGCTGCTACTAAACCTGTAATATGGAATGATACGTCGCTTAGATAACTCGCTATGTTGCTGCGAGAGATATAGACAGTATGTTATTAATTCGAGTCTCTACATTTCCCTTCCGTTATTATAAGTAGGCGTTATGTGGTACAGGAGCGTGTCGTTTAGTTTAATCGTGATCATTTCTGAGAATAGAGAATATGAGATGGCAGAAATCGTCCTCTTCCTGCATCCTAGGGAGGTGGTTTAAGGGTTGCCTTTTCCCAATATAAAGAAGAGTTGCGACGTCGGTTGCGTGATTTAAGAGCAAATATACAGTGTAATGTGTCCGTTTTGGTGGGGATGGTTGTATAAACGAAAAGAGGGAGGGGGGTCGAGGGGGGGGGGGCGGGGGAGGACATGTGCCTATTGCACTTGGAAAACGCTAAGTAGACCACAGAGCTCAACTTCACCGTCCTGTGTAAATTGTGATACGCATTCGCACTACGAAACTCAAAATATTAGTTCATTCAGTGTGGCCACAGACTGCAGTTCCAGTAGCTCTTCTCCTCTAGCTGAGTAAATGTAATTACAAAAACTTTATTCTACTGCCAAGAATCAAACCAGCTACCTCCGGAACGTATTAGTTTTAGCGACCGCGACTGTAGTTGAGCTGTGGAGTCGACTAGGACAAATACTGAATAAGAGGATCCCGATGGCTGTTGTGATTCCAGTATAAGGTATGGGGCCGTTAGCTAAAGTTTTATTTGGTTAAACACCAAAGGGACACAAAAGCAAAATGCAGCGGTTTGCTCAATCGTATGTAGGCCATGCTTAAGATTTGTGGCTTCCACATTCCGTAAACAGATAACTCAGTCAACATAAACCAACTTCTTTCTGTTCTTGGGCAGAGGATGGTTTTTCAGAGCGGCGTAGTACCTTTGGTGGTCCTCAGCCTGGCAGGGACCCTCTGGAGGATACGCCTGCCACCTGCCCCCGGCTGCGGAATCTCCAGCGGAGCTCTTTCCGGAGTTGAGCGGCCGTGCTCACCCTTTATCTGTTTGCTCTCTCTGTCTCGTTCCCTCTGAAATAAAAATACTGCTGTGTTTGTTTCTCTTCATCCCGCGGTATGTTCTGTAAAATTATGTTTGCACCGCACATTGGAATTTTCCTCTCTCTTCCAGCGGAGCTGTTTGTGCACAGCAATTTTACTCGTACAGTTTTTTATGAGTATTTACTTTTGATTTTGAATTTATTCTCGGTGACCTCACAGCGAGCGGGGTGAACAGATTCCTGCTCATGCCCACGGTAGTCTATTAAACGAAATGTAACTGAATTAATAGTCGAAATGCGTTACATTCATTTCCTGAGATCATATTCTGATTTTAGCGACGATGTTGGAAAAACTAAACGTTGCATGTGTTGTGTGCATGATACGTAGCCGACAATCATGCACGCGTAGACGTCGACAAAAGATACTTGTATTCTTTTATTTATTCTCCCTTATTTGCCGGACCAGTTTGGGGCATTACCGCCCATAATCTGCGGCTAGAGTATATGTTGCCAATCGGTTAATGTTGCTGGGTTGGAAGTACGCGTGGAATATCTTTTCTCCGTGGTCGTGAATTTGGCGCTCTTAAAAATCCGCATTCTGCAAATCACTATTTTCGTTTTTCTGTTCTTCCCCCAAATATATTTATACACCTACACGTCGTCATGACACATTTGTCGAAACATGTTTTGGTAAGGAAATGAAAAAATATACGTTGGCATTTGTAGAAGATGGATTTTTAGAAACCCAGTTAGTGTCAAAATGCGGAAGCAATTGCGTCATCTGCTCACACACTCTCAGCCCCTTGAAAGCCTCAGTGTGCTGTACACCGTCCATCCCTTAGTGCAACGGGTGCAGGAAAGTTGTCGCTTGCCCACTGTTGGTGGAGCCACTGTGATGTTTTATGTGGGTTCCAGGTCATGTCGTCTGACAGGAAACGAGGCCACTGACGCTGCTGCCAAGACCCCGCTATTTCTTACATTCCCTCCGATGATCTCCGTGTTGCCGTCTGTCAGCAAGTGGTGTCACTTTGGCATCTCACGCCGGGAAGAGGTCATTTTAACTAGGTTGCGTATTGGGCACAAACTTTTTAGCCATCGCCATTTGTTAAGTGGTGCTCCCTCACAAGTTTCTGCACATTGCGCTCAACTTTTAACTGTCCCCCGTTTTCTGACAGAATGCCCTTTTATTAACCGCTTACGTTCCCGTTTGTGTTCGCCCTCTGAGTTCCGGCCGTTTTAGCGAACGACAAGCGGGCTGTCGACCGCGTTTTACTTTTTGTCCGTCCTAACAATATGGCGGAGGTCATTTAATTTTTAGTTCTGGACCTCCGTTTCTCTATGGCGCATTTTATAGACCTTTCCCCTGTTTTTAGCTGTCATCTCTTCCGTCGATTGGGATTGAGGTATAGTTGGTTTTATCTCCTCTCCTTGTCTTCGTGTTCTACAGTTCTGACATGGGCGCGTATGACCCCAGTTGTTTTTGCGCCTTAAAATAAAACAACGTATTGTATGTTGGTATAGGACACAACCTGCCAGAAAGAGATCAAACTGTACATGTACGCCTCGTAAGTAGCAAAACGAACATCTCCATGGTGTTAGCGCTGCATTCAAGAACGCACAATCAATCATCCATCGTGCTGTGAAAAGCAGTAATTTCAATGTTCCACTAATATGTACAAAATTTAGGCTTTAAATCAGCACCATCAGTACTTTTCACTTACTGTCAGATAGTTCACAGCACGATATTCACATTGCCACATGTTTAGCCATAAAATGGACAGTACGATCATTTCGTAGTAGTGTGATGCCGCCAACAACATAGAAGTTGAGCATAGGAAGTTACAGTAAGAGACTATATAGCTGATGCATTTTATTAACCATTCGTATATACGTTCTATGATGGGCGCTAATATCTGCTGGTTCTGCCAAAAATGGTTTGCGTATATAAAAATGGATAGAAGCAGCTTTCGGCGGGAATTACGTGTCAGCGCTGGACAATCATTTGAACATTTCTTGAAAATGCGCTGCGTGAGAAAAAATCTGAAGCGCACAGAAGGGGAGGAAGAAACGAAATGAAACTTCACTCGTTGACAGGGTATGCGATCTTACTCCAGAGATCACAAAATAAATTTACAGGGAACTCGCTAGTAAGAGCCCACGTACCAGTATGACGTTGAACGCCATCTGGCCTGCATGTATGCACTATTCGGTTGGGAAGGGTATCGAAATGCCTTTCCATCCCCTCCCGAGACAAACTAGTTTACAACTGGTCAAACTGGTCCGTAATATCCTGGATACTGACATTGGAACGAAACTGATCACCACAGTAGGTCGCTCCCATGTTCTATCTGGGACACGGCAGTATGTCAACATCACGCACACGCTTCATAGAGAAATGCGCCAATTGTAGATAAGCTTTGTCCTTATGAAAAAAGCACCACCGCACTGTCGCACGAGAGAACAGAATTACGAGGACGCAGGATGTTCGCTGACGTACCAGTCGTAACCGTAAGTCATACCCGATGACTCTCCATACCATAAAGCCAGTAGCAACACCGCTGCGCCTCACCAGCACATTGGAAGAATGGAATATCTCTCCAGGTCTCTGGCATAGTCACCCATGATGGTAATCAGGGATAGTGCAGAACAGCTGTTCATCGTTGAACACAATGCTGCGCTATTCTTCAGCATAGGATTTTGAGCATAGGATGGTTTTACAAAAAAAGGATTTGCGTATATAAAAATGGATAAAAGCAGCTTTCGGCGGCAATTCATTTGAACATTTCTTGAAAATGCGCTGCGTGAGAAAAAATGTGAAGCGCACAGAAGGGGAGGAAGAAATGAAATTAAACTTCGCTCGTTCGGGCACCACTCCAGAGGAAGCAGTTTGTGTCACGGTATTAACGGCAACCTACACATGGCATGGTAAACCCCTATAATCCATCGTAAGAATAAACCTCATGTGAACATTACACTACGTATTCTTCCTCGTTTGATGGAACCGCATTGGATTTAGTTTCATGTGGAACGGAAGCCAAGCTGTCTCGAGTACAATCAAGCACGATAATGAGGATACGTTTTATTTATCCTGTGCGCTACGTATACATAGACTCAGCGATGATACGGAACAACAGCTTTACCAGGCAAGTGGTCCAGTTAAATTGCAGTGATGAGAACAGCTGCAGTAAATACGTAAAGCGAGACTAGCAATATAGCTTTAAATGTCACTTAATTTTTAAACGGAAGGAAATTGTATATGGCAAAACTCAGGCGATACGCTTCTTCAGTAACCTGACTGTAAACACAAAATGCCGTCGATCTTAGGTAACACAGTATTGTAATTAAAAACAGGAGTGACGAAAATTTCTGTCTTTAACAAGGATAATTTTGCTGCCTGAGCTATGCGTGGCTGATTTCCCATGTAGTTAAATATTGAAGCCACTGGAGGTACTACAGTCAGTCATCTGGTAACCTCTGAACTCCTACCATATTGGATTCTAAGGAATACATTTCATTACAGCTACGTTGATAACGAGGCTTTCAGCAACAGAATCCCAAGCCATCAAAAAGTCCACTTTTGCTCCTCTCTTCACGACGTGCTGTTGCGCATTTTGCAATCATCCGGCAGTGACGTGTCACAAAGCTTCGTGCACTAGTTCCAGTACGTTTACCAGCTTAAAAGTCTTGTTATTACGAGCGGCAAATCCTTTAACTTGGCTCCAGATCAGTTCCATTGGGTTCAGATAGCAGTGGCACGATGACAACTGTAAAGATGCAGCGTTTGCACACTGCGCGCAGCCGGCCGCAGTGGCCGAGCGGTTCTAGGCGCTTCAGTCCGGAACCGCGAGACTGGTACGGTCGCAGGTTCAAATCCTGCCTTGGGCATGGATGTGTGTGACGTTCTTGGTTTAGTTAGGTTTAAGTAGTTATAAGTTATAAGGGGACTGATGACCTCTGATATTGTCCCATAGTGCTCAGAGCCACTTGAACCATTTTGAACACTGCACGCGACGCCGTGAACGTTTTTTGCCATGTTTCTACGGCGTTTATCACTCTGGCTGGTGTGAGACCACATCTGTCCCATAAAACAATGGGCGTATTGGAATAAAGGGTATTTGATTTTTAATTTTTTCCAAAAAAATTTGGTTGTGTAATGTTTCCTTAACTTCATCAATCTTTAACAATCTTTCATGAAATATCGATAATTAAGAATTTATATTTGAAATGAAAACCAGAATTTTGCTTACGATATGTAATTAGAAATTAAAGGACTTGTATTTTTCTTGAAATATGGTGATTAAGTGTGGGTTAATTAACACACATTTCACGAATTTTTTGTTTATATGATCTAGGTATCCAAACCGGTAAACAATTATAGGCCGTAACAAGGTTCGAACTGTTGCCGCAGAGCAGCCATACGACGCTAACGACTACGCCACGCTTATGATATGATCATGACCTACTCTTTATTACATACTGTTTCTCGAAAAACGTCGGAGTTAATTTTTTTTCTGTAAGCTTGCGAAAAACATAAGTAGCAATAAGATATCTAATGTAAGTTGATCCTACTTCCAAGAACGGACCATCATTAGTGTACGAGAGCTACGGCTGCTGACCAATCATCGCGCTTGTGTGTGTTTGCATCAGGTTCATTCCTATGATGAACGAAGTATAGTCCGACTGCTACTAGTCTTTGACCAGTGGCGTGGAATGACGCAGAATATTGCAGAGTCCGTTATTTGTTGTCGCGTGGCAGGTGCAGAAGCAAAGGCGTTGCCGATGTGATTGGTGCGCAGGACGGCGAACCTGCCTTGTTGTGGGCCGACGTGGCCGACCGGTACCTCGGCGACTAAAATGCCTGCCCTAAGATAGCGTGGCAGTCAACATCGGGCCACAGTTCCGTAGATATGCTTCGCAAACCTGGATTTTGAGCGAGTAGACCAGTTGGCCAAATGGCGTCCCACAGTGAGGTCCCTTTCAAACTCTGTTCAAATGGCTCTGAGCACTGTGGGACTTAACTTCTGAGATCATCAGTCCTCTAGAACTTAGAACTACTTAAACCTAACTAACCTAAGGACATCACACACATCCATGCCCGAGGCAGGATTCGAACCTGCGACCGTAGCGGTCGCACGGTTTCAGACTGTAGCGCCTAGAACCGCTCTGCGACTCCGGCCGGCCCAAACTCTGTCAGGTACTGTCAACGCTCTCAGACGAGTATACGATGTCTCCTTTTCCTTCACAATAATCACTCAAGATCTTTGGTGCTCATGAACCGAATGAAGTTACTGACATCCGACCGTGTCTTCTGGGTTGAAATCTTTTTTTGTCAGGCAGTGTAGTTAATCATAACCGGAAACGAGTATCTAATTACAGAATATCGAACAGTGTTTATTCCAAAACGTGCTCTCTAAAATGAATGACATAAGAGGACGCGTTCTCCTACAGTCCCTGTTCTCTAGCGGAAATGGGACGTTGGCTCGTTATAGGAAGGGGCCGCCTCTCTCCTAGAACACCCCAACACCACCCCCTCCGCCGCTCGAGACAGACTACGGCTCCGTCACTAATTGCCTCGCTTCTCGCCTTTCCCTTCAAGGGTTGTGGAGGGAGGAATGGGGCATGCCCTAATGGCAAAATTCCGTTCGTTCCATCCGCCTTCAACGATCTAGTTACGTCCCGCTAACACCAGGAGTTGACGCACAGAGGTGCGTCCAAGCTGATTGTATTTCAAAGACTGTCGTCTCTCCAGCCTTGAGATTAAGGCAGGCGTAGTTTCCAGATTCATGGCAGGTGGGAAGATAAATGAAGTCCATCAATACAATTTGTTTCAGAAAAGTGGAAAGTTTGTCGTTAAGGTAATTAACCTTGACTAAGAGTGGGTAACAATTTTTTCGTTCTAGAACATTTATTACGAATTACATCTGTGCAGTTTTTGGTTTGTAGTGCATCCTCAAAGGGTTATTATTACAGTTGGTCCCTGTTACGTTAGTTAAACTACTCCACCTGCACACCAGTGCAGGCTGGTCTTCTTAAGACTTCAGACCTGTTGCGTGCCTCAGAAAATCCTTATGTTTTCATCTAGACCAATCACTATTAGGTGCTTAATACATTTACCAACGGTTCAACACAGCACAGTTAACTTTCAGTTCATTTACATGTATTAGTATTTTATCCATCTTCAGCAACTGTAGCTGTATATATCGAAATAATCAGCAAAAAGTGGTATAAAATAAGTTTAATTTCTTAACTAGTTTCAGGTAGTTATGCCTTTCTTCAAAGGGTTAGAACTACCGCATTATTTGCGGGTGCCAACAGTAAGATACATGCAGAATATTGTTGTGGCCACGTGGTTCATAACGCCAGTGTCTGTATAGGCACTGTGAACCGCGTGACCGCAGCTGCCGCTGGCAATGCCGTATTGCTGTGGCCACGTGGTTCATAACGCCAGTGCCTGTACAGGCACTGTGAACCGCGTGACTGCAGCTGCATGCATCTTGCTGTTGGCACCCGCAAATAATGCGGTAGTTCTAACCTTCTGAAGAAGGGCACTATCTACCTGAAATTAGTTAAGAAATTAATTTTATGCAACTTGTTGCTGATTATTTCGATATATTTACATATAATGTTTTTAAACGCAAGATGATCATCTTGCAGTTAGTAACTTAAACACGTGGAAAACCATGCAGTTGTTGACGTAATGCGCGAATGAAGCAAAAGAGCATGAACATTGGCGTTCAGGCCAAGGGTGGAACTAATTCCGATACGGCTAAGTTTGAAAACTGTTCGTGCGCCGTACTGGTTGAAATATACCGTGCGTGGTAAATTGGTGCTATCCAGAACTGGCACCGAGACAACTGCGGTGTACCACGGCCATAGATGACAGGCTGAAGGTTTCGGAGATCAGTACGGGCAAATAGACATGCAACGTAGGGGCTACCAACAGCGCCTGCTCAACGACCGTTCAGCGAACGCTGCTGTCTACGGGCTTCCGCAGCCGGCGTCTGGTTCATGCGTCCATGCTGAGTGCCCTTCAACGGCGACGAACGCTGGAATTCGCACGCCAGTACAAAAACTGGGCGTCCGTCGAATGGCGGTAGGTGGCCTTTTCAGATGCACCACGTTTCATGCTCCATCGCACAGATGGCCGTTGGCGTGAACAGTGTGAAACGTCTGAAAGGAAACAACCAGCAACAATGGTCGAAAGGGTACATTTCTGAGGAGGGAGCGTTACTGCCTGGGGAATTTTTCCATGCCATTCGCTGGGTAATCTAGTCATTCTGGAAGGCACAGTGGCTCTATACAAGTGTGCCTCTATTAAGGGGGACTATGCCCACCCTCTGTACGCAGTTCGTTTTTCTTCGGCACGATGCCCTCTACCAACAGGACAATGCAACCCCTCACACAGTTCAAAGTGTACGTTGTGGTTCGAAGAGCACCAGGATGAGTTTACCAAACCCCCAGGATTTAAAAACAATCGAAAATCTGTGGGACTACCTTGATCACGTCACGGTTCCTCGGACGAGAAACCTACCGCAGCTGGCCACGACACTGGAGTAAGATGCCTCCACATGCCTTCGACACGTTCCAGAATCTCACTGATCCTCTTCCCGCACGTCAGCGCTTTAAAAGCTGCTTGCTCAAGCTTTTGACAGGTGGCCACATTGTGACAGGTCAGTGCAGACGTACATGTGTCGCAGCCTTAGACGCCGCCGCCGCCGCCGCCGCCACCGCCACTGCTTTGCGTCTGCCTGTCTGGGCGGCGTGCCCGGCGCTTCGCGTGCAGCCGCTGCCCGTCTCTCTGGCTGGCTGGCTAATGACGCCCCCTAATGGCGTCGTAATTCGTGTCTGCGGGCCGACGGTCGGGCCCGTGTCCCCGGGCGGTCTCCGCCGGTGGGCTGCGCGATGCGCTCTGGCGCCCTCCCACCTTATATGCCTGTGGCGCGCACCAACTCACTCACTCACTCACTCACTATAACAATTGTCGCGTCTCTCTACATTCACATTACGCCAGTTTCACACAAGCCAACTGTCGCAGGCGTGGTGGTAACCAGTCGTAGCTGGCGTAGTGGCAGTCAGTTTCATCGCGTAAATCAGTCATTCTCGTCGAGCAGTTGAATAATTTAAGCTATTACGTCTTAAAACACAACGATCCCTGCCAGCGGCGATGCCAAGTTGGATACACCGGCTCCCGTCAGATCGCTGTCGATCGTGGCTTGCACTTGCATGGGTGACCGTCATTGTAAGCTGCGCGGCATTGGCAATTTTCCCTTTGCCTTAATAGCGCAAGGGACAGGAGTCGTCGTGGCGTGAAGTCCCTCATCACCAACTTTTGCGCTCATGTCCTGGATTAAATTCCAAATCTCTCAGCAGTGACTCGTGAATTGCGTCCATGTGACGATGTTGATTGTGATCTGGCCATGGGATGGGGACGTTAAGCTCGCCGGCCCTCTCGGTGCTATTAGAGAGTAGTAGGTTTGAAACGCCTGCTAAGCCCGCTGGGCAGAACATGTAATAGGATTGCGGGAAGGGCCAAGGGCTGAGGTCAGTTTCTGTTTCTAATTGTCATTTATTGTAATTTAGCAACTCTTCCACGGCTGAAGGCCTCCATCAAGAAATCTTAACAAGATAAAAATCCAGTTAAGATAGCAATAAAATAGTTCAAAAAACAACATACTCAAAGTGCAATACAAACGGCTGAAGGCCACAATTTCCAAAATTTTAGAATATATTACCATAGACCTTTAAAGGCAGAAGGCCAGCATGTTTAACAACAAGAAACCTTAAAAATCAACAAGATAAAAACGCAATGAAAGAGGCAAATAAAATAAAAACACCCAAAAACATATCACGGCTAACTGGAAAGACTCAAGGCAAAGCAGATACAACAAACATATGCAAGGTGCATTACAAATGGCTGAAGGCCACAATTAAGTTTCAAAATCTTAAAATAAATCCATAATCTTTAAGAGGCAGAAGGCCACAATGTTTAAGCTTGGAAGATAAATTTAATAATTGACTTTGCAAAATTTTTTTTTAATAAAAGAAAACATAGCCATAAGCCTTATATTTTAAGTAACTGAAAACTGATAATTAAACACCGGTGGCACTCAGAAGGCCTCCAGGCAGGTCGGTCTGCCCTCGTTCACTTTGGCGAGACAGGTGGTGAGCCCAACTACACTTGATCCGTCGGAACCCAACCACGGGACAGCCACGGACTGACCGACACAACGACTTGCTTCCTATCAAGCAGAAAAGGTTACAAACGTGATAATCCACAATGGAGTATGTATTACCTGTCAAAATTACACCCCTTGTTGGACAGCGACAACAGGTGAGAAAAGAACGCTGCCTGAAATTACGTTAGTGGCCAGGGCAGGTAACCGGAACATTAACGGCCACAAAGGAGAACATTCCACTGCTGCACTCGTAGTCAACCAAAATAGTTAATTGCACCGCATGGCGGCTAAATCTCAGCAGGAGAAACACTCGGTGTTGCTCACAGGAGAACCTCCCCAACAGCAAACCACCGAAACGAACCACCACAATATGAATGGACGTGGCTTGGGTAGTTGAAACCACTACTCAAGTTTGACGTCCTGGGTCGGTGAACCACGAAGCTTGTAGCAGTCGGACAGCTCCACACACGCTCCGACACTGCGCAGGGGCTGCCAGCGGACCCAGCCGACTGCACCGCGCGGAGAAATCTTCCCTGGTCCGCAGCAACCGACCGACTGCCCGCTGGGCAGTGTGCGACCGCTGCTCCGTCGCGACTGCACTGCTGCTGCGTCTCCCACTCACTTCCAGACACACGACGGCGGAAATACTGGCTCGGACCCAACCATGCAGAGGAAACACGCTCACTGGCTAAACGACATCTCTGCACCACGAAAGGACCGACCCAAGTTCCACTAGATGGTAATTGAACGGGCCCAGAAGCGCTCGGAGAACCAGTTACACGTCGACCTCTCAGAGCCAGTACGCCGACAACATTTAAAGCAGGTTGTCAGTGGAAATCACACCAACTGCACACACAACATGACAAACACTTGCACGAAGACCTGAAACGGTAGCCAACAGTCACTAAACACGCACGAAGACAAGTCGGGAGTCGATGCGCACGCCCACGCGCACACATTGATGACCTACTCTCACGTACACAGCTCTCGTGCTTCGCGAAGGAAAGATGCCTGCAGACGCGAAGGATACAGAAAACTTTTCCAATTAGGCGGCTGAACCTGCTCTTCGGGGTCCCCCAACCATTCATGCCGTACTATTTCACTTAGAACGAACATAACGGGCACACGACGGATCGGGATGCAGATGCGTGCGTTCGATGGAGGCGAAAGAAGCCCCAAATGATTAATGAAACGCTCTGAAAAAACTACGCGCACCACAAAGGAATTATCCGAATGGGACGGAAATGTGCAGATGTGACGTTCATGTACAGATAAGCAAATGAGTAAGATTTCAGAAAAATTGGATGATTTATTCAAGAGAAAGAGTTCAGCGAATTGAGTAAACCAGTAATACGTTGGTCCACTTCTCACATTTATACATAAAGTTATTCAGCTTGGCACTGATTCATTACTGTTGTTGTGGTCTTCAGTCCTGAGACTGGTTTGATGCAGCTCTCCATTCTACTCCATCCTGTGCAACCTTCTTCATCTCCTAGTACCTACTGCAACCTATATCCTTCTGAATCTGTTTAGTGTATTCGTCTCTTGGTCTCCCTCTACGATTTTTACGCTCCACGCTGCCCTCAAATAATAAATTGGTGGTCCCTTGATGCCTCAGAACATGTCCTACCAACCGATCCCTTCTTCTAGTCATGTTGTCCCACAAACTCCTCTTCTCCCCAATTCTATTCAATACCTCCTCGTTAGTTATGTGATCTACGCATCTAATCTTAAGCATTCTTCTGTAGCACCACATTTCGAAAGCTTCTATCCTCTTCATATCTAAACTATTTATAGTCCATGCTTCACTTCCATACATGGCTACACTCCATACAAATACTTTCAGAAACGACTTCCTGACACTTAAATCTATATTCAATGTTAACAAATTTCTCTTCTTCAGAAACGCTTTCCTTGCCACTGCCAGTCTACATTTTATATCCTCTCTACTTCGACCGTCATCAGTTATTTTGTTCCCCAAACAGCAAAACTCCTTTACTAGTTTAAGGATCTCATTTCCTAATCTAATTCCCTCAGCGTCACCCGACTTAATTCGACTACATTTCATTATCCTCGTTTTGCTTTTGTTGATGTTCATCTTATATCCTCGTTTCAAGACACTGTCCATTCCGTTCAGCTGCTCTTCCAGGTCCTTTGCTGTCTTTGGCAGAATTACAATGTCATCGGCGAACCTCAAAGTTTTCATTTCTTCTCCGAATTTTTCTTTTGTTTCCTTCACTGCTTGCTCAATATACAGATTGAATAACATCGGGGATAGGCTACAACCCTGTCTCACTCCCTTCCCAATCACTGCGTCCCTTTCATGCCCTCGACTCTTATAACTGCCATCTGGTTTCTGTACAAATTGTAAATAGCCTTTCGCTCCCTGTATTTTACCCCTCCCACCTTCGGAATTTGAAAGAGAGTTTATAGAATTGTTAAATTTCCTCCTAAGGGATTCTGCCCAATTGGCGCTTAGGTCATAAAAAACCCGAGCTGGTTGGAGAGCCCTGCCCATAATGCTCAAAAAGTTCTCAAATGCGGAGAGGTCCGCGACCCAGCTGTCCATAGTAGGGTTTGACGAGCATGAGAAACTCTCGCCGTGTTTGGGCGGGCATTACGTTGCTGAAATGTAAGCCGACAATGGCTTGCCATGAAGGGCATCAAAGCGGGGCGTAAAATATATAGTCGACGTACCGTAGTGCTGTAATGGTGTCGCTGACAACCAAAGTGGTTTTGTTACGAAAATTGACACTCCGGACCATGACTGCTAGTTGATGGGCCGTGTGGCGGGCGCCACTCAGGTTGGTATCCACCGCTTCCCACGGCTTTTCCAGACACATCTTCGGTTTTGAATCTCATTCACTACTGTGGAATTGTCTCCAGTGATGCGTGCCGCTTCGAATTGAGCCCCGATGATGATGATGCCCTTGATGGCAAGCCGCCCTGGGTTTACATATCAGCAAGATAATTCCCGCCCGTACACGCCGAGGGTTTCTGCTCCTTATCTCCGTGCTTACCAAACCCTACTTCGGCCAGCAAGGGCGCCGGATCTCTTCTCTATTGAGAACGTTTGGAGTATTATGGGCAGGACCCTTCAACCAGCTCGGGATTCTGAAGATCTAACGCACCAATTAGATGGAATTTGGCACGATAATCCCTCACGAGGACATCAACAACTCTGTGAATCAATGCCAAGTCGAACAAATGCTTGTATAAAGGCCATCAGTGGTCCAACGTGTTACTGACTTGCTCAATTTGTGACGTTCTTTCGCTTGAACAGAGAATCCAATATTTCTGAAATAGTAATCATTTGTTTGTCTGTCGCATCTACTGATTTCCATCCCATTCGGATAATTTCTTCGTGGTGCGTCGCTTTCTTTGTCTTACAGTGCACATGACACTGCACATCGCAGACTCGTCTTAATGAGTGACCCACTGATGAATTTGTCGCCACGTTATCAATTTTATTTCGAGGTTCCCCATAAATTAAGTGTGAAACGAACCCTAATTAAAAACTGAGATACAAGGGAGACATACTGTGGAATAGTATTCCTGAGTCCCATACTGCGAAATATATTGTGCTGTGTAACGGTGATACTGCACAATACGAGGGTTGGAACTTAAATAGTCGCAACTATTTATTCACAACCGATATAAAAGAGTTACATGTCTGCACCTGTTACTGTCCTTCAGAGTAGTCACCAGCGCTGTGTAGAACCCGTTGCCAGCGATGTGGTTGACGTAGTATAGCGTTAGCAGAGTCTGTTCTGTTGATAGTGCGAATGGAGTGGTCTACTGCCTGGGTTTGTTAATAGACAGGAGGACTTCACATTATACATCATGTGAATGGTTTTCTGCTGAAAGATCATGAGCAGAGGTACTACAGTGGTACTTCTTGTTCCCTGGCTCGATGCGAATGTCATGAAGACACAATAATGTGGACTTTTAATCAACTCTATAAAACGATGTTCGAAGAAGGTACCTCTTACGTGCTTCACCACATAAGTACATTAGCATGCTTAGTGCTCACTCAGTGCGCGCTTCCGACATCTAATTGCTTTACAAAATACGTTTGTTGTTGTCTCCGTCTTCATATCTGTCAATGTGGAGACTGAAAATTTGATCACACTGTTTAAAAAAGTTACTTACCACATTTTTCTCAAATTCTACTCAGAGGCTCTTAATGAGCGACCTGAGGATGCACGTTCAGTACGACTCGACGGACGAATTTCGTTTTTAGCGCAGCTTTTCGTTGTTAGGTTGGTAGTACTGAATACTGTGCGACGCGCGCAGCGCCAGCAGACAGCAGACTGGCGGCGGCCGCGGCGTGCCGGCGTGGCCAGGGTTTGGCGTGCCACCTGTTGCTGGCGTTATTAATTTAGGCTGTCCACACTTAGCGCGGCACGGGCCGACTTGAATGCGACACTTGTTCAGAAACCCCAGGGCGCCGGCCGGCCAGTGTGAGCAACGCTTTCGTGTCCAGATTCCATCTCTGTGGTGTGCTGTGGCTGCGTTGACAGGCGCGGCTGTTAACTTTGACTGATGGCACCCCTGAGCATATTACTGGGCGAGATATTCTTTGCTAACGCGCAGCCCGGCGTGGCACAAGACTGCGATATTGTTGGCGCAACAAGAGTGGTGTCGTAAAAATGCAATGCATACAGCAAATAGTAACTGAAAGTAACTCATGGGCTCATATTCGCAATTATTTGTACACTGTATTTCATTTGACAAGATATTTCGAAGAAATCACGGGCGAATAATTAAAGCCGATAGGCCTATACATTTATATACATACTCAGCGAACCACTGTGAATTGTATGGCCAGAGGGTACTTACCATGATGCCACTTGCATTCTAATCGCATTCAGAGTGAGGAAAGAATCATTATTTGCATGCCTATGGGCGCGATCGGTAGGCAGAGAGCTGAAAATGTCCCTACATTCTTTATTTAGTACTGATTTTGTAACGGTTTAAGTAGGCTCTCGTAGGATAAATGGGGTCTAACTTCTAACGTCTGCCAATTCAGGTGACTGAACATTTACGTGATTCACTCCAGTGAGTCAAAGAAACCTGTGACTTCACTTCTTTGTAGACGTTCAGTATCCCGACTGGTGTGGGGTCCCATTCAGTTGAGCGGTATTCTAAGTTGGGATACGCAAGTAATTTGTTAGCTGTCTCATTTACAGAATGACAGCATTTTGCCAGTATCTTTCCAACGAAACGAAGTCAGCCAACTGCCTTACCTGCTACTGAACGAATGTGCTCATTTCATTCATATCCCTACAAACTGATAAACCTAGGTATTTGTATTAGTAAAGTCATTTCAGCTGTGAATAACTGATGTAGTCATAGGATGATAGGTTTCTGCGTTTTGTAAAATGCACGGTTTTACATTTCTGAGCATTCGAAACAGCTGCCAATCCTTGTACAACTTCAAAGCTTTATATCTTGGTACAGGAATCTTTCCGGTGATTCAGTCTTCCTTTATTTCAACACATTCACAAGAATACCACTCTACGTGTTGAGTGGTATTCTTGTGAATGTACCAGTTTTTTTTTTTTTCAAACAATATTTTTCCCTTCAAAGTAGCTCCTTCAGGCAGCTATACCGGCGAAGTTGTTTTTCCCAGTTTTGGTAGCAGCGCTGCAAAGCTTCAATTGGTAGGACCTGTAAAATACCGGTCACATTCTTTTGAATATTCTCCAGAGTCGCATAATGATGCTGTTTTAATACATTGTTCAATTTCGGGAAAAAGAAAAAAGTCGGTATCACTCATACCAAGTGAATAGGGGACTGTGGAATAATAAACACCTGTTGAGATCAAAAAATTCCGTGATGGAAGTAGCCGTGTGACATGGGACGTTGTCATGACATGATGCAGCATCCACTTGTGTGCAACGGCCAGTCTCAGTCGATTCATCTTTTTCCTGAGCCCTTCAAGGACGTCTCTGTAAAACACTTGGTTGATAGTTCGTCCTGGACAAACAATTTTGCAAGAGCACGCACATATTCGACGTTTTCGTCCGTTTTCTGCGATGTTCCTCTTCAACGTGTTCCAGGCCTTCCAAAAAATTTGTGCCAGCGAAATAACTTGTGCTCTAGATAAGGAATATCCCCCATAGTCTTGTTTCAAATTTTGAAAGTTCATACTCGCGTATTCCCCAAGTTAAACACACAACTTGATGCACAACGTTGCTCTAAATTCCGCTGCTTCATTTTCGTAACACAGAACAAAACCACAACATAAGTGATGGCTGTAGGGACCTGAAGCTCGGACTGAGCATGTGGAAGGAATGAACGCACCGGTCTACACAAATAGAACAACACAGCTTTGCCAAATCGCTCGCAGTGTTGTTCTCAGTACTTTCCTCACACACCTCTTATATGTGCAGTCAGTGCAGACTATAGTTCATCTGTCTCATTGCTACCCAGGTTTCGATCGTAGGTCGAACTCCTGTTAGTCTATGAACTCGATGGAAAGTTGGAAATTTGTGGTAAGGTCTTATGGGACCAAACTGCTGAGCTCATAGATCCCTAAGGTTACACACTTTTTAAACTAACTTAACGGTAAGGACGACACACGCACACGCACGCGCGCGCGCGCACCCGAGGGAGGACTCGAACCTCCGAAGGGGGGGGGGGGGGGGGGGCAGGGAGCTGCGCAGTTGCTATGAAACCATTTCTGAATTTTGCACCTTCGAATGGGTGGTTAACGTAAAATTTCTGACACAGACTATTTGTAGCGGCTTTCAATCGGTAGAAAGAAGACGAATAATTATGAATGTTCGTGTTTATCCTTGTCGAGCGCTGTTGTAAACTGGCCAGTAAGCATGCTCAGACGGAGCAAGCCAACAAACTGGCAAAGTTTGGTCGCTTACGAATATGTTCGCGAAAAGGTTGACTTCATGTCAAAGCACACAGAGGGCAGTGCCGCGCCTTGGGTTGGAACTGGCGCTCGCGTGACACACACACACACACACACACACACACACACACGTTGCCGGGGCGGGAGCGATGGGTGCTGACGTCACACCACACCACAACAAGTATTACGAGAGTGTGCCCGGAGAGGAGTGGCGGCAGGTCGATGGTCGGCGCTGGCGGGCAGAAAGAAGGCGGGCCTTTGAAACCGACGTCGGCGGCCCTCAGGAGAGAGGGGCGGGGCTTGTAGGGGCGTTCGTTCGTTCCTCCGCGAGGCAGCGCGGGCGGCAGAAAGGCGCCTGCTTTCACACACGGCCGTAGCCCCTACAGGCGCTGCGCCGCGCCGCCTGTTGCAAGTTCGATACCCCAGTGCTTGCCGCGCGCTGCTCGCAGCGGGGTCCACGGACTTCAGATTTCTTTCGAGCATTTCATTTTTCGGCGGTATACAGTAACGGGGATCACATTAGGCGGTCGTCAAAAATTTCGTTCTACTTTATGAAAGTACTGCCGGGAGAAAGTATGAGCCTCAACGTTCGTTCGACGCGGAGGAAAAGGACGGAACGTCGAATACCATTGGTGCTGAAAAAAGATGCGTGAGGAAATAGGCCGTGATCGCTTTGTAGAACCATCACTGCTTTTGCGAGAAGCAGTATACAGGAGTCCCTGAAAATTTAAAGCACGATGTTTGTACTAACAGTGCGCTTCATATGTGCAAGAGATTTTGCAGCGAATATACATGCTGGTCAAAAAAGCCTGAAAAGCACGTAAAGGAATTGGAAGTTGAATTGAGAAATAATTATTTAGAAAAAAAATTCCCTACATTACGTCACTTCCAAGTTAATTACCATTGAAGTTAGTAATCACGCCGTTGCGAACGCAAATTCGAACGGCCTGCCAGGCTCCATTAGTGTCAGTTCTCATAGTGTAGATAACAGCGCACGAAAATGCTCGGCCTCTGGCTCGAGCCCGGTCCTTACTACTGTTCCATGTCCGATTTTTGTATCGCTGACTCGTTGGGCTTTAGGGAACCACACAAAGAAGACGTTTGACGACACCGTATCTGGCGGTCCGCTCGAATTTGCTCACACAACGGCCTGATTGGTTTAACTTCAGTGCTAATTAGCTCGGAAACGGCGCAATTTACCGAAAAGTTATTTCTCAGCGCGACCTACCCTGCACAGCCTTGAACAGTTTTTTAGGCCGTTTCTGAGCACCCTGTATCTACTTCCGTGCAGAAGTTACGCACGAGATAAAGTACCGTAACTAACCTTAGTCCGCACCCAGTAGCTGAGTGGTCAGAGAATACGGAGAGCAGCCCATCTTCTCTCTCTCTCCCTACAAAGGTACGCACATCGTGGTATGCAGTGGTGAGCGGCAAATTCCCGAACCGTCAACGACTGCACTCTGTTCGTCTGGTCACCACGCCGATATGCCCCCACTGCGCGGTCGTAGACTCCGACGACTACCGTTTGGTTTGTTGCACGGCAATCGATTGTTGGCTTCAAACGAGGAAAATGCTGGCCCTTTTACTGCGTACGGCGAACACGGCGATCAAAGCTGACGACCTACTGTTCCCAGACAAAGTATACTTTCCCATCGCCAGGACAAACGCCATAAACTGGATAAAGGGGACGATGACGTATTGTTTGTATCGCAACGATGACAAGAACGTCATAGACTCCTGGTTCGTACTGCAAGAGCAACATGATATCTAGCGGCGACACGAGAAATATAGAACATGTTTTTCCAATTACTTGCGTTCGTTATTCACGGGACCTCCGGCTAGTTGGGGTGTTCCGGGTATGGTATAAGTGAAATGAGGAAATAGCCCAACGTCCAAGCCTGATGTAATTCAGGGGACTATACATACTTTTTAAGTTAATGAGAAGCCGACCTGGATACACGCCAACAGGGCCGTTGCAGGGTCCTGTTTCCTTTTCTTTCTTTTTCTAGTGAATTCTTTAATTCTAGACGGCGTTAGGAGCATTTTTTTTTTTACGTTTGGATGTGTTGAAAGGCACCTTTTGTTTCTGTATATTGTGTTTAGCACCTACGAAAGACAAAAAATGTTCAAATGTGTGTGAAATCTCATGGGACTTAACTGCCAAGGTCATCAATCCCTAAGCTTACACACTACTTACTCTAAATTATCCTAAGGAGACACACACACACGCCGGGACCATCCGCACAGTCCATGACTGCAGCGCCTTAGGCCGCTTGGCTAATCCCGCGCAGCTATGAAAGACAATAAGAATCGATAGACAAAAAAAAAAAACCAAATAAATTCTTTTCATACCTTCGTCCACAATCCCAGGAAAGGGAGCGTGGAGACATGGTGGCCAGGCCTCGTGTTGCGGCCCCTGCCTGCCCTGCCTCCGCCAGCGTGACTGATTGTCAATCCTAAGGTCCCGGGCTCCATTCCCCGCTGGATCGGAGATTTTCTCTGCTCAGGGACTATGTGCTGTCTTAATCATCATTATCTCATCCCCATGGATGCGCAAGTCGCCGAAGTGGCGTCAAATGGAAAGACTTGCACCCGGCCAACGGTCTACGGGAGACCCTAATCACACGACATTTACATTGTTTTTACTAATCCGTAGATATGACAGAGAATGCAGAAGCAAGTTACCAGAGGTCTCAAAGTTGTGCACAGGAAGCCCGACGTCACAGGGCGTCAGCTCAGCGTATAGCGCCAAATGGGGCTGGCTCCGCAACACGGGCCACTTGATGGAACGGGAGGGAGACGAAGTGCGTGTCAAGCAGCGAACAGTTGCCGTGCACTGTGGTGGTTGTCTTCATTAGAAAATGGCCCGGAGACATCTTATGTATGATTCAACACGGGGAAGAACAGTCGGGAAACGGGAAGGACGAAGTGTAACGATTTTATCTCAGGAGTTTGGTATTGCTCACAGCATTGTTTCACACGCTTGATGAGCGTTCCGAAGAACAGGCACTGCTGCCTAAAGGACAGAAAGTGGTCGACAACGGTCAACTACAGTAACGATGTTGACTACATTGTGCAACAGGCAGGAAGGGACCCACGTCGAGCAATGTGCGGTGTTAGGACCACGTTTAACAGGACTGCAAGCGTCCCTGGCTCCGCAGTATCACGAATACTGCGTGGGTGTTGGTCTTTTCGCTGATGACAGGAATATAGTGTTCCGTTGACAATCGTACATCGGCGGCACCACTTTCGGTGGTGCGAAGAGCATGTGGCCTCGATCACCGAGGAGTGGATTCATATGCTCTTCTCGAATGAGAGCAGTTTGTCTGAATGGTGATTCTGCACGTATCCTCATGTGACGAGAGGGGGAATACGTAATGCACACTAAGGAACATTGTCCAACATGATCGTATGTTGTTATGGGGGTGCATGAACACACTTACCTCCAAATGTATAAACACGGTACACTCACTGGTCAGCATTACTGTGACACTGTTCTCCTTCCCTAAGTGCGTCCTTTCAGGGGTGCATCCTGCTCCGATTTCATTTTTATAGATGACAATGCGAGACCGCACCGAACAGCGGTGGTGAACCAGCTCTTCGAACGAAAGGATATTCGGCGATTACACTGGCCAGCTCGTTCCCTCGACTAAAATGATATCGAGCACGTGTGGGATTCAACAACGCCCATGCAGCAGTTGTCAACCGCAGTAGTGGAAGAATGGAACATCCTACCAAAACAAGTCCTCACTTACCATGTGGCCAACAAGGGCTCACGTAGCGGGGCATGCATCGCCGTACGCGACGATGATGCACCCTATTGAGAATCATCTCCTGCCTTTTGTAATTTCCAGGGAACCACCATAAATCGTGAGGACTTTAGAGTGACTACTGTCCTTGAATAAAAATGCCATTTCTGTTCGTCTTATTGCTATACTACAGCGGTTCTTTCTACATATGTTAATATTTACATCGATATGTGTTAGTTGGCAGGGACACATCCTGCAAAAATTACTTTCTTTCTTAACTTCTGCACATCAGCGTGATGTGTATATGTGGGCGGGGGTGGGGGAGGGGAGGGGGTGGGCCCTTCGTTGAAGCAACAATTAGTTGGTACTTGTAGTCTGTAAATGAAGACAGCACCATTTCAATTGGGTTATTACTTTGAAATATCGAAGCAATCTGCTTTGCATTTTTAGATTTAAATCACATTTCGTGATCTTAAAAGCGCTACAGAAGAAAATATGTACTTAGAAATGTCTTAGAGAATCTTAATTCATGTAGAATATACTTGTAAAAGATCCACCATATTACTTGAAAAACGATTTTTGGTATCTTAGATACGTCATAAATTGAAGGAGAACAGTGTCACAGTAATGCTGACTGGTGAATGTCCCGTGTTCAAACATTCGGAGGTATGTATGTTGATGCATACCCCGAACACCATACGACCATGTTCGGCAATGTTCCTTACTGGGCATTACGTAGTAATAACAGAAATGGGTGACAAAGATAAGAAGTCCAGAACAGGAAAAGTGGCCAATCAGGTGAGTATAGGTTTCGTTCATCTCGCTCGTGTTTGTCTGCGATTGAAGAAGAGTAGAAAAATATTTATAAATAGCAAAAAATGGCCCTGAGCACTATGGGACTTAACATCTGAGGTCATCAGTCCACTAGAACTTAGAACTACTTAAACCTAACTAACCTGAGGACATCACACACATCCATGCCCGACGGAGGATTCGAACCTGCGACCGTAGCGGTCGCGCGATTCCGGACTGAAGCGCCTAGAACCGCTCGGCCACCACAGCCGGCTGTAAAAAGCAGAGCTGCTGTTAAATCTTTCGTCATCTGCCTGAAGATATCTGCACCAGGGGATTTACAACTTACAAAAAAGGGACGTTTTTGATTCTTTTTAGTCAAAACGCGGCAGTTTGGGAGTGTGGCAAAGGAGCTCCCACTTCGTAATATTTTGGAGCGGAATCACAGTTCCGATATTTGCCTGATAACTGAGGAAAACTGCGCGAAAACTGTTGCTGGAGTCGATTTCTGTCTGTTACAGACACTCAGACGCAGGAGTGTTCAAAAAATGCCGAGAACTTTGTAATTCCACGTGTTATGTTAGTCGGATTCGCACGAATTAATCGTTATCTCTGTTCTGTTGGTAAACATATATGAGTATTATCTTTACAGCGTCACCCATATCGGATACTCAGTCTCTTATTTTGTACAAAATGAATCTGAAGGTTGGTATTAAATTTTGCTAAAAGAACGGAATAAAGCACCATAATGTTTTAGAAATTTTAGATATTGAATTTGGTGAGTCTGCTGTGAGTGAAAACACACAAATTTACCAATCTCGCGGCCGGGTCGGATATTTTCTCCGCTCGGGGACTGGGTGTTGTGTTGCCTTCACATTCGTATCGTCGTAACTGACAGATACACTGTCACATCGTCTTCACATTATTGAGATGGCAAAATGGGCGCGAACCGCCAGCCAATAAACTGAAATAAAGAAAAGCTATACGCATGGAATAAGCGTTTCGATGAAGTTCGTGAAGAGGTTGAAGATGACGAACGCCCTGGACACCCTAGCACCGATTAAATCGTGGGCGAAGTGGGTGGACTGATTATGAACAATCGCCGAATCACAATCAGAAAAGTCGGTGATGATACTGGCATGTCATTTGGGTCATGCTATAAATTTTCTTTTTGACAGATTAGTGTTAAATTTCCAACAGCTGAGTATGCAAATAGCTCACGAGTCGCTAGATAAGGTAAAACGACGATGCCGAAACAATGAAATGAAACGTGGTTTTGCGGATATGACGTTTAAACTAAATCAAAATTCTCCCAGTGGAAGCATCATAAATCGCTAAACTCGAAAAAAGCTCTACAGGTGCAGTGAAACATGTAGACAATGGCCACTGCGTTCTTAGATTTTAACCTTATATTACATCGTAAGTTCTTGCCGGAAGAACGAACGAGCAATGGGGAGTACTACTTGAAAGTTAAGAGCCGCTGGCATTAGAAAATGAGAACAAAACGGGATTCTCCCTCCAACTGCCACTGTGCCCCTCATACTTTTCCTAATACTGTTCTGTCATGTAACTACGTTCCACTGCCACTGTCACCGCCATTGTCTCCTTCGCTCTTTCTATATTTCTATACCACAACCACTGTCTACTATCTTCCAGTCTTTATTACTACTGTCTCTTTCTCGTTGCACTGTCTTCTTCTCTCCCAGCATAAAAAAAGCACGAATATGTTGGCGAAAATTTTTAAAGGTGCTGAGGAAGGTAAAATGAGGTAGCTAGTTCTCCACGTTCCAGTCTGTCTTTTAATAAATACTATATTCGAATTTTTGTTCTCCAGTAGGAACAGTTATCCGCTCGTTCCCTTTTTCTCCCTGATAAAGGGCTCATACGAAAAGAACTTGATGGGTCAGCAAAATTTTGATAGTTTACTTACGTGCAACTGAAATAACCCCAAACTAATTTTACGCCTCAGGCCGGATTTTACGTTCACAAAAATTTTGCATGTTCTTCAGTAATAAAACGTGGAGTTCCCAGAACGCTTTTGATGATAACGGAGACACTTTACATCATATATTTCTGTCCTTCGTCACTTTACAAACTACTGTTTTGCTTAACACAGTATTTTACGTGCAGAGATAGGACAAATGTGAACCTCTGTATCTCGGAAACGGATAAAGGATCAAAAAAATTTGTAAATAAGATTTCAGCTATCAGTCGTCCTTTGGAATTTTTATTGGCAGATCTAGATTTCAGCTATAAACTAGCCATTCTCAATGCACTATCCTTTTTGGTTCAATGCATGTAATGCCTGTTGGTCTGGCTTTGAACACAGTTCATTGAATACAGTTCAATGAATTGTGTACAAAGCCAGACCAACAGGCATTACATGCATTGACCAAAAAAGGATAGTGCATTGAGAATGGCTAGTTTCTAGCTGAAATCTAATCAGCCAATAAAAATTCCAAAGGGCGACTGATAGCTGAAATCTGTTATTTACCAATCAAAATAACGGTCGCTGCGTGCAACAGCCTCTGAATGGAGGGCAACCTGATCAAAAAAAAAAATTCAAGGTTGTTAGAGATCGGGATCTTCGGAATACGTCGTCAAAATTTTAGCCTTTTGCTGTGTGTCGCCATCTTGGAATTCTAAGCTAGGTTTTGGTCCGCAGCTGACGGTGAAAGTACAGTAAGAAAATACTTTTTTGGCTTTTCCGAGGAATCGCACATGAACTAATTCTATCTCCATATATCCCATCAACCCACCGAAGAATACATCAAATGCAAAACAACCAACAGATTTTGTCTGTTTGTCCAAGTCTGAGAAAGTGTGTAATAATATTTTGATCCTGTATGTAGGATAGTACCACTAAGACGATCCTTCCGTTGGGTATACAAATGGTCCCTAACGCAGGAGCTATCCAGAACACTTGACCCTACACTTTTATCACCAATAGAATCCGATGTATGAGAACTGGAAATACTGTTTTCATGCTCGGCGTTTTGGAACATATTGGCAAGCATGCTGTCGCATGCAATAAACAAATCGCTGCTTTGTATCACTCCTCTTAAGATAGGGTGGCTGGCAGTATGGGCTGTGCCTGGGGACCAGTAAGTTACAGAAAAAGATAATCCAGCCAGAATCGCGAAGCTTTCGTTTTCGCTGTATTAAAACCCATGGAGAAGAAATAAAAACATTGAGGTTCGCCGATGACATTGTAATTCTGTCAGAGACAACAAAGGACTTAAAAGAGCAGTTGAACGGAATGGACACTATATTGAAAGGAGGGTATAAGATGAACATCAACAAAAGCAAAACTTGAAGTAGTAAAGGAGTTTTCTATTTGGGGAGCAAAATAACTGATGATGGTCGAAGTAGAGAGGATATAAAATGTAGACTGGCAATTGTAAGGAAAGCGTTTCTGAAGAAAAGTTTGTTAACATCGAGTATTAATTTAAGTGTCAGGAAGTCGTTTCTGAAAGTATTTGTATGGAGTGTAGCCATGTATGGAAGTGAAACATGGACGATAAATAGTTTGGACAAGAAGAGAATAGAAGCTTTCGAAATGTGGTGCTACAGAAGAATGCTGAAGATATGGGTAGATCACATAACTAATGAGGAGGTATTGAATAGAATTGGGGAGAAGAGGAGCTTGTGGCACAACTTGACTAGAAGAAGGGATCAGTTGGTAGGACATGTTCTGAGGCATCAAGGGATCACAAATTTAGCACTGGAGGGCAGCGTGGAGAGTAAAAATCGTAGAGGGAGACTAAGAGATGAATACACTAAACAGATTCAGAAGGATGTAGGCTGCAGTAGGTACTGGGAGATCAAGACGCTTGCACTGGATGGAGTAGCATGGAGAGCGGCATCAAGCAAGTCTCAGGACTGAAGACAACAACAACAACAACAACAACAAAGTGAAGATAACTACCCTTTTTCGTGGAATGAAATCGGCTTACTTTTGTCATAGAACGTTTCGACCGCGTATGCGACCCGACGTCCTCAGGAGCAAGCCATGCTTGGGCACTCGGCGCTTCTCCGCAGCGCGCGCTCCCCTACCGTATTCCCCCTCCCCCACCCCTGCCTCCCACGCCATCCACCCCTCTTGCCGGCGTGGCGCGCCCCTTGCGAAACTCCCCTCGGCTCACTCCGCACTCTTTCTGGCCGCTGCGGCGCTGCCTCCCTCGCGGCAATAATTTGCAGCGCTTCCCTCCTCGCCTTTGCCGCTTCTGTATTGTTTAGGTTATGCTGCTAGCGGCACAGTATTTTATTTCGGCCGCTTCGTTGCCGCCGTCTCCTCTTTTTATGCCGCCGCCGCGGCTGCCGTCGCGAGGCTGTTTCCAATATTCATGGGCGCCGCGGATTTAGGGCGCGACTCGGCTCTTAGCTCCCGCGATCTGCAATGGGCCGGCGCGACACTGCGCTCGCCTGAAATATTGACAAGTTGGCGCCGACTGCTGCCATGCATATATCACTAGCCCGCAGCGAGTAAAGCGGCGCAGTATTTTGCCCCCTTCTTTTTTTTTTCGACCACAAATTGGCTGAATTCGTGGGCAGGACGCGGCGGCGCTATTGTATGCCTTGCACAAACACATCGTTCTTCATGTAACTCTGATGCCGTTGAAATCGTCATGCGGCGGTCGTTCTAAAAATCTACTTTCGTGGTCTGCTTGACGGACTTCGGAACCACGTCAGATTTTGGGAGTTGTTGTTGTTGTTGTTGTTGTTGTGATCTTCAGTCCTGAGACCTGGTTTGATGCAGCTCTCCATGCTACTCTATCCTGTGCAAGCTTCTTTATCTCCCAGTACTTACTGCAACCTACATCCTTCTGAATCTGCTTAGTGTATTCATCTCTTGGTCTCCCTCTACGATTTTTACCCTCCACGCTGCCCTCCAATGCTAAATTTGTGATCCCTTGATGCCTCAGAACATGTCCTACCAACCGGTCCCTTCTTCTTGTCAAGTTGTGCCACAAACTCCTCTTCTCCCCAAATCTATTCAATACCTCCTCATTAGTTACGTGATCTACCCATTTAATCTTCAGCATTCTTCTGTAGCACCACATTTCGAAAGCTTCTATTCTCTTTTTGTCCAAACTATTTATCGTCCATGTTTCACTTCCATACATGGCTACACTCCATACATATACTTTCAAAACGACTTCCTGACACTTAAACCTATACTCGATGTTAACAAATTTCTCTTTTCCAGAAACGTTTTCCTTGCTATTGCCAGCCTACATTTTATATCCTCTCTACTTCGACCATCATCAGTTATTTTGCTCCCCAAATAGAAAACTCCTTTACTACTTTAAGTGTCTCATTTCCTAATCTAATTCCCTCAGCGTCACCCGACTTAATTCGACTACATTCCATTATCCTCGTTTTGCTTTTGTTGATGTTCATCTTATATCCTCCTTTCAAGACACTGTCCATTCCGTTCAACTGCTCTTCCAAGTCCTTTGCTGTCTCTGACAGAATTACAATGTCATCGGCGAACCTCAAAGTTTTTATTTCTTCTCCATGGGTTTTAATATCTACTCCGAATTTTTCTTTTGTTTCCTTTACTGCTTACTCAATATACGGATTGAATAACATCGGGGAGTCGCCTTCCGTATTTTGGCAGTCCCAGAGAGTCCAGATATCGAGCGGATTTTTTTTTTTTTAAACGGTCGGTGGGTTCGGTGTAATCAGTCTTCCAAATGCCTTTGTACGGTGCGCCACAACTTCCTCTCGTGTGCAAACCTCATCATCTAACGAGGAAACTTGAAATAAGTGCACTTGCGAGATATCTGCTCCCAGCAGTCTAAGCCACGCGGAAAATTTGGGAGAAAGTTCTAATAGGACGCATTTATGATCTTCTGAAGCTACAGGTTTTAAGTTTCGCGCGCACTGTTTGCTTGTTACCCGCTCATATATATATATACGTTCGGGTCATAAATGCGTCCTGTCAGAATTATGGCCCAAATTTTCGCACAGCGTAGACTGCTGTAGCTGCTATCTTGCATGTGTGCTTGTTTCTTCTTAAAGTATAAGCTCAGCTTGGAGATAATTCCTTTTCAGAGCAGCACTTATACCGTACGTCCTCAGCTATTTGTGGGATATATTCCAATCTCTGTCTTCCCCTGCAGGTTTCGCTATCTTCGGGTTCCTGTAGTACAATGGAAGTTGTTCGCTGATGTCTTAACATGTGCTGTCTGTTCCTTTTCTCGTCAGTACTTTCCACATATTCCTGTCCTTGCTGATTCTGTGCAGGACCTGCTTACCAGTTCACTTAATAGCTTCTGTGAACACCACAGTTCTATGCTTGAATTCTTCCTTTTTCAGGTTCTCCTACGACTGTGCGTGAAGTATTTTGACGGCGAAATACTTACTTTCCGTTTTCCCATATCTATACTGAGATCTACTGAACAATGCATAGCGGAGGAGAACAGATTCTAACACACTTTTATGCCTGTACCTTTCCTGTTTTATTCTAGATGGACCCTACTCTTACTCGTCTCAAAACTAAGGGCTGATCAACTCGAAAACGACTAGCTACTGTCAGTGAATGCAGATCTTTTGTGATAGCGTACTAAAACCACTGAAAATAGTTCTGCTGCTTATGGTTTACGTTATATCATTCACTCGACGTATTGGAAAGAGCAAAATGTGAAATACAAACAGCAGTCCTGCCAATCTTGGCAATTTATGCTTCTCAGTCTTTAGAATATCTATTTTGTATTTACAATCATCTCAAAGATGTAAAAATACTGCAACTAATCTGACAGACATTCAAAAAATTTTAAATGATATATTCCACCTGTGTATATATATATATATATATATATATATATATATATATATATATATATATATATATATAATTGAGCGCTGTGAAAGTAAATGATCGTTGGACATGGCAACACGTCATCTAGCCAAGAACACAGTTGGCTGAATTCTGTACAAAAACTTTATACAGAGAACAATGTTTGAAAAATAACAGGCAGTATGTAAGAAATGAACTACGAAGTTCGAATGGATTTCATATTAATTTACTATGTGCAACCTGCGTGATGTAATTTTTCCTTCTGAGAGGTCCACCCTGTTACATTAGACTACATCGAAGAGCAGTTTTGAAAAGGATTTTCCGGAGGAGGGAGTCACCTTCGGTGTAAAGATACTGTTTAACGATCTCTGAAAACCTGTGTCTCGTTCTCGCGCAGAGCAACGTTTGGCGTCAGAGTTCCAGATGCCGAATTTGGTTCCTGGCTGCAGAAAAAAATTCTGTCAACAAACTTCGTCATGTTAGAAAGATGACGGAGTAAAATTCCCAATCACCAATCAGCTAGCTAGATGTATTAGCAAATGCCTATGTGGCGAGCGGATAGGACCTCCCTTCAGATACTGATACAGGCTGCCACAGAGAAACAGGAAAATTTTAAACAATTATAAAAAATGAAGGTACCGCTGCAAAAGTTCAGCAGTGGTTAGACTGTTTTGTGCAGGACTGAAATTAAATCAGTTACATGCTGCAATTTTTTTTTTTTTTTGCCACATGCATTCCCGCCTCGCCCCCTTCCACCTCTCTCTCTCTCTCTCTCTCTCTCTCTGTGTGTGTGTGTGTGTGTGTGTGTGTGTGTGTGTGTGTGTGTGTGTGTGTGTGTGTTTAACGGGCAGGGGCTATTGACCCCGACTGACCACTACATTAATACTGAGTTTGATACAGGGAGAAAAAGGCCATTGATAAAGAGGGGTAAACCTAAAGTAACCCCCGAGTAAGCCAAGTAGCACAAGAAGAGCACAACAGGTGCCGGCGTTGACACACGATGACACACGACCTCCTCGTTGACCCCCTGCTCGAGAGGTCCAGACGCTCGCGTTGCGTGTCTGCCTCGGGTAGCCACGCACGCACTGCAGCGGCATCTGGACGCCGCGGAAAGGGCGAGGATTTTATTGGCCTCTTAAGCCTTAAAAGGCGAATCTGGGATGACCGTAAACACAACCGGTCCCACGCTAGATAGGGGCTATACAGGCGCGGTACAGCGTCCCCCTTCCTCCGACAAGCGCCGCCGCAGGTTGCATGCGCCCTCAGGTCTCAAGATTTGCACTTCGTTGCCGCCAGCAGCCGAGCGCCGGGCTGTCTATTCTGGGAGAGCTGCTACGTTTGCTCTGCAACCACGCTGAGCAGCCGAGGAGGCCCCTGCGCTGCCCTGTTGGGCTTAATAGCCGACCAGACGGCACGTCTCTGTTTAACGACTTCCCTCGGTGGCGGAAATTCTCGGCACGGCGTGTTTCCGGCACCAGACGTTCTGCTTGGAGATTCACGTCCAACGACGTTAACCTATCTTTAAACAGATCGTTATGAAAAGCTCGGTGTACAAGGGCGAAATCTCGTCAGATAAATCTGCGCTACAAGGTTCGTCACATATCGACACTTAAGTTTACCAATTGATTTTTGGGTCGATCATACTTTGAAGTGTTATTGCCGTTGAATGCTCCATTACACCTGTAGACACCTGTTGTCAGGTATGCTTTTAAATCATCAGTCTTTTGACTTGTTTGATGTTGGCCTTCTCCTGTCACTGTTATTACAGTTTGTTGTTTGAAGCAAAACATATTTCAGCGATATTAGAAACTTGATTACATCGCAGAATATTTATTTTTTATAAATATTTTAGTATTTATGTAATTTCTGGTGTACTACTGTCAAAATAAGCCAACTACTATTCATTCTGTTAGTCTGTACCTCCTCTTTCCAGCCCCGACATTAGAAGGACATAATAATAATAACAATAATAATAAACAAACTTACGGTTTTAGTTCAATAGCTGAGTGAATAACCTGTCAATCTAGTTAATGAAGTCATCTGTAAATATTTTTCGGTCTTTTGAACCGGTTGGAAGTCGTCGCTTATTCATATTTATTTGTAAGTCGAATGCGCAGAATATGTTTCTGACGAAGTCCGATTGTAATTATTTTGCCGTGCAGATTATTTCTTCGCAATTAACAATGAATAGGAGGGTCGTTCAGGAGAATGCTGAAGATTAGGTGGATAGATCCCATAACTAATGAGGAAGTATTGCATAGAATTGGGAAGAAAAGGAATTTACGACACACCCTGACTACAAGAAGGGATCGGTTGATACGACACGGCAAGGGATCACCATTTTAGTATCGGAGGGAACTGTGGAAGGTGGAGGGGTGAGTAAAAGTCGTAGAGGGAGACCAATAAATGATTCAGAAGAAAGCAAGTTGCAGTAGTTTTTTTGGAGATCGACAGTCTTGCACAGAATTAGGGAAGAATGGAGAGCTGCGTCAAACCAGGCTTCGGACTGAAGACAACAACAAAAACGACCCCGGGTTCCCGGGTTCGATTCCCAGCGGGATCAGGGATTTTCTCTGCCTCGTGATGACTGGGTGTTGTGTGATGTCCTTAGGTTAGTTCGGTTTAAGTAGTTCTAAGTTCTAGGGGACTGATGACCATAGATATTAAGTCCCATAGTGCTCAGAGCCATTTGAACCATTTTTGAACAAAAACGACGACGATAACGTCACCAAATTTACTACTTAACAACGACGACTTCTGGGCCCGAATTCAGACTCACATGAACAAGAGTTGATACGCTTGCAACACCATTCAACAAGAAAATTCTTTAAACTTCCTTGCACCATTTCTAAACTTCGTGACCACATATATTCCATTTCTTGCTGTCGACCGTGTGATGTTTCCTTCCTTCGACCATGTGAAACTTTTCCCCTTTCACCGATATTTTACTTGTCCAAAAATTTTACATCAGGAGGAAACATTATATGTTGTCGTCTTCCGTGCGGAGACAGGTTTGATGCCGCATTCCATCCTAGTATGTCGTGTGCAAGCCTCTTCATCTCTGCGTAACTACCGCAGCCTACTTCCATCTGAACTTGCTTACTGTACTAAAGTCTTGATTTTTCCTCTACAATTTTACCTCCACACTTTCTTCTACTACCAATATCGCTATTTATTCATCCCGCAGGATGTCTTATCGACCGATCCCTTTTTTTAGTCAAGTCTGCCATAAATTTCTTTTCTCCCGCCCATTAGATTCAGTATCTCTTCATTTGTTGTTCTATTTACCCTTGTAATCTTCAGCATTCTTCAATAGCACCATATTTCATAAGCCTCAGTTCTCTTATCTGAATTGCTTATCGATCACATCAAACTTCCATAAAAGGCTACACTCCAGAAAGGTACCATGAATAACCTTAATATTCGAACACTAAGGTTTTTACTTTGATGCATCATAACTGTATTCTGGATAAAAGAAAAAAATATATCGTATTACATGAAGGTAGAGGTCTAGTAAATAATAGTATGAATGATGTTTACACAACGTATACCACTTGTTAAATAATACGATTCAAATAAAGCACTCTTCGATGGTCACTTTACTTTAATATCCGGACAGATGGCAGAGCTGCACTTGTTTTCACCGTTCACTCCAGGGTAAATACTTCGAGTCGGAAGGCAAGTGTGTGTTTACAAGCGCGGTCGACTGTCCAAGCGGTACGATGCCACGCAAAGTTAATACTAGTTCTGAGATACGACAGCTTGTGATGTTTCACAACGCGAAAGGTAAATAATATAGACAAATTGCTGCCCCGCTCAACGTAAGTTAGAGTACTGTGGCAGATATCGTCAGACGATTCAAAAATGACGACCGTATCGACTCTATACCGCAAAAGGGCCAGCCACCGAAGCTGGATGCACGTGACGAGGCAGCTAATACGGATAATAAAGGAGGATCCTACACTCAGTGCACCCAGATTAGCACGTGAACTGCAAAACGAGACTGGCAAGAAGGTCCATCCTCAAACGATTCGCAGAGCATTAAATGAAAGTGGCTACAATGGAAGCCAGGAAGGAACTGTATGTGAATGAACAGAATCGAAAGAAGAGATTATACTTTTCCAGGGAATTTATTGCGAAGGATGAAATACGGTGGAACGACGTCATTTTTGTCGATGAAATTAAATTTAACGTTTTTGGGTCGCATGGACGAAGCATAGTGTGGCAGAAGAAGAACAATTTACACTTACAAATATTAAACCAACTGTAAAGCATGGAGATGGCAGCGTTCTTGTCTGGGGCTGTATATCTATATTTGGACCGGGTGCATTGGTGTTCATCGACAGTATTATGGACAAATATGTCTATTTGAATATATTAAAGTACAATTTACGGAAAAGCGCTGAAACCATGGGGATATCAAACACGTTCAAGTTTTACCAGGACAATTACCCGAAACATAAGGCTCGCATTGTGCAGGAATATTTGTTGTACAGTTGCCCCAAAGGTTTACAACCATCACCTCAATCACAAAATCTCAACCCACTGAGAATGTGTGGGGAGAACTGGAGCGACGTATTAGAAAAACACCAGTATCATCCAAGGAAACTCTAAAGCATCGGTTAAAAGAAGAATGGGACAGTCTACATGCGGATTATTTAAAAAAGATCATTTGGAGTATGTCGCAGCGTTTGAAAGAAGTGATAGAACAGCTACCCGACAAGATTTTGAAACATTAATTGTTCCACAAAATCTTGTCTTGAAATGAATAGTTTTGCAAAGTGTCCGAATATTAAAGTAACGTGAATATAGCGCCGAGTTGTATTTAAATAGCATTATAAAAGAACTTAAGTACGTTATCTTAATAAAGTTTATGCTATTATTTACAAGACACATCATGGAATATAATACTTGGTTATGTGTCTCGTTTCCTAATGTAATTCAATCAGTCTTACCGAATTTAATTCGATTACACTCCATTTCCGTTCTTTTACTTTTCATGATAATCTTACAAATGGTTCAAATGGCTCTGAGCACTATGCGACTCAACTTCTGAGGTCATCAGTCGCCTAGAACTTAGAACTAATTAAACCTAACTAACCTAAGGATATAACACACATCCATGCCCGAGGCAGGATTCGAACCTGCGACCGTAGCGGTCACGCGGTTCCAGACTGAAGCGCCTTTAACCGCACGGCCACACCGGCCGGCGATTATCTTACAACCTCACTTTAAGACACCTCCTTTCCATTTAATTGCTCTTCCAGGTTCTTAGCCAGCCTTCACAGAATTACACTATTATCGGCAAACCACAAAGTCTTTATTTTTTATTCCTGAACTTCAATTAATTTCCAGCTCTCTTTTTGATTTCCTTTACTCCTTGCTCAATGTACAGACTGAATATCATTGGTAGTAGGCTGCAACCCGGTTTCACTCCATTGCCAACTACGGCTTCCCTTTCATTTCGTTTTGACTGTTTTAACTAGGCTGGTCTGCATTAGTTTAAAATAAATCTTTCCTCCCTGTATTTCATCCCTCTACTTTCAGAATTTCAAACAGTGCACCCCCACTCAGCATTAACAAAAGCTTTCTTTAAACGTACGTTCGTTTTTCTTCCACCTATCATCTAGGATAAATTGCAGGGCCAATATGGCCACGGATGTTCCTATATTTCTCCTGAAACGACACTGTTCGTCCCCTAGGTCGGCTTCTACCAGTTTTTTCCATTCTTCTGTAAACAGTTGGTACAAATATTTTGCAAACATGGCATATTGAACTTGTGGTTCAGTAGTATTCAACCTGTCACCAACTGCCTTATGTTGAATTGAAATTATTACATACTTCCTGAAATCTGAGGATATGTCGACTGTCTTAAATCTTGCTAATCGTTTCATCTCTGTGCAACTATTGAACTCAACAATGCCCTCGACTACTTACCCCTCTATTGCCCCTTCCTATGCCAACATAACTATTCCTACGTGCTGTAGTCTACAAACGTGTCCTTTCTTCTGATAAGGCTCTTTCATTAGAGACGTTTCTTCTCGAATTCCTGTTCGTAGTCCATTATTTCAAATATTTGCTGTTTCTTCTTCTCCGGATCTCCGACTGCACTTCCACGCCGCTGAAGGACGAAGAAATAAAACTGACCTCTGACAAGAGAAAGTCGCAAACGTAAACCGCTTTCGGAATCATTGGATTCCAGTGACATAAGGAAGGTATGGTAACACTGATAAGACTCTGCCCGCGTACTAAGTTCTCACAGACTTGCTGGAAAGCACTGGGTAGGACTTGCAAATCAGAGGTAAACGCCCAGCTAGAGAATTCGACAATGCGCCTCTGCACCAGTTCTCCTTCCCCACAGGAAGTTCTGCACGCATAGTCAGCTAGGCACCGCCTGCGTTTATTTAAGCTGCCTGCGTAGTTTACACACGGTGAATACTCGGAAATTTATGCGGTACTGCAAATCATTGAAGACTGCTGGCTTAGTACCCAGATGATTTTTAGCGCAGTGAAATACAGTGGGAGAGCTGTCTGGGAAGTAGTTCATTTAGGTGAAACCAAAAAATAATAGACTAACAGTAATAAAGTTTTATTTATCACCTCTAAAAAACGAAGCTATGACGGCTAAAAATGAAGTTAGCGTCAGCCCACATTTTCCCAACGATGAATGAATCGATGAGACCTTGGATGTAGGAGCTTGGTTTTGGTTGTTCGGGAGCAATTCCACCGCGAATATCAATTCGTCATCTTTCTGGAATGCCCGGCGCATAATGGTTTCTTCACCCGAAGGAAGAAAGAAAGAAAGAAAGATAAATAATTGGGTATCATGTCAGGAGAATGTGGAGAGAGGCAAAATTTGATAACCCGAAGCAGCAGCATTTGGGAGTGGGTGCTGTGCCGGATGAGCTGGGGCACTGTCGTGGAGTAAAGAAACACTTTGAGCAGCTTCCCAAGACGTCTCTTCTTGAGAACCTTCCGTATCCTTGTTAGGAAATTTTTGTAGTATACCCCCGTGGCGCTTTGTGTTACGTTGTGGCAGTTTAAAAACCAGTATCGCCTTCCCCGATGATAACTGGTCTTCGCCTGTTTCGGCGATCGTTAATCCGAATGTTTTCAATGATATATTTGCTCATTTGTCTCAGGATCATAGCGGTACACCCAGCACGCGTCCATAGTGATCAGGCAACGAAGTCACCTGGATCGGCCTCAAGCAGCGGCAACATTTTCGCTGCCGCCTCTGCTGGACGAGTTCTGTGGATTGGTGTGAGCAGTAAAGATCAGAAACGGAGCGAGTACGAATCCATTGTTCGGGTTGCGTACTCCACAAATCAAGTCGTGCTAAATTGCTTCCTTAGTACTCGCTGTAGTTGCGGGAGTATGACGGAGTCTGAACTGTAGCGCTGCGGTTGCTTCAAACTCGTCGATCCGTCCTGTCTTACCGAAGTAGGCGGGAGTGTAAGGCTAGTCGTGATGTGTTGTTAGTGCGGAAAGTGAGCGGACGATCTTGTTGCCGTAAAGTAGCAGTAACTAGGCGAAATGACCCGTTTCGGCATCAGACGGCCTTTAACGAAGCTGTGTTTTGTGAGGCCGTGAAGGGTGGAAGACTATAATCAATTCACAATAAAGGATGGCAGCCAAAAACAGTTGCAGGATAGAATTTTTTTATTAAAATTCTTGACCAAGGTTTCGGTACATATAAACATACCTTCATCAGAAGTACATTTCCTGAATAGAAAGACACATTCATTAGAAAAGCCATATCAACGAAAGTGAGAAACAGAAGCTTCAATAACGGTGAAATTGCTAAAGTAATACAGGCACACAATCTTTAGTACTTACTAAAATTACATCATGCACTGGAGAATAATGAAACAATTGTTTCATTATTCTCCAGTGCATGATGTAATTTTAGTAAGTACTAAAGATTGTGTGCCTGTATTACTTTAGCAATTTCACCGTTATTGAAGCTTCTGTTTCTCACTTTCGTTGATATGGCTTTTCTAATGAATGTGTCTTTCTATTCAGGAAATGTACTTCTGATGAAGGTATGTTTATATGTACCGAAACCTTGGTCAAGAATTTTAATAAAAAAATTCTATCCTGCAACTGTTTTTGGCTGCCATCCTTTATTGTGAAGAATTTTAACAGTTGCTGCTGCAGCCATGTTTAAAATCTTGCTATAATCAATTGCTGCAAAGTACACAAATGTAAATGAGTTCCATTGGAGGAGAAATGATTGCTGGAGTAAGTTCGACGCTGTAATTTACGCTGCAGACGAAAAACATACAAATTTCGTCCATTGGAAGCAAAATGGTTGTATTCTTGTTTTTCCACCTCCACCATGAGAAAACTCATGTACTGCGTCAAACGAAAGCTAGGTCACTGTTATATCCCTGCGTCAAAAAAAGGACTATTTCTGTATTCATTTCGTCGTGGTACCTTGCGTTCATGGGCTAACGAAGAGTTGTGTAGCTTATCATTCATTTCTGTAATTGGTCTTATTAATTAGCATTTAGAGATTGCACTTCATCCTCCTGTCATGCGTTCTGGTACTGTCATTACTCAATCGATAACGCCTCGAAAATGAGTGTGTATGTCAACGTAATTGATAGACATTTTCTGAGTGGATATGAAATAGTAAAATAAATTTACAGTAATCTTCCAAAATGCTTTCTGTATAAATGTGTATATAAAAAGAACACTATTCACTGCTAACCGAGCAATCGTTATATTGGTATGCAACTTCTTTCTTTGATTTAGGCGGGTCGGACTTTTTGTGACATTTCAACTTGCACTGGACAATAAGTGAATAGTAATTGGCAGTTTAATGACGGAAATTTCATTCAAAACGGTTGCGTTTTTAGCGGTAATGTCCCGAGTGCGCGATTATAATTGCGAACTAGTGTAACCGCTCTCCTTTCTGAGCGAGTCGAGTCCACTTGTACCTCACAACAGACTCAGGTGACGAGTGGGCAGCGGCGGAGACTCAAGAGTAGAGACTACGGGCAAACGGAGAGGGCGAGTTCGGAGACGTCGTCACAGGACACGATGGCGAGTTTATGGTTCAAATGGCTCTGAGCACTATGGGACTTAACATGTGAGGTAATCAGTCCCCTAGAACTTAGAACTACTTAAACCTAACTAACCTAAGAACATCACACACATCCATGAGCGAGGCAGGATTCGAACGTGCGACCGTAGCGGTCGCGCGGTTCCAGACTGTAGCGCTTAGAACCGCTCGGTCACAACGGCCGGCTGGCGAGTTTAAAGCGAGTGTGCGGAGCTCATTTCTGACCTCCTGTGAGCAGTCGCGGCAGTTACATGGGCGGCGACCTTTGTCATGTTCAACGTGTTGTACGCTCTTTTCACAACTGACCCATTACTGATTCACATTTAGCCCACTATCGCCTCCATCATAATAAGCAGGTCTTGGAAGACAACTATTCTTGCTAACCCTGGTTCTTCACAGGTAATTGAGAAACCGCTTCATCATCGTTCAGACGTGTTTCATCACAATGGAATCGTCTACACCTCATAACTACTCTCATAAGGTGGTGCACTGTAGCCATAGACTTGAAATGCAAGAAACGAATTACCTTACTCCACATCCAGAATGAGCTCTCCGTTTCGTCTCGGCTCCTCTAGCGGCGTTTTAGTACTCTATGGCCTAATGATTTCATTGTGTACCAGCACTGCAGACATGTACCTGCAAATATAAAAAATGTAACTTTTTTGTTATCGAGATGAGAAATGAAGATGGCTGCTCCTAGTCTGACCAGCACTGCAGCTGGTGCAAGGAAGCTTTCTCTAAAAGCGCTAGAAGTTCTATGTAGAAGTAGCGTTCAATAAGTAATGCAACGCATTTTTTTTTTTTTAAAGAAAGTTGGTTTTATTCAAGATAACAATAGACCATATTATTTCCCACTCTTTTGGCTACAAAACCTTATGTTTCAAAAAATGGCTCTGAGCACTGTGGGACTTAACATCTGAGCCCATCAGTCTCCTAGAACTACTTAAACCTAACTAACCTAAGGACATCACACACATCCATGACGGAGGCAGGATCCGAACGTGCGATCGTGGCGGTCGCGCGGTTCCAGACTGTAGCGCCTAGAACCACTCGGCCACAGCGGCCGGCCCCTTATTTTTCAGCATATCTTCCTTCAGTGCGACGGCCTTGCGCGAATTTACTGGGAGGGCCGCGTGGCACCACTTCACTGGCCGATGTCAGAGGCAACGTCATGTTGCATCATAACCTCCCTGTACTGCTTCCCGCAGAGTGCTTCCTACATTGGGCCAAGCAGATGGACGTCGAAAGGTGCGAGATCAGGGTTGGCGGGTGGATAAGGAAGAACAGCCCAATGAAGTTTCGTGAGCCTCTCTCGGTTGCTTGTCATGGAGGAGAGGTCGGTTTGCATTTTTGTGTCGGCGAACACGCAGAAGTCGTGTTTTCAACTTCTTGAGGGTAGCGGAATGCACCTCAGAATTGCTCACTGTACCATGAAGAAGGACATATAATACAATAATCCCTTCAGGGTACCAGAAGACCGTCGTCGAAGGACGGTGCGGCTTCGAACTTTTTCTTCAGAGGAGAGGTGGTGTGGCGTCGCGTCGCTCCATGGACTGCCGTTTTGTTTCCAATTCGAAGTGATGAACCCATACTTCATTGCTTGCGACGATGTTCGACATAAAATTCTCACGATCAGCCTCCTAACGTACGAGCAATTCGGCGCAGACAGATCTTCGTTTGTATTTACGGTCTTCTGCTAGGCGGCGAGGAATCCGGTGGGTACACACCTTTGAGTACCACAACTGGTGGATGAGAGTGCGAGCACTACCAACATAGACGTCCAGTTGTGCAGCGAGGTGTTTAACTGTGTTTGGTCGGTCACCTCGAATGAGTGTGTCCCCACGTTCTAACGTTGCTGGAGTCACTACTGTGTGCGGCCGACTGGCACGCGGGTGATCAGACGGGTTTGCGCGGCCTCGTTGCTGTGATGACACTCCCCACCTTACGACTCACCGTACTCTTGTTCACTGCCGAATCTCCGTAGACATTCTGCAAACACCTATGAATATCTGCGATGCTCTGGTTTTCCGCCGAAGGAAACTCACAAGGGGAAGGCCTCAGACACGGCCAACCGATTCGGCTCAGATTTGGTAGGTCGCTTGTGTACAACCTAAAACGAAGGAATCTAAGATATTTTGGGTCAACACCCCCGCGTTTTTGAGAAAATCACCCCTAAAGGTTATGTCGTGTGATCGACTCAAGGTTGGCGGGATCGATAGATAATCGTAAATAGACAATTTTTCATCACCAGGTATGGAGTCCGAAAACGCATACTTTTCCAGAACTCGAGGTAAGAAACTTTTACAACTGCCGCTTCTGTACCCACATGGTCAACGGTTTTCGCCGACAGTACCGATAGCGCAACGGCCAAGGTAACTGGCTGCGAATCTCGAAGAAACGTAGTGGATGTTATTTTTTTGGTTTGTGTGTTTCCATATCTCAATTGATAGGCAAAATGGTTCAAATGGCTCTGAGCACTATGGGACTTAACATCTATGGTCATCAGTCCCCTAGAACTTAGAACTACTTAAACCTAACTAACCTAAGGACATCACACAACACCCAGCCATCACGAGGCAGAGAAAATCCCTGACCCCGCCGGGAATCGAACCCGGGAACCCGGGCGTGGGAAGCGAGAACGCTACCGCACGACCACGAGATGCGGGCAATTGATAGGGATAGGAGGGTTAATAAGGTAAGTAAATCAACAAGGAATGATAATAAGGTAGGCAAATAAATTTCTCAAACCTCTTGGGATAGTAAATAACTATAATGTTACTCCAGGTCACTTTACAATGGCTCTTCCAGTCACTGTTACGTGTCCTCACTTTTCTTCGAACAACTAGATGGATGGTACTTGTCATATAAACATTCGAAACAAATATACTCACGGCACCAAGAGCATCTAATGACTGCAATCTTTAGACAGCTACACTGTTCCTTCTCTATGATATGACGAAGAGGCAACCGGAACAACGTATCTCTCCCCGCGTGCATTCTATTCCGTGCCTCGCTGTAAACAAGCGTCGCACGGTTGGCTATCTGTGATCCCTCGTGAGGAAATCGCAGCACTTAACTCGGAGTTGTTTTCATGTGACAAGGCTTAAAAGTTTAATATTTTACTAACTCACAACGTTTGGGAAATTAGTTTGCCTACCTTATTTTTATCATTCCTTATTGATTTATTTACTTTGTTAACCCTCCTATCCCTATCAATTGAGATATAGAAAAATACAAACGAAAAGAATAACATCCGCTAGGTTTCTTCGAGATTCGAATCCGGGTTTTCTGATTCCCAGCCAGTTTCCTTCGCCGTTGCGCTATCGGTGATAGGCGTTAACCATGTGGCTACAGACGCGGCAGTTGTAAAAGTTTCTTACCACGATTTCTGGAAAAGTATGCGTTTTCGGACCCTATACCTGATGATGAAAAAAGCTGTATTTACAATTATCTATCGATCCCGCCAATTTTGAGTCGATCGCTCGTCATAACCTTTAGGGGTGATTTTTCTCAAAAACGCTGGGGTGTTGACCCAAAAATACCCTAGATTCCTTCGTTTTAGTTTGTACACAAGCGACCTGCCAAATCCGAGCCGGATCTGTTGGCCGTCTCTGAGGCCTTCCCCTTGTCAGTGACAGCTCTCTACTCGAAACGCACCTCCGTTACAGGCGTCATTTTGAAGGCAACGTTTAGCGCCGTCATCTACCAGAACTTCATGACATCATCAGGGCTGAAGCAGGAATATTCCACTATAGCCCACAACAAATTTCGCATTTTTTCAACTGAAATCGGCCGAGGAAAAACTGTGTTGCATTACTTAATGAGCGTCCCTCCAGGGAGGGAAGCCACTGCGAGATTCATTCAGTAAACTGCCGCGACGGCATCCGCCCGGAAGCCGCAGGAAAACCGGTTTCTCAATGACATAGCCGGTGTTCGAAGTCCGATCGCGGCAGAACGGGTGCGGCCAGGAATCCCACGGGTACACAGCAGCTGGCTGTCGCGACGTGGGAACTGCCAGCGACTGCTGCGACTTTTAAGATTCCAGTCGCGGCACCGCTGCTGTATTTATGGGCAGAGCGGCGTGCTGCCGGCCAGCTAACGACCCGGCCGGCCACGGACACGCTCCTCTCCGCTCTGCTATGCGTCACCGCCGAAGTTTATTTCAATCTATGTCAGGCGCAGGCCTTCCTTCCACAGTTTTTAGTGGTTGCTTATCGCCGCAGAGCGGCTGACGGATCGTGACAGCAATCGGATCAAAGGGCGGCGCCAGCGAGCGGCCGGCGTCCCGGCGCTAATTGCGACGTAAGCGCCGGGCGAAGCGTCTCCGCCGCAGCAAACAACTCCCATTACGGCGCTATTACGTCGCAGGGGAGGCGCGTTCAAGTTTCTCCGCTTCTAGACGACGACTTCTTTGGACGGCTGCATTTCTTGTTGCGCTGTTCGTAGGCCGTAGAGTCGGTTCTGTTGGGACAAGTTAGCTACGGTATAATGACAGCGTTTTTTCCCTTCCCCTATTCATCTTTGTATGGCTCTTGCGTGAGAGATACAGAAAGTAATCAGACTATTGCAGAAAGTAATTGCGTTCGTTCCAAACAGGCGAGTAATGTAATTGATAAGGTCTAACATTGCAGTAAACGTTTCCAATATTCCACTCACAATCAGCTGTCCTTAGTTACCACCGTACTTAAATTGTGTTATTGTTTCTGTAGTTATATAACTCCATCTTCAGACGTCCCTATACTTGTAAGGCAGCACATTATGACTGCCGCCCACCGCAAGATTGGATGTCGACATTGAGGGTGCTGCGGGCACGCGGTAAGGGAAGTATACAGTGTGTTGTAATAACTTGAAACAACTAAATATCGCGAAAGATATGTATCGTACGAAAAAAATGTTAGAGGTGAAAAGGGGACATGTATGTCTGCTAAGACTGGCCACTACCCTCCCCCCGTCCCCTGTTGAGTGGGTCAAACTTTTAGTTTCAAATGGAAACCACGTTTCTTGCAGATTCCGACTACACGCTAGAAAATACCTAGGATTTATATGAAACAATTTTTTTCCATTCGCGGCAGCTGAAGCGAGAGTTACGGCGGTTGGGCGGAAGAACACACAGAAATCAACCTGATGGTGAAATTCGAAGGGACTTCAGGAAATCAAGGATCCTCATGATGTGTGAACGTTGAGAGTAACTTTGCTGCCACACTTTTAAATGTGTAAACGTAAACGTTTTACTGTACAATCAAATATGAGAAACTAAATTAAATGTTATTAATAATATGAGCCATTTAGAACCAACAAATTTATAGTTTCATCGAAAATGTAATTTATAATCAAATGATTCTGTTCTTGATGGTATTTTGTTTTGTCGTTGCAACTACAAAAATGCGTAATTTTTTCCACCAGATGCGTTTCGCTCTATTCAGGTAAAGCATCATCAGTGGCCTGTAATTTAAGTTATTTACATTTTGGCTATCTTCTAGATCGAAAAACAGTTCGTCAAGAATATGTTGTTTCGTACTTACGGTGATTTTCGCTTGATTTCTTGCTTACATTGCGAAATGCCGTCTGCTGGCATAGCGTTGTTTTTCTGCACTAGACACTGATAATTTTGGTCTCACTTTTAATTGTTATGCAGCACTATGCATTTCTTACGTTTTTCACAACACACTATTATGTTCACCACTGTACTCTGCTTTTGTACTTCTAAGTAGGTGTTGCGGTTTGTGTTTTGTAGTGTTGCCAGCATAACCTTTCCACTGCTTTATCTTTGACCAACAACCTTTCTTTTTTTTATTAGATTATTTAATTATGTTTCTGTGGATTTATATATACTGTGTAAGAATAGGGAAGGAATAATGATAGTTTTTTTCGGTGTAAGGTAGGGAGAAACCATAGTGAGTGGACACCAGTGTGATGGAGTGTGTGAGGAGCAAGAAGTGAGATGAATCTGTGAGTGGGGCAGGGGAAGTGGGGGGATTGTCAGAAGGTGTGAAGGATTTTTGTAGTGCAATGACAGAACAAAAATACCCTCAAGAATTGTAAAGCAATTACGGACATTATGGCCACACAAATGAAGGTTTCGGTTCTTAATTGCAAAAACTGGAGGAAGTTTTGTTGATTACAGCGCCACATACCACGAATGAAAAACTGTACGAGTATTTGTGGTAAACTGGAGGTATTTTTTGTGTAGAATACAAATCTACAATAAAAATCTGGAGTTTCCATTTGCAAATAAAAATTTGACCCCCATCATTGGGGGTTGTGGGCGGAGCTTCAAACGGTAACTAGTTTTATCACATACATGTCCCCCTGGAAAATGTTAACTTTTCATGTGGAACATATTTCCGTACTGTGCGTGTTCTTCTAGACGTTCAGTTGTTACAGTTTACAACAACCTGTATAAGAAGAACAGAAAAGAACGAGGAGTCACTCATTCTAGAGAAGATATGCGCCTCAAATTCGGAAATCCACTGACATAGTGACGTCGACAGATTATGGCACGACGCATGATTGCTTCTCGGAAACAGCATAGCGTGTCGGCTGTTTGCCTGCTGCTGTCGTAGTATCTATGGACAGCATTTAAAGTTCCCGTCCGACGATGGCAAATGCCGGGATGGTCCTTTTGAAAAGGGCGCAGCCAATCTCCTTCCCCATTTTCTTTTAACCTGAGCTTGTGCTATGTCTGTAGAGACCACCTTATCGACGCTAAGTTAACCTCTAACCTACCTACTATAGAGTAAAACTGCGGTACAGGTGTTTCCGAGCACACCATAAGGCGCACGTCGTTGATTAGTAGAGCCCCGCAGCAGACGACCTTTAGGCCGGGGTTCCCATATTCTCCCCACATCAGTCAACATAGCAGTGAGAACAGTATCATAAGGACTGTACAGTGAATCAATGGAAACTTCTCGCTTGGTCGCATGATCACGTTTCTCACTAAACCAGCTTGACCATCGTTTCTGGATACGTTGTCATTCAAGCGAACGGCTGCTCGACAAACGCATCGCAAAATCGCTGGGCTGGTGGCGGCAGTATTGTACTGTGGGAGGGGGAAGGGCTTAGGTCGGGGGGGGGGGGGGGGCAGGAGGGGAGACGAGAGGAGACATTCACCTGGACTTCCACGGGACGTGTGGTAATAATCGAAAGTACTATGAAAGCTGTGGAGTACATGAACATTATTACGGACCTCTTGCATTCCTTCATGCCTGAAGCGGCTGTGGTGAATTTTAGAATGATAACTATCCGCTTCGCAGGGCCAAAATCGTAGTACAGTGGTTTCAGGAACAAAATAGTAATCTCACATTGACATCTGGGCTGCCAAATTTGCCTAATCTGAACCTGCTGGAACACACCTGGGATGCTATCGACCATTAGTTCTGCGTCCGCAAACCACTGGCTCGTAATTTACGGGCATTGCGCGACCTCTGCGTAGATGATGATGATGATGATGATGATGATGATGATGATGATGATGATGATGGTGTTTGGTTTGTGGGGCGCTCAATTGCGCGATTATCAGCGCCCTTACAAATTTCCAACCTTTGCTCAGGCCAATCTTGCCACGCCCATGAATGATGATGAAATGATGAGGACAACACAAACACTGTCATCTCGAGGCAGGTGAAAATCCCTGACCCCGCTCGGGACCCCGTGCTCGGGAAGCGAGAACGCGACGACGAGCTGCGGACCTCTGCGTAGACATCGGGTACCGCTCACCCCCGGAAACCTGTCAAGGGCCTATTGAATTCATGTCATCCAGAATCGCTGGTGTACTGAGTTTCAAAGGTGGACCAACAAGCTATGAAGCAGGTTAATCTCTGACTCTGTCGTTGGAGGGAGACGTGCGATCTGTTGTTTGAAAACACGTGTGGAAAAGATCCCGAGTCAAGATGCAATTTTTTTTACCTGCTCACCGGTTTCGGCTAATTACTGAACCATCTTCATATCAATCTGAAATGATGTTCAGTGTATGACACTCATTACACATCGTCTTATTTTTTAGAGCTACGTCGCCCTAGTCTCAAAGTGAAAATCTTAGTTGGTTATATAAATTGACAACGTTAATCACAAATCAGACGTTGTTACAGTGTCCGTTGTACCACACACACGTACAAAAAATACATAGCAATTTTCATTGCTAAGGCGACTTAGCTATAATAAACTCGATAATGTATAATGAATGCCACACACGGAACAACATTTTAGATTGATCTGAAGATGGCTCGGTAATGGGCTGAAACTGGTTACCAGTAAACCAAATTTGCGATCTTGACGTAGGATTTTTACTTACACGTGTATTAAGCAGGTGTTCATTATGCGTTGACTTATCAGTGGCACTGTTCATATCGAGAAGTTTGAGTGGATTAGACAGAGGTTTGTGTCGTTTGACGTCATTATACTTGTTGCTAGAGTCTTCTAGAATTGCCCGCTTCTGAAGCTGTCTAGTACGCTGTTTGAGTTTAAATACACTCCACCACCAACTGATTTCGTCACAGGGTGTAGTTACTAACTCTGAACTCGAATAACATAATGTTAATATAAACTCCATAAATAAATTTTCAGTGAAACATTTCCGGATGACCGCGTCCCCGTGTTGTTTATGAACAAATGGCAAGTACTTTTCATCGGGGTGATTACTTCAGTAATAAATACAAAACTCTGGTGAAGCCCCCTTCCAACTGGCCGAAACATTCATAAAAAACGTGACGGTGCCGTCTCTTACCAGATGTAGAAGTGTGAAACCAGAATTTGACTGCAATAATTACACGTCTGTTTGAAACTGATAAACAATATTTTATTCAAAATAATCTCCATTGCTATTTATACATTTCTCCCACCTGTCCGGCAGGCTATGAATGCCACCTAAAAAAAAAGGTTCTTTTGAAGCGAACCGGTCAGCGAGCCATTTTCGTACATTTTCATACGAACTGAATCGTTGTTGAGCGAGAGCGTGGCCCAATGATGCAAACAGATGATAATCAGATGGAGCCAAGTCTGGAGAATAAGCCGCATGCCCTAGTATTTCCCAACTGAGCGTCTCGATCGTTTCCCTGACCCGTTTTGGATAGTGTGTGTGGTGAGGCGTTATCATGGAGCAGTGTGACTTTGTGTTGCCTTTTTCCATATTCCGGTCGTTTTTCACATAATACTCGATTTAAATCGATCATTTGCTGTTGGTAGCGATCAGCGTTAATGTTTTCACCAGGTTTTAGCACGCCATAGCAGACGACACGCTTCTGCTCCCACGAAACACAAAGCATTGTCTTCTTTCCAAAAGGATTTGGTCTTGCATTGAATGTCGATGATTTGCCTGGATTCACTCATGATTTAAGACGCTTAGGGTTCTTAAAATATATCCATGTTTCAAAATATATCCATTTTTCATCACCTTTCACTATTCGATGTATCTGGTGAGCAGCATTTCACAAGTGATTCTTCGATTTGCTTGCTGTCTTTCATTCAGTTCATGCGGAACCCATTTTCCCACTTTCTGCACCTTCCCCATAGCTTTCAATCGAAGGGAAACGACTTCCTACGTCACCTTCGATTGTTCCGCGAGTTACTGTTGAGTTTGAGTATCTTCCTCATCCACTAAGCCTTGCAATTCGTTGTCTCGAACTTTTTCAGTGGTTTCCAGCGCTCGTCGTTTCTGATGTCAAAATCACCACTTTTTAATTTTTTAACCACTCAAAACGCCGTGTTTTCCCAAGAGCATGTTCACCGAAAGCTTCGACAAGCATTCGATGCGATTCTGCAGCATCTTCTTCAAATGATAACAGAAAACTAATGCTGTCCGAATCGTAGTTCGTAGGCACAAAACTCGACATGTTTACTGGTTTGAAACAGATACCGATGTATGGAACTTGAGTTACTAAGTGTTGACATTCGTCGTCAGCCGTTACAGGAAGCAGATGGCGCTGCAGATGCCGTCTCACGGGCCCTACACCGACGTCTAGCACCATCTATAGGGAAATTCCGGTTTCATACTTCTACACCTGGTAACCGGAAACATTTCATTGAAGACGACAACGGCCTGGGAAAACCTACGCCTCAACCGTAGAAAGCTCAGTGGACTATTTGAAAAATAAATTAGTGGTAAATAATGCACAACGTCCACGAGATCGATCAGACAGATGGATCTCTCATACAAAAATGAAGGGCTTAATTTTGCTATTATTCCAGCCTTCGAGTAAGGCTTTTCGCTATCTTCTGATTCACCAAAGACTGGATTGGCTTCCATTTTTCTTCAAGCACGCTGAATAACTGTCATCGGATTTTCAAACGGGTCTCCCTGGCGTACAGCCGAGGCAGCACTTCATCCCAAAGACGCGATGGTTCTTACAGAGGTACTTTGAGCAGAAGACTGCGGAAAATCCACCTGATCTTCCCTCTAAGGAAGACGAAATGAGTCGTCATTTGGGGAAGATCATCATCATCATGCCTCTTATCACGATGCTTACAATTTTCTGTTCTCTTACTTTCCCACAACGTATATTCCTCCTTCAGAGACGAAAGAAAGATAGAACAAGTAGTGTTCTGTCTATAGCTGAGACGTACACTGTCATGGAATGGAAGCTGCACAGAAAAATGAGGGGGATATGGAAAACACAGCATTTGAAAGGGTGAAGCAGCTACTAACAACTGCAAGAAATCCAGTGAGGTTGAGGAAAAGATTTGCTAAACGTTTCGTCTGGAGGGCAGTGTTAATGGACAGTTAAAAAAGGAAGAAGAATTGTAGATAATGTGTATTAGTGGCAAGGTAGAAAAATGCTTAAGGTGAAGTGGACTGACACACTTCAGAATGAAGTAATGAAGAAAATAAGGGAAGAAAGAAGATTACTGGAAGCGATTAGAAAGAGGAAGAAATCTAGGCTGGGATATAAATTACGTATAAATTGTCTGTAACAAAGTTGCAGACAGAAAAGTGGGAGGAGTGATAGGCAGAGCTAGACAGAGCAATGAAGTGATGCACGACATTAGAAATGGACAAACATACGAATAGATGAAGGAAGACACTCGGAACAGGACACGATGGGGAGCCTCCACTTGAAACCCGTTTTTTTTTTAAAAAAAAAGAAATAATACACAACAAATAAAGAATAATTCCCTTCCATTCAGTGGTTTTCCGCGGTCGTAGAATTTTTACCTGTCATTTATAAGTTATTGTTTGATAGCAGTACAGGTGGTTGTCAAAAAAATATTTCATCTCAAATTTAGTTGTGATTTCTGTCTGTTTCGGTTCATTTTGTGCAATTTTGTTCCTTAGAAACTACTGTCGTTCCGCTTGCTATTTGTAAATTAACTGGATTCTGCGAAGGCTTGCAAAAAAGTAATTCATCCGTATTTTTATCTGGAAACTCTAAGTGTTTTTTTTAAATAAAACAAACGCTCTTAACATTCTAAACCTACATTCTTCATATCCACATATGTACTGCCCTTTGCCGCCAGAGGGCTCCGAATTGTAGAGTGTAACATAGCTGTGTGTAACGTAATTATGTCGGTGCGTGAGAAACCGTGTGTTGTAATCGACTTTCGAATTCAGTGCCCCCCCCCCCCCCCCCGCCCCCCTCCTGCCATGTAACACCCTCTTCTTTAGCTTCACAATGGCAGACCACACACGAGCGCTGCAACACTGCGGCGCCTTTGATTCACTCTCATCGATCATCTTGCATACGACTTGGCCCCATCCGATTTTCATCTGTTTCCAAAACTTAGGGAACACTTTCGAGTGCTTCACTTTGATAGTGATCACGCGATGCAAGCAGAGGTGAAGTTGTTGCTCAGTCAACAGTCAAACGTTCTACAGTGACGATATGGACAAACTGGTTTCTCGTTCGGCGCTAGGATGACTACGTTGACAAGTAAATGTGTAAAGAATGAAGCTGTAGATTGTTAATAAAGTTTGTTTTATTTGAAAATTTTTGAGGTTTCACGTATAAATTCCGAGGCATTATTTACACACTCGAATAGTAACGACGTTGCGAAACTCACTTCTACAACTCTTCATCGCTCTTGGCTTTGTTCACCTATATCTTTGTTGCTTTGCCTAAACACCTGCAGTAAGATTACTAGCTGTGATTGCTTTATATGCAGAAATCCTTAACTGAAAGGTTCGAATGAGGGCGTTAGCCGATGATTCCACGCAGCATACATCAGCCTTACTCTATGTCTGCGTAAAAGCAAAGCAACAGCCCGGAAAAAAAATCCGAGTAGATTAATAATGGCGCTTCGACTTCGGGAAAACAAAACTGTAATCGAGGAGTTCGCAGAGGAAGAAAAGTGAGGCAGCGCCTCTTCCGCGAGCAATATTTTCGCAGAGTCGTGCCGGATATTACGGCAGTAGGAAGTATTGGATCAGACAGGAAGCTCTGAAGATGCTAAGTGGGAAAGTGGCTGGGGATGCGCCCGCGGGCAGCCAATCCGAATGCGCCTCGTCTGCCCGACAAAAACGGCACCCGCTTCGCCCTCTTCTAGAAGACGAAGCGCTGCGTTCGCGGTGTCCCCGGCCGATTCTTGTTTCTGACGTGTCTGTGGAAGAAACCCGCCTCCCTCCCGAGAAAAATACGGGGTCGCATTAGGCGGTAGAAATTTCTCGGCGGAAGAGAGAAAGGAAGAACTTTAATCACTTGCCAAACGCTCGCCAGCTTTTGCGTTGAACGCTCGGGTGATTCTTTCGGAATTCACGGTTCGCCGCACACGGTCCCTCAGTTCCATAACGCGATTACTCGTTAGCGGCGATTACTTGCGAAACCGGCGCGCGGCGGAAGCTCCGCCACGAGCTGTTTTTATTTTCCGTCGCTGTGATTGGCGGAACGGCGGACGCGAAAATAAATCTCACTTCCGAGGTGTTAAGCGGCTTAAACCCGTCAAGTAAGAGTCCGCTGCGCACACGTCTAAGCGAAAAATAACACACAGCAATGAAAATAAATTGCGCAAGTTGACCTACGATTTATTGAATGAAGCAGCCTGTGACCTGCAGGAGATGGATAAAACTCAGTCACGAGTGTTTGAAATTGGCATCGATCGTGCACGTGATGTTCGTCGCCGCTGTATGAGTTCACAGTTTCCTGTGTGGGTGACATTGAATCGTATCGCAACTGATTTGCACAAATCATAGTATGTCCGTGGCGAAAGGCCCGTTACAACTGCATATCGAGGTTATCGAGAAAGTTGCTATTCTCTGATCCAGGGCTAAGAAAATCAACTTCGTAGTGAGGTCAGAGCAGGATGGATGGCGTCACACCTAGTAGAACTTTCCAGGTCGGAAATGCAGCGTACTGTAATTCGCTACAGTAATCCAGGATAATTTTGCGATTACGCATAGACAACGACATAATTGGTTCTATCTACGGGTATTTGGCATTAAACGCACTACAAACACACACACACACACACACACACACACACACACACACACACACACACACACCACGTACGACGTCGAGGTCATTGGACAGTGAGCACTTCCTCAGATTGTCAAAGACGAAACAAATAGGCTGTACCTTTATTGGAGGAACTATCCCAGCATTCTCCTTAACTGATCCACAGAAACAGCAATAAATCTAAAATTTCCGAACTGGACGTCTGCAAAATTATAAGTGCTTAAACCACTTCTCAAATGTTCATTTGCAAAGGAAGATACAGGAGTACGACCGCGGTTTAATTTTCGTACCACTCCAAAGATGGGTGATATAGACACTAGTCTCAGTGGTATTGACAAACAGCTGATAATGCCCAAATTAAAGAAGTATCCAAGACACGGCTGAATTCTTGTCAATGTATATAGAATTTTCAAGAAAGGTAACCTTAGTGTCAGACATAATGCAGAACGACTTCCTCTATGCCAAACACTATGGATTCCGAAAACATCGGTTACCCAAAATCCAACTCGCATTTTTCTCATAGATATCCTACATCAAGGGAATCAGGTAGATGAATCACCTCTTGACTTCCAAACAGCATTTGACTCAGTTCCACAGAAAGGTTTGTTATCAAAACTAATATCAAAGTGGATATTAAACGAACTTTCTCAGTAGGGAGGACTACTTAGTGGTTAGGATTTCTTAGTAGGTAGGACGCAGTGTGTTACGTCGAATTGAGTCATCGATAATGTAGAAATAACTTCAAGTGAGCACCGAGTTATTTACGCTGCACGGAATGGTCAGCTGAACAACAGCAGACGAAACTCCGTCGATCTCCGTACACCCTACATGATGTCTTGGTGCAACAATGTAGACGCCCGACACGAATGCCAACGGTTTATGACACTTCCTGGTACATTAAAACTGTGTGCCGGACAGGCAGTCAAATGTGATATCTTTACCTTCCGCGGTCAGGGCTCACGACTCGTCCTCACATATTTACTGCTCCCAGTACTTCATCTCCTACCTTCCACACATTTCAGTTCTCCTGCTTACCTTGCAGTTTTCCTTACCTTGCGGAATTAGCACTCCTGGAGGAAAGGAAGGTCCCAGTTTAGAGTCGCGGTCCGCGTCACAGTTTTAATCTGCCAGGAAGTTTCACACCGCTCACACTTCGCTGAATACTGAAAATTCATTCTGGAGCCAATGGAATATTTCTCGTAAGTAAAGGACATACAAAGAAGAGCGACGCGTTTCGTCACAGGTTCAATTTTATATAGGTATGATGTCTGTTCTTTCGGACATGCCCCAGGGAAGTGCGATAGGACCGCTGTTGTTCTCTATATACATAAATTATTTGGCAGTCAGGGCGGGCAGCAGTCTGCGGTTGTTTGCTGTTGATGCCGTGGTGTACGGTAAGGTGTCGAAGTTAAGTGACTGTAGAAAGATAAGACGACTGAGCCAAATTTTCCAGGTGGTGCGATGAATGGCAGCTAGCTCTAAATGTAGAGAATTTTAACTTACGGCGTATGAGTAGGAAGATGAAACCTATAATGTACGGATACAGTATTACTAGTGTCCTGTTTGAGACAGTTACGTCCTTTAAATATCTGGGCGTAACGTTGCAAAGCGATGTGGGATGGAACCAGTATGTGAGAACTGTCGCAAGGAAGGCGAACTTAGACTTCAGCTTATTGGGAGAATTTTAGGAAAGCGCGGTTCACCTGCAAAGGAGAGCACATATAGGACGCTGGTGCGACCTGTTCTTGAGTACTGCTCGACTGTTCGGGATCCGTACCGCGTCGGATTGAAGAAAGGCATCGAAGCAATTCAGAGGCGGGCTGCTAGATTTGTTATCGGTAGGTTCGAACTACACGTAAGTATTACGGACATGCTTCGGGAACTCAAATGGGGATCCTTGCAGGGGAAGGTGACGTTCTTTTCGAGGTACATTGAGAAACATTTAGAGAACCAGCATTTGAAGCTGATTGTCGAGCGATAGTGCTGCCGTCAACATACAATGCACGTAAGGACCACGAAGATAAGCCACGAGAAATTAGGACTCATACAGAGGCATATAGATAGTCGTTTTTCCCTCGCGGAATTTGCGAGTGGTACAGGAAAGGAAATGACTAGTAGGTACAAGGTATCCTCCGCCACGCGCCATACGGTGGCTTGCGGATTATGTAGATGTAGATTCGAACCCGTCTTTCTCGCTTTAGTCAAACGGTCGCCTTAACGATATCGGTTATCCGAGCACGTCTACCGTCTGCTGCAAATAATAATAGACAGGGACATTACTCTGCAGCGTGCGCCATTTGGAGATTTTGGTCGGACGGGACACGTCCTTGGATAGCCAAAGCGGTTAAGTCGCCCGCTGGCGTAAATCGGAAAATGCGAGTTAGAATTCCGGTGCGGCACAAATCTTTTTGTTGTTATTGATTTACTTCAGTGCCCCAATGCATCAAAAATCGGAAATTCCTTTCGACAGAGCCGGCTGATGTGGCCGAGCGGCTCTAGGGGTTTCAGTCTGGAACCGCGCGCCCGCTTCGGTCGCAGGTTCGAATCCTGCCTCGGGCATGGATGTGTGTGATGTCCTTAGGTTAGTTTGGTTTAAGTAGTTCTAAGTTCTAGGGCACTGATGACCTCGGATGTTAAGTCCCATAGTGCTCAGAGCCATTTGAACCATTCGACAGGTTGAATAAGTAAGCGTAAAAGCGTCACAGAGATGCTCATGTAACCACAGTGGCAGAGGCTACAAGAGAGGCTTCGCGCATCACGGTGTGGTTTAGTGTTAAAATTTCGAGAGCGTACTTTCCTAGAAGAATCAACCAATATTTTTCTTCCTCCTACGTTTATCTCCTAAAAGGCTAAGAAGATGAAATTAGCACGTTCCAAGCCCGTCATTAAGTTCTGCCCCCCGCAGCATTCGATACTCGAACAGGAAAGGTGGTGTGGGGTTGGGGGGGGGGGGGGAGGGAGGGTGTGATAGACACACACAGAGTACGCTACGTCACTCACCATAAAGTAGTTTACGGAATAGAAGTGTAGAACATCGCGCTGTTGCCTAAGGGACAGCGGGCTCTCGTGTCGAACAGAGGTCACCAGATGGTGACGGCCATGTGGCTCGTGTTAGGTCGTGAGGTGGAACAGGATACGTCTGTGGACCGCTACGAGCATTCGATAAGCTGGCCGTTGCGTGACGCTATCACAAACATACGGCCCCAGGGACGGAATGTTGGTCTATTAGCTTTCGGTTACGCTAAACGTACCGGCGGAAGAGGAGCGAAGTACTGCGATAAGGCGCTGGGAGCAAAAGGAACACACGAGGCTAGAGGACAAAGCGACCGTTGTTACCCTTCCAGCACATCACGTGCGTCCCAGCTACCGTTTACTGATGCAACTCACTTCCACTCTGGCAGCTTCCAGCCACAGATATTTCGGTCTGATTCGCTTCTTCCTGGAATTTCTAGAGACGCTGCTACACAAGAAAGAAGTCACGAAATAAGAAGAAAATGTGGTATAAGTTATCACGTCACCATCGCCATATGAACACAAGAGAAGTGGTTTTGTTCACCACTTCTATACATAAGAACCACCTTACATAACTTGAATCAGACGCATCTTCACTACTCTTTAGGTTTTCGCAAAAAATTGTGGAATCGAACCACAACATAAATTTGTAAAGAGCCACTAAAGACACACATGGTTTCTAATATCAAAGCACTCCCAAACAATGCTGATCGCTTCCTCAATGCTTTGGACTTGGTTTCACAATGGTTTGCACTTGGTTCCACAATGATTACCTCTACAGCACGTCATAGTTTATAAGGAACAATAACAAATGAGTAGTAAACTGACAGATTCTACTCGTTATCCTCTGAGAAGAATGCTTTTCATTACAGTACCTCATAGACATCAACACGATCACCAGCCATCATAATAATCGATATTTCAGTTTAGTCGTCTGTCAGATTTTATCATATTTGTGTAAAAGGAATATTAGGATCTACAATTAGGTCATCAGAAAGAGAGCACAAACAGAGTGAGGAAGGAACTGAAAAGAAAGTCAGCTATGTCTTTCTCAAAGGAACCTTCCCTTGGCATTTGTATCGGCTGATGTAGGGAAAGTATGAAAAATGTAAATCTGGATAGCTGTGCACGGTTTGAACTAAAAGTGTCTTGACATAGCTGGTGTACGAGTAGGGAAAAAACACGAAAGAACTATTGTCTTGATACATTTTAGTGTCTTTCCCCAAGGAGTAAAAGAAGCGGCATTGAAAGATTGTGTGCTCTGTGGGTAATGGTTGAAGATATTTTCAAAATATGTTTTCACTGAGGTGGCAAAAGTCATGGGATAGCGATATCCTCGTATGCAGATGGCAGTACTATCGCGTACACAAGGTATGTAAGGGGAGCGCATTGGTGGTGCTGTCATTTGTACTCAGGTGAACAGACTTTGAACGCAGAATGGTAGTTGGAGCTAGAAGCAGGGGACATTCCATTTTGGAAATCGTTAGAGAATTAAATATTCTGAGATCCACAGTATCAAGATAATACCGAGAAACAAATTTCAGGCATTACCTCTTACCACAGACAAAGCAGTGGCTGACGGCCTTCACTTAACGACCGAGAGCAGCGGCGTTAGCGTAGAGTAGTCAGTGCTAACAGACAAGCAACACTGCTTGAAGTAATCGCACAAACATATGTGGGACGTACGACGACCGTATCCGTTAGGACAGTGCGGCGAAATTTGGCGTTAGTGGACTATGAAAGCAGACGACACCGCGAAATCCGCTGCAGCGCCTCTGCTCTGCTCGTAACCATATCGGTTGGACGCTAGACGACCTAATGAGTCCCGATGTCAGTCTGTAAGAGCTGATGGTAGGATTAGTGTAGCGCAACCCCACGAAGCCATGGGCCCTATTTCTCAACAAGGCACTATGCAAGCGGATGGTGGCCCCTTAAAGTTGTGGGCTGTTCTGGACCATTGACTGGAAATGGATATATTCGGCTACTTGCAAACCATTTTCAGCCATTCATGGACTTCATCTTGCAAAACGAAGGAATTTTTAAGGACAACAGTGCGCCGTGTCAGAACGTTCTGGACATTAGAGCGAATGATTTTGCCATCAAGATCGCCCAACAAGAATTCCATCTAACATTTATGGGACATAACCGAGACTTCAGTTCGTAGCCGGCTGCGGTGGCTGTGCGGTTCTAGGCGCTGCAGTCCGGAACCGCGGGACTGCTACGGTCGCAGGTTCGAATCCTGTGTGATGTCCTTAGGTTAGTTAGGTTTAAGTAGTTCTAAGTTGTAGGGGACTGATGACCTAAGATGTTAAGTCCCATAGTGCTCAGAGCCATTTGAACCAAACTCCTGCACCGGCAACACTTTCGCAGTTGTGTACCGCTAGACAGGCAGCATAGCTCAACACTCCTGCAGGCGACTTCCAGGGACTCTAGTCGATGCCACGTCAAGTTGCTGCACTAGTCTGCCCAAGAGAAGGTCCGACACGACGTTGGGAGGTATCGCATGAATTATGTCACCACAGTGTCAAGCAGCACACACTTCCAAAAAAGTTTATTTTGTAATCAACATGAATACTTGCATCAACATTTCAGCGTCACCACCTTAATAGAGTAGGTGTCATTTAGGTCGTTTCAGATAGTTACTTAATTCCATATTTCCTAGATCATTTACACAATTTCTTTTGAAATGACTTGTGAATCAGTTCGCAATCTGTGTATACGTCATGTAGGGAGCAATACTGAAGACGGAATTGCCTTGTTATTTTTCGTCACTGCTGCGTGAAACTCCGTTCACTTAGGTTTATCTGAAGTTCGAAACTTCTGAAGGTGCAGTCCGCCGGTGGAAATACAACGCAAGAGAAAAAAAATCCTTTTTGGGAATAGGCCTAAAACACGGAAATATTATTTCTTCACACGCCGAAATTCAGTTCACTTCGTTACGTATTTCCCATATGTGACGTTGGAAAAAAGAAAAAGGGAAAAACGCACTGCGTAGCGTTTATGGTACTAAATGTACAGTTAATATTCCACTCAGTAGAGGAAAGCAGAAATTTTCAGTGCGTTTTGTTTGATCATTTGGAAGATAACGTGAAATTTTTAAAGGCGGAAATTGTTATTTTGTGTTAGCGTCATAACTGGATTAAAGCGGATCCCGTGTTGCGGCGGGCAAATTAATCGACTGTGTGCAGCACATAAAACGGCTTTTACAGCTTAAATATTAATTCTGCGCGAGCGATCAGTGCACAAATTGGTCCAGGGGATTTTCTTTGTATTTGTTTGCCGAGCCGTCTGCTGTGTAACTATGTGAAGGGCTAAATACAAGCGCGATGCTGCGCCTGGCTAGACAGCAGCGCTGATTATCAAAATTCCTGTCGCTGCCTCCGACGGAACACCATTCAAAATGATGTGTGAAAAAGTTGCGAATGCGACCCTTGTACAGCGAAACGTTAATTCAACCGTAGAAAAACAGAGGTTATAAAAACAAAAATGCCAGTGTTTTACATTGCAATTCGAAAGCGGTGATGGAAACGCAAAGAAAGGATCTGATGGGAAGTGTATTGCCTTGGTCGTGTATACTTAAAATAGGTTACTAGTTTCGACAGGACTAACCTGTCATCTTCAGATCCACAGAGTGCAGTTTATAAACTCATGTTGTGCAACAAACTGCGCATTTGTTTTCGAACCATCGAAATGGACGCATAATAAAAAGAAAGTCCTTTTCGATTATACTAAAACAAACGTGAGGTTTATCGCATAGCATGGTTTCATATCCTCTGCACTGTGGATCTGAAGATGGCGGCTTAGTCCTGTCGCAACTTGTAATCCAGTGTACGTACACGCGACCGAACGGTAAAAACTCTTATATCAGACGCGTTCTTTACATTGACTTAACTGAGCGCCCTCTAGACGACAATGTCAGGTATTTATAGTAGATAGAAATCTCTGGAAGTAATTTCTCTTTCGCCTAACCTGACTTAATGTGGCAATAATATATCAATTAAGCAATTGTTATACGATGCTGTGGATCAACAATAGACTGCATGTCCCACTATAGTCGTCTGTGCTAGTCGGTTCTCAGCCAAGAGGAAATCAGGGACGCAACAAATGCAGCAGAACCAGGAGAAATAAACCAATATCTGACTTATACTAAACTCAGAATTGAAGATCGCTTTACTTACGTACTACCTAACCATTAACTCTGTGTGTCTCTTCTGTTACTGCCAAATGTGAGTTACCTGTGCGGAGTATTACGTGTTGGACTGCGGTCTGTCAGATATGACTGGAGTCTTAATATGGAGACTACAGGAAAGCACTGGTAAATCAGTCAGTTCAGATCATATGGTTTTACAACAAACCGCAGACTGTGCAGAATGTAATATCACGATATATTCAGACGAAAAACTTCAACGTTGCCCGACAACCAATGAAGGATGAGATCACATCGTTTCTGAGAATTTATACACACAAATCTCTTGCTACGATGTAGCCGTCAGGTCCTTCCCAACACTGGTATCTTCTGTCGCTCTGATTTGCTTTCTCCTACAATAGACAACGTTTGTGCTTCACATGACAAGATACTACTCATAGGAATAAGTTTCTTTAAATTATTTTTTTTCTCGAGTGTTGATGTCTTCAACCTTGTAATTAGTTTATATATTCAACTCGATCTTTAGATATTACGAATTAACGGACTAGATGGACGCCGTACGGTATAAATCGTATTCTCGTGAATCTGCGACTGTGGCAGCCTGATATTTTGTTTATTTACTACCAGCTTTTACTTCTTCTAAAAACACTTGCCTGATAATTCAGGACTTGACACTCGAATCCGGAACGGCTACTCGGAAGAACACCGTGCTAAGAACAATACTGGTGAGCGCAACAGTCATCTGCAATCAATGGCTGATGTACGCACGTGCTGTTCGTTTTCAGCTTTATGGCAAACTACAGATCACTCCCTCTGCCATGATGTATGAAGTCTAAGTATTGAAGCAGTGTAGTCGAATTTGAAATGACACAGATGTTGGAGCAGGTATGTTTCTTATGTAGGGCTCCTCAGCCTATCTTTACTACTAACTGATAAGCTAGTCTTTTATGCTCAAACACAGATGACTTATGTGGCAATGTCATTCGAACGATTCTTAGAACACCTAAGCAGGAAAATTCAAAGCCGAACTAAGTACTGTGCTTTCGACAATTACCAAACGCCGACTTTTACATCTACAGGTTACATAATTTTTAAATTTTTGTTTGTTACACGCGTCTGCAAAATAAATGGTTTCTTTTTACATTATTTTATACGTGTTACCCGAATTTATTTCTGTTCCTGTTAGCTATCTTCTGTAATTTTAGTTCTAGAGAAACACTGTATTGTAGAAAGACTCCATTTCTGCTGTGTGCACACATAGTTAAGTCTTGATTCTTGTATTCAGCGTAGCCAGAGACAGTTTGAAAGGTTTGTAAGGGTGTTGCATGGTAGGCTGTGCTGTGAAATAATTTCCAAGAGAAAAAATCGATACGTTGCACCGTTTCCGAATTAATTAGCATTGGAGTTAGCCAATCAGGTCGTTGCGTGCGCTGATTCAAGAGGCCCGCCAGATGCAATTAATGTCAGTTGTTTTCATAACATAGGCGATAGCGCACGAGATTGCTCAACCTTTGGCTCGGGTTCGGTCTTCATAACCGTCCCACCTCCAATTTTTGTATAGCTCTCCATTGTTTGGTTTGGCGACAGTCTCTCGCGGGCTGCTTGAATTTGCGTGAGCAACGGCTTCATTGGCTAATTTCAATGCTAATTAACTCGTAAACGGCGCAAAGGATACATGTTTTCTCTTAAAAAAATCATTTCTCCGAACATTATACTCTGCAACACCATTAAAAACTTCTCAGACTGTTTCTGACCACCCTATATATTGTATATTATCCGTTGTTCTCAATTACGCATACATATTTTTCTGGGGATTTCAAACATCATGGAACATTTTACGTTGCCGTAACCTTTTTTAAGTCTACAATCCTATGAAAGTGTGTTCAGCAAGTATTGCTTCCAGTATCGCTCGTACAGACAGAACGGCATCTGCTGCCTTGAGCTTAACCTGAAGTCAAACTGACAGTCATCTAATCGATTTTCAGTTTTCTTTTCCTTTGTTTCGTGTATTATTGTGGTCAGTATATCGTACGTAAGAGCTGTCATGCTGACTCAGATCATTCTCATTTATTTACCCCCGCTAACTTGGAAATTTTGTGGATGTCATTGTTCTAAAAGTTATGTCACCAGTCTCTCATATTCTGTACTCAAACGTCTGGTTAATTTTAGAAATTTCGAAGGAATGTTACCCTACCCCAACCATCTTGTTAATAACGAGTATTTTAGAATTCTGTCAAACTCTTACTCTAATACTACAACACGTACGTCTTCCAAATCAATATCTCTATCTTTTTTTCACGTCACCAGACAGTTTCCTCCCCTTTGTAGATACCGTCGTATACCCCACCTAACCGTCCTCTTCTCTGCATTCAACAGTAGAATTCCATTTGCTGTCTTACTAACGTTGACTGGTTAATTTCGTTGGTAGTTAGACTTTTTTGTACTGAATATGTGCTTGTGACAACCATTTCCTGTAGGATTTCTTTACTTATTGTTTGCTTCCCTGCAAAGCCTACCGATATCGTTCTTAATTGACTTTACGGTTGCATAAACTGTCTCTCCGGTTTTTTGAATATTTTATTATTATGAATAAAAACGCACGAGAGTGGTTTAATATTCGATAACATTTATTATTTTGAAAAGCGTTTTTCGGCTGTTACATCATCGTCAGGTAAAAAAGATACACTGATCAGCAATAGCATTACGACCACCTGTGGCACAGTTAACAGCGGCGACTCGTCGTGCATGCAAGTAATGGGGCTTTGGTAGTTCGCTGCAGGGAATTGGCACCACATCAACCAATTTTCGTAAATTCCAGCCAGGAGGTGATGGAGCTCTGACACCACGTTCAATCACAACCCAGATGTGTTGGATCGGGTCCAGATCTGGTGAGTTGGGGGGCCAGTTATCAATTTGAACTCGTCACAGTATTCCTCGAGCCACTCCATCACACTCCTGGGCTTGTGACCTGGCGCATTATCTTGTTGAAAAATTCCGCTGCCATCGGGAACCATGATCGTCATGAAGGGGTGTACATGATCTGCAATCAGCGTACGATACTATTTGGCCGTTACGGTGCCTTGCACGAGCTCTACTCCACCCATGGATGTCCACGCGAATTTTCCTCAGAGCGTAATGGAGCCGCCGCCAGCTTTTTTCCGCCCCGCAGTACAGGTGTTAGTGAGTTGTTCCCCTGGAAGACGACGGATTCGCGCCCTCCCATCAACATGATGAAGATATCGGGATTCATCAGACCATGCATCGGTCTGCCACTGCCGATGGTCACGTGCTCATTTTTGTCGTAGTTGCCGATGTCGTGGTGTTAACTTCGGCACATGCATGAGTCGCCAGCTGCAGATGCCCATCGTTAGGAGTGTTCGGTCACTGTCTGTTCACACACATTTGTACTTTGCCCTGCATTAAAGTCTGGCAATAGTTCCGACACAGTTCACCGCCTGTCCTGTTTCAGGAGTCTTCCCAGCCTACGACGTCCGACGTCTATAATAAAGGGTGGCCGTCCAACTGGACGACGTGTGGACATGGTTTCACCTTGGTTTCGCCACGCGTTGAAGATATTCACCAGAACACTCCTCCGACACCCGACAACTCGTTCAGTTTCCGTAATGCTCGTGCCGAGCCTCCGGACCATCACAAACTGCCCTCTATCTAACTCAGATAAATCGTACGCCTTCCCCATTCCATACACGGACAGCACGCTCACTGATACTATATACGCCTTGCGTGTGTCTAGCAGAGATTCCTCGGCAGGTGCCGCTGCTATCGTCTGGACGGGTTTATATCGATAGCAGGTCGGTGGTCATAATGTTTTGACTGGTCAGTGTAAGTATGTGTGACTTGAAATTATTTTAGGATCAAAGATTTTAAACTTGTTGCATCTACAGAGTATCTCAGTTGGTTTTCAAAGATGACATTTGTTAATGTTTGTTTGATGTCGGAAACGAGAGAGATTATTTCAGTAGAATGAGATGTAAAACAGGTCCGATAAGACAAAGAAGACATTACACCCAGCTAAGTTACGTGTTTACCTTATTGTGAATAAAGCGGTATAAAACCGGCTGGTTACTGCAAGTAATGCTATTAATTTATTTGGCGAAGAGGACTTAGCTACCTGCACATATCGTAATGATCGCTCATTTGACAGGTATCTTGCGGCCATCACGTAGCGTTCAGTTGTCACACTAGTGTGCCGTGCGTGAGAGCGTCTCTCTGCGTGGTGTGTCGTGATGGCGGAGTGAGCGGGCGCCCGCCACGGCCGTGTGTGTGTGTGTGTGTGTGTGTGTGTGTGTGTGTGTGTGTGTGTGTCGGCGCTATGCAATGCATAGCAATGCGCCGGCAGAGCAACTTCCGCCGGGCCGGCTAGCTAGTCAGCAGCAGGAGCAGCAGCAGCCGCCCTCGCCGCCTCTACAGTCGCTGTACGGGAGATTATATTTCATCATTAAGAAACCATTTTTCGTTCCCGGCGAGGTAGCTTGTAGCGGCTACCATTCGTCTTCGTTAAGGCCGTCGTTTCGGAAATCACGTCATCCGACCGCTACCGCCGGTCGCCTGTGTGTGTGGGGGTGGGCCAGGCGTGTGTTATGCGGGTGGATTTGGAAGGATGCACTCGGTCCAATGGTTGTGGGAGGCTCTAGAAACCTGTTACGTCGCCAAGAAGAGGCCGTGTAGGCAAGCACTTGTGTGCGCGTTCCGCCATACACACGGGTACGGAAGGCAGAAATTCTTTTTAGGAACGGCTCCATGACAAATGCGCGTAAAATATAATTGCATTTTCTTCAGATCCGAGTCGGTCGGACAAAGTATTCAAAGACTATAACCCATCCATCCATCCATCCATCCATCCCCATCCATTCATCCTTCACCCTCCTCACATTCTGTGTTTACACAGTGACTCTTCGTTCTTTCTTCGTTTCCTGTAGAACTTTCCCAGAGCGAGGGGTCGCAAAGGTATTACGGAGAAGTTCGGAAGGGTTCAGATTCCCGCTCCCCATCCAAATTTATTCTTTTTCTAAATTGTGTAGGTGCAAATGTAAGGATGGTTTCTTTGGAATGGGTACAGTCTTCTTCCTTCCCGTTGTTCCCCAGTCCTAACTTACGCTCAGTCTCTACTGACCTTATCGTCAACGGAACGCTAATACCTAACGTAAATTAACTTCTTTGCTGTTCCACAAGTGAAAATGAAGGAGACTTATAAGAAATAAGGGGGCCTTCTACAGATTCGGCGCGGGAAGGCAAATACGGAAAATACTGATTACAAGGACAGGATGATAGGACATGTCCTAAGACATCGAAGAATAACTTCCATTGTAGATGAGTGATCTGTAGGAAAAAGAAACTTTAGGGGGAGCCAGAGATTGGAACATATTCAACAAATAAGTGGAGGTTGGTTTCAAGTACTACCTGCTCGTATAGTGCAACACGCAGCACGCAAGCTTGCGAGAGAGGGAGTCGGTCTCTGATCGAACGTGTGTAGTGGATTAACAACCGCGGCCTGGTACATTAGTCATCCTGGGCTAGGTTTTTAGGCGGTTTCTCACGCTCGTTTACACAAATTCTGCGGTAGTCCCCAACTTTCATCTCAGAGAATGTGATGCGCGGACAGTTAAAATACGATGACACAGTGCAAAGTGAGACAGATGGCGCACCCAACTTCCCTATCTTAGGTTACCTTGACGACTCTGACGTCAGGAAGGGCATCGGTCCACAAAGCTGAGTATTAAAACAAAATTCGTCAAAACGAAAAAAAGCGTATCCCGTACTGCAGAGGATTAACACTTGGGGGAAGGAAGAAGGATGCAGATGCTGCTCGGAGGTGAAGTGGTTGGCACAGGAAGGTCATTCGCGTAGGGCCGCATCAAACTAGTCAGAGTACTGATGGCAAAAAAAAAGCAGGGTTAAGGTTTTCTTCATCCTGCGTGTTCGAAGCTTAACTAGTCCTTCAGGAACACAGTGAAACTAACATTTTCATTCCGTAAGTATAGTAGTGGCATTAATTCCGGACAACTTGTAGAGATTCGTTGAAAATTGAATTCAGGAGTTTATTTCCGTTGAAGTCTACAATAAAATTCCAGGAAACATGCCTTAATATCAACTATTAGAAAAATTGAAGTATAAATATAGAAATTTAATTAAAACATTTTAAAAAATGGAACAAAATACTCATACACCATCAATTTCAGAAAATTACAAATTACTTGGCACAAAAGTTATTGCAATATTTCTTGGTATTCTGTGGTATGTCCTCTTGATTTAATCACTCCACCGACTCTGCGCAGCATAGTCCCTTAAATGTGAAGACCTACTGATTTCATCGTTCTGAACCACCAATTGACGATGGCCTCTGGGAGCTCCCTCTTGTTACCGGAATTCCATCGTCAAACTATGATTTTAAGCCATGGCAACAAATTTTCAGTTGGGTAGGGGCGGGCCA